>NC_133127.1:19766630-20404733 GCF_048418815.1 Hemitrygon akajei
ATCCATCATTAAGGATCCCTTCATCCAGGATATGTCCTTTTCTCATTGTTGCCATCGGGGAAGAGGTACAGGAGCCTGAAGGCACACATTCAATGATTCAGGAACAGCTTCTTTCCCTCTGCCATCAGATTTCTGAATGGACATTGAACCCATGAACACTACCTCACTACATTTTTTGCACTACTTATTTAATTTACCTTTATATACTGTATATACTCACTGTGTTACAGTTTTTTGATTATGTTTGGCAATGTACTGCTGCTGCAAAACAGCAAATTTCACAACATATGTTGGTGACATTAAACCTGATTCTGATTCTGAAGAGTAAATCAATAACTCATGAATTCCTGCCTGCTTGGTAATAAAAGCTGGGCCTACACTGCTGACGGCTGAGTAGGAATCGGTTATAGTTCTGGGAACAAAAGTATTAGTATGAAGCAGGGATGGGCAGAGAGTGCTTGACAGTCACGTCCTTGACTATCAGTAGCACCCAGGGGACATATGCAAATGCTTTACTGTTTGATGAGAGAATGGATGGGCAAAGGGAAATTGATGACCTTCAAATGTGTCTGGTTGCAAAAACTAAGCACATTCACAATCACTCCAGTGCACAGGACAGGAGAGATAGCGTGATTGCTGGGAAGCCGAAGTATGGGCTGCAATCAGCAAAAATAAAAATGACTGAAACTAATCGAAGGAGAGCAAGGCAGAGAAGGGATTTGGAGAACGTGCGATAAAGTCTTGCATTTAAATGGGGCCATTCACATCCCGGTCCAGATGTCCTAAAGCCCTTCACAGTCAATCAGAACTTTTGAAATGCTGTCACTGTGGGAGTTCAGGAAGACACGGCAATACATACACAGCAAAATTCCATAAACAGAACAGGTGCATTTGATGATTTTTTTTTTAGCCTCACCACTTAATTTTTGACATGAACCAGGATGGAAACTCAATCAAATAGCTCCTGTAGATAAGTTTGTTTGAGTACTTTCCCTTCCATCGTACAACTTGGCTGAAAATCCCACAGGCTGGAGGAGCCACAGCTCATATTCCATCTGGACAGTCATCTCATGGCATGATCATTGATTTCTCTGACTTCTAGTAATTTCTCCCCCTCCCTCTTTTCTCTTTTTCCATACCCCATTCTGGCTCCTCTCTTACCCTTTCTCTTCCCCTCAGCTGCCTAGCTCCTCTCTCCAGTGCCCTTTTTCTCCCGTGGTCTACTCTCCTCTCCCATCAGATTCCCTCTTCTTCAGCCCTTTACTTTCTCCGCCTATCGCCTCCCAGCTTCTCGCTTCATTTCCCTCCTCCCCCACCCATCTACCTTCCCCTTCACCAATTCTGACACTGCATGACCAGTCAAAGTGGAGCCGTTGTACCAGAGTGGCCTTGAGAACCTCAAGGCTAGACGTGGAAAAAGCAAATCACCTCAGAGCTTTGGGTTTAAAATGGTGCTCCTGGTGGTTAATAAGGCAAGAAATATGACTAAATACTCCATTAAAAACACTTCTTCTGTGGTAAATTGTGGTAAACTATCGCCGCAAACAATGACGTCGCAGGGCTGACCGGAGGGGTGAGTTGTGCGGGTGCGACGCAAAGTCAGAGCGTGGCATGTCCGAGGCGAAGTGGTCGGAGTGAGGCTGAGACCGCGTTGTCGTTGAGGCCAGCGAGTTGGAGAGAAGTTTCGGAGCCCATCCACCTAAATCGGGAGAGAGGATGGATTAACCTAAGCACCAAACCGGTTTGGAGAAGTTGAGAATGGCCTCGGGCTGAGAGGCGGGGTGCAGCAACAGAGGAATTACTGCAACGGGGCCCGGGTCCTAGTGCGGGGGACGGCTCGGCGTTTGGACAATTCAAACGCTTGTCCAGATAGACTGAAAGGCAGGGTGTTGGGACCGGAAGCGAGGGTCGAGCCGACTCCCACTTGCTCTTCTGCAATGTTTACTCCTCTCTCCACAGCACTGAGGCTGTGAGAAAGTTCCGGCTGCTATATGCTTCATGTCTGCGAGCTTCGCACTGATTTATCCCACTGCGTGATGAACTCCAACTGAGGCTACGGGCCTCCTTTGGCTGCTCTGGGCTCTGGGCTCCAGATCAGCCAGAGTCTGGTCTCAGAGTATGGAATCAGTTTGGTTCAGAATGCTGTTGCTTGCTTTTACAGTTTGCCTGATTTATGTCTTTTTTCTTTCTCTGCGCATTGGGTGTCGGTCTTTTTTAAACATTTGGTTCTTTTGGGTTTCTTGCATTGTGGCTGCCTGCAATCAGATGAATCACAAAGTTGTATCATTGATACATTCTTTGACAATAAATGTACTTTGAATCCTTTGAACTCAAATAGCCACTTGTCCACCAACCACCTCCTGCCCAATACATGATGAAGGGTCTCGGCCTGAAACATCGACTGTTTATTCCTCTCCATAAATGCAGCCTGACTTGTTGAGTTCCTCCAGCATTTTCTGTGTGTTGCTCTGGATTTCCAGCATCTGCAGAATCTCTTGTGTTTATGAATATTTCACTGCATCCTTCCAGCTACATAAGTTTCCACATCTAGAAAGTTCTTACACAAACACCTGCTGACCTATGCTAATTCCTTCGACAAGGAAAACACATATACTGTTTAAGAAAGGAGAAAGGCAGCAGAAAAGAAGTTATAGACCAGTTAGGCTGACCTCAGTGGTTGGGAAGCTGTTGGAGTCGATTGTTAAGGATGAGGTAATGGAGTACGAGGTGACACAGGACAAGATATGGTTTACTTAAACGAAAATCTTGCCTGACAAACCTGTTAGAATTCTTCGAGGAGATGTAGGATACATATAGGGGATTCAGTGAATGTTATATATTTGGACCTTCAGAAGGCCTTTGACAAGGTGCCACACACGAGGCTGCTTACCAAGTTAAGAGTCCATGGTATTACAGAGAAATTTCTAACACGGTTAGAGCATTGGCTGTTTGGTAGGAGGCAGTGAGTGGGAATAAAAAGATCCTTGTCTGGTTGGCTGTGAATGACTAGTGGTGTTCTGCAAGTGTTGATGTTGGGACTGCTTATTTTTATGCTGTATATAAATGATTTAGATGATGGAATAGATGGTTTTGTTGCCGAGTTTGCAGATGATATGAAGACTGGTGGAGGGCAGGTGGTGTTGAGGAAACAGGAAGGCTGCAGAAGGACTTGGACAGATTAAGAGAATGGGCAAGAGAGTGGCAAATGAAATACAATGTTGGAAAATGCATGGTCATGCACTTTGGTAGTAGACATAAATGTGCAGGCTATTTTCTAAATGGGGAGAAAATCCAAAAAAAATCAGAGATGCAAAGGGACTTGGGAGTCTTCGTGCAGAACACCCTGAAGGTGGAAACCATAGAAAGGGTGCAGAGGAGATTTCCAAGGATGTTGCCTGGATTGGGGAGCATGCCTTATGGGAATAGGTTGAGTGAACTCGGCCTTTTTTCCTTGGAGCGACAGAGGATGAGAGGTGACTTGATAGAGGTGTATAAGATGATGAGAGGCATTGATTGTGTGGACAGGCTTTTTCCCAGGGCTAGCACGAGAGGGCACAGTTTTACGGTGCCTGGAAGTAGGTACAGAGGAGATATCGAGGGTAAAATTTTTGCGCAGAGAATGGTGAGTGCATGGAATGGGCTGCCAGTGCTGGTAGTGGAGGTGGATATGATAGGGTCTTTTAAGAGACTCCTGGACAGGTATATGGAGCTCAGAAAAATAGATGGTTATGGGTAACCCTAGGTAATTTCTCAGGTAAGGACATGTTTGGCACAGCTTTGTGGGCCGAAGGGCCTGTATTGGGCTGTAGGTTTTCTACGTTTCTATGTTAACTTGCAGGTCGAGTCAGTGGTGAGGAAGGCAAATGTATTTTCAAGGGGTTGAGAATACAAGAGCAGGGATATGATACTGAGGCTTTATAAGGCAATGGTGAGGCCTCGCCTTGAGTATTGTGAACAGTTTTGGGCTCCTCCTCTAAGAAAAAAATGTGCTGGCATTGAAGAGGGCTCAAAGGAGGTTCACAAGGATGATTCCAGGAATGAATGGGTGAGGAACGTGAGGAATATGAGGAACGTTTGATAGCTCTGGGTCTGTACCCGCTGGATTTTAGAAGGATGAAGGGGGGATCTGATTGAAACCTTTCAAATGTTGAAAGGCTTAGACAGGGCAGATATGGAATGGATGTTTCCCATGGTGGGGGAGTCTAGGGCAAGAGGGCACAGCTTCAGGATAGAAGGTTGTGCATTTAAAACAGAGATGTGGAGAAATTTCTTTAACCAAAGTGTGGTGAATTTCTGGAACTTATTACCGCAGGCAACTCTGGATGCCAAGTCATTGGATGTATTTAAGGCAGAGCTTGGACAGGTTTTTGATAGGACATGGCATCAAAGGTTTCCGGGGAGAAGGCCTAGGAGTGGGGCTGAGGAGGGGAAGACATGATCAGCCATGGTTGAATGATGGAACAAACTTGATGGGCCAAATGGTCTAATTCTGCTCCTATGTTTTACGGGGTCTTATGGTCTTATAGGCGGGTTGAGAAAGAGAGGCACAATGTGCCAATTCAGGAAGATGACAGGGGTAATAGGGACATGAGAATCAAATCAATCCTGTGCGTGTCCAATGAATCAGTAACTAAGTTGTGAATGAATATCTGATTTGCTCCAATAAAAATGAGTAAATTGGTTTATTATTGCCCAGTGTACCAAGGCGCAGTGGAAAACTTGTCTCGCATACCATTCATGCAGATGAGTTTATTGCAAAAATGCATTGAGTGCAAGGTAAAACTATAACACAGGGAGAATAAGGCGCTGCAGAGGGAGAACAGAGCAGGCAGACAAAACAGTGCAAAGCCATAATGAACTGGATTGAGTTTAGGAGTCCACTTAAACATTCAATAGTCTTATAATAATGGGATAGAAGCTTGGTGACATGTGCTTTCAGGCTTATGTTGTGGGAGTGGTGTGAAGAGGGCATTTCTGAGGTAGGTGGGGTCTTTCATTAGCTGGCTGCTTTACCAAAGCAATAAGAACTGTAGATGGAGAACATGGATGGGAGGCCTGATTTCTATGATGTGCTGAGCTGTGTCCACAACTCTCCGCGGTTTCTTGTGGTCATGGACAGAGCATCTGCCGTACCAAACTATGTTGAGTCCAGACAGGTTGCGTTCTACAGTGCGTTGAAAAAAAATTGGTGAGGGTCAAAGAGGATATACCTCATGAGGAAGTCGAGGTGCTTGTGAGCTTTCAATATGATGGATCAGGACAGGCTACCGGTGATGTTCAGGATGTGTGATTAGGTAGACTGTGATCTGGTGAACTGCTTCTTCCATTTACATAGAGATTCTTGGCTTTCCCAAGAGCCTGGAGTTTCTCAATGCCATCTTGGATACTCCTCAACTTTGAGCTTCTTGGCCCAGAGTTTTCCTGGAGAGACTGGGAGTGTTGCATTTCTTCAAAGAAGTTGAGCATTTCCTTGGGTCAAAGGATGTTGGGCTGGCAAGCGCAGTGCATGAAGGCAGGTGAGGACAAAGGATGGCATTTCCCCTCCCCCCCGGTCAGCGAGTCTCCCCAGGTTGCTAACCCTGGGATCAGAAGTCATTTGGGCAGATGCACAAAAGTTGGTAACCCCCTAGGTGCATAAATCAACGAGTCCACCGTTCAAAGTTTGGAGTTCAGGGTCCTGTCAATGGACAGCCCTGGGGTCAATACCAAAGATTAAAGCTTGAAGGTCAACTGTAAGTTAAGCGGTTTAAAAGTTGAGACTTGATGTCCGACAGTCTGGAAATCCACTGGGGAAATCAGAGGCCCGATGCCTGAGTCTGCTGGAGGCCTGGAGGTGGCTTGTCCAGGTGCTGGAGGCATCTCTGGATGTGTGAGCGGGTGGGTGGGAGGGAGGAAAGGGGCTTGTTTTGCTGTTGCTGTTTTTGTTGCTATTCTGTTGTTGTTGCTTGTGTTGTTCTGCTGATCATAGCGGGCGTGATCAGAATGTGTGGTGGCACTTGCGGGCTGTCACCAGCACGTCCTTTGGCTGCATTGGTTGTGTCGTTATAGGCTTGACGGACATGTGATGAATAAATGAATCTGAATCTCTCAGCCCTGGTCATTGCCGGGTGCAATGTTTGGACGTGGACCTAAAAGTGGGTGAAGAGTTCTCTGACTGGATGTGAAACATTTGTTGCAAATGCCACTTCCAACTGTGTCCAGGTTCACTGAGCACACATCACGGATCTACGGCAATACGAAGAGGACAGACATATACAAATCTCTGTTGCCATGGTAATGCCGCAGTTCCTGGCGTTGAGCTGCTTCATACACTCATAGGCAATTAAAATTATCTTTTAATTTCTATCTCTCTGCTTATAGTCAAAATAAAGGAATGAGATGTTATCCACTGTTTATACTGCATTCAGGATGTCTGCCTGCTGT
The DNA here is from genome assembly GCF_048418815.1 of Hemitrygon akajei. Lineage (NCBI taxonomy): Eukaryota > Metazoa > Chordata > Chondrichthyes > Myliobatiformes > Dasyatidae > Hemitrygon > Hemitrygon akajei. Next base: position 19,773,054 of record NC_133127.1, read on the forward strand.
TCCATGGTATGATTTTGGTTGCCCACCAGTTAATTTCCAGCATTAGTGACAGGGATTCATTTTGCACAATCTCTAAAGTTCAAATGGAATTTATTATTTATTATCAAATTACTTATACGTCACCATATACTACCTGAGATTCATTTTCTTGTGGCCATTGCCAGTAGATACAAAAAATACAATGAAATCAATGAAAAACTACCCACAAAGACTGGAAAACAACCGATGTACCAGACAGACTGTCTAAATGCAAAATAATAAATCAACAAACAAGCAAACAAGTAAATAACAGGAACAGAGTGAGGCCATTTGGCCCATCAGGTCTGCTCCACCATTTTATCATGGCTGATTCATTTTGTCTCTCACCCTCAGTCCCCTGCCTTCTCCCTGTATTCCTTCACACCCTGAACAATCAAGAATCTATCAACCTCTGATTATTATTATCGTCATTATTACTTATTTTCTCTCAGCTCAAGCTGGTAGAACCTGAGAGAAGGGCAGAGCCAAGCATTTTCATTTCTCAGTGGTTAGGAACTTACAGATCATTCTAGGATGTTTAGTATTGTGGCTTTCTAGAGATTTACATAAATATTGCTTGTGAACCTAATTGTTTAATGCTATTGTGTAGTGACTTTGAGATAATACCATTTGTAGATATTACTTCTGGGACAATGTGTACCCTGTTCTTTCAATTTTTAATTCAGCGTATTTCTGGATTTTTTCACTTGATCTCTGTAAGTTATGTGTGTTTGGAATGGCTGTATCTATTAAGAAAGTTGTTCTTGTTTATTTATCCTGCGATATTACATCTGGATGGTTATTATGGATTGTCCTATTTGTAATAATGGATCAGTTGTAATATTATTTGTGAGACTCTGGCTCTAAAGTGAATCAGGCTTGTATTTATAGTAACATATGGTGCCTTTTATGTGTTTGTATTTTAAAGCAAGATTCTGGTGAATGATGCTTGCCATTTGATTGTGCCTGCATAAGTAATCAGATTGAGTTAAACTGCTGCGGGATCCTGTAATGTGTTGGATTGTTTCTTGTTCCTCTTGGTATGTTGTTGCATTTATGGTCTTGCTGTCTTTTATTATGTAATTTGATTTTTTTTGTGTGTTAACCGCCTTGTTTCTGTATTGCCACAATGAAACCTCTCTGCTGCTGGGGAGAGATCTTCACCTCTGAGCCAAGCGTTTGACGCTTTCTTGTCGACACTTAGTCCACTCAGATCGTGGGGATGTCTTCCATGGGGGGTCATGCTCTACCATTGGTTAACATTTTCTTCTACAGTGATAATTTCTTCATTTTTCTGGGTTGTGCTTTCATTTAAGTTTCGCGGTGTGTACTTCTTATCAGAACTGCACGTGCTTGTGTGGAGTGCTGAATCTGTCTTCACTGGTGAAAGTACATCCTCAGCTGTTTTATCTGACTGTTTATATTTGTTATTCCTCTCCCTCCTTCTGTCCTAGGCAGTGTTAATCTAAGCGTGTCCTAGTACACATAGTGTTTTCTAAAATTTATCATTCCAGTTCTTATTTTTCTTTGTAAATTTTCCAAATTAGATTCGACCAAGATATTATGCCAAAAGAATATGTCAATATCGATATAGTGAAAGTGCTTACTGCCTTTGTTATATTTTCACTGTTGAGCTCTGTTTGGCAGATGTTCTCAAGCCTTGAAGTAAATTCTGTCAAAAGTTTTTCCTTTATCTCTCTATATTCTATTTTCTTTGCTTGTTGCTATCCCAGATACTTATATGTTTCATATTCATTCATCGGTTGTATTGTATCCCGCTGCTCTGTCTTGTATGCTATTAGCTCCTTTGCACCCTTCTTCATGTTTAACGTTCTGAACTTATCTAGTTCAAAGTTCATGTTTATATCTATAGAAATATACTATTTGAATTAATTTTATTATTATGTTTATTATATTATTAATTATGTTATTAGTTATTATATTAGTTTTTGGGTGGTAGGGTGCAGATACATCTCTACCAAAGGAGGTTTAGGGGTCTCATTCCCTTAATTTGCCTGCCGGTCACCCCTGGGCAAGATGTACCTGCTTAGCCCTTCTTGATCAGAGTCAAGTGAGCTAGGGGAGCAGGACGTGGATGGTCATATGAGCATTTGGTGCAGATCACAGCCCACTCAGAATTGGGCAATTCCTCTTCTCAAAAGTTAACCCAATGAACTTAACTTTAAGGATAGGAGGTGAGGAGACCAAAACCAACCTAATGTTGAAAGGCCTAGATGCAGTGGACATGGGCAGGATGTTTTCAATTGTGGAGAAGTGAGGAACAGCCTCAGAATAGAAGGACGTCCCTTTATAACTGAGATGATGAGGAATTCCTTTAGCCAGAGGGTGGTGAATCTGTTGAATTCATTGCCACAGATGACTGTAGAGGCCGAGCCATTAGGCATATTTAAAGCGGAGGCTGATAGATTCTTGATTAGTCAGGGCATCAAAGGTTATGGGGAGAAGGCAGGACAATGACTTTGAGAGGGATAATAAATCAGCCATGATTGAACAGTGGAGCAACCTTAATGGGCTGAATGATCTAATTCTGCTCTTAAGTCTCATAGTCTTATGCACTATTACTCAGAAATGGACTTCCTCGCAATAAATGCTGTTTACATTGCAAATACCTGCTGGTATTTACGTATTTATGCACCATTTACAATATTCCGTATCTGTACTTCTAACTTTATTTTTATATAATTCCTCATAATTGCTGAATGTTGCTGTATTTTGCGGCATGTCATTCCAACACGCCACAGCAAATGCCTAATACATGTAAATGTATAAGGTGAATAAAGCTGATCCTTGAGTGTATGACAATTCCATCCCCACACTGAGCCTACTCAATGCACAAAGTTCCTTCAGCGGTTTGTTTGTTAGCTTCAGATTCCAATATGTGTGGTCTCTTGTGTTGCTAACTACCGTAGATTTCGCACTACAGAGCGCACCTGATTAAAAGCCACTGGCTCTAATTTTAGAAAGAAAATCAATTTTCTACTTGTACAAGCCGCACCGGATTTTCGGCTGCAGGTGTCCCACGTTGTAATATGAGATATTTACACAGAAAGATATTACACGTGAGGATTTTTTAACTTTTAATTAAATCCATATGGTAACATAAACAAATACATATTGCAAATGCTTTTTTTCGAACCGTGCCTGTAACGCGGCTACTTTTAAATATACATACGTATCGGTAACACAAATTACGTTGCGTATACTTTTTTACTGAACAACATTCCAATATCTCCTAACGACTGGTAAAAAATATATATACTGCAGCCTACCAGGAAAAGGTATTGATCGCCTTTAACTTAAAAGCAGCGTTCGCTCAGATCTAATGCCGCTCGCCCCCCCCCCCCCACCTTCCCGTTTATCGCAAACCGGTATTTTCCCACAAGACGCGGCGAAACCGGGTGTGACGTCATAGCATCCCGGGATGTAGTACAGAAAACAAATATAGTTAAAACACTTCTAACTTTAACTAGAAATTACTAACAAATGAATTACTAAGCGAAAATATTATAAACTAAATAACTGCCATAAAGGCAGCACAATGCTTTTCTTCGAGTGTTTTCCATGTTGATGAGGGTGAGTACAAATGACTGATTTATAATAATTTAATTGTGAAAGTGCGCTTGATTTATCGTACAATTTCATTGGACCTCTGTGAACTACTCATCAATTTTATTGGTCTACTGTTACGAGGCAAAATGTTTTTGGCGGCATGAAAAAAAATCATGCATTAGCCGCACCGTAGTAAAGGCCGCAGTGTTCAAAGCTGTTCAAAATGTGGGAAAAAAGTAGCGGCTTATAATCCGACAAAGTACTGGAGAGTTTAACATCGGTAGCTGAGCGAAGGGCGCTGAGTAGGCTACGGTCAATTATGGAAAACCCTGAACATCCTCTACATAGCACCATCCAGAGACAGAGAAGCAGTTTCAGCGACAGGTTACTGTCGATGCAATGCTCCTCAGACAGGATGAAGAGGTCAATACTCCCCAATGCCATTAGGCTTTACAATTCAACTGCCAGGACTTAAGAACTTTTTTAAAGCTATTATTAATGCTTTTTGAGTTAGTGATTTAGATGCATATCATATTATTACTGAGTTAAGTATTGTATGTAATGAGTTTTTGCTACAACAAGTGTATGGGACATTGGAAAAAATGTTGAATTTCCCCATGGGGATGAATAAAGTATCTATCTATCTATCTATCTATCTATCTATCTATCTATCTATCTATCTACGGTACTTGCTTTCTTCATTTTAGGTTACGAGAATAAGAGGTAGCGGTCTTTTTACTTGTACAATTGCAGCTATAATCTTCTGGAATACTATTAAGGAACTCCAGGATCTTGATCCAGTGGTGACAGTAGAACTTCCTGGAGTTCTATATCATTTGGAGAAGATTCCCGGAATGAAAGGGTTAACATCTAAAGAGCGTTTGATGGTGCTGGGCTTGTACTTGCTCAAGCTTAGAAGAATGAGGAGGGAGGAAGGGGGATCTCATTGAATAGGGTTGAGAGGGAAAATAAATTAGCCATGATCGAACGGTGGAGCAGACTAGATAGGCCAAATGGCATTATTCTGCCCCTATGTTTTATGGCTTAAGATACATGTATTGGAGGCAGTTTGGAAGAAGAGAATGCTTTTTGAGAAAAGGAGAAACAGCTTGGGCCTGTATTCCTTGCAGCTGAGAACTTGGGAACAAGCTTTTTAGTGAAGAATATAACACTTGAAATGATAGATGCTGAATGGACATTTCCATCCTTGGAGAAAGTAGGGCTACACTTTTGGGGGAGAACCTCTTCTCACTCCCATTACCTGTCAGGTGGTACGGAAGCCTGAAGCCCCACACTACCAGGTTCAGGAGTGGCTATCTTCTGCCAACAATCAGACTGTTGAACCAACCTGCAGTACATAGGATGACAGAGAATCCTCGATGGGCTGAATTTTCTAATTCTTCTCCTATGTCTTATGGTCTAATCCGTACAACCCTAACCCTACCACAGCAATATAGCACTAGGGATCACCTTGTGCACTACCATGGACTTGTCGTTGATAGTGTTATTTTTGCAATGATGTCTTGTTTAGCACAGATGTTTTTCTTCCATGGTCTTGTGTAATTTATGTATAATTTTGCCTCCAACCTGATGGCACAAATATCAAGACAGCATCTATACTTCATTAGGAGTTTGAAGAGAATTGGCATGTCAGCAAATACACTCAAAAACTTCTATAGTTGTACCGTGGAGAGCATTCTGACAGGCTTGCATCACTGTCTGGTATGGGGGGGGGGGGGCTTCTGCACAGGACCGAAAGAAGCTGCAGAAGGTTGTAAATTTAGTTGTCTCCATCTTAGGTAGTAGTCTACAAAGTACCCAGGACATCTTCAGGGAGCGGTGTCTCAGAAAGGCAGTGTTCATTATTAATGACCTCCAGCACCTAGGGACATGCCCTTTTCTCAATTACCATCAGGTGGGAGGTACAGAAGCCTGAAGGCACACACTCAGCGATTCACGAACAGCTTCTTCCCCTCTGCCATTCGATTCCTAAATGGATATTGAACCCTTAGACACTACCTCACTCTTTCATTATGTAGTATTTCTGTTTTTGCACAATTTTTAATCTATTGAATATATGTACATCGACATTTATTTATTTATTTATTATTTTGGTTTTTTTCTTCTAGATTATGTATTGCATTGAACTGCTGCTGCTAGATTAACAAATTTCAAGTCATATGCCAGTGATAATAAACTTGATTCTGCTTCTGATTAATTTTGGAAAATTTCACCCCTTCTCTCCTTATACCTGCCTTCTCCCGACCTTCTTATTCCAGCTTCTGTCTCCTCCATTTCAGTTTAGATGAAGGGTCTTTGCATGAAATATTGACTGCTTATTCCCCTCCACATACGCTGCTGAGTGCCTCCAGCATTCTGTGCGAGTTGCTCTGGATTTCCAGCATCTGCAGAATCTTTACCTTGTGCACATGACAGAAAAGTTTGATGTCAATTGACAAGAGATGTTTATGCTCCACTGTTGGCATGTAAACCTTTAAATGATCCAAGTAGAAAAATAGGCAAAATGCACCAGGATAACTAGGAAGATACAAGGAGCACTGGCACAAGAGAGGAGTGTCCATCATCCGGGACCTTCACCATCCAGGACATGCTCAATTTTCACCGCTGCCATCGGGAAGGAGCTACAATGACCTCAGGTCCCACACTGTCAGGTTTAGAAACAGTTCTTACCTGACAGCCATCAGTTTCCTGAACCAGCTTCGATAACTTCATTCATTTCAACTCTGAAATGGTTCCACAACTGATGGGCTCACTTTCAAGGACTCTACAATTCATGTTCTCAGGATTGTTTATTTACTCATTTATGTATTTAATATTATTGTTATTATTTGTTTATTTTGAATTTGCAATTTGTCTTCATTTCCACATTGTTTGTTTGTCAGTCCCTGTGTGTAGTTTTCATTGATTCTATTCTATTTCGTTGTTCTGCTATGAATGTCTGCAAGACAATGAATCTCAGGGAAGTAGATATAAATACTTTAATAATAAATTTACTTTGAACTTTGAACTTCGAGAAACAGCTTAGCCCCAAATGACAGAGCCACAAACGCTGCTGCCAAATTTACTGTGCTCCAAATTGAACCTTCCAAATTCAGAGGGGCATTAATAGTGTGGTAACATTAGACTAGAGAAGCTATTCCTCTAAGGGGACCAGAACCTTGTCATAGATTGGAGGCTTGCATGCCTCAATGACCAAGAGAGCTATGTTGGCTGGAGTCAGGGCTTTTTGCTGTGACTCTTGGTAAGGTCACCCATGGCAAATAGATCAAGAGGTCTAAGACTAAGACTAAGAGTGGTCCACTGGTTCTCCAGGTTTGGGGGTTCAGCGCAGGGCTAACAACCCTGACTGGTCAAACAAAACTGTTACAGAAACAGCAATGAAGAGTCCTTCTATATCTGTGTGCAATGGTGTTCCTGAGACTTCCCCTGAGACTTGCATGGCTGACAGCAGTGAAAACGGAGAGGAAACTCCGAAAGCCCTGAAGCCCTGAAATGGCCAAGGACAGACGGAGATGGAGGACATTCATTGCTGCCCTAAACACCAGCAGGCATAACAGCCAGTAGGTAAGTAAGAGCAGATGTTGTACCACATTGAATGTCAACCTGAATGTGTCTGTTGCTGCTCCTGCATCACTTGCCCTCCTATTTCAACATATGGTTTTGAACCGGAGATTACTTGGAGAACTGTGTTCAGCTCATTATGGAAAGAATGTGGAGGCTTCAGAGAAGGTGCAGAAGTGATTAACCAGCATACTGTCTGGATTAGAGAGCATGGCTTATAAGGCAGGATTGAGCAAACTGGGGCTTTTCTCTTTGGAGTGAAGGAAGAAGAGAGGCAACATGGTAGATGTGTGTAAGATGATAAAAGAAGGCTTTGATAGATTGGACAACCAGCACTTTTTTCCCAGGGCTGGCAATAGTTTAGACCAGAATGCATTCTTTTAAAGTAAGTGAGCGACGCTTAGGGGAGATGTTGCAGGTTGGCTATTTTTTTTTAACATAGGTGTCCAGAATGCAGTGCTAGGAGTGTTGGTGGAGGATGATTCAGTAGGGGCCTTTATAAGACTCAAGATTCAAGTTTATTTATCATGGGTACATCAAAACATACGGTGAAGTGTGTCGTTTGTGTTAGGAACCAACACACTTAAAGATGTGATGTCGCCACGCATTCCTGAGCTAACGTAGCGTGGCCATGATGCTTGATGGAACACAACAAGTGCCAAAGCAATAATAGTTGAAACACCCCCGTTCCTCCCTCACACCAGGACACATACTGCACACAGTCCTTTAATGCCAAAACAGACCATATTCCTTGGCCAAAGGTCTCCAGTAGATCGGCACATGGGTGATAAGACAACTGGAGGACTATGGGCTATGTGGGAGGGGAGGGTTAGATTGAAAAGCTGGCACAACAGCATGAGCTGAAGGGCTCATACTGTGTTGTACTGATCGTTGCTCCATTGTTCCATCTCTTCCCCCTGGAAACTCCAGCTTGCAATAGCTATTTTTGGCAGCGTTGATCTCGGGTGCAGCAGGGGGAGGACAAGGCTGTACAGACTGGGAGCTCCTGTGAATGAGACATCGGTCCCAGAGGAGTTTCTGGCTGGCAGGACATAAATCTGAATTTCTCTTTCAACTCAACCTCCTGAGTCAGTTGGGACCGCTGAACAGAGGGCGATGTGATATTGAGATGACTTGAGAAAGAAGCAGCAAGTAGGGAGCTGAGATATTCAGCTTCATCCTTCAGTAATTTAATTTGCTCATCAATACTACCAAACCTTCGAGCATGCCTTTTACCCATCCCTCCAATGTCACTCTTGAACTACCCTCATCATTAATAATGACTCACCAGGTTTTGCCGTGAAACCTCAGCCTTTCTCCACCAATTTCAGGATTTCCAGCCATGAATATGGAAATGAGGAAGTTTTAAACTTGTATCTCATTCTTCCCCAATTGTTCCCGATTAATATTGGATGTGCGGCCATTGGAAAGGGCCCAGACGAAATTCACAGAAATTATCCTGGGAATGAAAGAATTAACATATGAGGAACATTTCATGGCTCTGGGCCTGTACTCATTGGAGCTTAGAAGAACATGGGAGGATTTCATTGAAACCTACAAAATATTGAAAGGCATTGCATTAACGTAGAGAAGATGTTTCCAATGGTGGGAGAGTCTAGAAACAGAGGGCATGGACTTATAATAGAAGGATGACCCTTTAGAACAGAACTAAGGAGAAATCTCTTTAGCCAGAGGGTGGTGAATCTGTGGAATTAATTGCCACAGGCACTATGAAGTCACTGAGAGTATTTAAGGCAAAATTGATAGATTCTTGATTGGTAAAGGGGTTAATTGATGCATAGAACATAGAACATGAAACATTGAACATGGAAGAGAAAACAGCACAATACAGGCCCTTCAGCCCACAATGTTGTACCAACTTTTTAACCTACTCCAAGATCAGTCTAACACTTCTCTCCCACATACCATCCATTTTTCTTTCATGCATGTGCCTATCTAAAAGTCACTAAGAGTCACTAATGTATCTGTCTGAACCACCACCTCTGGCAGTGCATACCATGCACCTATCATTCTCTGTATAAGCATCCTTCCTTTGACATCCCCCAATACCTCCCCTGAATCATGTTAAAATTATGACCTTTGTATTAGTCTTTCTCGTCCTGGAAAAGAGGTGTATCATCTTGTACATCTCGATCAAGTCACCTCTCATCCTCCTTCACTCCAAAGAGAAAAGCCCTAGCTCGCTCAACCTATTCTCATAAGATACGCTCTCCAATCCCGGCAGCATACCGGTAAATCTTCTTTCCACACCCTCGAAGTGTTGATGAAGACAACGTTGGATATTCATGGTGTGTGTTATTTATATAATCTTGGACTTCATCCACAGAAGGCAGGAAAATGGGGCTGAAAATGAATGAGTAATGAGTGAATAGCAACACAGACAAGATGGGCTGAATGGCCTAATTCTGCTCCTACAGTCATATAGAAAGGAGAAGAAATTGCTGTAAATTGAAAAGTACTGGAGAAAGGAGAAGGGATCATTTGGAGCTAATAAACCTAAGTGACTCGGCAGATTCTGAAACTCCGGAGTAACAGATACAAACTGCTGGAGGAATTCTGCAGGTTAGGCAACATCCATGGAGAGGAATAAACAATTGCTGTTTCAGGCTGAGTCCCTTCATCAGGACTAAGGGTCCAGCATCTGCAACCTTCTGATGAAGGGTCTCAGCCTGAAATATTGATTGCTTTGTCCTTTCCATAGATGCTGCCTGACCTCTTGAGTTCCTCCAGCATTTTGTGTGTGTTACTCAGGATGAGTTGGAGATTGCTGCATGTTTCGTGGAAAAATAGTTCAAATATAGTTGTATAAGGGACAACAGGGGCATTTTTGTCCAGGACAGAATGGTGCATTTCATGCCATAAAGTTATGCAAGTTGAAAAGAATATAAGGAGGATCGGAATACAAGGAAACTCAACCCTACCAAGTCCTTGCTGAAGACAACATCTACTTGGTAATATCACAAAATGAGCTCCTGCTGAGGATTGCTGCTCTTTTTGCTGCCTGACTCCGAACTTAATCCTACAAAAAAATTCTTAATATATTTTTATTGTTTCCTGCACACTGTTGTGATATTCAACCTGGCTGATTCCCGAGCACAGACAATAATTCCATGGTCCCTACAGCACAGAGGCTTTTGTGCTCCATGGGGTATTTGATTATCTTTGTACTTACTCCTTTAATCTTCAATTCCCTTCTTAACTAGATATTCATCAAGCTTGCTTTGAAAGGGCTGATGAACACAGCGTTAAATGCTTTTGCTCTTCTGTGCTATTGTTATTGCCTTGGCTTCCTTCCAGCTGCCTCTGCTCTGACTTCCACCCTGTTGCTTCCTGTGCTTGTGAAGTTTAGTCGCAACCGTGCCAACTTTGTGCACTAATCAACTCAGAGAGGTAACTTTATCTTTTATGCCTGGTTTCACTCCAGGAATAGTTTCCTTCCTGATTTCCACTCTCTTCAATTTGACTCTTTAAGGTGAGAAGGGAATGAGAGGATCAAGGATAATCTTTATTCACCAGATACGTGTGTTTGGAATATGCCGTGATGTATTGATCGGGGCATTACATGCATCAAAAAATAACAATATTCAACGATTATAAAAATATGTGAAGAATTACATAGAATATAAGGATAGAGATTATCATATACAGTTGGAATAAAATGTGCATAAATACCAGCATGTATTTGCTGTCTAAATAGAATGAGTTCTGAAGAACGAGGGTGATCTCATTGAAACTGATCCTATAGTGGGAGAGACTAGGACCAGAGGGCATTGCCTCAGAATAGAAGGATCCCTTTAGAACAGGTTTTCCCAGGCTGGGAAAACCCTTGTTTAACCCCTTGTTGAACCCCTTGTTTAATGGCATTGGTCCATGGCATAAAAAAGCTTGGAAACCCATGCTTTAGAACAAGGATCAGAAGGAATTTCTTTAGCCAGAGGGTGATGAATTTGTGGAATTCATTGCCAGAGGTTGCTGTGGAGGCCACTAGGTATTTTTAAAGTGGAAGTTGAAAGGTTCTTGATTAGTAAAGGTGTCAAAGGCTATGGAGAGAAGGCAGGAGAATGGGGTTGAAAGGGATAATAAATCAGCCATGATGGAATAGGAGAGCAGACTTAATGGGCTGAATAGCCTGATTCTGCTCCTTCGTCTTATGGTCTTAAAATGTTTACAGTGCAGTGATGGGGCTAACAGATAGAGGGGGAGGAGGGGATAACTTGAATGATTGATCAGATCAACTGTCCAGGAAAGAAGCTTTTAAGATGACATGAAGGTTTTAATAGCCTGACAGCTCCTTCCAGATAGAAGCTTTTGGAAAACACAGTTTGCAGGATGGGTAGTGTCCACAATGACTTTCCCTGCCCACTTCTATGTCCCAGACACCTATAAACCTGACAGTGACTGCAGCCAATGACCTTTTCTGCTGACCTGACATTCAAAGCAGTTTTATTTTTTTTTATTAAGAGATACAGCGCAGAATAAGCCCTTCCAGCCCTTCAAGATGTACTGGCCAGTAACTCCTGATTTAACCCTAGACTAGTAATGGGACAATTTACAGTGAATGGTTAGCCTACTAACTGGTTCGTCTTTGTACTGTGGGAGGAAACCAGAGCACCTGAAGGAAGCACACACTTTCCACAGGGAGGGCGTACAAACTCGGTACAGACGGCGCTGGAATTGAACTCCAAACTCCGACACCCTGAGCTGTAATAGTGTCGTGCTAACTGCTACACTACTGTGACACCCTTCACAGCTTTTCTCTCAAAGGGGTTTGGTATAATAATTACTATTAGAGTAACAGTACTCTAAGTCTTCTGAGCTTCCACATATGCCTCTGTGCTTGCATTCTTGGTCTCTGTTTGGTCTCATCTATCTTTTGCTCCATTTGAGTTATTTTTGAGTTCCCTCAATTTTAACTTCAGTCTAATCTCATATTCTTTCCTTGTCAGTCATATTTTCCTCTTCACTTCCCTTCTCAACTAGTTTCAGCCTGGTTCTTGCATGAAGAATTCAGGTGACAAACTTCATTACCCAATTTTAATTGCTTCATCCTACTCTTTAACTCCCTGTCATCATGTGAGGAGCTCCTGTTTTGATTGTCTTGCCCCTCTTGTGTGAATGTACCTAATGTGTTCCCAAAGCATCTTTCTCTTAGAAATTCTTTATTATTCTGTTCCAGCTTCTTCTTTCCATGTTTCCCTGCTCAGTCTCAGGAAAAAGAACAAAGAATGTGTTGAGATGTTAAACACACAATATGCTGGAGGAGCTCAGCAGGTCGGGCAGTATCTATGGATGGGAATAAACCGTCAAGATTTCAGGCCTGCTGGAGGGTCTCGGCTCGTTACGTCGACTGTTTAGTCCCATCTGTTACATGCTGCCTGACCTGCTGAGCTCCTCCAGCAAGTGTGTATTGCTCTGCATTTCCAGCATCTGCAGTGCCTCTTGTGTCTGTGCTACTGAGATGCTACTTTGAGGTTGTATAAGACATTGGGGTGCATAATTTGGAGTATTGTGTGCAGTTCGGGTTAACTACCTACAGAGAGGATATCAATAAGATTACAAGAGTGCAGAGAAAATTTACAAGGATTTTGCGAGGAGTCTTGAGGATCTGAGTTATAGGGAAAGGTTGGAGGTTAGGACTTTATTCCCTAGTGTGTGGGAGAATGAAGAGAGATTTGATAGAGGTATACAAAACTACAAATACAAAAATACAAAAATTTGATAGGAGTATAGATAGGGTAAGTACAAGCAGGCCTTTCCCCACTGCGGTAGGGTGAGACTAGAACTAGAGGTCATGGACTAAGGGTGAAAGTTGAGTGTTTAAGGGGAACATGAGAGGGAACACCATCGATTAAAAGTGAAATACTCAGTCAGAAGGTGGTGAGAGTGTGGAGCAAGCCACCTACAGAAGTGGAGGATGCGAGTTCCTTTTCAACATTTATGAGAGATCTGAATAGGTGCATGGATAGGGAGCAGTATAGAGGGCTACAGGTCTGGGTGTATGTCAATGGGACTAGGCAGATTAATAGATCAGTATGGACCAGATGGGCCAAAGAGCCTGTTTATGTGCTGTAGTGTTCTATGACTCTATTATAGCAGGGCTTGGGAACAGGGCCTCTGGCTCACGATGGTTACTTTTTCAGCCTGTTTTATTGATTTACACCAAGGATCATTGTGGGGTCAATTTTCAGTGGTGCTCCTGGTTAGTTAAGTTGCTGATTTAGATAATCATTCGCTGACAGAACAGTCTTATTTCCATTCCATTGAAAAAAATGAGACAAAAATCCGATGAGTTAAGCATGCCAGGTTAGTGCTGGTCAGGAGAAGAGAGAGTCATGGAGTCACAGAGCACTAGAAACATGCTCTTCGACCCATCTAGCCCATGCCTAGCTATCATTCTGCGTGCTCCCGTTGACCTGCACCTGGATCACAGCCCTCCATACCCCTCCCATCCACGTACCTATCCAACCTGCTCTTAAATGTTGAAATTGAACCTTCACCCACCACTTCCGCTGGATATTCAATCCACACTCTCACCGCCCTCTGAGAGAAGAAGACTCCTCCTCAGGGTCGGTTTAAACATTTCATCTTTCGCCCTCAACCTATGGCCCCGAGTTCCAGTTACACTGAACCTCAGAAGGACAACACTTGCCTTTTGGATTGCTGCTGATTTTATGCAAAGCTTTAATCAGAAGCTCTGTAAAAACGTGCGAAAAGTTCTACAGGTCTAACTCTTGCCTTTCATCAGACGATGTGACAAGAAGATCTGAGATGTGAAGTGCCAGTCACTTATGCCCAGCTGCTATGTTGACCACAATTCCTTGGAGAATTTTCATGAATTTCTTTTGAACCTTCTTCAGTTTCCATACATCTTTTCTAAGATAGAGGCCCAAAACTGCTCACAATTCTCCAAGCGAGGCCTCATCAGTGCTTTATAAAGTCTCAACATTATATCCTGCCTTTTATATTCTAGTCCTCTTGAAATGAATGCTAACGTCACATTTGGCCTCCTCACCACAGTCTCAACCTGCAAATTAAACTTTGGGTAATCCTGCTCAAGGACTCCCAAATTCCCTTACGCCTCAGATTTTTGTATTACTTGTAAAAATGCCATCAATGCTCTCAATTCCTAGTCTCTACTACACCTGCTCTCAGGATGAGGCTTTTCATTCTAGAATGAAAGGGATGTCTTCTTTTTCAAAGAAGGGGACTTCCCTTCTTTGACCATCAATGATGCCCTCAACCGCATCTCTTCTATTTCATGCACGGTTGCTCTTACACCAGCCTCCCGACACACTACCAGAGATAGGGTTCCTCATCACCCCCACTTCCCCAGCATCTGCATCCAGCACATAATTCTCCAATACTTCCACCATCTCCAACAGGATCCCACCATCACCAAGCACATCTTTCCCTCCCCCTCCCCAACTTTCTGCTTTCCGCAGGGATCACACCCTACAGAATTCACTTCTCCATTCATCCCTCCCCACCAATCTCCCTGCTGGCACTTACCCTTGCAAGCAGAACAGGTGCTACACCTGCCCCATACACTTCCTCCCTCACTACTATTCTGGGCCCTAAACAGTCCTTCTAGGTGAGGCGACATTTCACCTGTGAGTCTGTTGGGATCATATACTGTGTCCAGTGCTCCTGGTGTGGCCTCCTGTATATCAGTGAGACCTGACGTAGATTGGAAAACCACTTCGCCAAGCTCCATCTGCCAGAAAAAGCAGGATCTCCCAGTGGCCACCCATTTTAAATCAACTTCTCATTCCCATTCCAATATGTCAATCCATAGCCTCCTATACTGTCGCGATGAGGCCACAACATCTTAGTAGCAACACATTATATTCCATCTGGGTAGCCTCCAACCTGATGGCATGAACATTGATTCTTGAACTTCTGGTTATGCCCCCACCCCCACTCTCTTTCATTGTTCCTCATCCCTTTTACCCTCTCTCACCTTATCTCTTTGCCTATCCATCGCCTCCCTCTAGAGCTCCTCCCCTTTTTCTTTCTTCCATGGCCTTCTGTCCTCTCTTATGAGTCTCCCACTTCTTCAGCCCTGTATCGCTCTCACCAATCAACTTCCTCCAACTTCATCCCTCCCCCTTTCGGTTTCACCTATCACCTTGTGTTTCTCTCTCCCCTCCCCCACATTTAAAATCCACTTTTCATCTTTTTTTTTCTTCAGTCCTGCCGAAGGGTTTAGGCTTGAAACGTTGACTGTACTCTTTCCGTAGATGCTGCCTGGCCTGCTGAGTTACTCCAGCATTTTGTGTATGTTGCTTGGATTTCCAGCATCTGCAGATTTTCTGTTTTTTGTTTTTGTATTTTCTCTCCATTTTGAAAATAGTCAATCCTTTCATTTATTCTACTAATGTATATGACCATACACGTCCTGTAACTATACTCCATCTGCCACGACTTTGCCCATTATCCTAATCTGTCTAAGACCTTCTATAGGCTCTCTACTTCTTCAGAACTACCTGCACCTCCACCTATCTTCATATCGTCTACAAACTTTCCAACAAAACCATTAATTCCATCATTGGAATCATTGACATATAATTTAAAAAAGATTAGTACTTACAGAGACCCCAGTGGGACACTGCTAGTCACCAGAAGCCAACCATATTCCCTTTATTCCCACTCCTTGCCTCCTGTCAATCAGCCACTGCTTTATCCATGCTAGAATCTTTCCTGTAATTCCTTGGGCTCATAACCTATTAAGCATCCTCATGTGTGGCACCTTGTCAAAGGCCTTCTGAAAATCCAAGTACACAACATCAACCAATTCTCCTTCGTCTATCCTGCTTGTTATTTCTTCAAAGAATTCCAACAGATTTGTCAGGCAAGATTTTCCCTTGAAGTTACCATGCTGAATACGGCCTATTTTATCATGCACCTCCAAGTACCCTGAAACCACATTCTTAACAATCAACTCAAACATCTTCCCAACCACTGAGGTAAAGTTAACTGGTCTATAATTTCCTTTCTTCTGCTTCTCTTCCTTCTTGAAGAGTGGAGTGACAATTGCAATTTTCCAGTCTTTTGGAACCATCCCAGAATCTAGTGATTCTTGAAAGGTCATTACTAATGCTTTCAAAATCTCTTCAGCCACCTCTTTCGGAACATTGGTGTGTACATCATCAGATCCAGGTGACTTACTTAGCTTCAGACCTTTTAATTTCCCAAGAACCTTCTCTCTAGTTGTGGTAACTTCACACACTTCATGACCCCTGTCACCTGGAACTTCCACCATACTGCTAGTGTCTTCCACAGTGAAGACTAATGCAAAATACTTATTCAGTTTGTCCGCCACTTCCTTGTCCCCCATTACTACCTCTCCAGTATCATTTTCCAGTGGTCCAATAGTCACTTTTGCCTCTCTTTTACACTTTATGTACTTGAAGAAACTTTTCCAACTTAGGTTTTGACTACCCTTGTTAGCCATGGTTGTTTCATCTTGCCTTTGGAATACTTCTTCCACTTTGGGACGTACATATCCTGTGCCTTTCGAATTGCTTCCAGAAATTCCAGCCATTGTTGCTCTGCCACCATCCCTGCCTGTGTTGAATTCCAAGCAATTCTGGCCAACTCCTCTCTCATGCCTCCGTAATTTCCTTTACTCCATAATAATATTGATACAAGTGACTTCAGCTTCTCCTTCTCAAATTTCAGGGTGAATTCGATCATGTCATGATCACTTGCCCCGAAGGGTTCTTTTACCTTAATCTCTCTAATCAATTCTGCTTCATTGCACAGCACCCAATCCAGAATAGTCTTGTCTCAACCCAAATTTGACTGTCCATTTCCTTCCACAGATGCTGCCTGGCTTTCTGAGTTTCTTAAGTTCCTTGTCGCTGCTCAATCATTCTCTATTATTTTCAGGAGAGGGAAGGAAATAGGAAAAATGAGAACTAGGATAAGGGAAGTGCATTCTTAACTATTCTCTTTTGGCATAGCAGAACAGGTGAGCAAGATAGACATTGCCTGATTGTCACAGTCCAATTTATGCACATCAATCCTTAGACGGATAAACCCATGTTGAACTGTTAGACCATGCAAAGTAGAAGCAGGAGTAAATGGCAGAACAGGCTTGAGGGCCTGAATGGCCTATCCTGATCCTAATTCAAATGCATGTAGTGTATCTTAATGCATCAATCTTGCATCATCCCATAATTCCCTTAGTCTCCAAACATCTACCAATCCTGGTTTTGAATACTTTTAGCAAACTGAGCTCTCTAGTTTCAAGAATCCAAAGATTCAACACCCACACAGTGAAGAATTTTTGTCTTATCTTGGCACACTTTTATTTTATGACTGTGATTCCATTTCTAATTACCACTCCTCAACCATCAGGCTTTTGAACAAAAGAGGGTAACTACACTCATCTGTTGAGATGTTCCCACAACCAATGATCTCAGTTTAAGGACTCTTTATCTTGTTATTTTATGCTCTCATTGCTTATTGCTATGTATTTATATTTGCATTTGCACAGTTTGTTGTCTTCTATCCTCTACTTGCTGTTTCATTGATCCTGTTTATAGTTACTATTCTATAGATTTGCTCGCAGCAAACAGAATTCCAGGGTCGTATGTGGTGACATATATCTACTCTGATAATAAATACCACTTTGAACATTTTTTGCACTTTAATCACCCTAGAATATAAATTATCATTCCATAATATCATAAGAAATAGGAGCAGAATTAGGCCATTTGGTGTATTGAGTCCGTGCTGCCATTCTATCATATCTGATTTATTATCCCTCTCAACCCCATTCTTGGCCTTCTCCCCGTAACCTTTGGCATCTGAACAAATCAAGGACCCTCAACCTCCACTTTTAAAGATCGCAGTGAATTGGCCTTCACAGCTGAATGTGGCAATAAATTCCACAGATTCACCATCATTCCTGTATCTGTCAAGTCCAGTAAAATTCTGTATATTTCAGTAATATGCTTTCTTTTTTTCTAACGCCTAGGCACTGTTGCTTCTCAGATGACTATGCTTCCATCCCAGGAATCAAGTCTCCTGAACCTTTATTCCACTCCCCTTATTACAAATAGGAGTGAGAGCCGAACTGTACACAAAAATACAGGGTTGCTCTCGCTGGGGCATATATAATAGAGCACCAGTCAAGCTCTAGGTATAGAAAATCAATGCTTTTGACATTTTTAGCTTTGAGTTAAATTCTTGGAGGCTGCTACATGCGTGTTTGCATACACATCCACTGTCTGTTCTTTCAACTGATGCCTGTAACACACAAAAAGCTCAAGGAACTGAGCACATCAAGCAACATCTATGGAGAGAAATAAAGTGTCAATGTTTGGGCCAAGACCCTTCATCAGGACTCAGCCTGAAATGTTGACTTTTCATTCCTCTCTCTTGATGTTGCCTGACCTGCTGAGTTCTTCCAGCGGTTTGTGTGTGTTGTTCTGGATTTCCAGCATCTGCAGAATCTTTTGTATTGGTGATGCCTGTTCTCTTTCTTGGTAGCATTAAGTATATCAGGGAGCATATACTAAAAGAATGGACATGTGAAGGTTGTTATCTTTCTCTTTGAACCAGGAGGTGCATCATCTGCTGAGGGCTAGATCTGTGGCATTTAAGTCTGGAGACCCAGGTCTGTACCAGAAAACCAGGTATGACTTGCAGAGGGCTATATCAAGAGCAAAGAGACAATTCTGAGTTGGGTTGGAGGTGACATTGGATGCATGTCAACTCTGGCAGGGTTCACAGGACATTACTTCCTATAAAGCAAAACCCAGCAGCGCGAATGGCAGTGATGATTTACTGCCAGATGAACTCAACACCTTCTATGCCTGCTTTGAAAGGGAGAATATAGCTACAGCTGACCCTGTGATCTCTGTTTCAGAGGCCGATGTTAGGATGTCTTTAAGGAGGGTGAACCCTCGCAAGGTGGCAGGCCCTGATGGAGTATCTGGTAAGGCTCTGAAAACTTGGGCCAAACAACTGGCGGGAGTATTCAGGGACATTTTCAACCTTACACTGCTATGGTTGAAAGTTCCCTCTTGCTTCAAAATGGCCTAAGAAGGCCTCAGAAGTGCCTAAGAAGAGTAATGTGAGCTGCCTTAATGACTATTGCCCAGTAACACTCACATCTACAGTGATGAAATGCTTTGAGAGGCTAGTCAAGACTAGACTGAACTCCTGCCTCAGCAAGGAACTAGATCCGTTGCAATTTGCCTATTGGCACAATAGTCAATGGCAGACACATTCTCAATGGCTGTCCATGCAGCTTTGGATCACTTGGACAATACAAACATCTATGGCACGATTCTGTTCATTGACTATAGCTCAGCATTTAACACTATCATTCCCTTTGTTCAGATCAATAAGCTATAGGACGTGGGCCTCTGTACCTCCTTCTGCAATTGGATCCTTGATCCAATATTTTTATTGGATCCATATCATATTTTTACTGAGTTAAGTATTGTATGTAATTAGTTTTGCTACAACAAGTGTATGGGACATTGGAAAAAATGTTGAATTTCCCCATGGGGATGAATAAAGTATCTATCTATCTATCTATCTATCTATCTTGATTTCCTAACTGGAAGACCACAATCTGTGCAGATTAATGATAATACCTCCTCCTCGCTGACGATCAACACTGGTGCATCTCAGGGGTGTGTGCTTAGCCCACTGCTTTACTCTCTCTATAACCATTACTGTGTGGCTAGGCACAGTTCAAATATCATCTATAAATTTGCTGATGATACACCATTGTTGGTAGAGACTGAGATGGAGATGAGAAAGCGTACAGGAGCAAGATATACCAGCTAGTTGAGTGGCGTTACAGCAATAACCTTGCACTAATGTCAGTAAGATGAAAGAGCTGATTATGGACTTCAGGAAGGGTAAGATGAGGGAAAATGAACCAATCCTCACAGAGGGATCAGAGTGGAGAGCATAAGCAATTTCAAGTTCCTGAGTGTCAAAATCTCTGAGGATCTAACCTGGTCCCAACATATTTCTGCAGCTAAAAAGAAGGCAAGGCAGCGTCTATATTTCATTTGTAGCTTGAAGAGATTTGGTTTGTCAACTAAAACACTCGAAAACTTCTATAGATGTACTGTGGAGAACATTCTGACAGGCTTCATCACTGTTTGATATGGTGGGGGGGGGGGGGTACTGCACAGGATTGAAAGAAGCTACAAAAAGTTCTAAAATTAGTCAGCTCCATCTTGGGTACTAGCCTCCATAGTATCCAAGACATCTTCAAGGAGCTGTGCCTTAGAAAGGTGACGTCCATTATTAAGGGCCCCCATCACCCAGGACATGCCCTCTTCTCATTGTTGCCATCAGGAAAGAGGTACAGAAGTCTAAAGGCACACACTGAGTGATTCAGGAATAGCTTCTTACCCTCTGCCATCCCATAAACACTATCTCACTTACAAGAGAAAACTGCAGATGCTGGAAATGAGCAACACACACAAAATGCTGGAGGAACTCAGCAGGCCAGGCAACATCTATGGAAAAGAATACAGTCAACGTTTTGGGCTGAAACCCTTCAACACTACCTCACTTTTTAAAAAATG
Organism: Hemitrygon akajei; assembly: GCF_048418815.1. Classification (NCBI taxonomy): domain Eukaryota; kingdom Metazoa; phylum Chordata; class Chondrichthyes; order Myliobatiformes; family Dasyatidae; genus Hemitrygon; species Hemitrygon akajei. The sequence continues at coordinate 19,793,810 of NC_133127.1, forward strand.
TACAGTATATTATGTATGTTTTTGCACTATTTTAAATCTATTCTACATATATATAGATACAGATTGATATATACACTTACAGGAACTGATTTATTTATTTTTCTTTCTATATTATCATGTATTGCATTGAACAAACTGCTAAGTTAACAAATTTCACGACACATGCCAGTGATAATAAACCTGATTCTGACGCACCGTATGGCAATTCAGATCACGGAATCAGTCACAAATAACCTGCTGGAGGGACTTTCAGATGCTGGAAGCTGATGACCTACAGAAGATTTGACAAGAGGGGTCCCATGTTTTGACCTCCAGGGTGGGACAGCCTGAACTACGTTTGCATTGTGTAAGCACACAGCGGCTTCCTGCTGGTAAGTGGGGAGCAGCAGAGGAGCCAGATTGAATCATAGAGAATAATGCAGTTATGCAGCATGGAAAACAGGCCCTTCTGCCTAATTCACCTATTCTGATTGCCAAGCTAGTCTCATTTATCAGGCCCTTCAGCCCAACATGTCTATGCTGACTGCCGATCTAATCCTTTTTACCTGTGTTTGGCCCATATGCCTCTAAACCTCTTCTATACATGTACTTGTCCAAATTTCATTTGAATGATGTCCTTGTACCTGCCTCAATCACTACCTCTGGCAGCTCATTCCATGTACATATCACACACTGTGTGAAGAAGGTACCCCTCATGTCCCTTTGAAATCATTCACCTCTCTCCCCAAACCTCTGCTCACTAGGTTTTATTTCTCCTATCTTGGTAAAAAGAAGATGTTCTTATGATGTTATATATCTCAATAAAGATGCCCTTCAATCTCTTATATTCCAAGGAATAAAGTCCTAGCCTGTCCAACCTCTCCCTATTTCTTAGGCCCTCGAGTCCCTGCAGCATCGTTGTAAATCTTCTCTGCACTATTTCTGGTTTAATGATGTCTTTTCAATATCAGGGGAACCAAAACTATAAATAATAATCCAAGTATGGTCTCACCAATGTCTTGTACAACTGCGAGATAACATCTCAACTCCTATACTCAGTGCCCTGAATGATGAAGGCCAGCGTGCCAATTACTTTCGTCACCACCTAGTCTACTTGCAACTTTGCTTTCAGCAAACTATATACTTATACACCCAGGTCCCTCTGTTCACAATACTCCCCATAGCCCAACCGTAGCAATCCGTAATACCTACCCTGGTTTGCCTTCCCAAGCTACAACACTAAGATTAAAGATGAGAGATCAGAGACTTATAGTGAATAGCTTTATTTGTCATGTGTACATCAAAACGTCGAAGCACAGAGTGAAACACCATCGACCAACACAGTCCGAGATCTGCTGGGGGCACGCCCAAACTTACCAACCCTAACCAGTACATCTTTGGAAAGTGGGGGGTAACTAGTGCACCTGGAGGAAGCCCATGCAACCACAGGGAGAACATACAAACCCCTTACGGACATTGAACCCTGATTTCAGTCGCTGGTGCTGGAAAATGTCACGCTGACCACTACGATACCGTGCCACTCATGAAAGATGAGATGAGGGATGTAACAAAAGAATAACACAAAGGAACGGAAGACTCAGAAGGGGGACAAAGAACCTTTCATGAATATGGAATGAATTTGTTAAATAATTGTAATGCACCTCTCTATTTGCATATTTATTAAAACAACTCCTTCATTGGCATCCCTTTGACTGGCTTCCTCACTTGGTAATTTTCTTCCTTTCATTCTCCCTTCTTTGGGGCAAGAACATTGGTATAATGTCACAGCCTGTGACATGAATACGATCACAACTGATTATAGGCATTGCAGCTTGAGACAAAAAAATACTGCACAACACATTTCCTTATCAACAAACAGCAGACAGCCCATAACCTTCAAAGGAACAATGCGCTTTCTCACTGTGTGTATCTTGCTTTTGGGCTCAGTCACCTTCAAACACTCAAGGATACGAGGGAGAGTCGGGGTGATCAACTAATGTGATATCTTGGAGGTTTTATGTCAAAATTAGGATTATAATTTGGCAAAGGGAACCTAAAGACAAATAAGTACTACTTTTGAGCAGGTGAGAACTGAAATATTTTAAAGGGACCTGTGGGGCAACTTCTCATAGAGCATGATGTGTATGTGAGGTAAACTGCCCAAGGAAGTGGTTGAGCCAGGTACAAGAACATATTTTTCTCTTCAAGTAAAAGCGGGAAGAGACAACTTTTGCAGTAGAAGTTCCAAGTTATTTGTATTCACCTGCCTTTTAGAAACCCAGTTTGCTTTGTTGAATTCAGTAGATCTGATTCTTCTGAAATCAACTTCCCAGAGATGAAAGGGATATGTGAGGTTTGAAGTCCGACTTAGCGACAGTAACCACACATAACAGAGGGAAACATTAGTTCCTCTTGTCCTTGCCTACCACCCCATGAGCCTCCATATGCAACACATTATCCTACACAACATCCACCATCTCCAAAGGGATCCTACCACCAAAGATATCTTCACCTCCTCCTCATCACTGCTTTCCACAGGGATCACTCCCTCTGCAATTCCCTTGTCTAGTCATTCCTCACCACTAATCTCCCTCCTGGTACTTACCCCTTCAAGCAGCCTAGGTGCTACACCTGCCCATTTACCTCCTCTCTCAGCTCCATTAAGGGCCTCAAACAGTCCTTCTAGGTGAGGCAGCACTTCACCTGTGAATCTCCTGGGGTCATCTATTGTATGCAGGGTTCCTTATGTGGCCTCCTCTACATTGGTGAGGCCTGTTGTAAATTAGGGGGACTGCATCAGCGAACACCTCCGCTCCATCCACAAAATTCGAACACTGGCGGCCAAACATCCTAATTCCAATTCCCATCCCCATTCCAACATATTTGTTCATGAACCTCCTCTTGTGCCAAGATGAGGCCATCTTCAGGCAGAAGGAGCAACACCTCATATTCTGCCTGAGTAGCCTCCAACCTGATGGCATGAATATCAATTTCTCCTTCCAATAAAAAATACTTTCCCTTCCCCTCCCCTCTTCTTCTATTCCCTATCCACGCCTCTTACCTCTTCTTATGTACCAATCACCTCCTCTGGATCTCCCCCTTCTTTCCTTTCTCCTACCAGATTCCTTCCTCTCCAGCCCTTTCCTTTCCCACCCACTTGGTTTTGCCTATCACCTTCTAGCTATCTTCCTTCCCCCTCCTCCTACCTTTTTATTCTGGTGTCTTTCCTCTTCCTTTACAGTCCTGAAGAAGGGTCCCAGCCCAGAATGTCAACTGTTTATTCATTTCCATAGATGCTGCCTGACCTGCTGAGCTCTTCCAAAATTTTGCGTCTGTGTTGCTTTGGGAAAGGTTAGTTTTGATTTAATGAATCATAATCATACTGATTATCAGTGACTTATGTGACAGGAAGTTTTTGCGGCACCAGAACAGTGCAAAGACATAAAAATTACTATAAATGACACAATTAAATAAATAGTGTACAAGAGGCATAATGAGATAGTGATCATGGGACCAAGAACTGTTTAGAAGTCTGATGATGGAGGGGAAGAAGTTGTTCCTGAAAACATTGGCTGTGGGTCTTCAGATTCCTGCACCTCATCCTGAAAGTATGAGTGAGGAGAGGAACAATAATGATGACTATGTGAAAAGATATTGTGTTGTCAAATTAGTTGAATAATCCAGTCAATGCATCCTTGTAAGATATGCAATTGAGAGTTTGAGATACACAAGACCTCAGGTACTGTGATCTGGAGCAAACAACAAACCACTGGAAGAACTCTACGGGTCTGGCAGCATCTGTGGAAGCAAACCAACATTTTGGGTCAAAACCCTGCATTAGGGCTGAGAGTGTAGAGGGGTAGATAGCTGGTATCAAGAGGTGAGATGGAAGGGTTGTGTCTGGGGTTCCTCGACTCTCTCAGTCCTGATGCAAGGTCTCACCCCAGAATGTCAACCATCCCTTTGCCTCCACAGATGCTTCCTGACTAGAGTTACTCCAGCACTTTGTACTTTATATTGAGAGTTTGAGTTCATTTTATTGAATTTTGAGACCAGTGACCATGATTGTGCCTTGTCTTATTCAGTAATGCATGATCCTTATTGTTTCCTGAACATACTGAGCAAGGAAGCTATCTTAGCAGGATACCATAATTTTTCAATAGTACTTTTCAGGGAAGAGAGGGACTATGGTGTGTCACATATAATGTTAATCAGGGAAGAATGATTTCTTAGACTCCTTCTGACAGCTAATAAGATTTCAGAATTTGCAGGATTTTCCCCACATCATTGACCTGAGTAGAATGTAGAACATAGACCAGTACAGCACAGGAACAGGCTCTTCGGCCCACAATGTTCTGCCGAACCAATTAAATTAGCAATCAAATGGCCAACTACACTAATCCCCTCTGTCTAACACAATTTCCCACACATTCATGTGTCTATGCAAATGTCCTTAAAAGTCTCTAGTGTTCCTACTTGTGGTTGACTGCAGGTTTCTGCAATGATGGCTCAAACCTGGACTTCTTTATCGTGTTGCTGTATAATACTGATACCTTTATGTGCTTGCTGTCTCGCATGTGCTATGTCTGCTTTGTGGTGTGTGACTGCTGGTACCAGGTTCTGCACCTTGGCCTTGGAATAACACTACCTTGTTTGACTGTATTCACAGGTATTCATTTAGGTGCCTAAAAAGGTATTCACCCCCCTTGGAAGTTTTCATGTCTTATTGCGTTACAACATCGAATCACAGTGGATTTAATTTGTCTTTTTTGACACTGATCAGCACAAAATGACTTTTTCATGTCAAAGTGAAAACAGATCACAACAAAGTGATCTAAATTAATTACAAATATAAAACACACAATAACTGATTGAATAAGTATTCATTCCCCCCCCCCCCACACCCCTTTAATATGACACACCAAATCATCACTGGAGCGGCCAGTTTTAGAAGTCACGTAATTAGTTAAATGGAGATCTGTTTTTGGAGACCTGTGTGCAGTCAGGTGTTACAATTAATTGTAGTAAATATACACCTCTATCTGGAAGGTCCAACTGCTAGCGAGTCTATTTTTTGTGGCAAAAACTACACGATGAAGACAAAAGAATATTCCAAGACAGGGAATGGGAGAGTTACCTGGATTCTCTGTTTCAGGAGGTAGTCACACCCATTAGATTAGCTGCCTCAAATTCTGTCTGTGGTCAGGGTCAAGGGGGTGTGACTGTGAGTGAGGTGGGTAGTGGGATCTAAGAGGCAGTGTGGGAGGATCCTCAGCCCTTCAGCTTGTCCAACAGGCCTGAGATTCTTGCTCTCTGGATTACTACCTGTGCCAGGTGCAAATTGGCACAGGGTTAAGAAGATTAGAGAGGTAAATGTGTGGCTCAAGGATTGGTGTGAACTTGAAGTCATGGGAAATTGGCACCAGTATTGGGGAAGAAGGGAGCTGTATCATTGGGACAGACTCCACTGAGACATGATGGGGCATGGATCCGAGAGAATAGCTTAATTAGAGCTTTGGATAGGGTGTTAAACTAAATAGTAGGGCAGTGGGTTCAACAGATTGGAGAAGAATGGATAAAGTAAGAGAAAAGGGTGGATAATAAAAAAGCAAAAGATAAAAAAGAGAAAATTAAGAGTGGGGTAAAGTAAAGTCAAGTGCAAAAGAGAAACAGATTACAAAATTTTAAAAGCACAATGAGTGTAAGGGCACTTTATCTGAATGCCCGTAGTATTCGTAACAAGGTCAGTGAACTTGTGGCACAAATCAGTTTAAAGGAATATGATTTGGTGGCCATTACAGAAACGTGGTTGCAGGGTAGAGAGAATTGGGAACTAAATATGCATTGATATCAAGTAATACAGAAGGATAGGCAGGAAGGTAAGGGAGGTGAGGTAGCTTTCTTAATTAAGGATGAGATCAGGGCGATGGTGAGAGACGATATAAGATCTAAGGAGCAGAATGCTGAATCCTTCCGGGTAGAGATTAGGAATAGTAAAAGGAAAAAAAAACACTGGTGGGGAGTTGTCTATCGGCCACCAAATAATAACATTGTAGTGGCACAGACAATAAACAGAGAAATAAATGGAGCAATGGAAGAAGAGAGGTGACCTGATAGAGGAGTATAAGATGATGAGAGGCATTGATCATGTGGACAAAACATAGAAACGTAGAAACATAGAAAACCTACAACACAATACAGGCCCTTCGGCCCACAAAGCTATGCTGAACATGTCCTTACCTGCGAAATTACCTAGGGTTACCCATAGCCTTCTATTTTTCTGAGCTCTATATATCTATCCAGGAGTCTTTTAAATTACCCTATCATATCTGCCTCCACCACCATCGCTGGTAGCCCATTCCATGTACTCACCATTCTCTGCGTAAAAAACTTACCCCTGATAACTCCTCTGTACCTACTTCCAAGCACCTTAAAACTGTGCCCCCTCATGCTAGCCATTTCAGCCCTGGGTAAAAGCCTCTGACTGTCCACACGATCAATGCCATCTTGTACACCTCTATCAGGTCACCTCTCATCCTTCGTCGCTCCAAGAAAAAAAGGCTGAGTTCACTCAACCTATTCTCTTAAGGCATGCTCTCCAATCCAGGCAACATCCTGGCTTTTTCCCAGGGCTGAAATGGCTAACACGAGGGGGCACAGTTTTAAGGTGCTTGGAAATAGGTACTGAGAGGATGTCAGGGGTAAGTTTTTCACACAGAGAGTGGTCGGTGTGTGGAATGCACTGCCAGTGGCGGTGGTGGAAGTGGATACAATAGGGTCTTTTAAGAGCCTCTTAGACAGGTAAATGGAACTTAGAAAAATAGAGGGCCATGCACTAGGGTAATTCTAGGCAGTTTCTAGAGTAGACTATATGGGCACAACATTGTGAGCCGAAAGGCCTGTAATGTGCTGTAGATTTCTATGTTCTATAAATATCTGAGGCTTGTCAGAATGGAACAGCAGTTATCATGAGGGACCTTAACTTGCACATAGATTGGGTGAATCAAGTTGGTTGAGGCAGTCTTGAGGACTTCATAGAATGCATCCATGATGGCTTTCTTGAACAGCAAGTTACTGAACCTACAAGGGAACGTGTTATCTTAGAGCTGATCCTGTGTAATGAGACAGGTAAAATTAATGATCTTGTAGTTGGGGATCCTCTTGGAAAAAGTGATCACAGTATGACTGAGTTTCTCATACAAATGAAGTGTGCAATAGTTTGATCGAAAACCAGTGTGTTATACCTAAACAATGGAGACTACAATGGGATGAGGGAGGATTTGGCTAGTGTAGACTGGGAACACAGGCTATATGGTGGTACAGTTAAGGAACAGTGGAAGACTTTCAAAGAGATTTTTCATGGTGCTCAACAAAAGTATATTCTAGTTAAAAGCAAGAACAGTAAGATGCAGCAGATGCAGCATGGATTCAGCAAAGGCAAGTCCTTTCTGACAAACACTAGAGTTCTCTGAGGATGCAACGAGTGCAGTGGATAGAGGGGACTTGTTATTTACTTGGATTTCCAGAACACATTCAATAAGGTGCCTCATGAAAGACTTATCCATAAGATAAGGATGCATAGAATTGGGGGTGATTTATTAACATGGATAGAGAATTAGTTAACTAATAGAAAGCAGAGAGTTGGGACACGTGGGTGTTACTCTGGTTGGTAATCAGTGGTGAGCGGTGTGCTGCAGGGGTCAGTGCTGGGTCCGCAACTGTTCATGATATACATTAATGATCTGGAAGAGGGGACCAAATGTAGTGTATCTAAGTTTGCTGATGATACTAAATTAAGTGGAAAAGCAAATTGTGCAGGAGAATGGAGAGTCTGCATGGAGATATAGATAGATTAAGTGAGCGGGCAAGGGTCTGGCAGATGAAGTACAATGTTAGTAAATGTGAGGTCATCCACTTAGGAAGGAAAATGGAAGAGCAGATTATTATTTAGATGGTAAAAAAATTGCTGTATGCTGCCGTGCAGAGGGACTTGGGAGTGCTTGTGCATAAATCACAAAAGTTGGTTTGCAGGTGCAGCAGGCTATCAAGAAGGCAAATGGGATGTTTGCCTTCTTTGCTAGAGGGACTGAATTTAAGTGCAGGAAGGTTATGCTGCAACTGTACAGGGTACTGGTGAGGTCGCACCTGGAATACTGTGTGCAGTTTTGGTCTCCTTACTTGAAGAAGGATATACTGGCTTTGGAGACAATGCAGCAGAGGTTCACCAGGTTGATTCCAGAGGTGAAGGATTAGACTATGAGGAGAGACTGAGTCACCTGGGACTGTACTCACTGGAATTCAGAAAAATGAGAGGAGATCTTATAGAAACATAGAAAATTATGAAAGGGATAGATAAGATAAAGTCAGGAAAGTTGCTTTCACTGGTAGGCGAGACTAGAACTAGGGGACATAGCCTCAATATTTGGGGGAGTAGAATTAGGATGGAGATGAGGAGGAACTGCTTTTCTCAGAGGGTGGTGAATCTGTGGAATTCTCTGACCAATGAAGCAGTGGAGGCTACTTCAGTAAACATATTTAAGACAAGGTTTGATAGATTTTTGTGTAGTAGGGGAATTAAGGGTTATGGGGAAAAGGTGGGTAGGTGGAGATGAGTCCATGGCCAGATCAGCCTTGATCTTATTGAATGGCGGAGCAGATTCGATGGGCCAGATGGTCTACTCCTGCTCTTATTTCTTATATTCTTATGCTCTTAAGCAACTCTGAGAAAAGGTTATTGAAAAGCATAAGTCAGAAGATGGATACACGAAAATTTCCAAATCACTGAATATCTCTTGGAGTACAGTTAAGTTAATCATCAAGAAATGGAAAGAGTATTGTTCAGCTGTAAATCTGCCTACAGCAGGCCATTCTCAAAAACTGAGTGATCGTGCAAGAACGGGACTAGTGAGGGAGGCCACCAAGTGCTCTATGACCACTCTGCAGGAGTTACAAGCTTCAGTGGCTGAGATGGGAGAGACTGCAATACAACTGTTGCCAGGGTGCTTCACCAGTCTCACCATAATGGGGCAGTGACAAAGAGAAAGCCACTGTAGAAAAAAACACACATGAAATCTCAGCTAGCGTTTTCCAGAAGGCATGTGGGAGACTCTGAAGTCAGCTGGAAGAAGGTTCTATGGCCTGATGAAACCAAAATTGAGCTTTTTCGCTATCAGACTAAACACTATTTAGTGTAAGCCAAGCAAACACCTCACATAATCAAAACCACACCATCCTTACCGTGAAGCATGATGGTGACTGCATCGTGCTGTGGGCATGCTTCACTGCCACAGGCCCTGAAAGGTTTGTAATGGTAGAGGGTAAAATGAATGCAGCAAAATACAGGGAAATCCTGGAGGAAAACCTGATGCAGTCAAAGAGAACTGTGACTTGGAAAAAGATTTGTTTTCCAGCAAGACAATGACACCAAGCATAAAGCCAAAGCTACACAGGAATTGCTTGAAAACAACAAAGTTGATGTCCTGGAGTGGCCAAGTCAGAGTCCAGACCTCAATCCAATTGAAAATTTGTGGCTGGATTTGAAAAGGGCTGTTCACTCATGATTCCCATGCAATCTGACAGAATTTGAGCAGTTTTGTAAAGAAGAATGGGGAAAAATTACAGTGTCCAGATGTGCAATGCTAATAGAGACCTATCCACACAGCCTTGAGGCTGTAATTGCTGCCAAAGATGTATCTATGAAATACTGACTTGAAGGAAGTTACTACTTATGCAATCAATTATTTTGTGTTTTATATTTGTAACTAATTTAGATCACTCTGTAGAGATCTGTTTTCACTTTGAAACAAAAGAGGCTTTTTCTGTTGATCAGTGTCAAAAAAGAAGCCAAATCATATCCATTGTGGTTCATTGTTGTAAATAATAAAAAATGAAAATTTCAAAGGGTGGGGGGGTGAATATTTTTTTATAGTCACTGCATGGGTGAATGACAATAAAACTTGAATCAAATTGAATTTCTCCTCGATCACCATCCTAGGCAGTGCACTCCAAACAACCGCCACTCTCTGTTATAAAAACTTCCCCCTCAGATCTCATTTGAAATTTACCCCTTCTTACCTAAAATGCATGTCCTCTGGTATTAGACATTTTAACCCTGGGGAAAAAGATACTCGCTGTCTACTCTATTTATGCTTCTCATAATCTTATAAATCTCTGCCTCCAGCACTCTCGAGGAAACAACCCAACTTTGTCTAGCCTCTCATTATAGCACGTGCCAGGCCACCATCCTAGTAAATCTCTTCTGCAGCTGCCTCCACATTTTTACTATCATGGGGCAACCAGAACTGTAATAATATTCCAGATGTTTGTAACTAGAGTTTGTAACTTCCTGACTTTCGAACTCAATGCTTTGACCAATAAAGGCAAACATGGCATTATGCCTTCTTAACCACCCTATCTCACTTCCAAGGAGCAATGAACTTGGACCCCAAGATCCCTCAGATCTGGATTCCTGTCATGTGTTTTTTCTCTCTCTCTCCTGCTTATTAAGGTGAATGAGGGGTTGCCAACCTTGTGAGAGGATTGTGTGGGGTGGGACCCCATCAGTGGTAAAGGTATCTATTCATCACAGGTCACAACCATAAAAAAGTACCATGAATATAGAGGAAAACTGGATCTTGAAAACTGAGAATACAACAGAAATCACAAGATTACTGCAGCAAAATCTTATCTGTTTGAGCTGGAAAAGTAAGCCTCTGCAGCAAATTTCCAAGAACCTTGAAGCAAAGAACTGGCTTCTGACCTTAAATTGCTATTGTCGACAAAGTTTCTCTCTTTAATCTGTGGTGTAGCACTTCGGTCTGTAGCAGGTTGACTCAGACCTCTCAACAATTTTCAGAAAGAAGCTGGGAGGAGAGGATTCTGGGGGCGGGGATTGGTGTTAAGGGAGGATGCACAGGAGGAACAGGAGGACGGGGAGGGAGAAGAGGAGGAAGTGTTGGTGCTGGCATCATAATCAGAGAGAACTTGTATTTCTACAGCAGCTAATCAACGATTAAAAAGATTAGCTTTATTTGTCACCTGTACATCAAAATGTTAAAACATACAGTGAAATGCATTGTTTTTGCGTCAATGGCGAACACGGTCCAAGGACTGTGCTGGGGGCAGTCCACAAGTGTCGTCATGCTTCCAATACCAACTTAGTGTGCCCACAACTCTCTCACCATAATGGTACTTCTTTGGAATGTGGGAGAATGCCGGAGCACACGGAGGAAATTCACGCAGACACGGGAAGAATGTACAAATCCCTTACAGACAGTGGTGGGAATCGAACCCCGATCAGTGTTTGCTGCTGGTGTAAAGCAATTGTGCTATTACACTGGTGTGCCCCCCTCATTACCTTGTGCATTCTGAAGCCAAGGATTCAATTTTGAAGTGCATTCACTATGGGAAATTTGCAGGTTTCAAATTCACACACTCATATAAAATACAAATCAGACTTTAATAAAGTCAGTGTTGGAATAACCGTTGTCCAGGACATCAAGAACTCAAAGTACACTGCAGATGCTGTGGTCAAATCAACATGTACAAACACGCTGGAGGAACTCAGCAGGTTAGACAGCATCCGTGGAAAAGAGCAGTCAACATTTCAGGCCGAGACCCTTCGTCAGGACTGAAAAAGGAGAGGGCAGGGGCCCTATAAAGAAGGTGGGGGGAGGGTGGAAGGTGCCAGGTGAAAAACCCAATCAAAGGAAAGATCAAGAGGTGGGGGAGGGAAGCAGGGAGGGGATAGGCAGGAGAGGTGAAGAAGGAATGTAAGGGGAAAGCACTATGGGTAGTAGAAGAAGGCAGAATCATGAAAGGGGTGATAGTCAGCTGGAAGAGGAGGCAGAGTGAAAGTGGGATGGGGGAAAGGAGAGGGAGGGAATTACCGGAAGTTGGAGAATTCAATGTTCATACCAAGGGGCTGGAGACTACCCAGACGGTATATGAGGTGTTGCTCCTCCAACCTGAGTTTGGCCTCATCATGGCAGTAGAGGAGACCATGTATGGACATATCCGAATGGGAATGTGAAGCAGAGTTGAAGTAGGTGGCAACCGGGAGATCCTTTCTGTTGTTGTGGACGGAGCGGAGGTGCTCGATAAAGCGATCCCCCAATCTGTGTCGGGTCTCGCTGATGCAGAGGAGGCTGCACCGGGAGCACCGGATGCAATAGATGACCCCAACAGACTCACAAGTGAAGTGTTACCTCACCTAGAAGGACTGTTTGGGGCCCTGAATGGTGGTAAGAGAGGAGGTGTAGGGACAGGTGTAGCACTTACACTTTCAGGAATAAGTACCAGGTGGGAGATCTGTGGGGAGGGACGTGTGGACCAGGCAGTTGCGGAGGGAACAATCCCTGTGAAAAGCAGAGAAGGGTAGAGAGGGAAAGATGTGCTGGGTGGTGGGGTCCTGTTGAAGGTGGCGGAAGTTGCAGAGGATAATATGCTGGATCTGGGGGCTGGTGGGGTGATAGGTGAGGACAAGGGGTACACAGTCCCTGCTGTGGTGACAGGAGGATGGGTGAGGGCCGAAGTGCGGGAAATGGAGGAGATGCGGGTGAGGGATCTTTCCTCTGATTGGTTTTTCACCTGGCACCTTCCCACCCTACCCCCCACCTTCTTTATAGGGCCCCTGCCCCCTCCTTCTTCAGTCCTGATGAAGGGTCTCAACCCGAAATGTTGACTGCTGGTTTCAACGGATGCTGTCCAACCTGCTGAGTTCCTCCAGCTTGTTTGTATGTGTACATCAAGAACTCTGTTGGTCTCCTTTGATTAATGCGATGGGGGTGGTTTACATACATTCAGTGGCACATTATTAGTTACACCTGTACACCTGCTTGTTAGGGCAAATACCTAATCAGTCAATCAATTGGCAGCATCTCAATGTATAAAAGCATGCAGATGTAGTCAAAAGGTTCAATTATTGTTCAGACCAAATGTCAGACTGGGGAAGAAATGTGATCTAACTGACTTTAACCATGGAATGAGTGTTGGTGCCAGACAGGGTGGTTTGAGTACCTCAGAAACTGCTGATCTCCTGGATTTTGACGCCCAATGGTCTCTAGAGATTATAGAAAATAGTGCAAAAGATGAAATAACATCCAGTGAGTGGCAGCTCTGTGGGTGAAAATGGCTTGTTAATGAGAAAGATCAGAGGAGGAAGGCCAATCTGACAGGAGGGTGACAGTAATTCAAATAACCATGCGTTCCAACAGTGGTGTGCAGAAGTGCAACTTGGAATGCACAACACTTCAAACTTTGAAGTAGTTGGGCTACAGCAGCAGAAAACCATGAACGTACACTCAGTGGCCACTTTATTAGGTAGAAGAGGTATCCAATAATTGGGAAAATACAGGAGTTTAATAGTAGGCAACTCAGCTCTGAGTGTTTGGTATACTTCAAAGAGATCATGCTGATGCTGTTCATCGACTACAGCTCAGCATTTAATACCATCATTCCCACAATCCTGATTGAGAAGTTGCAGAACCTGGGCCTCTGTCCCTCCCTCTGCAATTAGATCTTCGACTTCCTAACTGGAAGAGCACAATCCGTGCAGATTGGTGATAACATCTCTTCCTCACTGACCACCAACACTGGCACATTTCAGGGGTGTGTGCTTAGCCCACTGCTCTACTCTCTATATACACATGACTGTGTGGCTAGGACAGCTCAAATACCACCTATAAATTTGCCAATGATACAACCATTGTTGGTAGAATTTCAAGTGGTGACGAGAGGGCGTACAGGAGTGAGATATGCCAACTAGTGGAGTGGTGTCGCAGCTACAACCTGGCACTCAACGTCAGTAAGATGAAAGAGCTGATTGTGGACTTCAGGAAGGAAGCACATACCAATCCTCATAGAGGGATCAGAAGTGGAGAGAGTGAGCAGCTTCAAGTTGCTGTGTGTCAAGACCTCTGAGGAATTAACCTGGTCCCAACATATCGATGTAGTTATAAAGAAGGCAGGACAGCAGCTATACTTTATTACGAGTTTGAAGAGATTTAGCATGTCAACAAATACACTCAAAAACTTCTATAGTTGTACCATGGAGAGCGTTCTGACAGGCTGCGTCACTGTCTGGTATGGAGGGGCTACTGCACAGGACTGAAAGAAGCTGCAGAAGGTCATAAAGCTAGTCAGCTCCATCTTGGGCGCTAGCCTACAAAGTACCCAGGACAGCTTTAGGGAGCGGTGTCTCAGAAAGGCAGCGTCCATTATTAAGGACCTCCAGCACCCAGGGCATGCCCTTTTCTCACTGTTACCATCAGGTAGGAGATACAGAAGCCTGAAGGCACACACTCAGCGATTCAGGAACAGCTTTTTCCACTCTGCCATCTGATTCCTAAATGGATATTGAATCTTCGGACACTACCTACCTCACTTATTTTTAATATACAGTATTTCTGTTTTTGCATGTTTTTAATCTATTCAATATACATAATTGAAGTAGTTGTTTATTTATTATTATTATTATTATTTTTATTTTACATATTATTTTTTTCTCTCTGCTAGATTGTGCATTGCATTGAACTGCTGCTGCTAAGTTAACAAATTTCACGTCACATGCCGGTGATAGTAAACCTGATACTGATTGGTATCATAACCGCAGATAACCATTGTTTAATCTTCTTCCTTGGTTTCCCAACCTAATAAAATTAATTGAATTAATGCATTTTCTACAGCTTTTACTGGGGAAAGCCTTTCCTCATTATGTCAGACATATGTAAAGCGTATGATAGAATACTGGATGAGTCAGCTTCAGCAACGTTCAAGCTTGACACAATAACAAATGTTGTCAAAACAACATTCTTGATTTGGTAACCCGCCCTCCATCTCGCTCAGTGGTTACGTTATCTGCCAGGTAGAAGATGCACTATGGTTATTCTACTCTAGACTGCTCTGAAAACATGTCCATACCTGTGGCCTCTAACACCAAAACGGACAAGAACAATGCTACAAAGGTAGACCATTCCATGGGGGAGGCATGGGAAAAGATTGTTTGGGCTCTGGCAGAGATATTTAAGTTTTTACTGGCCACAACTGAGGGCCAAATCACTGCAAATATCATACCTTTATTTAAGAAGGGTAGCAAAATCAAGAACATAGGATATAGGACAGTACAGCACAGTCCACAATCTTGGCCAAACTAATTAAACCAACAACTCCTAATAAATCAAATCATCCATCCCTGTACATTGATCATTAATAACCCACCTTTCTCTGCACTTTAAGCATTTCTGTGCCGTCTGCCTCTGCTACCAACCCTGGCAGTGTATCCTAGGCTGCCACCACTCTGTGTAAGGAACCTGGCCCACACATCTCCTTTGCCCTTTCACTCTCTCGCAGCTGAAATACAAATCCTCTGGATATTTCAATCCTGGGAGAAAGATATTGGTTATCTATCTGTGCTTTGGATAGTTTCATAAACTTCTATCAAATCTCCCCTCAGTCTCTGCCACTCCAGAGAAAACAGCTCCAACTTTTTGAACCTCTTCTTGTAGCACTTGCCCTCCAAACCAGGTGACATCCAGCTAAGCCTCCTCTGTGCACTCTTCAAAGCCTCTATGATAAGGCGACCAGAATTGAACACAATACTTTAAAAGTGGCCTAACCAGAGTTTTATAGAGTTGTGACATAACTTTCTAGCTCTTGAACTCAGTGCCTTGACTAATACAGGCAAACCTTCCTTATTACCCTCCCAACCTGAACTTTGAGGTAGCTATGTACCTGGACCCCCAGGTCCCTTTATTGACCAATGCTAATAAGTATCCTGCCATTGCCCTTTATGTTAGTGTAACTGTTCCTGAAGCTGGTGGTGTGGGACCTAAGGCCTCTGTACCTCTTACCCAGTGACAGAAGTGAGAAGAGGGCATAGCCTGCATGACGGGGGTCTTTGATGCTGCTTTCTTGCGGCAGTGCTTGGTGTAAATATACTTAGTGGTGGGGAGGACTTTGTCTGTGATAGACTGGGCTGTAGCTGCCACTTTCTGTGGGCGATCTTGCCGATTAATTCACCGAGGAAGACTGAAATCACTGAAGTAAGTGTGGAAGGAGAAGGGGTGTTCAGCCTTGTCGGAGGAAGGCGTTTGCATGTGACGGTCTCGCTTTGCCTTTTGCTCACTGCTGCCAAAGTAAGGTCCCTGCATTTGAATGGTCTCTCTCTCCCTCAATGTTGATAGAGGATGGTGCCAGAGTTCAAGGTTTAATCAGCACGGTCTGTGGCTTAGACTCTGTATTAGGTGTACCTGGTTTCTGGTCAATCATTTTTTTGTGGGTATTTTGGGTGATTTTTGAATTGGGACACCCTGCAGATAATGAACACTGAGCTGAAGTGAATATGTCTGGTGTCTTTTGATTTTGTATTTTATATTCTGTGTTTTTCACTCATTTTTTTTGTTGCCGTCATTTGCGCAATTTTTTTTCACATGGCAGGGGGGTGGATTTGATGTTTTCCTTTGAACGGGTTCCATGGTTTTCTTTGTTTCGTGGTTCCCTGTGGGGAATCTCAGGGTTGTATACTGCATACAGACTTTGATAACAAATATACTTTTACTTATAGAGGGATATGGAATCAAGCAGGCAAACGGAATGATCATAGGTAGGCATGATGGTTGCCATAGATACATCAGGCTGAAGGGCCTGTTCCGAGGCTGTCCAGTTCCACGACCCTGCATCACTAAGAGGTTAAGCAGGGACTTGAGGAGAACTTTTGCGCCCAGAGCATGGCTGCACTGCCTAAGAAAGTGGTGGACGTGAGAACTTTCACAAGATTTAAGAAGCATCTGCCCCTGCACTTCAAAGCACAGAAGGCTGTGGACTAAGTCTGGGTAAATGGAATTAGTAGAGGTAGGTCTACTAAGATGGTCGGCATAGAAACGATCTGCTGATGGGCCTATTTCTGCACCATATGGCTCTATAATTCTAAGTCTCTGTGACCGCCTGTGAGTTTCTTTGTGTTGTTGCAAGGACTGGTGATTAAAAATAGAGTCATAAAAAGGACACACTTTGTTATAAACAATAATTCCGAATTGAACAATGTCTGGTACAGCAACGCATCAAGGTGGCACCACAAAATATACAGTTTTAGAAGGTTTCTTTATAATGACAACCACTACAAGCTGTTGGTTCCTTTCCAAGTCACAAACCATTCTGACGTCTATCACTGGGTGTAAATTCTGGACAACCCTCCACCAACCCAAGAATGTAATGAGGTTAAGAAGGGGGCAAAAAAGATTCATAATGATTCAAAGCATTCTTGGTTTTTCCCCTTTCTTTCCAGTCCAGATAAAGGGTTTAGACTTGAAATGTCAACTGATTATTCCACTCCATAGATGCTGCCTGACTTGCTGATTTCCTCCAGCATTTTGTGTGTGTTGCTCAAGGTTTCCTTACTGCTTAAGGAAAGTAAATGTTTTTGAGACACATGGTCCTGTCATGGTTGCGATGGAATGTCCTCCCTAACGGGAGTGACAGGAGTAGCAAGCAGTCCATGAACAGGATGTGTGGGATCCCTCATGATTTTACTGGCCATTTTCTGGCATCTTTCTATATACATGTGTCCTTGATGACGGGTAGGCTGGTGCCAGTGATGCATTGGACAGTTTTCATTATCCATTGTAGACCTTTATTGTTTGTCACAGTGTAGTTTCCATACCATGCAGTGATGCAGTTTGTTAGGATGCTCTCTACTGCTGAGTTCCTCCAGCATTTCGTGTGTCTTGCTCTGGGTTTCCAGCATCTTCTTGTATCAAAGACAGTTCATTATGAGCTCACCGAGGCAAGGGGTGTTGGTTGTATGATACAATGCCTAGGTTATAAGACCAAAAGACAACAGAACATAGGAGCAGAATGAGGCCACTCAGCCCATCGAATCTCCTCCACCATTCCATCATGGCTGATTCTGGATCCCACTCAACCCCATACACCTGCCTTCTCGCCATATCCTTTGATGCCCTGACCGATCAGGGAACTATCAACTTCTGCCTTAAATATACCTCCCACGGAATCAGCTTCCACCACAGTCTGTGGCAGAACATTCCACTGATTTACTACTTACCTCCGTTGTAAATGTTCACCCCTTGATTCTCAGGCTGTGTCCTCTAGTTCTGGATAAACCCCACCATAGGAAACATCCTCTCCACATCCACCCTATCTAGTCCTTTCAGCAGTCGGTAGGTTTCAATGAGATCCCCATGCATTCTTCTCAATTCCAGTGAGTACAGGCCCAAAGTTGTCAAACGCCTTCATTCCTGGAATCATCCTCATGAACCTCCTCTGGACTCTCTCCAAAGACAACACATCCTTTCTGAGACAATGAATGCAGCCTGACTAGTGTCCTATAAAGCCTCAGCATCATCTCCTTGCTTTTATATTCCATTCCCTTAAAATAAATGCCAACAGTGCATTTGCCTTCTTAACCAGAGACTCAATCTGTAAATTAACCTTCTGGGAGTCTTGCACGAAGATTCCTAAGTCCCTCTGCACATCTGATGTTTGAACCTTCTCCCAAATTAGATAATAGTCCGTATTATTTTTCCTTCCACCAACATGCATTATCATACATTTCCCAATTTATGTATAAAATAGTTCAAGCATCTGCAGAATCTCTTGTGTTTATAGTCAGCAATGGGGCTGGAGAAATGGAGTTATAAGGAGAGACTGGAAGGGTGGGGATTGTTTTCCCTGGTTGACCTTCTGGAGGCTTATAGTATCATGAGGGTCAGAGTCAAGATAGATTGTCATAGTCACGAGGAAATCTGCAGATGCTGGAAATTCAAGCAACCACACATATAAAATGCTGGTGGAATGCAGCAGGCCAGGCAGCATCTACAGGAAGAAGTACAGTCGATGTTTTGGGCCAAGAAACTTTGTCAGGACTAACTGAAAGAAAAGATAGTAAGAGATCTTAGCTTTATCCCTCCCCCTCCTGTCTTCTCCTATCATTTCAGATTTCCCTCTCCTCCTCCCACTTTCATATCTCTTACTATCTTTTCTTTCATTTAGTCCTGACGAAGGGTCTCGGCCCGAAACATCGACTGTACTTCTTCCTATAGATGCTGCCTGGCCTGCTGTGTTCCACCAGCATTTTGTGTGTGTTGCTTACATTGTCACAGTCTTCTCCCAGGGTAAAGGGAGTGTGAGAGTGGAAAGATTTCAAAGGCATTTGAGGGAGAAGTTCAAAGTTCAAATTTCTTATCAAATTATGTATGCCATATGCAACATTGAGATTCAAATTCTTGTAGACAGCCACAAAACAAAGAAGCGCAATAGAATCCACAAAAAAAAACACACACAGACACACAAGAAGAACACCACGTGTCCAATGTGCAAAAGAAGGCAAATTGTACAAATAGCAAAATAACATATAGAACACGAACTGCAGCCTCTGCAAGAGAGTCCACAGCTACAGAGCCTGCTCAGCTCTGAGGCAAGTGAAGCCAGTCCGGGAGCCGAATGGCCGCAGGGTAACGACTGCTCTCGATCTTGGCAGTGTGGGACCAAAGACTCCTGCACCTCCCACCTAATTGTAGTGGTGAGTAGAGAGGGAGACCAGTCAAACGCAGACCGACGGCGCTGAACACCTGCTCGTTTGATGCTCTGGGCCTCGATTTTAATATTACTCAATGCTTCAACTGGCATCCACCCGCAGTGATGGCCTCCTGGCTGTTCCTGCATTCTAGAAAGTCTAGTTTGCCAAATCCCTCAGGAGGTCGCAAATCTGCCGGGTTGCTCAGGTGGTTCAAAATTACAGTAGCTGTGGACAGCAGCAATCACAGTGCAGAACAAGCATAACTAGAAGAGTACCTGGTAGTCTTGTGAGCTGCCTACAAAAGGTCGCCAGGAGTCACCTGCGCCATCCTGGATTTTCACACAGAGGGTGGTGGGTGTGTGGAACAAACTGCCAGAGGGAGTGATAGGGGCAGCTACAATGACAACATTTAAAAGACCGTTGGATAGGTATATGGATAGGAAAGGTTTAGAGCAGGGGTTTCCAACCTAGGGTCTAAGGACTCCTTGCTTAATGGAATTAGTCCATGGCATAAAAAAAAAGGTTGGGAATCCAGGTTTAAAGAGATATGTGCCAAATGAAACAAAATAAGACTAACTCAGGAAGATACTTTGTTAGGATGGGCAGCTGCAATATCAGATAGGGAGAATGTCACTGCTGTACTAAGAGAAGACATTTTGGAAGGCTCATTCAGTGAAGATATATGGGTAGAATTTAGGAATTAAAAAGATACAAACAGTTGGGTCTGCATACTAATATTGACCATTTTGAAGGGTGTAGACCATAAGACCTTAAGACACAGTAGCAGTATTAGGCTATTCAGCCCAACAAGACTGTTCTTCCATTCCATCATAGCTGGTTTATTAACCTTCTCAACCCCTTTCTCCTGTTTTCTTCCCATAATCTTTGACACCCTGACTAATCAAGAACCTATCAACCTCCACTTTAAATATATCCAATGACTTGGCCTTCACAGCCACCTGTGGCAATGAGATCCAAAGATTAACCGCCCTATGACTAAAGACATTCCTTCTCATTTCCACTCTAAATGGAGTCCCTCTTTTCTGAGGCTGTGCCATCTAGTTCTAGATTCACCCACTGTAGAAACAATTTCTCCACATCTACTCTATGGTTTCAATATTCAATAGATTTCAATGAGATCCCCTCTCATTCTTCTAAACTCCAGTGAGTACGGGCCCAGAGGCATCAAACGCTCCTCATATATTAACGCTTTCATTTCCAGAATCAGTCTCATGAACCTCCTCTGGACCTTCTCTGCCACACTTTTCTCTTAGATAATGGGGCCCAAAACTGCTCACAATACAGGTCCACAATCCCTTATTCGAAATTCTGAAATCCAAAAAGCTCTGAAAACCGAAGTGTTTTTTAGCCAACAGCTGACGTCACTCAGGTGTGACGTGGCAGCACTAGCAGAGGCTGCCAGACGCCAGTTGTGGCTCAGCGCTCGTACTGGTTACACATGCATTTGCTGTTCGCTGATATGTTGTGTTCACTGTTGACTTTGTGTTTAATTTCACTGTGAAAATGTCAAAAAGGGCTGCAGATACTCCTATAGGTAACAATGAGAAAAAGAGAAGGAAGCATCTATCATGATCAATAACACAGAAAGTGGAGTTATTGCAGAAGCTTGATCATGGTGTGTCAGTGCGGTGTCTTACTGAAGAATATGATGTCAGAACTATCGCTGTATATGATTTAAAGAAACAGAAAGACAAGTTACTGAAGTTTTATAGTGACAGTGACGTTCTACATTTATTCCAATAAGTCATTTACCATGTGTTTGATTTGGTTCATTTGAAGCTGTATATTTTTGTTTTATTGAATGTTTTTGTTGGAAATAAAAAAAATTTCTTGTCATTATTCCCTGAACAATACAGTATAACAACTATTTACATAGCATTTACATTGTATTAGGTATTATAAGTAATCTAGAGATGATTTAAAGTATACGGGAGGATGTGCATTTTGACTTATCACTGGCAGCCAACCAAAAAATGCCCCCTTTGTTCCCACACTTTGCCTCCTGCTAATCAGCCAATCTTCTAACTATGCTAATATCTCTCCTGTAATACATCTGAACAACATCCACTAAATCCTTGCTTGTTATTTCCTCAAAGAACTCCAACAGATTTGTCAGGCAAGATTTCCCCTTTTTGGCCAATCTTATTATGTGCCTCTAAGTACTCTGAAACCTCATCCTTAATAATGAACTCCCATATCTTTCCAACCACTGAAGCCAGATTAACTGGTTTATGATTTCATTTCTTCTGCACCCCCCCCCCCCCTTCTTAAAGAGTGGACAGACATTTGCAATTTTCCGATCCTCCGGGACCATTTCAGAATCCAGTGATTCTAGAAAGATTACTACTAATGTCTCCACATTAGTATCGAGAGGGTAAATGCATGCAGGGTTTTTCCACTGAGATTGGATGAGACCAGATCTAGAGGTCAGGGTTAAAGATGAAGGACGAAATGTTTAAGGGGAGTCTAAGGGAGAACTTCACTCATAGAGAGGAGCGAGTGTGCTGAAATATGCTTCCAGAGGAAGTAGCACAAACACGAGAAAATCTGCAGATGCTGCAAATCCAAGCAGTAAACACAAAATGCTGGGGAGCTCAACAGGCCAGGCAGCATCTATAGAAAAGAGTAAACTGTCAACATTTTGGGCCATTGTCCTTCATGCAAAATGAAGGGACTTGGTCTGAAACGTTGACTATTTAGTCTTTTCCATAGATGCTGCACAGCCTGAGTTCCTCCAGCATTTTGTGTGTGCCCGGAGGAAGTGGTGAATACGGGCTTAATTTTGACATTACGGAACAATCTAAGTTTGCTCAATCTCTCCTGATAGCTCAGACACTCTAATGCAGGCAGCATCCTGGTACATTTCTTCTGTACCCATTCCAAAGTCTCCACATCCTTCTCAAAATGAGGCGAGCAGTATTGCAAACAATTCGACACAATATGAAGGATGTGAACTGGCATCAATGTCCTCTTTCAAACCTTAGATCTTCAGTACTTGCTGAATCATGTACTTATGGGGTCACTGGTCCTCAAGCCTCCTCCCCACATGGACCTATGATCTGAGGACCGGCCAACCTGAGAGTAGGGTACTTGCTGACCTGAGAGGCCATCAGCTCTGGTCCTTGCCTGTCTCTGTCTTGCTTGCCCAACATCTATCCATTAATGGCCTTCATCACAAGGAAATGCTCAAAACTTCTTTGAAATAATGCAACACTCCCACTCCATCCAGGGAACCTCTGGACCAGGACAGCTCAAAGAGGAGAAGGAGTATTCAGGAAAGCATTGAGAATCTCCGGGCTATGTATTGGGAACATAAAGAATCCCTGTGTTTGCCACGTTCGCAATCTACCCAGCCATCAAACTGGTATTATAATGGTAATGCTGGAATTTCCCAAGCACATTTACCATTTCCCTGCAAACATGATTAGCTTGTCATATTTCTTGCTAGGATTTCAAAGAGCCAGAAGAGGGTCCTGAGTTGAATAGGTTAGGACTTTATTCCCTGGAGTAGGGGTTCCCAAGCTTTTTATGACATTGACCCCTACCGTTAACTGAGGGGCCTGTGGACCCCAGGTTGGGAAAGCCTTCCCTAGCGCATATGAGAATGAGGGGAGATTTGATGAAGGCATACAAAATTATGAGGGGTATAGATATGGTAAATGCAAACAGGCTTTTTCCACTAAGGTTGGGGGAGACTAGAACAAGAGGTGATGGGTTAAGGGTGAAAGGTGAACCTGAGGGGGAACTTCTTCACTCAGAGGGTGGTGAGAGTGGAAATGGTGGATGTAGGTTCGATTTCAACATTTAAGAGAAACTTGGATAGGTACATTGATGGGAGGGGTATGGAGGGCAATGGTCTGAATGCAGGTCAATGGGACTAGACAGATGAATAGTTCAGCATGAAGCAGACATCCTTTTTCTGTGCTATAAGAAGAATGATGTACTTAATAGTGTCCATGTACCTGTACGATGCAATCACAAGTAAGAGAAAATCTGCCGATGCTGTAAATCCGAGCAACACACACAAAACGCTGGAGGGGCTCAGCAGGCATCCAGGAAAAGAGTGCAGTCGACATTTTGGGCCGAAACCCTTCGGCAGGACTGGAGAGAAAAAGCTGAGGAGTAGATTTAAAAGGTCGGGGGGGGGGGGGGAGGGGAGAGAGAAACACAAGGTGATAGGTGAAACCTGAAGGGGGAAGGGATGAAGTAAAGAGCTGGGAAGTACAGTAAATTAGTAAAAGAGACAGAAGGCCCTGGAAGAAAGAAAAGCGGAGAGGAGCACCAGAGGGAGGCAATGGGTGGGCAAGGAGATAAGGTGAGGGAGGGAAATCAGGATGGGAAGTGGTGAAGGAGGGCCGAGGGCAGGCATTACCGGAGGTTTGAGAAATCAATGTTCATGCCATCAGGTTGGAGGCTATCCAAGTGGAATATAAGGTGGAATGGAATGGAATGAAATGGAATATAAACATGGCCTCATGACGATAGTGGAGGAGGCCTTGGATAGACATATTGGAATGGGAATGGGAAGCGGAATTAAATGGGTGGACACTGGGCGATCCCACTTCTTCTGGTGGAGAGAATATAAGTGCTCGCGAAGCGGTCTACCAATCTACGCTGGGTCTCACTGATATGCAGGAGGCCACGCAGGGAGCGCCGAACACAGTAAACGACCCCAACAGACTCACAGGTGAAGTGTCACCTCACCTGGAAAGACTGTTAGGGGCCGTGAATGTTAGTGAGGGGGGAGGTGTAGGGGCAGGCGTAGCACTTGTTCCGTCTGCAAGGATAAGTGCCAGGAGGGAGGTCAGTGGGGAGGGATGAATGGACAAGGGATTTACATAGGGAGCAATCCTTGCAGAAAGAAGAAAGTGGGGGCGGGAGGGGGTAGATGTGCTTGGTGGTGGGATCATGTAGGCCTCTGCATCCAGCACATAATTCTTCGAAAATTCCACCATCTCCAACGGGATCCCACTACCAAGCACATCTTTCCTTCTCCCCCCACTTTAATTCCACTTCCCACTCCCATTCTGATATATCTATCCAAGGCTTCCTCATGATGAGGCCACACTTAGGTTGGAGGAATAACACTTTATATTCCATCTGGATAGCCTCCAACCTGATGGCATGAACATTGATTTCGCGAACTTCCGGTAATGCCCCCATTCCGCCCATCTTCTTCATCATTCCCCATCCCCTTTTCCTTCTCTAACCTTATCTCCTTGCCCACCCATCACCTCCCTCTGGTGCTCCTCCCCCCTTTTCTTTCTTCCATGGCCTTCTGTCTTGTTCTATCAGACTCGCCCTTCTCCAGCTCTGAGTCTCTTTAACCAATCAACTTCCCAGCTCTTTACTTCATCCCTCCCACTTCAGCTTTCACCTATCACCTTGTGTTTCTCTCTCCCCTCCCCCCACCTTTTCAATCTACTCCTCAGCCTCTTTTCTCCAGTCCTGCCAAAGGGTTTCGGCCCAAATGTTGACTGCCGAGTATTTCGAGCATTTTGTGTGTTTGATACAATGGTTGCAGGAGTGGACCTCAGTACATGAATTCAGGCGAGGGAAGTTTGTCTATGCAAACAGCTCGTGTTATTCATTTGGAAATTCAATACTGATCCGCAGAGGTAAGTTTTATTACAGCATGTTACCAAGTATTGGCAGCTCTGATGAAGATGCAAATAAAACCGAGGATTTTGTATGCCTAAAGCAATAAATGTTGATTCCATTACTTGCTCAGGTCCACATGATCAGCACTTTTCCCTCCTTATATCCTGCAAGATTTGGTAATTGTTTTCCCAATAGACATTTACCAAACTGAGCAGGAACAATGAAGCTACTTTCTGACCCCAAATTAAAAAGGATGTTTTCAGAATTGTAATGGCTTCCTTGCTGCCTTTACTGATAAGCTAGAGTCAAATGTATTTCTTTCACCAAGGACACTTGCTAATCTGACAGAGTGATTGCTACAGATCCTATTCTTAACAAGCTGGTGACAGGAAGGCAATATATAGGAAGCTTCTCTGAAACTGTCGCCTAGTCGTGGTGGGGAGTCGTGTGGTGTAATTGAAATCACGAGAGCAATGCCATCCGGTGCTTAGCTCCTGGTAGGGTCACCACTGGTAGTAAGGTCAAGGGGCAATTTCGAGACAAAGAGCGATTCAACCACGACCTCAACTGTTGAGCTAGCGGAAGATGATGGCACATCGCAATGGCAGTGACGGTGGAGGAAGGCTGAGGCAGTGAAGGGTGCCCGGTCATTTCGCGCTCTGTGCCATTGGATCCTGAGCCTGATCTGTTGAGCATCACATGGTGGCTGCCCGTGCATCAGCCTCCCCACGTCGCCCAAGGTCACGCAAAGGCATTCTCCATTAAGGGAATAACCCCTGGAGAGAAAATCATACTGGACTCAGGTGATCACACTATATAGGAATACAAGTGCACTTTAGAACACGGAGGTAAATATTACAACTTGCATCCTCAGCGAACTTACATCACAGTTCAGGCAATTTTTCTTCCATTAAGATTTCAGCCTTGATTATGTGATAGTGCTGGCATATCTGGCTCAGAAAGCCTTACCTTTTAAGCTCCTCTCCAGAAGCCTCGAGCTCACAGTGTGAGATGGCATTTAGTACAGTAGTCAGAAGGTTGCATTATCAGACACACTGTCTACAAAGAAAAATAAAGAATTTTTATGGCATTCAGAATGCTTGACAATCATCATATTGCACTTACAGTGTGGCCATTGGGGTGATGTGAGACACGTGCCTACTTAGTACACTTGAAGAAGGTTTTCCAGAGCCTCTAATTTCTGAAGGATATTTGGCATGTTACCAACTACTCGAGCTAACCTCTAAAGATATGTATTGTGATTCATAACAGCATGGCAATTCCAGTGCACAGGATCATAAGAGGCTGCAGTCCAGTGTATTCTCCCAGGCAGTGACTAGACAGCAAGAGGTCGTGCGTGGGAGGAGCTGCCTTTCAGTCGAGTCTACATTCAAGATTTCGGAGGCAGAACTTTGTGGTGGTTTCCTCCGAGTTGGACAATCGACATCAGGGATGGGTAAAAAGAGCTACCTTTTAATCAGGACGGCGATCATGATTTTGAAGGCAGTTTTGCAGCAGCTTCTGTGAGCTGAGGAGTGATTAATCAGCAAGAGGGATTCATTAGAAAGTGCCAATAAAAATAACTCGTGCCAGCAGCACGACTATTCTTTTGGAGTGTGCCAATCTTATTTATTTTTTTATATAGGTTTCTACACTACAACAAAAAAAACCACCAACAAAATGGAGATGTATATAGTGCAAAACAAATGTGTCTAATATACAATTCATAACAATACAGAAAATGCACCCAAATGAAATCATATGAAGTTAGTACCCTCCCCACCCTCCACCACAAAACTCCAAGCCAACCATTACAATGTAAAGAAAAGTTAATCAGAGCTTTCATCACCACAGAGCTGTAAATATAAAAAAGTATAATGCCTACTACCTAAACTACAATGTATTTCACATTAAGAAACATAAAACTTAACCAGAAAAAAAGCTGAAAGTAGGGGAATGTATGACAAAAAAAAGGATAAACCTTTAATCTGAAGAGGAATTGTGAAAGTATTCAAGAAAAAGTCCCCGCACCTTATGAAACTTTATGTCCAAATTAAGAAGTGAATAATGAATCTTTTCAAGGTCTAAGCAGGACATAATGTCTCTGAGCCATTGAGCATGAGTGGGTGGGGCAACATCTCTCCACCTAAGAACTAAGCATCAAGCCAAAAGAGATGCAAAAGATAATGTTCGACATTTAGTTGGACTCAAATGCATGTCTACTTCACCCAAGGTGCCAAAAAAAAGCAATCAGAGGGCTAGGTTCTAAATGGCAATTAAGAATATGGGATAAAATTAAAAACAACATCTCTCCAAAATTTCTTCAAACTAGGACAGGCCCAATAAATATGAATTAGAGAAGCCTTGCCCCCTTTACACCTATCACAAAAGGGACTTATATCAGGATAGAACCACGATAATTTGGTTTTAGACATATGAGCCCTATGTACAACCTTGAACTGCAAAAGGCAGTGGCAAACATGTAAAGAGGTTGAGTTAACTGATTTAAGAATTGAATACCAAACCTCACTGGACAGAGAAATATTTAAATCATGCTCTCAGGCAGTTCTGATTTTATCAAAGGGGGCACGCCTCAAGGTCGCTAACTTATCGCGAATAGTAGATATTAAACCTTTGCCCAAAGGGTTTATACAATGAAACAAGTCCACAACATTTTTCTCGGGCATCTCAGGAAAGTTTGATATTAAAGGGTTAATAAAATGTCTAATTTGAAGATATGTAAAGAAATGAGTATTAGGTAGGTTAAACTTTGCAGGCAGTTGTTCAAAAGTTGCAAAACGATTATCAATGATCCTTTCCCTTCTCCAGCTCAGTATCCCTTTTGCCAATCACCTTTCTGGCTCTTAGCTTCACCCCACCCCCTCGGGTCTTCTCCTATCATTTTGCATTTCTTGCTCCCCCTCCGACTTTCAAATCTCTTACTGCCTTTCCTTTCAGTTAGTCCTGACGAAGGGTCTCGGCCTGAAACGTCGACAGCGCTTCTTTCTACAGATGCTGCCTGGCCTGCTGTGTTCCACCAGCATTTTGTATGTGTTGCATCAATGAAAAGATCTTCAAAGCGCCTAGTCATGAACCAGTCATGAAATGTTAAGTCTTGCATAGAAGGTCGAAAAAGATGGTTATGTAAAATTGGACGAGAAAGAGAGACACCGTGAAGGCCATTATGTTTTCTGAACTGAGCCCATGTTCTCAAAGCACGTCTAATAAGAGGATTAACAATGAGTCTAGGCAAGAAACAAGGAAGTGCGGATCCAAGAAGTGCAGAAATGGAAAAATCCTTACTAGAGTTCAGTTCCATTGCCACCCATTTTGGGCAGTCAGGCTGATTCTGAAAGAAAGACCGAAAAGTAATATGGCGTATTTTGGCTGCCCGGTAATAGCCAATCTTTAGAGTAGATTTGACTCATCAGGCTTGGGTGAGGTAAAGTATCGGGTAAGTTTACTGCTTCGGTTGTTATTTGTTCATTCCTCATCTGTTAAGGTATAGTAGTTTCATGAGAATGGCTTCAGGGGCAGTGTTTGGGAAGTCTGGGAGAGCTTCAGTGTCCCAGGTAAACACACCTGCACCAGGTGCACCAGGCTGCAGCTCCTGTGACAACGTATTGAGGAACTGAAGCGGCAGCTTGATGACCTTTGACATATGGGAGAATGAGGAGGTGATAGACAGGAGCTACAGAGAGGTAGTTACCCCTAGACTGCAGGAGACAGGTAACTGGTGATTGTCGGGAAAAGGAGGGGAGGTGCACAGTCAGTGCAGAGTACCCCGTGGCTGTTCCCCTAAATAATAATTAAACAACTTTGGGTACTGCTGAGGGGGATGATCTATCAGAAGGGAGCCACAGTGACTAGATCTCTGGCACAGAGTCCGGTGCTGTGGCTCAGAAGAGCAGAGAGGTAAAGAGGACTGCAATGTTGATAGGAGATTCCGTAGCCAGGGGAACAGAGATGAGATCCGGTGGGTACGATAGAGACACCCGGATGGTATGTTGCCTCCCTGGTACCAGGGTCAGGGATGTCTCGGAGTGGGCCCATGGCATTCTCAAAGGTGAGGGTGAGCAGCCAGAAGTCTTGCTGCCTATTGGCACCAATGGCATAGGCAGAGAAGGTGAGTGGGTCCTTATGAGAGACTTTAGGGAGCTATGCAGAAAGCTGAAAAACAGGGCTTCTGGGATAGTAATCTCTGGATTGCTGCCTGCACCACGTGCTAGTGAGGGTAAGAATATGATGATTCAGCAAGTGAGTGTGTGGCTGAGGAACTGGTGCAGGGAGCAGTGGTTCAGATTTATAGATCATTGGAATCTCTTCTGGGGAAGGTATGGCCTGTACAAAAGCGACGGTTTACATGGGAACCTGAGGGGATCCAATATCCTCGTGGGCACATTGGCTAGATTTGTTTGGGGGGGGGGTTTAAACTAATTTGGCCAACATAAAAGCCAAAGAGAGGGCAGACAATAAAGCAAAAATTAGTGGAAAGTTTGAGGATTAGGAAGCTTTTAAAAACCAACAGAAGGCAACTAAAAAAATCATTAAGAAGGTAAAGATGTAACACGAAAGTATGCGAGCCAGTAGTATTAAAGAGGATACCAAAAGTTTCTTCAGATACATAAGAGGCAAGAGTGGATATCAGACCACTGAAAAACAATGTTGGAGAGGTAGTAATGGGGGACAAGGGAATGGTGGATGAACTGCATAAGTATTTTGCATCAGCCTTCACTGTAGAAGCACTAGATTCGGGAATGGTTCTAGAAGACTGGAAAATTGCCAATGTCACTCCACTCTTCAAGGAGGAAGAGAGGCAGAAGAAAAGAAATAATAGGCCAGTTAGTCTGAGCTCGGTGGTTGGGAAGATGCTGCAGTTGATTATTAAGGATGAGGTTTTGGGGTACTTGGAAGGTACAAGGTAAAACAGGAATGGTTTCCTCAAGGGAAAATCTTGACGGACAATTCTGTTGAAATTCTTCGAAAAAATAACAGGCAGGATAGTCAAAGGAGAATCAGTTGATGTTGTGTAGCTGAAATTTCAGAAGGCCTTCGACAATGTACCACACATGAGGCTGCTGAACAAGCTACAAAACAATGGTATTACAGGAAAGATTCTAGCATGGATAAAGCAGTGGCTGATTGCGAGGAGGCAAAATGTAGGAATAAAGCGAGCTTTTTCTGGTTGACTGCCAGTAACTCGTAGCATTCCACAAGGATCTGTGTTGGGATCGAATCTTTTTACATTATATGTCAATGGACAGGTATATGGATGAGAGGGGTTTGGAGGGATATGGCCCAGGTACAGGTCAGTGGGACTAGGCAGAAAAATGGTTCGGCACAGCCAAGAAGGGCCAAAAGGCCTGTTTCTGTGCTGTAATGTTCTATGGTTCTATGATTTGGATGCTGGAATTGATGGCCTGTTGCAAACTTTGCAGACAACACAAAGTTAGGAGGAGGGACGTGTAGTTTTGAGGAACTAGAGAGCCTACAGAAGGATTTAGACAGATTAGGAGAACGGGCAAAGAAGTGACAGATGGAATACAGTGTCAGGAAATGTATGGTCATGCACTTTGGTAGAAGAAATTAATGGGTTGATTATTTTCTAAATGGAGAGAAAATACTAAAATCTGAGGCTTAAAGAGACTTGGGAGTCCTCATGCAGGATTCCCTAAAGGTTAATTAGCAGATTGAGTCTGTGGTAAGGAAGACAAATATGATATTAGCATTCATTTCAAGAGGACTAGAATGTAAAACCAATGATGTAATATTGAGACTTTAAAAAGCACTGGTGAGGCCTCACTTGGAGAATTGAAAGCAGTTTTAGGCCTCTTCTCTCAGAAAGGATGTGCTGAAATTGGAGAGGGTTTGAAGGAGGCTCACAAAAATTATTCCAGGATGGAACGGCTTGTCATATGAAGAGCATTTGATGGCTTTGGGCCTGTATTCACTGGAATTCAGAAGAATAAGGGGTGACCTAATTGAAACCTATCGAATGGTGAAAAGCCTTGACAGAGTGGATATGGGGAGAATGCTTCCTATGGCAGGAGAGTCTAAAACCAGAGGCCACAGCCTCAGAATAGTAAGGTCTACCTTTAGAAAGGAGCTGAGAGGCAGAGGGTGGTGAATCTGTGGAATTCGTTGCCACAGGCAGCTGTGGAGGCCAAGTCTTTATGTATATTTAAGGCAGAGATTGATCGGTTCTTGCTTGGTCAGGGCATGAATGGATACAAGGGGAAGGCAGGAGTTTGGGGTTGAGAGAAAAATGGATCAGCCATGATGAAATGGTAAAGTAGACTCAAAGGGCCAAATGGCCTAAATCTACTCTTATGCTCTTATGTTCTTATGGTATATATTGTTTCTTTTATTTAGAAATACAGCACAGTAACAGGAGAATTATACACATGTGGCCAATTGACCTTCTAACTTGTGCGTCTTTGGAACGTGGGAGGAAACCAGAGCACCCAGAGGAAACTCCTGTGGCCACGAGTAGAATGTACAAACTGCTTACATATGACAATGGGAATTGAACCCAGTTTGCTGGCACTTTAGCTGTGTGATGCTAACTGCTACGTTACCGCGTGCCCACGATGGACATAGCCCAGTCCGTCATAGGCACAGTCCTCCTCAGAATGAACAGAATCTTCCTACATGATCTGATGCCTCAAGAAGGCAGCATCAATCATCGAGAGACCAGCCATCTGTGTCATGCCCTCTTCATTGGGCAGGAGGTCCAGAAGCCTGAAGTCCCACACTACTGGACTCAGGAACAGATACTTTCCTACCATTATCAGGTTTTAAACTGACCTCCACAACCCTAATCCTATATTTTGTGGTTGCCAAAACATAAGTGTCTGCAAAGCTGCTGTAAGAAGCTTCTACTCTGTACCAATACCTCACTGTACTAGTGCACATGACAATAGAACTGACTGGACTTGACTAACTATGAATTTGTCTTTCAGTTTCCTGTCAGTTTAGTTCTCTATCCCACTTCCACTCTGACCTCTCTGCCTTTGTTTTTCTACTTGGGCTATGATAGCGTAGTGGTTAGCACAACACTTTACAGTACCAACAACCCAGGTTCAATTCCTGCTATCGCCTCTAATGAGCTTGTACATTCTCCCTGTGACTGTGTGGGTTTCCTCCGAAGGCTCTGGTTTCCTCCCATGTTCCAAGGATGTACCGGTTGGTAGGTTAATTGTTTATTATAAATTGTCCCATGATTAGGCTAGGGTTAAATCAGGGGTTGCTGGGCAGCATGGCTCAAAAGGCCAGAAGGGCCTATTCCATGTTGTATCTCAATAAATAAATAAAAATACTCAATTCCAGTGAAGTGCAGTGTTTGCTTAAACATTGAATTCAACAATTTCAGAAAACCAACCTTTCCAGTTTGTGTTAGAAGTGGCTAGTTCTAATGTAAATTTGTCATTGTACAAAGTTAACTCAGCTTTTCCTGCTCTCCAGATTCCCCTGACTGTGGCCTCCTCTACATTGGTGAGACCCGACTCTGTTGGGGAAATGCTTTGTTAAGTTCTCCTTCACTCTGTCCACCACAAGAGCCAGGATCTTACGATGGCTATCCATTTCAGTTCATCTTCCCATCCCCATTGAAATATGCCTGTCCATGGCCTCCTCTACTACCATGATGAGGCCAAACTCAGGTTGGAGGAGCAATTCACCATCTTCTGTCTGAGTAGTCTCCACCCTGATGGCATGATCATTGATTTCTCTAGCTTTGGGTAATTCCTCCTTACACTTTCCCCTCCCACCCACCTTCTTACTCTGGCTTCTGCTCCCCTTCCTTTTTACTCCTGATGATGGGCCTCAGCCTGAAATGTTGATCATTTATTTCCCTCCAAAGATGCTGCCCGACGTGCTGATTTTGTGTGTACGTAGCTCTAGATTTCCAGCATCTGCAGAGTCTCTTGTGTGTATTTCAAGCTTTCTCTTTTATTTCACACATAAGGTTTCCAGCAACGTGTTTTATTATCTCACAGTTCCAGCACCGTATTTCTTCTTCACTACACTATCCACCTGTGTCACCATTTTCAAGGAGCTATGAACCTGTATTCCAAGGTCTCATCCACATCAAGTCTTCTAAAGTCACTTTCATTCACTGAACATGTCTGGCAAGTAATAGATAACTCAAAATGTATTTACCTCTTGCTTATCTGAATTAAATTCTATCTGTATCTTGTTTTCTAACTGTCCCTGGTTTTGACAAAACGGCTTTGACCTGAAATGTTCCATGTCCCCCCCCCCCCACAAATACTGACTGATAGTTTCCAGTATTTTCTTCTCTTAAGATATAAGACTATAATTAAGCCATTCAGACATGAAGTTTGTTCCACCATTCAATTATGGCTGATTTTTTTTTGCATCCTAATTCTTCAGACTTCTTCCAGTAACTACCCACCCCCAGCTTAGCAACCAAGAACCAAGCAATCTCAGCCTTTAATAAACTCCATGAACTGGACTCCACAGCCCACTATGGTAACAAATTCTACTGATACACCACGCACTGCCCAAAATTCCTCACCTTAGTTTTAAATGTATTCCTTTTACCGTAAGGCTATTCCCTTCGATCTCTGACCTTAGATTGTCCTACTACAGCAATGGTTCTCAACCTGGGGTCCACGGACCCCTCGGTTAAAGGTAGGGGTCTATGGCATAAAAAAGGTTGGGAACCCCAGTACTACAGGAGGCATCTTCATGTCCATGCTAAGCAGGCCCTTTAATGAATCAGTTCAGGACTCACGCCACCATGTTCAGAAATGATTATTACCCCTCAATCATTAGGCTCTTGAACCAAACTTTACTCAGCTTCACTTGCCCCATCACTGAATTGTTCCCACAATCTATGCACTCTCTTTCAATGACTCTTCTCACGTTCTCAATATTTATTGCTTATCTATCTATCTATTTATTTATTATTTTCTTTGTATGTGTAAATTTTGTTGTTTTTTGCACACTGGTTGTCTTTCCTGTTGGGTGTGATCTTTCATTGATTCTATTATGATTATTGGATTTATTGTGAATACCCTCAAGAAAAGAAATCTCGGAGTTGTATATGACACACGTGTACTTTGATTATAAATTTACTTTGAACTTTGAAGTGAAAACCCAGAAATTGTGAACTGTGAGGCAGCAGATCTGACTTGATGGAATTGAAGTCTAAGGGTCAGAGACATCAAATGCTCCTCATTTATTAAACATTCTGTTTTTTTAAACATCTGCATTGGTGTATTTGCTCTTTGAGTAATGTGACTATTACGTGATAGCGCAGTGGTTAGCATGATGTTATTATAGCTCAGGGTGTTTCAGAGTTCAATTCAGGTGCCAGCAGTAAGGAATTTGTACGGTCTCACCACGAACCACATGGGTTTTCCTTGGGTGCTCCAGTTTCCCCCCACAGTCCAAAGACTCACAGGTTAGCCAGTTAATTGGTCATTGTAAATTCTCCAGTGATTAGACTAGTGCTAAATAGGTGGGTTGTTGGACGACATGACTTGTTGGGTCAGAAAGGCCCTTTCTTCACTATATCTCAAAACAAACAAACAAATTACTAAATAAATGACAAAACACCAGAACACCAGCAATGTCTCCTATTCTTCACTTCAAGCTAGCTTTGTGTTGTATTTTACAATTGAGATATTAAGGCTTTGTTTGATTTAACATTCAAGTTTCATTTAGCTTAATGTTGCAACTCTATAAAAACCTGTTTGGACCACACTTAGAATATTGTGCTGAGTTCTGGTCACTTCATTATAGGAAGGTAGCTTTAGAGAGGGTGTAGAGGAGATTTACCAGGATGCTGCCTAGACTAGAGGGTATGTCTACTGAAGATAGGTTGAGCAAGCTAGGGTTTTTCTCTTTGGAGCAAAGAAAGATGAGAGGTGAGTTGGTAGCGATAACAAGATAACAAGAGGCATAGATTGAGTAGACAGTTAAAGACTCTTCCCCAGGGTGGAAAAGGCTAATACAAGAGGGCATAACTTTGAGGTGATTGGAGGAAAGTATAAGAGGGATGCCAGAGGTAAGTTTATTTTTTACAGAGAGTGTGTGGGACGTCCTGCCGGGGGAGGTGGTAAAAGCAGATACGTTAGAGGCATTTAAGAAACACTTAAAAAGGCACATAGATGAAAGAAAAATGGAGAGCTATGTATGAGGAAAGGGCTGGACTGGTCTTGGTCTAGATTAAAAGGTTGCCACAATATCATGGGCTGAAGGACCTGTTTTATGCTGTATTACCAAAGTAAGATATATGTTACCATATACAACCCTGCGATTCATTTTCTTGTGGGAATTCACAGTAAGAGCAAAGAAACAGAAAAAATTAATAATAATATATATTCATGAGAAATAATTATCGAGAACATGAGATGAAGAGTCCTTGAAAATGAGTCCACAGGTTGTGGGAGGAGTTTAGTGTTGGGATGAGTGAAGTTATTCCCTCAGGTTCAGGAGCCAGATGGTTGATGGGTAATAACTGTTTCTGTTCCTCAATCTTCCTCCTTTTCAGGTCATGGCTCATTGCTGCTCTGAGAGCTTTCTGCGTTCCAACTGGCTGATGTACTTCCTTCTTACTGTAATTTATAGATTTTATTACCAGGTATTGCAGTGTACTTCTGTCACATAACAAACATTTGCCAGTGATATTAAATCTGATTCTGATTCTCTTTGGAGTGAAGAGGGATGAGAGACAACTTGACAGAGGTGTACAAGATGATAAGATGCATAGATAGAGTGGATAGCCAGTGCCTTTATCCCAGTGTGACAATGACTAATGTGAGAAGACGTATATTAAAAAGGATAAGAGGGAAGTATAGAGGGGTTATCTGATTTAGGTTTTTTACATAGAGAACATGGAACGCCCTGCCAGGAATGGTGGTAGAGGTAGATACATTAAGGACATTTACGATACTCTTAGGAAGGTAGATGGATGTTGGATTTAAGGGGGAGTTAGGAGAGAGAATAACATGCAGAAATAGAAGAAAACATTGATACGTGCATTAATGGAATTGCGCTCCTGGAAGCCAGAATGAACCCCAAGCACCAAACAACCTTTTTTTAATGTTGCTTCTTTTTCACAGCGACTCCAAGAAGTGCTTAATTGATTATAAAGCACCCTGGAACTAAAGACATGCAAATTCTTTCTCTTTGCCTGGATCCCCGGTGAAATCAATAGGGGATTCAAAAGCCCACTTGACCCAGAAACTGCCCCTGAACAGCAAGTTATCATCAGCACTGACCTCGCCGCCCGCATAATCACAGTTTACAGTCCTCAAGATCAAACGCTTCTGACATTTGTCGTGTACCGGCGGCGACATCAACCCAACCATCAGCAAGCTGCAATCCCTGTCAATCTACCATTGTGAACTTTAACCTGGTTATTGCCAAACCAATTGCACAACCTGTTCTTAAAAGATACCTGTTCAAGTGCAAATGCTGAACAACCTGGGGTCCTGTTTGATCCCAGCATTCAAAAACTCAAAGCCTCTTCTGTTCTTCTGCTGAGTGTTAATTGTCTTTTACAGACTGAGTTTCTGACCTAAAATTAAAAATAAAGAAATGGTAACATTTTCTGCTGGCATTCTTGGCATTTGTAACAGTGATTGTAGATCCAGATATATTTTATTAACTACGCAAGAGGAGTGGGAATGCATTTCCACATTGTCACCACCAATTTTTTACAGAGGGTAGAGTGTGGTTTGGTCAAAGTCCAAGGAAAATTTATTATCAGAGTACATACAGGTCACCACGTACCACCCTGTGGTTCTTTATCTGCAGGCATACTTGGCAAATTTGTAATACAGTAACTGTAAACAGGGTCAATGAACAACAAACTGTGCAAATGCAAATCATAAATAGCAATAAATAATGAGCATGAAATAACAAGATAAAAGAGCCCTGAAATGAGTGTAGTTATCCTCTTTTGTTCAAGAGCCTAATGATTGAGGGGTGGTAACTGTTCTGGAACATGGTGGTGCGTGTCCTGAGGCACTTGAACCTTCTGCCTGATGGCAGCAGCAAGACAATGGCCTGGGTGGTGAGGATCTTGGTGTCAAGTTAGGAAAAGGGGAAGTACAATGAGATCTAAGTGTTCTTGTACATCAGTCACTGAAAGTAAGCATGCAGGTACAGCAGGCAGTGAAGAAAGCTAATGTCATGTTGGCCTTCATAACAAGGGGAGTTGAGTATAGGAGCAAAGAGGTCCTTCTGCAGTTGTACAGGGTCCTGGTGAGACCACACCTGAAGTATTGTGTTCAGTTTTGGTCTTCAAATTTGAGGAAGGACATTCTTGCTATTGAGGGAGTGCATCGTAGATTCACAAGGTTAACTCCCAGGATGGCGGGACTGTCATATGCAAACAGATTGGAGCAACTGGGCTTGTATACATTGGAATTTAGAAGGATGAGAGGGGATCTGATTGAAACATATAAGATTATTAAGGGATTGGACATGCTAGAGGCAGGAAACATGTACCCAATGTTCGATGAGTCCAGAACCAGAGGCCACAGTTTAAGAATAAGGGGTAGGCCATTTAGAACGGAGTTCAGGAAAAACCTTTTCACCCAGAGAGTTGTGGATCTGTGGAATGCTCTGCCTCAGAAGGCAGTGGAGGCCAATTCTCTGGATGCTTTCAAGAAAGAGTTAGATAGAGCTCTTAAAGATAGTGGAGTCAAGGGATATGGAGAGAAGGCAGGAATGGGGTACTGATTGTGGATGATCAGCCATGAAGACATTGAATGGTGGTGCTGGCTCAAAGTGCCGAATGGCCTATTCCTGCACCTACTGTCTATTGTCTATTATCTTTGATAGTGGGTGGTCCATACATTGATCTGGACCACTTTGCAGGGCTCAAAATGCTCCACTTTTCTTGCATTTGTGCATCAGATGACTGCGGCAGCTGTGCACCATCTTGCAGCTTTCTACATTGCATGCAGAAGGGCATAATAGGAAGAAGCTAAACTTGGCTCTGCGATTAGCTGCTATTTTGCAAGTGATCCCTTTCTAAACGTGAGCTGCTGCATCATCTACTTCTACCTACTCTCTGGCAGCATGGTTAGCGCATTGCTTTACCCCGGTCACAAATTGGTGTTCAATTCCGGCCACTGCCTGTAAAGAGTTGTACGTTCTCCTCGTGACAGTGTGGGTTTCCTCGGAGTGCTCTGGTTTGCTGCCACATTACAAAGATTTACGCTTTGGTTTAGTCAATTATGGGCATGTTACGGTGGTGCTGGAAGCATGGCAACATTTGTTTGCTGCCCCCAGAACAATCCGCAGACTTCGTTGGACATTAACGCAAATCGACATGTTCACTATATGTTT
Organism: Hemitrygon akajei; assembly: GCF_048418815.1. Taxonomy (NCBI): domain Eukaryota; kingdom Metazoa; phylum Chordata; class Chondrichthyes; order Myliobatiformes; family Dasyatidae; genus Hemitrygon; species Hemitrygon akajei. The sequence goes on from NC_133127.1 coordinate 19,832,274, forward strand.
CAATGTACATTTGACAACACTGCTAATCTCTCTTTACTGTAGCTTGGGCACACGTCCACTAGAATGTCCAGGAGACCAAGTGATGGTCCAGAAGAAACACTAAAGCTCTGTAGTTCTTTACCTCTTGCTGCCTTAACAGTTGTAAGCCGTTATTTTGGGCTTACAGTATGTGCTGATGTTCAAGTCTAATGTTTATGCAAGGTCAAAAATCTGAATCATAGCAAGAAGTGCGCACACATAGTTTTCCCTCTAATATTGCCCAGTAAGGAAAATAATGAGGGTAAATTCTGAACAAACATTCTTTATTAAGGTTGAATGTCAAAGTTACAGAGGTAGCTTGTTCAACAATGTATCAAAAGTTACAAAATATTTTATATATAGTTCTTACAAGTTCATTCAAGCTCATTATTTTAAGAGATATTTATAATGACTCTCTTCTTCAATGCAAGGTATTTTAGATCCAATTTTCCAAAATCCCTAGCCACTTTCCTCCTGCTCCAAGTTAATGGCTCCCTTTCATTACTTGCATTATCACCTGCTTTCCTCATTACTGGTTTATCATTGTCACATGTACTAAAATACAGTGAAAAGCCTTTGCTGCCTGCCTTCCAGACAGAACAGGCATAAATACCTCAAGACTGTAACAGAAACCGAATGCAGAATATAGTGTTGCAGCTTTGTAGAAAATTCCGTGTTTCTATCACCACTACTCCAAACTGATTCTACCACCTACAGACCTTTCAAGGACTCTTTACAATTCATGTTCTCAGAGTTATTTTTTATTTGCCCAGTTTGTCTTGTTTTGCACACTGGCTGTTTGTCAGCTCTTGGTCTGTTTATGGATAGTTTTATGTTAATTCTGTTGTACTTCTTTATTTCCAGTAAATGAAACTCAAAGTAGTGTGAGGGAACATAAACTCAATGGTCACCTTATCTCCTGATTAGTTGCTCTTTCCAATGTCACATGCTGACATCCTGTAGTAACACCTAGAACACATACAACACTGCGCAAAGGTCCTAGGCACATACATGTAACTATGGTGCCTAAGACTGTATTTGTTAACGTGGAGCGGAGAGTGAGTTTGTAAACCTGGCAGGAGCAAAGGATGTTGGAAATGGTGAAGGTAGTAGGCCACTGGAGGGGCGTGCGGACAGGTGGCACAGAAAGAGTGCCAGAGGTGTGGGGTACCAAGCACTGAGACACCAGGTTCCAAACAGTTGGTTTATTGACCATTATAGAATGCCTCTGTGGTATCTCCCACTCCTTTCCCTCTCCCTTCCACTCTCCCCTGCCATGATTCCCCTCTCCCTGCCTCCTTCCACTCTCAGTCCATAAAAGAGACCCATATCAGAATCAGGTTTATCATCACTCACACGTTATGATTTTTTTAATGGCAGCACAGTGCAAAACGTGAAGTTACTATAGTCTGACCTTTTGAGGCCTCTTTTGGTCAGGGTCATCCATGGATCTATGCAAGCTTGGGCAGTTCAATATGGAGAGCAAGCTGTTGCCCGTGTAGCAAGCTCCCCCTCTTCATGCATCTGATGAACCCAAAGGAACTGCAGAGACCGATACAGTTTGGCACCAGCAGCGTCGCAGGAGTTACCAGTCAGTGTTGAACTCAACATTGGACTGCCTTAGGGACTCCAACTCTGGAGTTTTCCTCTGGGTTTACTCCCAAAGCCATCCCCATGAGTGGCCTAGGTGCAAGACAGCAGAGGTTTGTGATCAGAGTTTTCCTTCTCCGAGATGAGCAACCGTGGCTGATGAGCCCCATCTGCTCAAAGCTACTGGTTTGAAGGCACGAGTAACCTGCCTTTGCTCTTTCTCCCGAGAGTAGAAATGGTTACTCCGGGCTTAGTAGCTAAACTACATGTGAAGACCAGGAGTTGGACTTGACTGACAGAGACTATTTGAGGTGCAAGCCATTCAATAGATAGTGGGAGCTTGTCCCCACTATCACTCTCGCTATAACAACTTTAAGGAACTTTTGCATAGTACTGTACACTCATTGGCCTCTCAGTCAGCTACCTTCTGTGCCTAATAAAATGTGTTTGTGGCCTTCCACTGCAGTAGCCCATCCATCTCAAGGTTCAACGTAGTGTGTGTTCACAGATGCTCTTTGGCACACCACTATTGCAACACGTGGTTACCTGAGTTACTGTCACCTTCCTGCTAGCTTGAATGAATCTAGTCTGGTCATTCTCCTATGACCTCTCTCATTAACAAGGCACAGAACTGCTGCTCTCTGCAAGTTTCCTTTTTGTTTTTTTTTACACACCACTTTCTGTAAACTCTAGAGACTGCTGAAAATCCCAGGAGATCAGCAGTTTCTGCGATATTCAAACCACCCTGTCTGGCACCAACAATCATTCCACAGTCAAAGTCACTTTAGAGCACATTTCATCCCCATTCTGATGCCTGGCCTCAACAACAAATGAATCTCTTGACCATGTCTGCATGCTTTTATGTATTGAGCTGCTGCCACATGATTGGCTGATTAGATAGCTGCATTAACAAACAGGTGTACCTAATAAAGCGGCCCCTGAGTGTATTTTTTAAATTGTAATATGGAGTATATTTCATGTTTTATGCTGTACTCCTGCTGCAAAGCAACATATATTTATAAACCTGATTTTGACAACCAGTGTCAGGTGAGATACTGCCTGTTCTCACTCTTCACTGAGGTCTGTATCAATATGATGGCAATATTAGACTTGCCCAGCAGTACACTAAAATGACAGCCTTATGGTTTTCAGCTCTGATGGATTCAATCAATCCTTAGAGGTGGGAGCAGAGGGACCTTAGGTTAAGTGTGAATAGATCATTGAAAGTGACACAGCATGTTGTAAAAGCAATCAATAAGGCAGCCACACTGTGGTCTTCGTCAATAGAGGCATGGATTATAAAAGCAGAACCACTGTAATTCATACAGTGAATTGAAGCTCTGGCCACCCCATTACAGGAAGGATGTGGATGCTTCGGAACGGGTTTATCTGGGTTAGAGGGTATGTCCTGTCAGGAGAGACTGGACAAACTTGGGTTGTTCTCTCGAGAGTGTCCGAGGCTTAGGAGAGACCAGGTAGAAGTCAATAAGATTATGAGGGGCATAGACAGGGTGGACAACATACACACAAGATGCTGAAGATACAGGGGCAGCATTTGGCAGCATCTATGCTGAGAGTAAACAGTCAACGTTTTGGGCTGAGACCCTTCATCATGTTCCCGATGTTGGGGGAGTCCTGAACCAGAGGCCACAGTTTAAGAATAAGGGGTAGGCCATTTAGAATGGAGTTCAGGAAAAACCTTTTCACCCAGAGAGTTGTGGATCTATGGAATGCTCTGCCGCAGAAGGCAATGGAGGCCAATTCTCTGGATGCTTTCAAGAAAGAGTTAGATAGAGCTCTTAAAGATAACGGAGTCAAGGGATATGGGGAGAAGGCAGGAACGGGCTACTGATTGTGGATGATCAGCCATGATCACATTGAATGGTGGTGCTAGCTCAAAGGGCCGAATGGCCTACTCCTGCACCTATTGTCTATTTTCTGGAGAGGAAGGGGAAAGATGCTGGAATAAACAGGTAGGGGGACGGGAAGGAGTATAAGCTGGTGGGTGAGAGGGGCAAGGTGGGTTCATGGAGGGGGGGATGATGTGAGAAGCTGAGAGGTGATAGGTGGAGGAGATAAAGGGGTGAAGATGCAGGCATCAAATAGGAGATGAAGTCTCCTGCTCGTCACCGGCTTGATCCCCTCCATACATGTGGCCTGAGATGCTGAGTTCATCCAGCAGTTTGTGTGTTCTGTTCTGGATTTCCAGCAGCTGTTTGAATCTTTTGTATTTCTGATACGGTGAGCAGTCAGCACCTTTTTCCCAGGGTAAAAACTGTCAAATGCTAGAGTGCACGCATTTCCGTTGAGACAGGGAAAACTTCAAGGAGATGTGTGAGGCAAGTTTGTTTTACTCAGAGAGTGGGAGGTGGATGAGATGTGCTGGATGCAGATGCTTAAGGGGCTGTGGGATATATATAGGGGAAGGAAGGATATGGATCATGAAAACAAAAACAAAAACTTTGCACCATCCTAACAGTTTGTTCCCCCAAGCAGTTAATCTGATCAACCATTCAATTTAGCTTTCCTACCCCCTCTATTCAATCCCACACGCCCACCCACCTCTACACTATAGAGACTATAAACTACGTTTTTATAGTAGACACTATAAACTACGTTTTTAAAATGCTGTTTACATTGTAAATACATGCTGGTATTTATCCACATTTTATTCCAAATCGACCCTTTAACCTCTAACTTTATTAGCTTTTTAAAATTTATATATTCAGCGGCCACTTTATTAGATACTTCCAGTACCTAATGAAGTGGCCACTGAGTGTATATTTGTAACCTTCTGCTGCTGTGCCCATCCACTTCAAGGTTTGACATTTCACGTGTTCAGAGATGCTTTTAATGTATGGTTATTTGAGTCACTGTCACCTTCTTGTCAGCTTGAACTATGCTGCCTCATATTAACCATTTAAAGTTATTCCCCTTCATATTAGCTTGTGGATGGCAGAGTGGAGATACATCTCTACCAAAGGAGGTGTAAGGTGCTCTCTCCTGAGAGCCTGCAGGTCACCCTTCAGCAAGGTGTAGCAGTTGCATCCCCCCCCCACCCCCGATCAAAGTTACGTGAAGCCACGGGAACAGGTCGTATGAGCAGCTGGTTGTAGTGAACTACATATACCTGTCTGGACACGCCCCCTTCTGACTGCTCCTGTGGCTCCTCCCACAGGCCCCGGTATAAAGGCAATTGAGGCCTGAGCCCGGCCTCTCTGTCTCCAGGATGTAGTATGGTGTTCAACCACTGCTTGTTCCTTCTTCCAGTCAATAAAAGCCGATATCTCGCCTTTACATCTCAGAGTTATTGATGGTGCATCACTGGTGCATATCACAAATCCTGGTTACGCGATCACTGACACTAGGCAGACAATCTTTGAAAAGTGTTGATAATGGCTGGGGTCACTCGTCTTGTAAAGTCACTGCCCAGAAGAAGGCAATGGCAGACTGCTTCTGTAGAAAAATTTGCCAAGAACAATCATGGTCATGGAGGTCCTGGGCAGAGTAAGGAATAAGAACAACAGATGTAAAGGCAGATTAAAGTCCAATGGAAGACCATGATCACCCATGTAACATGGTGCAGTTTGATGATGTGTTCTGGATGAAGTGCCACATCGTATTCGGTGTCACTAGTTAATCTGTTCCATACCTTACAATATTTAATATTGATGCATTTTAGTTTATTTATGTGTGATTCATCTTTAGATTTTATCCTTATCTTCATAAGTTAGAGTCTGTTATGTACACTACTGTTTTACACCCTGGATCAGAGAAATATCTTGTTTCTACATACATTACATGGTTATATGTGTTATATACATGTACAGTATATAGTTAAATGACAATAAACTTGCCTCAATTTTACTTTCATGATAAAATCCATATGAACTTTGAACTTTGAGATAACTTAAAATGATGCTTCCAGGAATTGAAGGCTTGAGTTATAGGGAGTATTTGGACAGGCTGGGACTTTGATTCTTCAAAAGTAGATAAATTCTGTGTGACCTTACAGAGGAGTATAAAATTGTGAGAGGCAAAGATAGGTTGAACATGCATGGATATATTCCCAGAGATGGGAACTAGAAACTAGAGGGCATAGGTTTAAGGTGAGAGGTAAAAGGCACCTGAGGGGGCAATCTCTTCATGCCGAGGGTGATGTATATATGGAATGAGCTGGCAGAAAAATTCTTGAAGCAAGTGCAACATTTAAAAGAAATTGGGGTAAGTATATGGATAGGAGAGGTGTATAGGAAAATGGGCCAAGTGTTAACAGGTGGGACCATCTCAGTGGGCACCATGGTTGAACTAGGGCAAAGGACCTACTTGTGCTGTATTACTCTTTGATTCTATAACATCCTGTTTCAATGACTATCTAATAACCCCCAGTACAATAACCAGAAGAAATTGTCTTTTATCCCATTTGAATTTTTAAACTAATAAAGGAATGATGAAAAGGAAGGTATTTAATGTTCCTCTCATTAGAATTCTATTTGACAGCTCCTCTATACCAAGTTTACACTTCCATATCTTGGTATTGGGATTATAACCTACAAAGTTCTGACACAGTGACAAAGATACTTTCAAATATTCTGCACCAAGGCCATCTTTAGGTACTTGCAGTGTAGCTTTTGTTGCTAATGCACAGCTCCCGTTCAGCCAGACAATACTGGGAGCTTAAGGTAAAGGAATCCCTAGGAGGCAATGATCATAATATGAAAGCATTTGACCTGCAGTTTGAGAGGGAGAAACTAAAGACAGATTTATCAGTATTACAGTGGAGTAAAGGGAATTACAGAGATATGAGAAAGTTGATTGGAAGGGTACATCAGCAGGGATGATGGCTGAGCAGAAATAGCTGGAGTACCTGTGAGCAATTTGGAAGGTTCTGGTGGAAACACCTCAAAGATGAAGAACTATTCTAAAAGGAGGGTGACACAACCATGGCTGACCAGGGAAATCAAAGAAAGAGAGAGGATACAATATAGCAAAAACCAGTAGTTCGTTAGAGGATTGGGAAGCTTTTGAAAACTAACAGAAGGCAACTAAAAAAGCCATAAGGAGAGAAAAGCCAAAATATGAAGATCAACTAGCCAATAATGTATTAGAGGATACCACATGTTTTTCAGATGTATACAATAAAAGAGAGTTGAAAGTGGATATTGGACCATTGGAAAATGACTCTGTAGGGGTAGTAATGGGGGACAAAGAAATGGCAGTTGAACTTAATAAATATTTTGTGTCATTCTTCACTGACACTAACAATATGTTAAACATTTGAGAGTGTCGGGGCTGAAATGAGTGTAGTTGCTTTTACTGAGGAAAAAGTGCTTGGCAAGCTAAAAGGTCTGAAGTTAGATAAGTCATCTGGATCAGATGGACTATATCCCAGGGTTCTGAAAATGGTAGCTGAAAAGATGGTGGAGGCATTAGCAATGATCATTCTGGAATCGTTCTGGAGGACAGATCAGTTAGTGGTTGGGAAGATGTTGGAGCCCATTATTAAGGGATGAGGTTTTGGGGTAGATACTTGAAGGTGCATGATAACATAGACCAAAGTCAGCATGATTTCCTTAAAGGGAAATCTTGCCTGACAAATCTGTCGGAACTCAGAGGTGCAAAGGGACTTAGGTGCCCATGAACAGGATTCCCTAAAGGTTAACTTGTAGTAAGGTTGAATCAGTAGTAAGGAAGGCAAATGCAATGTTAGCATCCACTTTGAGCAGAGTGGAACATAAAAACAAGCATGTAATGCTGAGAATTTATAAGGCATTTGTCAGACAGCACTTGGGGCATTGTGAGCAGTTTTGGGCTCAAGACATGTTGGCATTGGAGAAGGTCCAGGCACGAAAGGATTAACATATGAGGGGTGATTGATGGCTCTGGCGCTGTACTCACTGAAGAATGAGGGGGGACCTCATTGAAACCTATTGAATATTGAATAGTGAATGTGGAGTCGATATTTCCTATAGTGGGGGAGCCTAGGGCCAAAAGCACATCCTCAGAATGCAAGGACATCCCTTTACAATAGAGATGAGGAGGAATTTCTTTAGCCGGAGGGTCATGAATCTGTGGATTTCATTGCCACAGATGGCTGTGGAGGCTAAGTCACTGGGTATGTGTAAAGTGGAAGCTGATAGGTTCTTGATTAGTCAGGGTGTCAAAGTTTATGGGGAGAAGACAGGAGAATGGGGTTGAGAGGGCTAATAAATCAGTCATAGTGGAATGGCAGAGCAGACTCGATGGCCTAATGACCTAATTCTGTTCTTAGGTCTCATGGTCTGGTTCTGCCAGTGCAGTGCTGAGGGGTTATTGATTTGCTGGAGAGGCCCAATCATGGATAAGGCATTAAACAGAAGTCTTGATTGTTGTCACAGGTGAAGGAGAAAAGGTCGTGGCCATTTTACGAAGAAGAACAGTCATCAACCTTCAAACTCCCATCAAACACGAATCTTTCGGAGACACACGAGATAGTAGATGTTGGAATCTGGAGGAAGAAGAAACCAAACTACTGGAGGAACTCAGCAGGTCAAACAGCGTTGAGGAATCAAAATCGGGTTTATTATCATTGAGATTTGTTGTGAAATTTGCTGTTTTGTGGCAGCAATGCACTGCAATACATAAAATATATTATTAGTTTTAATAAGACATATATATAATAGATTAGTAGTGCAAATATGGAGCAAAAATAGTGAGATAGTATTCATGAGTGTCCTATCAAATGGTGAAAGCCCTTGATAGAGTGAACGTGGAGAAGTTGTTTCCTATGGTGTGACAGTCTTAAGACCAGAGGACACAGCCTCAGAATAGAGGAGTGTCCTTTTAGAACAGAGATGAGGAGGAATTTCTTTAGCCAGAGTGTGGCAAACCTGTGGAATTCATTGCCACAGGTGGCTGTAGAGGTCATCTTTATGTATGTTTAAGGCAGTGGTTGATAGATTATTGATTACTCAGGGCATGAAGGAACATGGGGAGAAGGCAGGAGATTGGTGCTGAGCAGGAAAGCCATGATGAAATGGTGGAGCAGATTCAATGAGCCAAATGGCCTAAGCCTGTTCCTATATCCTATGGTCTTATGGGTTTATTGTCCAATCAGAAATCTGATGAGAGAAATGTACAATTGACGTACAGTATCAGTTTAAGACGATTTGTCTGGACTCTCTGTCCCTCCATAGATGCTGCTCGACCTGTTAAGCTCATCAAGCAGTTTGTCTTGTATACAGCCTCTTTCAAGACAATGCTGTATAAAGGTTAGTTGATGTATTTTCCATCTCACTGGCATGGCCCAAAATGTTGGCTATTTTGACCCTATGGGAAAGGTGCCATAGATAATTACATCTTCCTTGATTATGTACGAAGCTGATGAAACAGGAATGAAAACATTCGTGTGAAGCATCATAACTCAAGTGAATTTATTTTAAACAGCCTGTTAAAATAAAAAGAGAACAAATTCACATAATACTATTTTTTTTACACAGAACTGTACCTTAGTCATAAAACATTCTAAGATGCATTATAATGCCATCAAAATGTCACAGGCCACAAAGTTGAATGCAGATCAATTTGGTTTAACTAGTCCAATGCCTCTCTGGGGTGCCTCAAACTATTACAAAGCAGATTGAATTACGTTTACAGTCCAATAAACCTTTCCCATTGCACAGCCTGAGGGGTTTTATGTAGACCCCAATCATGGTGTTTAGCATCAAGGCCTAGATTGTGACTTTTCCTCAAGTTTGAAGTTCAAAGTAAATTTATTATCAAAATACATATATGTTACCATACACTAACTTGACATTCATTTTCCTGTGGGCATCCACAGCGACTACAAAATAAACACAATAGAATCAATGAAAAATCACACACAGCAAGACGGACAAACAAGCAATGTGTAAAAGACAACAAACTGTGCAAATACAAAATAAATAATAAATAAATAAATAAGTGTCAAATATCCAGAACATGAGATGCAGAGTCCTTGAAAATGAGTCCATACGTTATAGGAACAGTTCAGTGATGGGGCGAGTGAAGCTGAGTGAAGTTTAAAGGTTTAAAGGCTTCAAAAGTTCATTTACTATCCAAGAATACAAGTCTTCCTCTCCAGATAGCCACAAAACCAAGAAAGGAAAGTACAGCAACGCAACCATCAACCCCCCCCCCCCACCCTCTTTCCCTGCATGAAACGTAACAAGAACATTGGCCTCTAAATACCCCTCTCCCTGCACAAAAAAATAAACAAAAGCGCGACGAGAACTTTGACCCCCAAACCCCTCCCTCTGCACAAAGTGCAAAAAAAAACACTGGCCTCCAAATCCCCCTCTCCCCGCACAAAGAAACTAGCAAAAAAATGCAACAAGGACAGCAACCCTCCCAATTCTCCCTCCCCCACACAAAAAACACAAGAATCCCCTCTGGTTCAAGAGCCCGCTGATCGAGGGGTAGTGACTGTTCCTGAGGCTCATCATTTATGTGTCTGTTGGCTCATGGTAGTCATGGACAGTTGCTATAAGATACTGGTATCTCTTTTACAAAAGATATATTTTACTTCATAAGATTTTATGCATGTGTACTATTCACAGTGAGAAATGTAAATTCTGGGCTGAGTCCCCCAACTAATAAAGTGCTGAACATCCATAGTCTTGTTGTGTTTTATCAGGAAAACATATTTGTTAGATTCTCTCCAAATATTTAATAGTTGTGATAAGGGAATGGGTGATTGTCACATATGATTTTACCCCATAAAAATTAAGATGGATCTAAATAATCAGTCAAAGGACTCAAATACCTGAAGACAGCGATTTCAGTAGGAGACACAAGGGAACTATAGATCAGAGACATGCAGATGTTGGAAGTCCAAAGCAAAAAACATAAAATGCTAGAGGAACTCAGCAGGTCAAGTAGCATCTGTGGAGAGAAATAAGCAGTCAATGTTTTGGGCTGAGACCCTTTATCTGGACAGGGAGGGAAGGGGAAGATGCCGGAATGAGAAGGTGGGAGGAGGGGAATGCTGGTAGTAGGTGATAGGTGAAACTAAGTGAAGGCAGGGTGGGTGGGTGGTGGAGGGAGTGGAAGTAAGAAGTTGGGAGGTGATAATGAAAAAAGTAAAGGACTGAAGTAGAAAGAATTTGATAGTAGAGGATCATGGATCAGGGACAAAAAAAGGGAAGGAGGAGGTGCACCAAAAGCGGGTGATGGACAAGTCTGAAGGGTTGAGAGGGGAATCAGAATGCGGAATAGAGAAAGAGAGTTGGGGAGGTAGGAGAAATAACCAGAAATGAGAGAATTCAATGTTTATGCCATCAGGTTGGAGGCTACCTGGGGTGTTGCTCCTCCAACCTGAGTGTGGCTTAATCACGGCAATAGTGGCCATGGATTGACATTTCAGAATGGAAATGGGAAGTGAAATGGATGGCCTTTTGTGATGGCTGGAGCAAAGGTGTTTGATGAAGTGAGTGGTCCCTGGAGTTTTGCTGACTTGCAGGAGAATCGGATATAGTAGATGACCCTGACAGACTCACAGATGAAGTGATTCCTTACCTGGGGCCTCAAACAATGGTGAGTGAGGAGGTGTAAGGATAGGCAAGGCAGTTGTCCCACTTATAGGGCTAAGTGCAAGGAGGGAGATAAGAGGTGAGGAATGAGTGGTCAATGTACAGAGCGATCCCTGCAGAAAGTGGAAAGTTGGAGGTGGGGATGGAGAGAGGAAAAGGTGTGATTAGTGGTAGAATACGACAGAAGTAATAGAGGCTCATAGGGTGATAATTAAAGGCAAGGGGAACTCTATCCCTGTAAAGGTAGTGGGAAGATGGGGTGAGGGTGGATATCAGGAAACGGAGAAAATGCGGGTGAGAGAAACAATGGCAGGAAGGGAAATCCCATTCTTTGAAAAAGGAGGACATTTCAGTTGCTCTGTAACGGAAAGTCTCATCCTGTTGAAAAATGTAGGCGAGATGGAGGAACTGAGACAAGTGACTGGATTAGAAAAGCTATAGTCAAGATCATTCTGAGAGTTTGTAGGTTTATAAAGATACCAGTAAATAGCCTGACTCCAGAATGCATATTGAAATAATGTTGAAATCGAGCCCAAATCCATCTCTTCTACGGACAACTTGTTCCACACTCTCACCACCCTCTGAGTGAAGAAGTTCCCATTCAGGTTCTCCTTGAACTGTTCATCTTTCACCCTTAACCCGTGACCTCTAGTTCTAGACTCATCCAGCTTCAGCTTGCATTTACCCTACCTATACCCCACATAATTTTGTTTACCTCTGTCAAATCTCCCTTCATTCTCCTATGCTCGAGAGATTAAAGTCCCAACCTATTCAACCTTTCCCAGTAATTTAAGTACTCAAACCTGAGCAACATCCTTGTAATTTGATGAAATTGATGAGCTCAGCATGGTGCAGAAAGCAGCACAAATGCAGTTGTTGATGCAGTGTTGAGAGAGTTGGGGAGTGTTTCCCGTATCGGTTTGGAATATGGTTCTCATGCAAAAATAAAATCAGTTTTTTATTTTGTCCTTCCCCATTAGTTCCATGGTCAGGCTGCACTTTATCTGAGTACATCCTACAGCAGGTAATACTGGATCTAGTGTCATATAAATTGGTGATACTCAGTCAGGGATGGACCAGTCTTCTTAAGATAAATAGGTTTTGGACAGACCACAAGACTTCTTGCATTGGGATTGCAGTCTATCAGCTGCACCCGACTTCTCCATTAGTGGGTGTTCCTAGGAATAACATTTTTCTCAAGCTGAATGGCATAGAAGAAGAAAGCTGGCAATATATTCCACCTCAGATTGCTTCCATACAAGAGGTCTTCTACCAGCTTCATCATTGTGGGAACCTGCATTTCCAAACGTACTGCAAGGACTTCTCTGGTAGACTCTTGCTCATCATTGTCAGGGCTACACTCTGTTGTCAAGCACCAAGTTCCTTTTCCCACTCAGCTGTGACCAGCCATGTCAACTCAGCTTCCCTTTCTTACTCTGCCATGTCATTCCAGTGTAGATTGGGGAGTGTATCGTCAAACTCCTTCACTCTGTCTGCTACAATAGGTAGGATCTCCCGGTGGCCACCCATTTCAATTTGACTTCTCATTCCCATTCTGATATGTCGGTCATCTATTACCATGATGAGGCCACTCACAGATTGAAGGACCAAAATCTTATATTTTGCCTGGGTAGCCTCCAACCTCATGCTGTGAACATATGTAGATTACTCTAACTTCCGGTAATTTCTCCCTTCCCTCTCCTCACTTTTTTCATTCCCCATTCTGGTTCCCTTCTTACCTCTTCTTTTCTCTCCACTTCTCTCTGGTGCCCTTCTTCCTTCCCTTTCTCCCTTTCTCTTGCGGTCCACTCTCCTGTCCTATCAGATTTCACTTTCTTTAGCCCTTTACCTCTTCCACCTATCACCAATCAGCTTCTTAATTAATCTCCCCTCCCTCCCACGCAATTTCACCCTCACTGCTTCCACCTATCATCTGCTATCTTGTAATCCTTCCCCTTCTCCCACCTTCTTATTCTGGCTTCTTTTCCCTTCATTCCCAGTCCTGATGAAGGGCCTTGGCCCAAAACGTCGTCTGATTATTCCTCTCTGTAAACGTTGCCTGACCTGCTGAGTTCCTCCAGCATTTTGTTTATGTTGCTCTGGATTTTCAGCATCTGCAGGATCTCTGGTGCTTATGAGTAACTTTCTTTCTGATTTATTTTGCAGAAAATATATGCACACAGTTTATGTGAAGATAGAATGCTCCCCAGTCCTGTCCCAGAGTCAGCATTCCTATTCATGTACTGTTCAACTTTATTTTTAAAAATATATAATCTGTATTTCATTTTATGGGATATAAATACTTTATTTCATGTGATATTTATAGTTTTACATGAAAATAAAATTTATGATCTATACTTCCTTGATAAATTTACTCTGTGTCATCAACAACATGGCCTTCCTAAAATAACACACAGATGTAGTCACGATTTTCTGATGTATTACAATGATTTGATAGTAATCATGTATCGTGGGCTTCCTCTTTATGAAATAAATATCAAATTGCTTCACCAGTATATGTGTTATACAATCCAGAAGATTTAAAGTAGGTATATATATAAAAATTGCTTTCTTCTGTGACCTTTCAGGTTAATGCCAGCCAAGCAGTTTCATCTCAGGGTATCTAAGACACAGCTTTTCATACATAATTCAGAACAATACATTCAATGTAACTATGTGCATAAATTCAAGACTCTCAACACCCACTGGGAAGAGCAGTGCCCTAAATTATGCTCTAACAAGTCACTTAGTTCAAAGCCTTTAATTGCATGCAAAATTATGCCAGTTTCATGTCTTGTCCAACACCCACAAAGAGCTGGGTTGACACTCATCTCCTGCAGAATCATTATAGTCATCAGAGAGAGAGAGCAGATTTTCTCCCCAGTGGGTGAGCTGGATTTCATCCAAGGTTTGTGAGGTGATGCTTTCTTGTTTTAAACCTACTTTGCTGCGGCTTCCTCCCCCTGTAAACTTTCAGGGTTCATTGGGACCTTTTGCGTAGGGTTCGTTCTGTTACTATGCTTTTAACTCCATCAGAGTGAAACAAGGACTAGGCCGTAAGGGAGAACTTTCAAAAAGCCAATTGACAGCAGCAAGTTATGAAGTTCATGCTTAAGATCAAGTTCATTGTCATGGGTATACATAGCAAGGGCTGGTAGGGTGGAGATATGTCTCTACCAAAGGAGGCGTATGGTGCTCCTTCCCTCTGCTAGCTGGCAGGTCACCCTTGGGCAAGGTGTAGCACCTGCTTAGACCCCTGTTTAGGGTCATGTGAAGCCATGAGAGCAGGCGGTGGATGGTCGCATGAGCAGCTGGTGTCTATCGCAAGACCCAGTTCTGCGACCACTGACCCTAATGTGGCCAGGCAGCCAATCTCTGAAGAGTATTGGTAACGGCTGGGATCACCTGGCTTGTAAAGACACTGCCCAGAATAAAGCAAAGGCAAACCACTTCTGTAGAAAAATTTTCCAAGAACCATCATGGTCATGTAAAGACCATGATTGCCAATGTCATACGAGATGGCACATAACAAACGAATAACACACACCAAGGGTGTAAACGCCATGAAAGTTAGTGATTGGCGGTAACAGGTGAGTAGTGGAAGTACAAAGATATTGCATAGGAGGAAGGGATTTGTTTATTTGGCAATTGATCACTAATTTAATTTGTTCAACTCAACATTGTGGGCTGAAGGGCCTGTTCCAGTGTTTGCTCTGTACTGTACTATGTTCTAGTAACATTAATTTGATCACACTCAGGTACACTGAGAAAACCAGCTGGTAAGTTGTTCCAGTCATCTTGGAGAACCTGCCACAGTCCTTCTGCGGACTTTGTCTCACTTGCTTTTGTCTCCCCACGTAATCTCAGACAGCCTTAATGATGTTGAGATCAGGGCTCTATGGAGGCCATACCATCTGAAACCATATAAAAATAACTAGGGTACCTCAGACATTTGCATAGTACTGAACATTATCCATAACTTACACAACAAAATAAACAAATATAACCATAACAGTATTAACGTCAATTGAGGGAAATATAGTCTGAGGTAGAATTAGAGTTTTTGAGGTTTCTTCAAGAACCTCATGACAGTGGGGATGAAGCTAATGTTGAATTGTGAACTGTGCTTTTTGAACTCATTGGTTCTATTGTATTTCTTAGTTCTACTGTGAATGCCTACAAGAAAATGAATCTCAGGGTAGTATATGGTGACATATATGTACTTTGTTAATAAATTTACTTGGAACTTTGAATTTTGTGTGTCTTTAGGCTCCTGCACCTTCTACCTAGCAGCAGTGACGAGAAGAGGGTGTGGTCCAGATGGTGAGAGTAAGGGAACTGAATTACACAAAGGTGCAAAAGGTAGGGTAACCTGCAGCAGTGATGTTGAGGCACCTGAACATGTAAGATAGTGGACCAATTCGCTACTGGATTAGTAATATAAGAAACACAAACAAATTGCTGGAGGAACTCAGCAGGCCAGGCAGCATCTATGGAAAAGAGTGAGGAGTTAACACTTCAGGCCCTGACCCTTCCGCAGGATGGAGCATTTGTACTCAGTGAAGCAGTATCCCAATCTATGTCAGGTCTCACCAATATACAGGAGGCTACACTGGGAGCACCAGATACAGTAGATGACCCCAACAGACTCACAGGTGAATTGTTGCCTCACCTGGAAAGACTGTTTGGTAGTGAGGGAGGAGGTGTAGAGGGAGGTATGGCACTTGTTCTGCTTGCAAGGATAAGTACCAAGAGGGAGATCAGTTTGGGGGGGGGGGGTTGAATGGTCAAGGAGGCATGTAGGGAGCAAACCCTCTGGAAAGTGGGAAGTGGGTGGTGGGGGGGGAGAAAGATGTGTTTGGTGGTGGGATCCCATCAGAGATGATGGAAATTGTGAAGAATTATGTGCTGGACACAGAGGCTACTGGTGTGGTAGGCAAGGACAAAAGGAACCCTATCTCATATCTCTGGAGACAGTTTATCTACTGATATATTTTACAAACCCACTGATTCTCACTGCTACCTGGACTACACCTCTTCCCACCCTGTCACTCATAAAAATGCCATCTCCTTCTCTCAGTTCCTCTGTCTTCCTTGCATCTGTCTCAGGATGGTGCTTTTCATTCCAGAACTAACGAGGTACCCTCCTTCTTCATAGAAAGGGGCTTTCCTTCCTCCACCATCAACGCTGCCTTCACCTGCATCCCTTCCATTTCACGCATGTCTACACTCACCCCATCCTCCAAATAAATGGGCAGACTATTATTTAAATAGGGAGAGAATTCAAAGTTCTGAGATGCAATGGGACTTGGGAGTCCTCATGCAGGATACCCTTACGGTTAACCTCCAGGATGAGTCGGTGGTGAAGAAGGCGAATGCAATGTTGGCATTCATTTCTAGAGGAATAGAGTATAGGAGCAGGGATGTGATGTTGAGGCTCTATAAGGCACTGGTAAGAACTCACTTGGAATATTGTGTGCAGTTTTGGGCTCCTTATTTAAGAAAGGGTGTGCTGACGTTGGAGAGGTTTCAGAGAAGATTCACTAGAATGATTCAGGGAATGAGAGGGTTAACATATGAGGAACGTTTGACTGCTCTTGGACTGTACTCCTTGGAGTTTAGAAGAATGAGGGGGGACCTCATATAAATATTTCGAATGTTGAAAGGCATGGACAGAGTGGATGTGGCAAAGTTGTTTCTCATGGTGGGGGAGTCTAATATGAGAGGACATGACTTGAGGATTGCAGGGTGCCCATTCAGAACAGAGATGCGAAAACATTTTTTTAGCCAGAGGGTGGTGAATCTATGGAATTTGTTGCCATGGGCGGCAGTGGAGGCCAAGTCATTGGGGGTATTCAAGGCAGAGATTTATAGCTATCTGAGTAGCCAGGGCATCAAAGGTTATGGTGAGAAGGTGGGGGAATGGGACTAAAGGGAAGATTGGATCAGCTCATGATGAAATGGTGGAGCAGACTCGATGGGCCGAATGGCTAACTTCTGCTCCTTTGTCTTATGGTCTTATGGCTTCCCACCACCCCATCAGGGATAGACAATAGACAATAGACAATAGGTGCAGGAGTAGGTCATTTGGCTCTTCGAGCCAGCACCGCCATTCACTGTGATCATGACTGATCATCCACAATCAGTACCCCGTTTCTGCCTTCTCCCCATATCCCTTGACTCTGCTATCTTTAAGAGCTCTATCTAACTCTCTCTTGAAAGCATCCAAAGAATTGGCCTCCACTGCCTTCTGAGGCAGAGCATTCCACAGATCCACAACTCTCTGGGTGAAAAAGGTTTTCCTCAACTCTGTTCTATATGGACTACCCCTTATTCTTAAACTGTGGCCTCTGGTTCTGGACTCCCCCAACATCGGGAACATGTTTCCTGCCTCTAGAGTGTCCAATCCCTTAATAATCTTATATGTTTCAATCAGATCCCCTCTCATCCTTCTAAATTCCAATGTATACAAGCCCAGTCGCTCCACTCTTTCAACATATGACAGTCCGGCCAGCCTGGGAATTAACCTCGTGAACCTACGCTGTACTCCCTCAATAGCAAGAATGTCCTTCAAATTTGGAGATCAAAACTGAACACAGTACTCCAGGTGTGGTGTCACCAGGGCCTGTACAACTGCAGAAGGACCTCTTTGCTCCAGTACTCAATTCTTCTTGTTATGAAGGCCAACATGCCATTAGCTTTCTTCACTGCCTGCTGTACCTGCATGCTTACTTTCAGTGACTGATGAACAAGGACACCGAGATCTCGTTGTACTTCCCCTTTTCCTAACTTGACACCATTCATATCCAAGATGGCGGCGCGACGCAGCTTGCAGCGGCCATTCTGGAGCTGATTATCTGTTATTTGTGAAGTGGGGTGCTGTGTGTAATCATAATCGGATGAAAAATGGACGTGGGAGCACAGAGGAACATCTGGAAATCTCCAGTAAGACCTTCTTCGTTGCTGCTGTTGCTGTGAGGTCTGGGTCTCTGCTGGGAAGAACAGGCTCTCAGTCCTTGGGGTCGCGTTGCTGATGGTCGTTGGCGGGGGCGTCTTAATACGCTCGGCAGGGGATGGAGCTCGGAGAAGCTGTGCCGGAGGGGATGATTGGAGGCTCGGAGGTTCAACGGACTCGGAGTCCGCTGCGGTCAGGTCGCTTTCAGTGTGCTGTGTCTGCGAGGCTGGGTTCGATTGAGCTTTCATTGTGTGCTGCGTCTGCGAGGTTGAGTCGGGCGGCGCCGTGTAAGTCCATAGTGGAGGTATTCCCTTCTGCTGCCTGCGTGGGATGATGAGTCTATCGGGACCCTGAGGACTTGTGGAAACTGTGTGATGGTTTCTTTTGAACTTATAGTCTTTTAACATCTTTGGACTATTTTTACTGTGCCCATGGTCTGTTTTTTTTTAATCAATTATGCTATTGTTTGCACTGTTGTAACTATATGTTGTAACTATGTGGTTTTGGTCTTGTTTGTCTGGTGGATTTGGAGCTCCTTTCCGGGGAACGCGCTAAGACGGTAGCACGATATTAATACGCAGCAGCCTCTCCGGACTCTGGATTGGGGATTGCCAAACGTTATGTGGATTTTCTAGTGTAGTCTGTTTTGTCATGTGCTTTTGTGATATCATTCTGGGGGAACGTTGTCTCATTTTTTAACTGAATTGCATTTGTGGTTTCTAAATGACAATAAACTGAATCTGAATCTGAATCTGAATTCAGATAGTAATCTGCCTTCCTGTTCTTGCCACCAAAGTGGATAACCTCACATTTATCCACATTAAACTGCATCTGCCCACCTACCCAACCTGTCCAAGTCACCTTGTATTCTCATAACATCCTCCTCACATTTCACACTGCCACCCAGCTTTGTGTCATCTGCAAATTTGCTAATGTATAGGATAGGGTGAGACGTGATGTAGATTGTGAGACTGCTTCACCAAGCAACTACACTCCACCCGCCAGAAACAGTGGGATCTCCCAGTGGCCACCCATTTCAGTTCTACTTCCCATTCCCTTTGCAACACATCAGTCCATGGCCTCTTCTACTGCCACAATGAGACCACACTCAGGTTGGAGGAGCAACACCTTATATTCTGTCTGGGTAGCCTTCAACGTGATGACACGATCATCAATTTTTCAAACTTCTGGGAATTGCCTGCCCTTCACTATTCCCATTCCCATTTCCCACTCTCACCTCATCTCCTTACCTGTCCGTCACCTCCTTTTGGTGATCCTCCCCCTTTCCTTTCTTCCATGGTCTTCCACCCTCACCTATCAGATTCCTCCTTCTCCAGCCCTTTTTCCCTTTCACCTATCAGCTTCACTTCACCCCTCCCCCTCCCAGTTTCACCTATCACCTATCACCTTATACTTCTTCCTCTCATCGCCTCATCTTTTTGCTCTAACCTCTCATCATTTCTTCCAGTCCTGATGAAGGGTCTCGACTTGAAACGTCGACTGTTTACTCATTTTCCAAAGGTGCTGCCTGGTCTCCTGAGTTCCTCCAACATTTTATGTGTGTTGCTTGGATTTCCAGCATCTGCAGATTTTCTCATCTTGGTAATATAAGACTCGGTTTGATCATCAGGTCAGAGGAAGCTAAATTCCATGGTGGAACTGGGGAGGTTAAATCCAAAATGTTTTTAAAAATCTGTAATAGAAACTAGCCGAAGGAACAATGATCATGAAACTACTTGATTGACATTAAAAAAGAAACATTTGCATTTATAAAGCCTTTTGTAAAGTATTCTATAGCCAATGAAATATTTTCAAGAGTACTCAATTTTATAATGTAGGAATTGTGGTAGAAATATATGCACAGCAATGTGCTGTAATTAGTAATGTGCCAATGGTCAGATATAGAAATGTTTCTGAGATTTAAATGTCAGTCCAAACACTGGGAATAACTGTCCTGTGTCTTTGAATGGTGCCACAGGCTACTCTTTCTCCAGCTGAGAGAGCAAACAGGGTTTTGGTTTAAAGTCTCATCATTAGGATGCCATCTTGGACTGTGCTGTATTCCCTGCCACAGCTCAGTAGGTCAGCCGAGACAGAAAAAAACGTCCTGCCCTTTCATCTCCTCCTTCACACAATCCAGGGCAACAAACAGTCCTTCCAGGAGAGGCAACATTTCACTTGCAAGTGTGTCTGCTGATACCACTGCTCCTGATGCACTGTCCACTGCATCGGTGAGACCCAACGTAAATTAGGGGATTGCTTCACTAAGCCCCTTCACTCCATCTGCCATAAAAGGCAGGATTTCATGGTGGCCATCCGTTTTAAATCTTCTTCCATTCCAATTCCAATATGTCAGTCCATGGCCTTTTCTATTGCCATAATGAGGTCACTCTCAGGTTGGAGGAAATGCACCTCATATTCCTTTTAGATAGCCTCCAATCTGATAGCATGAGCATTGATTTCTCCAACTTCCACTATTTTCTCCCCACTAACCTCTTCTCTTTTTTCCCATTCTCCATTAGGAATCTTCTCTTACCTCTTCCCTTCTCCTGACCTGTCCATCACCCCCCTCTGCTTCTCTTTCTCCCATGGTCCACGCTCCTCTCCTATCAGATTCCTTCTTCTTCAGTTCTTTACCTCTTCAACCTACCATGTCCCAGCTTCTCACTTCATCCCTGCCTTCCCCATCCTCCCACCTTCCCCCTCACCTGGCTTCATCCATCCCCTTCTAGCTGGTACTCCTTCCACTCCCTCCACCTTCTTATTCTGGTTTCTTCCCCCTTCCTTTCCAGTCCTGATGAAGGGTCTCAGCCCAAAATGTGGACTGTTTGTTTCTCTCTGTAGATTCTGTCTGGTCAGCAGAGTCAGTAGGTCTTTGCCATCAAGCCTCCAGAATGGGAATTGAATTCACAAAATTCTGATCTGGAAATGAGTTTGGCAGATGGAATTACTCAGACCACTGCCTCTTTCAGTCATAGGAAGACGAGACGCTGGGAATATTGAAACTGACTGTGAAACCGGTGATGGTAGAAAATGTCAAATAATTGTAAAATTGTGATAAACCCCTTTGTCGTTCCCTGCTGGGAACCTACCACGTTGAACTTGAAGAGATTCAGAAATGGAGAGGGAGTCAGAGGAAAATGCACTAATTCCAGGGAAGTGTACCGATTTTACCCCTACTGCCATAGATGGGGTGATGGTGGAGGAGGAACCCCACATCTCTTAAGGTGGCACAGCAGCATAGTGGTTAGTGCAAATGGAGAGAAAAATAAAATACCTGAGATGCAAAGGGACTCGAGGAAGTCTAATGTGATGTTAGCATTCATTTTGACAGGACTAAAATATAGAACATAGAGCATAGAATAGTACAGCACAGTACAGGCCCTTTTGCCCACAATGTTGTGCCAACCCTTAAACCCTGCCTCCCATATAACCCCCCACCTTAAATTCCTCCATATACCTGTCCAGCAGGTATATAGGTATAAAAGCAAGGATGCAATGTTGAAGCTTTATAAAGCACTGGTGAAGCCTCACTTGTAGTATTGTGAGCAGTTTTGGGCTCGTTGCCTAAAAAAAGATGTGCTGAGATTGGAGAAGGTTCAAAGGAGGTTCTCAGAAATGATTCCTGGATTGAAAGACTTGTCATGTGAGAAGCGTTTGATGGCTCTGGGTTTCTACTCACTGGAATTCAGAAGAACAAGGGGCTGACCTCATTGACACCTATCAAATGTTGAAAGGCCTTGATAGAGTGGATATGGGGAAGATGCTTCCTATGATGGAGGAGTCTAAGACCAGAGGACACAGCCTCACGATAGAGCGGTGCCATTTTAGAACGGAGATGAGGAGGAATTTCTTTAGCCAGACAATGATGAAACTGTGGAACTTGTTACTACAGGAGATGTGGAGGACAAGTCATTGGGTATTTTCAAAGCAGAGATTCATAGGTACTTGATTAGTCAAGGCAGGAGATTGGGGCTGAGAGGGAAAATGCATCAGCCACGGTGAAATGCTGGAGCAGACCCGATGGGCCAAATGGCCTAATTCTGCTCCTATAGTTTCTGGTCTTATGGTAACATTTTACAGAACCAGCGATCAGTGTCCATTTCCCGCTGCTGTCTGTAAGGAGTTTGTATGTTCTGCTGTGAGCATGTGTATGTCCTCCAGTTCACTCTGAAGATGTATGGGTTAGTCGGTTAATTGGTCACCTGGATGTTATTGGGTGGTGAGGTTTGTTGGGCCGGAAGGGCCTGCTACTGTGCTGTTTCTTAAAAAAAATAAACTCCAGAGGTAAAGAGTTGTCAAGCCTTGCTCCTTACCTCACAATCTTTTGAATTCCCTCTCCACTTCAGAAACTGCATTAGGGCACACCAATGCCTCATTGAGTCACAGAGCAAATCTCAACTGGAACCTTCCCTAGTTAGCTCGCATTGGAGTCCTTGAGAGCTGAGAGAGTGACAGTGTAACTTTAAAGAGCAATCACGAGGAAATCTGCAGATGCTGGAAATTCAAACAACAACACACACAAAATGCTGATAGAACACAGCAGGCTAGTCGGCATCTATAGGGAGAAACGCTGTTGACATTTCGGGCCGAGACGTCAACATCGCTTCTCCCTATAGATGTCGCCTAGCCTGCTGTGTTCTATCAGCATTTTGTGTGTGTTGTTGTGTAACTTTAAAGCTTTGGTTTGTCCCTTTAAGACATCCAGCGTGGGACCTTTCCCTGCAAAGTGTTTCAGCAGTTTCCAAGCATGTTGTCTTCAGAAAATCTGACATAATTATTGTAGGATTTGGTTCATTTACGGGAGTCCTGGCCAACTGTGCTTGGAGTGAACAGACTTGATCACTGTGTATAACGCTGTAGGACCCTGCATATAAGACTCCAGCAAACTTCTGCAGAGCTTCTGACTGGTTGCATCACCGAGGTTATGGAATCTCCAATGCACAGGGTTGGCAAAAGCTACAGAGGGTCGTAAACTCAGCCAAATTCGACATTGGCACTAGACCACCTAGCATCAAGAACATCCTCAAAAAGTGATGCATTACGAAGGTGGCACACATCATGAATGAACCTCACCACCCGGTATATGCCCTCTTCTCATTACAAATAACAATGAGGAGGTGCAGGGGTCTGAAGACACAAGTTCAATATTTTACAAAGAACTTGTTCCCCTCTTCCATCAGATTTCTGAATAATCCGTGAACCCATGACTATCTTGCTCTGTTTCCGCACTGCTGATTTATTTTTTATGCTTCTTATTGAGTCCGATATAGTTTGGCACCGGCAGCATCGCAGGAGTTGCCAGTGATCATCGAACTTGATGTAGGACTGCCTTAAGGACACCAGCTCCAGATTTCTCCCTCAGGGTTTACTCCCGAAGCCTTCTCCATGAGTGGGTGTAGTCACAAGGCAGTGGAGATTTGAGATCAGAGTTTTCCTTCTCCTAGATGAGCTGCCAACCACGGCTGACGAGCCCCGTCTGCTCGAAGCGACTGGTTTTAAGGTGCCAGTAACCTGCCTTTGCCTCTTCTCCTGTCAGTAGAAATCGTTTTACTGGGTTTTTGTAGCTAAGGCACACGGAAAGGCCAGGAGTTATTAGAAGCTTTTTGAGACACATGCCATTGGGAGGATTTAATAGGTAGAGGGAGCTTATCACCCACAGCTATAACAACCTTAAGGAACCAGTACAGCTGCTATAGTATAGTTGATTCTGTAATTTCCAGAAGGTTGTCAGTTTTTCTCCAGATTCAAGTGTCACAGCACTTGATTCTGGCTATTTCATAGGTGAATTGTTATCACTGGAATGTCGTATATCTCTAGTCTGAATATGAGATGACCACAATTTCTTTACCTTTCCTACCCATCTGGTTTCACCTGTCACCTTACAGCTATCCTTCTTCCCTTCCCCGTCACCTTTTTATTATAGACAATAGACAATAGACAGTAGGTGCAGGAATAGGCCATTTGGCCCTTCTAGCCAGCACCACCATTCACTGTGATCATGGCTGATCATACACAATCAGTACCCCGTTCCTGCCCTCTCCCCATATCCCTTGACCCCGCTATCTATAAGAGCTCTATCTAACTCTCTCTTGAATGCATGCAGAGACTTGGTCTCCACTGCCTTCTGAGGCAGAGCATTCCACATATCCACCACTCTCTGGGTGAAAAGGTTTTTCCGCATCTCTGTTCTAAATGCCCTTCCCCTTATTCTTAAACTGTGGCCTCTAGTTCTGGACTCACCCATCAGCGGGAACATGCTTCCTGCCTCCAGTGTGTCCAATCCC
Source organism: Hemitrygon akajei (assembly GCF_048418815.1). NCBI lineage: Eukaryota > Metazoa > Chordata > Chondrichthyes > Myliobatiformes > Dasyatidae > Hemitrygon > Hemitrygon akajei. Next base: position 19,856,672 of record NC_133127.1, read on the forward strand.
TTAATAATCTTATATGTTTCAATCAGATCCCCTCTCATCCTTCTAAATTCCAGTGTATTATTCTGGTAACTTCCCCCCTTTTTTTTCAGTCCTGGAGGAGGGTCTCAGCCCGAAACATTGACCGTCCATTTCCATTGATGCTGCCTGACCTGCTGAGTTTCAACAGCAATTTGTGCATGTTGAATTTTTTTTTTCTTTGTGTCTTCCCTTTGTTCATTCTTCGGTCTTTTAACATTTAGTAAAGCAGCTGTAAATGCCAAGTTTTGTGACTTCCGAAGAACCTCAGGAAAAATATTGCTGGATCCAGCACTGGCCATACATCAAAAGTGGGGAAGACATTTTCCCTGGACTGGCAACTGAATCTGAATAAGTTGAAGAAGAATCTACAAAGAAAGTGTGTGATATGCCAAGCTTTCAAATAACAGATTTTGTTATCTTGGCATCATTGCAAAATGCAAAACAATACCTTGGTGTTTTGCATTTATATCTGGGTAACTGCACTTCTGAGAGAAGAAATAAAACTTTAGAAACTTATTGCAGAAAATAAGACCATTCAACCCATTATGAGGAAGTAGGCCAAAAAAAACAGGTAGATTATTATCACTTGCTAGCTCTTGATTTATAGCCCTGCAAAACACATGGAGGTTAGAAAGAGTGGACTAGTTCTCCTCTTGTTCTGCTCTATTATTCAATGTACCTTTCCCACTTTCTTGTCTCAACTCCATGGTCTCAGAAAATTCAAATATCTGCTGATCCCAATCTCAGCATTTCTACCTCTGTAGGAGGCCGAAGAAACTTAGTTTGTCCCCTTGCCAATTTTTATCAATGTATCCCCAAAGAATGTATACCTGTCTGGATGGATCAGCGTTTGGTATGGCAACTGCTTTGCCAGTGATAGCAAGAAACCAGAGTGATGTAGACACATCCAAGCACAAGTTCAAAGTTCAAAGTACATATAAATTATACACCCTTGAGATTCATCTCCATACAGGCAGCCACAAAACAAGAGAATCCGTTGAAAAAAAGACTAGCAAACACCCAATGCACAGAGAGAGTAAAACACACACAAAGCATGCAAACAACAAAAGAAAGCAACAGCATTCCAAACTGAAGAGAGTCCAGTCAGTTGTTGCCCGTCTTCGATATCACCATCTTAAACTGGAAATCAGCCACAAAATCTGTCTAGATTGCTCACTGCCTCGGTAAAGCAACCAAAAGAATGAAAAACCTCGTCTACCCCGAAGATTCTCTCTCCTCCCATCTCCTCCCATCAAGTAGAGGATATGCAGTCTGAAAGAACGTTCAGACTTTTCCTTGCCAGGCTCAAGGAAAATTTATCTTCCTTTGTTAGAAGAAGTATGATAAGATGACAATCTACCTTTTTATGGTCTTACACCTTATTGTTTGCCTGTACCTGCACTTTGTTCATTACTGTAACATACTATTTTGCAGTCCATCATTGCTTTCCCTTGTACTACCTCAATGCACTGTTATAATGAAATTATCTGCATGGAGAACTGTTTTTTCACTGCACCTTGGTACATTTAGCAATAATAAGCCAATTTACCAATACGCCAACTTACCAATGTCAGAGCCCTCGCAAGAGTTCTCTGATTTCAGCCACTGACAAGGATTATTTTCCCTAGCTTTGTCTTTCATGACAGATCTTTTATCCTGCGACTATGCCTGGTGAATGACCCAGCCAGAGGAAAACATCACTTGTCAGACCCTCTCAAGGTCATGTATGTGAGATCATCTCACATTTTTCTCAACTTATGTTAGGAATCACCTCACATTCAGCAGAATGACACTGAGCTAAAAGTGTTTAATTCTGCAGGCTGATTGCATACATTGACTTTGTATTCCCTTCGGCATGGAAGATTAAGGTATAATTTAGTTGAAAGATTCACATTGACTAAAGGGTTTGATGGGGCACATGGGCCTCATCGGCCCCATCAAATCCTTTATTTTCCTCCTTATTTTTGATCAAGGAGTTTATAACAAGAGAGGGACTTAAAATTAGAGACAGATTGTCCAAGAGATTCACACATATCACAATCTCGAACACTCTCTCCCATAGCTGTTGAAAGTGGAGCACAATGATATAAATCAGAATTCTGTTAGTCAGGGTGTTAATTCTTCTGGAACTAAGGAGGAAGCTGTAATTATTCCAGCTATGATTTAATTTGATAGAACAAAGGACATAGAATAGTAGAGCACAGTACAGACCCTTTGGCCCACTATGTCGTGCTGACCTTTTAGCCTATTCCAAGATCAATCTAACCTGTTAATCCTACACAGACCATAACCCTCCAATTTACCTCCTAAGAGCCTCTTAAATGTCCCTAATGTATCATAATCAACTACCACCCTTTGCAGTACATTCCAGGCACTTGCCACTCTCTGCATAAGAAAACTGCCTCTTACATCTCCCTTAAACGTCGCTCTATTCACCCTCATATTAGCCATTTCTCCCCTGGGAAAAAGTCTCTGGCTATCTGCTCAATCTATGGTTTTATGATCTTGTACATTTCTAACAAGTCACCTTTCATCCTGCTTCACTCAAAAGAGAAAATTGGTAGTTCACTCAACTTATCTTCTTAAAAACTTGCACTCTAATCCAGGCAGCATCCTGGTAAGTCTCCTCAGCATCCTCTCTAAAGCTTCCACATTCTTCCTATAATGAGGTGACCAGAAGTGAACACAATATTCCAGGTATGGTCTAACAAGAGCTTTACAGAGCTGCAACATTGCATCATGGCTCCTGAACTCAATCCCCTGATTAATGGTGGTCACCATACTGTACGCCTTCTTAATCAGCCTACCCTCCATCAAGGACATATGCACAGAAAGGTGCCAGAGAAGGGCCAGTAACATCACAAAGGATCACACCCACCTTGCACAGACTATTTATCCCATTTCCATCAGGAGGAGGCTGTGTAACATCTATGTCAAATCACCAGACTCAAACCAGTTACTTTCCCTAAACAGTAAAGCTAATTATCATCTCCACCCATTAATCCACCCCTCCACACCCCCCCACTACTTTATCATCTTATGTACAGATACTCCTGTGCCTAGCATCACTTTATGAACATACAATCAATCTATGTATATAAGCTATCTTATTTATTTTTATTTATTGTGTTTATCATCTTATTGTGTTTTTTTCTGCTGCATGAGATCTTGAGTAACAATGATTTTGTTCTCTTTTTCACTTGTGTATTGGAGATGACATTAACAATCTTGAATCTAAAGATATCCCTAATGTTTTGATCTTCCAGATCGACTGAAGGATAGGTAAATCATTGTCAGCGTCCTCTCCTGGGCCAACACCCTGAGCACTGAGATTCTAATTCCTTCAGACCTGTTGCCTGGCTGCGTGGTTTAGATGTCTAATATGAGACTTCTGAAACGACGCCTCTAATCTTAGCTTTCTCCTGAGAAAGATCACCATGTGATCAGACAAAATCCCTAAAGGTTGCGTTCAAAACCCCTTTGAAAAAAAGCAGCGTCTTGAATAAAACCACTAGGCTCTTGAATAAAAGAGGATAACTACACTCATCTATTCAGATAGATGACCAATGATCTCACTTTAAGGACCCTACATCTTGTTATTTCATGATATCGTTATCTATTGGGATTTATTCATGGCTACATTTTCACAGTTTGTTGTTTTCTACATTCTACTTGCTCTTACATTGATCCTGTTTACAGTTATTATTCTATATATTTTTAAAGTTTGCCCACAGAAAAAGAATCTCAGGTTTGGACGTGGTGGCAAATATGTACTATGATAAAATATTCAACTTTGAACTTTGGACTTTTCAATTCCTCTGAATGGTGTTTTCTTTTGGTTTATTATTTATTATTGCTACATTCACCAAGTGAAAAGCTTTTCTTGCTCACTTTTCATACAGCTCAAATCATTACACAGTGCATTGAGGCAGAGCAAGGAAAAACAACAACAATCCGGAATAAAGTGTAGCAGCAATAGCGAAAGTGCAGTGCATGTAGACGATAACGTGGAAGATTCCCACCGCTACCTCTAAGGAGTTTGTATGTTCTACTCATGACTGTGTGGGTTTCCTCCCACAGTCCAAAGATGTACCAGTTGGTAGGTTAATGGGTAAATTGTCCTATGATCAGGCTAGGATTAAATCAGGGGATTGCTGGGCGGCATGGCTCATAAGGCTGGAAAGGTTTATTCTGCGCTTTATCTCAATAAATAAATAGCGATGTAGATGTGAGGTTAAGATTCCATCTTATTGACAAGAGGTGCATTCAAGAGTCTGATAGCAGAGGGATAGAAGCTGTCCCTGAACCTGCTGATATGTGCCTTCAGACTTTTGCATGCGCTGTGCGAAGGGAGAGGGGAGAAGAGAGAACAGGAGTAGAGTAGTTCCATTAAAAGAAGAGTTGATGTTTTAGGATGGTTCTGAGAACTGAAAAGCCCATACATTAAGAACATACAGAAGCCTGGCATAAACAGCAGAAGGACTAGTAAGTCTGCTGATGACACAAGGTTGAGGGTATTGTGGATAGTGTGGAGGGCTGTCAGAGGTTACAGTGAGGCATTGATAGGATGCAAAACTGGGCTGAGAAGTGGCAGATGGAGTTCAACCCAGATAAGTTTGAAGTGGTTCATTTTGGCAGGTCAAATATGATGGCAGAATATAGTATTAATGGCAAGACTCTTGGCAGAGTGGAGGATTAGAGGGATCTTGGGGTCTGAGTCCATAGGACGTTCAAAGCTGTGGCACAGGTTGACTCTGTGGTTAAGAAGGCATATGGTGTATTGGCCTCCATCAATCGTGGAATTGAATTTAGGAGCCGAGAGGTAATGTTGTAGCTATATAGGACCCTGCTCAGACCACACTTGGAGTACTGTGCTCAGTTCTGGTTGCCTCACTACAGGAAGGATGTGGAAACCATTGAAAGGGTGCAGAGGAGATTTACGAGGGTGTTGCCTGGATTGGGGAGCATGCCTTATGAGAATAGGTTGAGTGAACTCGGCCTTTTCTCCTTGGAGCGATGGAGGATGAGAGGTGACCTGACAGAGGTGTACAAGATGATGAGAGGCATTGATTGTGTGGATAGTCAGAGGCTTTTTCCCAGGGCTGAAATGGTTGCCACAAGAGGGCACAGGTTTAAGGTGCTGGGGAACAGATACAGAGGAGATGTCAGGGGTAAGTTTTTTATGCAGAGGGTGGTGAGTGCGTAGAATGGGCTGCCGGCAACGGTGGTGGAGGCAGATACGATAGTGTCTTTTAAGAGGTTTTTGGATAGATACATGGAGCTTAGGAAAATAGAGGGCTATGGGTAACTCTAGTAATTTCTAAGGTAGGGAAATGTTTGGGGCAACTTTGTGGGCCGAAAGGCCTGTATTGTGCTGTAGGTTTTCTATGTTTCTATGACTATATTACCTCCAAAGCTGTTACCCGGTGAGGCATCTCCTGCACATTTCTGAGGATGATTCTGTGGGTTCTATGTTGGCCTCCTCTGTCATCGCAGAACCCACACAAGTAGAGTGGAAACAATTTACCCATAATCCTGAGGAATGGCTAAGAACAAGACAAGCAGGTTTATTCTCATCTGTTCTTATGCCTCTTATTGTATGAACAATTTATTTTAGTTTTACCTCCTGATGAAGCGTCCTCAGCCCAAAACATTGACTGTTTTTTTACCTTTCCATAGATGCTGCCTAACCTGCTGATTTCCTCCAGCATTTTGTGTGTGTTGCTCTAGATTTCCAGCATCCGCAGAATCTCTGGTGTTTAAAATTAGACTTGACTCAAACCAGTAGGATGTAGTTTTTCATTGGGAAGTCTCGCAGGTTATATCATCCACATGGAGACAGTTGAGCATTGGCCAGGGAAGAAGTGGGAATTGGGAGATAGCCTTGGCTGCAAATCAAAACAGCTCTGGAAGGCAAGTCATTGGGTATATTTAAAGCAGAGGTTGATTGGTTCTTTATTAGTCAGGGTGTCAAAGATTATGGGGAGAAGGCAGGAGAATGGTGTTGGGAGAGATAATAAATCAGCCATGGTTGGATGGCAGAGCAGACTCGATGGACCGAATAGCCCATCCTGCTCCTATGTCTTATGGTTTTCTGGTCACTGCATTAGCCTTGTCCTAAATGATCCTGTAACAGTGAAGTGGTATACATCAAAATCTCACCCAAATCCACTGATCCATAAACCTGACATACATTTTTAATCTGCTTAAAAAGCCATTGACAAGACGGAGTTTTGGGATATTCCAGATTTAATTCAGGACTTCAAGTTAATTAGCCTGAGTAAAGATTTGTTTCTTCCCCCTGTCGATGTTCAGGATTGGCAAGCCCTTTCCTGCTTTCTTGTCAGATGTGCATTCCATCTGTTCACTTGAGAAGTAGCCGCAGTGTACTTAATGAGTTGGCACGATGGGACCTTAATTCAGCGTGTGGCTGTATTGATGTCCGCAGCTTAAGGCTACTGATGATGCAGGCATTAATTAGCACCAATCAAAGGAGTGACAGAGGGCGAGGTCAGCTGGAAAATCACAATGAGTAGGATGTGAGGACTCCAGCTGAGTGGGATTGACAATTCAATGGAGAAGGAAAATACCACCAAAGTGAAAACATCACAAATGCCATCTGACGTGCCACAATCTGATTACCATAATCTGCAGATTTTGGATTTTCCACATTTAATATTGTCACTGATTGTGAAGAGAATTTCACCTGCATTTTCTCGGACAATGACCTTTAATGCTTTCATTGTACCCGTACCTCGCCATATTTGAACAACCACCATAAACTTAACTTTACTTCATCAAATTTACCCCATCAAGTGAATGCAAGACTGGTGAGCTGATGGGTTGCTGATACTTCTTCCAATTTGATGTGGTATTCAATGCTCATGATGTAGTTTCTGCATTCTCTGCATTGGGGGATCCAAACTACAGACAAGTGGCTGCTTTGATAGATAGATAGATAGATAGATACTTTATTCATCCCCAAGGGGAAATTCAATGTTCCTCCAGTATGATATCACATAAACACAAGACAGACCAAGACTAACTGACCAAAAAACCACATAATTATAACATACAGTTACAACAGTGCAAAGCAATACCATAATTTGATAAGAGCAGACCATGGGCACGGTAAAAAAAAAAGTCTCAAAGTCCCAGATAGCCCATCATCTCACGCAGATGGCAGAAGGAAGAAACCTCCAACGTGGCAAAACTTCCCGATGCAGCCTCTGGAAGCACCCGAGCACAGCCAACTGTGAGTCCGTCCGAAAACTTCCGACAACTTCGTGCCTCCGACCAGCCCTCCGACACCGAGCACCGAGCACCATCTCTGCCGAGTGCTTCAACCCCGGCTCCGGCCACCAAGCAACAGGCAAAGCCGAGGATTCGGGGCCTTCCTCTCTGGAGATCTCTCCGATCGCTCAGTAGCAGCGTCAGCAGCACAGGCATGTCAGAAGTTTCGCCAGATGTTCCTCCGTGCTTCACACATCCGTCTCAATGCCTCTCATCCAATTTGCAAGGGCTTCTAGTTGACTGACACTTTAACTTTCCATCATATTTTCACTCTGACCTCTTACACAACTCCCATGAAGCTCAGCGCAAACTCATGGAACATCCAGCCTGAGGGATTTAAAACTGAATTCAATAACTTCAGAAATCCAACCCTCCTATCATCCAGCACACATAGTTTTTTGCAGTAGATGATGTCATAACTGTACTTTATCTTGTAAACTGGCTTCTCTCACCTTCTTGCACCCAAATTTACTGCCCCACCACTCATGCACACAACCTCTCCTCTTCTGTCATTAATCTCTCCCAATCTTCACTCTCACTGTATCACATCTTCTTTTCTTTACACCACACTCGCCCTTCATTTTAATTTAATAGCAACACAACAGGTGCTAGAGGAGCCAAATGGGTGAGACAGGATCTATGGAGAGAAATGGACAGTCAGTGTTTTTGACCAAGACCCTTCATCTGGACTTAACCTGAAAAGTTGACAATTTCCCTGAATAGATGAGTTCCTCCAGCACTTTTTGTGTTGCTCGGATTTTGGTGTCTGCAGTCTCTTGTGCCTCTGTTCTCATTTGAGACTTGTTTGATCTCTATAATTTCCCAGATCTGATGAAAGTTCATTAATGTGAAAGCTATCAAATATAGAAAGGCATAGATAGATTGGATGTGGAGAGGATGTTTCCTGTAGTGGGGAGGTCTTGGACTGGAGGGCACGGCTTTAGAATAGAAGGCTGTGCCTTTAGAATGGAGATGAGGAATTTCTTTAGCCAGAGGGTGGTAAATCTGTGGAATTCATTGCCACATATGGTTGTGGAGCCCAAGTCATTGGGTATATTTAAAGCTAAAGGAGATAAGTTCTTGATTAGGACATCAAAGTTTACAGGGAGAAGGCAAGAGAATGGGGTTGAGAGGAATAATAAATCACCCATGATGGAATGATGGAGCAAGCTTGATTGGCTGAACTGCCTAATACTGCTCTTATGTCTTATGGTCTTAACTTTGCTTCTCCATCCAAAATAGGCTTTATCTATAAAGGCTTTCAATGTAAATTCAACAGTGGCTAGATGGGAGATGCCAGAGAGTAGTGGTGGATAATTGTTTATCGGGATGGAGGCCGGTGACTAGCGGGGTGCCTCAGGGATCTGTTTTGGGCCCAATGTTGTTTGTAATATACATAAATGATCTGGATGATGGGGTGGTAAATTGGATTAGTAAGTATGCCGATGATACTAAGGTAGGAGGTGTTGTGGATAATGAGGTGGGTTTTCAAAGCTTGCAGGGAGATTTATGCCGGTTAGAAGAATGGGCTGAACATTGGCAGATGGAGTTTAATGCTGAGAAGTGTGAGGTTCTACATTTTGGCAGGAATAATCCAAATAGAACATACAGGGTAAATGGTAGGGCATTGAGGAATGCAGTGGAACAGAGAGATCTAGGAATAACAGTGCATAGTTCCCTGAAGGTGGAGTCTCATGTAGATAGGGTGGTGAAGAAAGCTTTTGGAATGCTGGCCTTTATAAATCAGAGCATTGAGTACAGAAGTTGGGATGTAATGTTAAAATTGTACAAGGCATTGGTAAGGCCAAATTTGGAATATTGTGTACAGTTCTGGTCACCGAATTATAGGAAAGATATCAATAAATTAGAGAGAGTGCAGAGACGATTTACTAGGATGTTACCTGGGTTTCAGCACTTAAGTTACAGAGAAAGGTTGAACAAGTTAGGTCTCTATTCATTGGAGCGTAGAAGGTTGAGGGGGGAATTTGATTGAGGTATTTAAAATTTTGAGAGGGATAGATAGAGTTGACGTGAATAGGCTGTTTCCATTGAGAGTAGAGGAGATTCAAATGAGAGGACAGGATTTGAGAGTTAGGGGGCAAAAGTTTAAGGGAAACACGAGGGGGTATTTCTTTACTCAGAGAGTGATAGCTGTGTAGAGTGATAGCTGTGTGGAATGAGCTTCCTGTAGAAGTAGTAGAGGCCAGTTCAGTTGTGTCATTTAAGGTAAAATTGGATAGGTATATGGACAGGAAAGGAGTGGAGGGTTATGGGCTGAGTGCGGGTAGGTGGGACTAGGTGAGATTAAGAGTTCGGCACAGACTAGGAGGGCCGAGATGGCCTGTTTCCGTGCTGTGATTGTTATATGGTTATAAATTATGGAGTCATAGTGACATGCTATGAGGAAGCAGGCCCTTTAGACTAATTGGTCCATGTCCACAAAGATACCCCATCTAAGCCACTCCAATTTGTCAACATTTGGTCCATAATCTTCCAAATCTTTCCAATCCAGGTAATCGACACAAAGTGCTAGTAGAACTCAGTGGGTCAGGAGGGGATTAAACAGTTGACATTTTCAGCCAAGTCCCTTCATCAGGACTTGAAAGTAAGGGGAAAGAAGTGAGAATAAGAAGGTGGGGGAAGGAGAAGTACAAGCTGGTTGGTGAGAGGTGAAGGGGAAAGTAGACGGTTGAATGAGGATGGAAGAATTGTGAAGCTGGGAGGTGATTGTTGCAGCAGGTAAAAGACTGAAGAACAAAGAATCTGATAGGGGAGGAGAGTGGATGCTGTGAGAAAGGGAAGCAGGAGGGTCCATAGTTTGCTCTATAGAGCTGCCTGAACTGCTGAGTTCCTCCACCACTTTGTTTGAGTCGGTCTGGATTTCCAGCATCTGAGGATTTCTCATGGATCTTTTCTAAAAGTTGTTATTCTACCTGCTTCAACCACCTCCTCTGGAATAGGGCTCTACATACATGCCACCCTTCGAGTAATAAAGTTACACCTCAAGTTTTTATTAAATCTTTCCCCTCTTATCTTACACCTAAGGCTCTTCATTCTTGATTCTCCTACCCTGGGGAAAAGAGGTAAGAGCTCTTTCACAGAATCTATGCTCCTCATGATTTTAGGCACCTCAAATCAAGTCAAGTTTATTGTCATTTTGACTATGAACTGCTGGTACAGTACACAGTAAAAAACGAAACAATGTTCCTCCAGGACCCTGGTGCTACATGAAACAACACAAAACTACACTAGACTATGTAAGACAGCACAAAGCTACACTAGACTACGTAAAACAACACAAAAGCTGCACTAGACTACAGACCTGCACAGGACTACATAAAGTGCACAAAACAGTGCAGGGCAGTACAATAATTAATAAACAAGACAATAGGCACAGTAGAGGACAAATTACAATATAATGCTAAATGATGTAGATGTCAGTCTACACTCTGAGTATTGAGGAGTCTGACGGCTTGGATGAAGAAACTGTTGCACAGTCTGGTCGTGAGAACCCGAATGCTTCCATACCTTTTGCTAGATGGCAGGAGGGAGAAGAGTTAGTGTGAGGAGTGTGTGGGGTTTTTCACAATACTGTTAGCTTTGTGGGTGCAGCGTGTGGTGTAAATGTCTGTAATAGTGGGAAGTGAGACCCCAATGATCTTCTCAGCTGAACTCACTATCCGCTGCAGGGTCTTGCGATCGAGACGGTGCAATTCCCGAATCAGGCAGTGATGCAGCTGCTCGGGATGCTCTTGATACATCCTCTGTAGAATGTGATGAGGATGGGGGTGGGGGGGGGGTGGTAGGAGATGGACTTTGCTCAGCCTTTGCATAAAGTAGAGACGCTACTGGGCTTACTTGGCTATAGAGCTGGTATTGAGGGACCAGGTAAGATTCTCTGCCTGGTGAACACCAAGAAATTATTGAGTATAAGAGTTGGAATGTTATGGTGAGGTTGTATAAGACATTGGTGAGGCCAAATTTAGAGTATTGTGTGCAATTTTGGTCACCTAATTACAGGAAGGATATTAATAAGATTGAAAGAGTGCAGAGAAGGTTTACAAGGATGTTGCCGGGACTTGAGAAACTGAGTTACAGAGAAAGGTTGAATAAGTTAGGACTGGAGCGTAGAAGAATGAGGGGAGATTTCATAGAGGTATATAAATTATGAAGGGTATAGACAGGATGAATGCAAGCAGGCTTTTTCCACTGAGGCTAGGGGAGAAAAAAACCAGGGGACATGGGTTAAGGGTGAAGGGGGAAAAGTTTAAAGGGAACATAGGGAGGGGGGTTCGTCACACAGAGAGTGGTGGGAGTGTGGAATGAGCTGCCAGATGAAGTGGTAAATGCAGGCTCACTTTTAACATTTAAGAAAAACTTGGACAGGTACGAGGATGAGAGGGGTATGGAAGGATATGGTCCAGGTGCAGGTCAGTGAGACTAGGCAGAAAAATGGTTTGGCACAGCCAAGAAGGGCCGAAGGGCCTGTTTCTGTGCTGTAATGTTCTATGGTTCTATGGTTCTAAATTTGGTGCTCTTAACAATCTCAACGGAGGAGCAGTCAATGTTCAGCAGGGAGTGGTCGCTCCATGCTCTCCTGAAGTCAACAACCATCTCTTTTGTTTTGCTTACATTCAGAGACAGGTTGTTGGCTCTGCACCAGTCTGTTAGCCGCTGTACCTCCTCTCTGTACGCTGACTCTATATTATTATCTCTCACTCTTATGCTCTAAAGAATAAAGTCCTAACCTGTTCCTAATCATAATTATCATGGGAAAGAAAACACAAAATGCTAGAGGAACTCAGAAGGCCAGATACCATCTACAGAAAAGAGTACAGTCAACGTTTCAGGCTGAGACCCTTCATCAGGGCTGGAGATAAAAAGTTGAGGAGTCAGAGTTAGAATGTAGAGGGAAGGGAGGAAGAAACACAGGAGTGGGGAAGGATGAAGTAAAGAGTTGGGAAGTTGAATGGTATAAGAGATACAGGGCTGGAGAACAGCCTGTATCTAACACTGCCCCTGTCCTTCTCCAGTCCTGTATCTCTTTCACCAATCAGCTTCTCAGATCTTCACTTCACGCACCAGCCCCCCCCCCCCCCCCACCCTGGTTCCACCTATCACCTTGTGTTTCTTCCTCCCTTCCCCTCATCTTTCTTTCCTCCTCGTCTTTTTTTCTCCAGTCCTGATGAAGGTCCTCGGCCTGAAACATGGACTATACTCTTTTCTATTGATGCTGCCTGGCCTGCTAAGTTCTTCCAGCAATTTTGTGTGTGATGTTTACCATAGACTTTGTTCAGCTTGATCCCATTGTGGGAAAATTATATGAATTGTTTTCCTCGATCTCAATTTCTCCAGCTATGAGGAAAGGCCATGTGTGGGATTTGGTTTTGGGAAGATGGAGCATGGTAGCAGGCGTTGCCGGCCCTACGGGCATGTGACCGATGAACCTACTAACCACATGTCTTTGGATCATGAGGGGAAGCTGGAGGACCCAGAAGAAACCGACATGGGGAGAACGTACGAATCCCTTACAGAGAGCAGCGGGAAACAAACCCGTGTCACTAGCAGTGTGATAGTATTACGCTAACCACTACACTCCCATGCCACTCATGGTGGCCTGAATTAATTGGACAGCTCTTCAGAAGAGCCAGCAGGAACATTATGGACTGAAAACTGAACTGCATTTCTCCTGGGAGCTACAATGATTCCGGATTTTACCTTCACATTTTGCCAAACCATAGTAAAATCAGTTATATTATAGTGTCACACACTTTGGCTCACGGGAACCAGGCCAACCATCAAATTCACATTGATATTAATTCCATATCTGCAGTTGGTTTAAGCCTTCTCCATTTTTTTAAGAGTTCAGAGACTTCTCAACAATTGTGAACATACCTGCCGTCACTATCCCGTCAGAAACCAAACACTCTCGGAATGAAAGGGATTCCTCCTCAGATTCCCTCCCCAGTGCCCCCTAGTTTTGTTTTCATTTCTGCTCCAACATTCCTGTTCTTGAAAACCGGGTCAGTCACGAAAAGGTGGAAGATTTTCCTTTCTTGTTACGTGTGCATGGAAGAGTGGAAACATGCAGTAAAACACACCGTCTATGTCGACGATCATCATGCTCCCAGGATACGCTGGGGGCATCCCGCATGTCTCGCTATGCTTTAGGTGCCAGCGTAGCCTGCCCACAACTCAATGCCTTTGGAATGTGGACGGAGACCAGAGCACCCAGAGGTAACCTCTATGGTTACGCAGAGAATGTACAAACTCCTTCCAGAGAGGAGCAGGGAATGAACCCTGTTTGCAGATTGCTGTAAAAAGTTATGCTAGCCACTATACTATTGTACCATCCTTGTATATTTTTCTAGTCTCATTAGAACAAAGATCCTTGTGCTCCATTACCAGCTGTTCTGACACCTCGTCTCTTTAATTCACTCACCCTGCCGAAGTTGAAGTACACTCACTAAAGAGTTTCCTGGACATCATTTCCATTTGTCAGCATCTTTAGTGTCTAGTTGTGCTTGGTCCATTGATTGCTTCTCTTGGGTCCATCGACTTTGCTGCTTTGCCATCTGTCATCCTCCTCCTCACTGCTGAGACTGTGCCTACAAACTCCTTTGCAAGGGTACCTGGTGGCCGACTGAGAGGAGGCTGTGCTGGGATGGAGGTGCTGACTCAGCAATGCAAAATGAACTGTGCTGGACTTGCTCATATATCAAGGCAAGTTTTCAAAAGTCTGGGTTGATATCAATCCCCCAGTAAATTGCATGGTGGCCGCTGTGACAAAATTGTCAGAGACGAAAGGAATGGGAAAACTGCAAGCATTATCAACAAAGACAATTCATTATGACAAGTCAAAGTAAATTTAGTACCAGTGTACGCACATGTCACCTTGAGATTCATTTACTTGCAGGCATTTACAGGAAAATAAAAAAATACGAATAGAATTTATGAAAAAAAACTATGCGTAAACAAAGAATAAACGCAAGAGATTCTGTAGATGCTGGAAATATAGTGCATCACATATATAAAATGCAGAAAGATCTCCACAGGTCAAGCAGCATCTATGGAGAGGAATTTAACAGTCACCATTTCGGGTTGAGACACTTTACAAACAAACACTGACAAATAACCAATGTGCAAAAGAAGACAAATTGTGCAAATTTAAAAAATAATAATTAGTATGAGAACACGAGTTGCAGAATCCTTGGAAGGGAATCTGTCCGTTGTGGAATCAGTTTACAGTTGAGATGAGTGCAGTTATCTAGGCTAGTTTAGGAGCCTGATGGTTGTAGAGTAATAACTCTTCCTGAATCTGGTGACGTGGGACCTAAGACTCTTAGCATCTATGGAGGGCATTTTGTTTCTGTACCAACATGTCTGTCCGTGGCCTCTTCTACTGCCATGATGAGGTCAAGTTCGGGTTGGAGGAGCAGTGCCTCATATTCAGATTCAGATACAGATTTACCTGCCACATGTACATCAAAACATACCATGAAATGCATTGTTTGCACTATTAAACAACGTATCTAACTACATGCCTGAGCCAGCATGGAGGTGTTACCTTACATTCTGCCACCAAGGTAATATGCCCACAATGTTCAGCAGTACTCTGTATTGGATAGTCTCCAACCTGAGGACATGAACATCAATTTCTTTAACTTCTCTCTTTTTCCATTCCCCAATCTGGTTCCTCTCTCACCCTTTCTCTTTGCTTATCCTACCATTACAGCCTGCCCATCACCTTCCTCTGGTTCTCCAACTCCTTCCCTTTCACCTATGGTCCACTGTCCTCTCCTATCCAATTCCTTCTTCTTAAGCCCTTTACCTTATCTACTTATCACCTGCCAGCTTCTCAGACCATTCCCCCCACCCCACCCACCCACCTTCCCCCTCACCTGGTTCACCTATCACCTGTCAGCATGATCTCCTCCTCCTTTTCCCTTCTTCTTTTTCTACCTTCTGCCCTGCTTCTTTCCAGTACCGATGAAAGGTCCTGGCCAGAAGGGTTGACTGATTATTTCTTTCCATAGATGATGCATGTGTTCCAGAGTTATTCCAGCATTTTTTGTGAATTGCTCAAGGTGTCCAGCACCAGCAGAGTTTCTTGTGCCAAAGACAATTCATTACGAGCATTCTGGCCATCAATGGTGTGCATGTGTGCACTTGCATACATCTTTTGCTACTAGCGCACAAAGGAATTTAAATTGCGCACAAAGGGTCGTCACCCTTCACTTTGCATACTTCACGATCGCATACAATGACATTTCCTTTTCTAGTTTCTTCGACAGATGGTGTTGACAACGTGGCATTTAAAATTATTTGCCTGCAGATTTTAGACCTGTCTTATTTATACTGTTTTTATTGAAGAAATTATTGATTCACTATGTCAAATTCCAAAGAAGTAAAGGGCGTAAAACGCAAAAGAACTGCTAGTCATTTAAAGCGGAATGGCTTAATGAAACAGCAGAAACTGCTACATTGAAAGCTCATGAGGTCAGGAATGACTACGAGAAATATTTGTGTGCAATACAGAAACTAGAATTACCTGCATGAATTGTCGTGATGCTAAAGTTGCCAGAGAGTTTGCAAGTGGTTAAAAGTGAAATTCGGAAAATTGACTTTATAAAGCATCATTTAGTAAGCAAATCACATATGGACAGTGTGCAAAAGCTCTGGTGAGAAAATCCTTCATTACTCACTACAGGCCTGTTACGTGTTACTTGTGAGAGTGCAGATGAATGAGAGTGAAAATGATCAAACCCAGAGAAGACCAAAGTTCTTACTGACAGTGTTTTGCTAGTTGTGAAAATGAAAACCTCTCTATATAAAATTCAGTGCACACGTTATTTTCACTGGGGAAAAAAATTGCACAGCACAAGATTTTAGCGCACACTGGTCATTACAAATTAAAGGGAATATTGATGACCATCAAGGCAAGATGTGTCTATTCTATGGTACAATGCCTAGGTTATGTAAAAAAAAGTGAGTCTTGTATTCCCACAGGAGAAAATTAAGTTGATCCATGGGGATGATGAGAATTGTATAGAACAGACAGAAGAGATGTTAAAAGCAAACCCATGTCTGCTCCTGATCCTGCTTCTGTCCTTATTCATGTTTCCAAACTACAGGACCATCTTAAAATGCTCACGCCTCACTGAGGTATTTTGAGTTATTAACAGGGGAATGCGAAATAGAATCTAAATTAAGTTATTATCACTGACATGTGTGTTTTTTTTGTTTTGTGGCAGCAGTACATTGCAAGGCATAAAATAATTACTGTAAGTTACAATAAGGAACTAAATACTACAAGAAGAGGAATATTGAGCTAGTGCTCATGGTTTCATGGAGCATTCAGAAATCTGATGGCGGAGGGGAAGAAGCTCTCCCTGAAACATTGTATGTGGGTCTTCAGCCTCCTGTATCTCCCCCTTGATGGTCATCATTGTCACCATCATCATCATCATTATGTGCCTTGCCATATGATGGGGTGATCATCATCTCCATGACCATGATTGTTCTTGGCATATGTTTCTAAGAAGTTGTTTGCCATTGCCTTCTTCTGTGCAGTGTCTTTACAAGACAGGTGAACCCAACCCAGCCATTATCAATACTCTTCATAGACTGTCTGCCCGGCGTCAGTGGTCACATAACCAGGACTTGTGACTTGCATCGGCTGCTCATACGACCATGCACCACCTGCTCTCAGGGCTTCATGTGACCCTGATCAGGGGGCTAAGCAGGTAAAACATCTTGCCCAAGGGTGGCCTGCAGGCTAGCAGAGGGAAGGAGCGACATGCACCTCCTTTGGCATGGTAGAGACGTATCTCTAACCTGCCACCCTCCCTTGATGGTAGTTATGAGAAAATGGCTTGTCCCAAATGGTGAAGACTTTTAATGATGGATACTGCCTTCTGGAGAAAGCAGTTTTTAAAAGATATCCTCAATGGTAAGGAGACATGTGTCCGTGATGGAGAATCTGCAACTTCTTTTGATCCAGTCCATACCAGGTGGTGATGCTTCCAGTCAATATGGTCTCCATAGTACATCTGTAGAAGTTTCCTTGAGATAGCAATTCCCTAGATAGACAATATATGCACAGCAAGGTCCCTCAAAACAGCAACATTGCATTAACCAGGTAACTTTTTAAGGGGAACGCAAGAGACTGCAGGTGTTGGCATATGGAGAAACACAAAAGGTGCTGGAGGAATTCAGTGGACAGACAGCAGCTATGGAGATGAATGAATAATAATAGCCTCCTGGTCAAGACCCTTATTTGGACTAGAAGGATTAACACTGACAGATTCATATCTGAAGTGCTGCTTCACCTGTAAGGGCTGTTTAAGGCCTTGGATAGCAAGTGGGAGGAGATAAAGGAGTGGGTCCAGTACTGTGCAAAAGCTTAAGCACATATATATAGCTAGGAAGCCCAAGACTTTTGCACAGTACTGAATTCATCAACATGGAGCGGACAGCAGGTTTGTAAATTTGGCGGGAGCTACGGATGTTGGGTACGGTGAGGGTGGAGCATCATGGAGGGGTGTGGAACAGGTGGCAGAGAAGCAGCACTGGGGCAGGGGAGTGACCCAGTCCTGAGACACCAAGCAAGGTTATTTGACTCCAGACAATTAGTTTATTGATCATTACAGAATGTCTCTTTGGTGCTTCATTCTCCCTCTCCTCTCCCTTCCCTTTTTCCCAACTATGATTCCCCTCTCCTGCCCCCTTCCCACTCTCAGACCACAATAGTCCATATCAGAATCAGGCTTATCATCACTCACATATGTCATGAAATTTGTTTTTATTTGTGGCAGCAGTACAGAGTAATGCATAAAATTACAACAGTGCTGTGCAAGGGTCTTAGGCAGTCTTGCTTCTACATAAGTGCCTGAGACTTTTGCACAGCATTGTATAATGCTTTGTGGAATAATAGGGAAAGGGACTGGGAAAGGGAGAAGGACCGGGAAAGGGAGAGGAATTGGTGGGTAGGGATAAGAAAAAATGGAGAAATTAGTAAATATTAGCCTGGCCATTGTAGAGAACTTGGCTCTTGTGAAGACATGGTGTCGTTGGGTTAGGTGAATGAGGGGGGACTTCATTGAAACCTATCGAATCTTCAAAGGCCTGGATAGAGTGAACATGAGAGAATGATTCCAGTAGTGGGAGAGCCTAGGACCAGAGGGCACAGCATCAGATTAGAACGATGTCCCTTTAGAATAGAGAAGAGGATGAATTTCTTTAGCTAGAGGGTAGAATTTATGGCCATGGACGGCAGTGGATGACAAGTCATTGGGTGTATTTGAAGTGGAGATTGATAGGTTCTTGATTAGTCAGAGCATGAAATGTTACAGGGAGAAGATGGAAGAATGGGGTTGAGAGGATATTAAATCAGCCATGATGGAATGGCAGGGCAGCCTCGATGGTACAAGTGGCCTAATGCTACTCCTATATCTTATGGTGTTAAGCACCACAGAAACTGGCCCTTCAGTCCTCTGAGCACTGACCTCCTTCAGAATTAATGTTATGCCTCTCTCACATCAAGCAGATGGGCAGATGGTAGTTCATGAGATGAAGATATCAGAAACTAGGCCCCTCTGATAATAAACAGAGCCAGCATCCCCTCAGTTCTACACTAGGGCAGAGGCATAGATATTTTGCACAAGTCTCCACAGTAGGACTTGAACCCACAATTTTAGTGACGACTGATTAATAGACTGCTAACGTTGCTTAATGTCACATAATGAAAAATCAATTAAGTTAAAAGCGATGTAAATAATGCTGATTTAATGGAATACATGTGTGGTAACAGAGAGATTTTAATCTTATATTAATTAATCTTACAATTGAGATTTAGAAATAATTTCTCTGAAATCTGCTGAACAGTTATCACTTCAGTGTGTGTTGCCGTCATTTATTTTCTCTGCTTTAATGGTAGAAGCACCACTCACTGAGTCAAAATTGCGCAGAGATGGGTAAAGATTAGTATTATGATCAGCTTTATTTACCACATGTACATATAATTCTGGTCACCGAATTATAGAAAGATGTCAACAAAATAGAGAGAGTACAGAGAAGATTTACTAGAATGTTACCTGGGTTTCAGCACCTAAGTTACAGGGAAAGGTTGAACAAGTTAGGTCTTTATTCTTTGGAGTGTAGAAGGTTGAGGGGGGACTTGATAGAGGTATTTAAAATTATGAGGGGGATAGATAGAGTTGACGTGGATAGGCTTTTTCCATTGAGAGTAGGGAAGATTCAAACAAGAGGACATGAGTTGAGAGTTAAGGGGCAAAAGTTTCGGGGTAACACGAGGGGGAACTTCTTTTCTCAGAGAGTGGTAGCTGTGTGGAATGAGCTTCCAGTAGAAGTGGTAGAGGCAGGTTGGATATTGTCATTTAAAGTAAAATTGGATAGGTATATGGACAGGAAAGGAATGGAGGGTTATGGGCTGAGTGCAGGTAGGTGGAACTAGGTGAGAGTAAGCATTCGGCACGGACTAGAAGGGCCGAAATGGCCTGTTTCTGTGCTGTACTTGTTATATCGTTAACCATCAAAGCACACAGTGAAATGTGTTGTTTGCGTCAAATCAAATCAGTGAGGAATATGCTAGGAAGCTCGTAAGTTTTGCAAACACAGCATGCCCACAGCTCACTAACCCTAAGTGCACGGAATGTGTGAGGAAACCACAGCACCTGGAGGAAAGCCAAGCCATCACCGGAATAATATACAAATTCATTACAGTTAGTGGTGGGAACTGAACTCTGATCAGTGATCACTGGCACTGTAACTAGCCACTACGGTACTGTGCTGCCCATCTTTCCCGAATAAAGTACCTTACTCCAGAATGAACTGTACTCACAGTGGTCACTTTATTAGGTAACACACACAAAAGGCTGAAGGAACTCAGGTCAAGTGAATAAGCAGTTGATGTTTCAGGCCGAGGCCCTTCATCAGGACAGGAAAGGAAGGGGGAAGATACCAAAGTAAGAACCTGCTGTCTGACCTGCTGAGTTCCTCCAGTGTTTTGTGTGTGTTGCTTTGTATTTCCAGCATCTGCAGAATTTCTTGTGTTTAATCTTTATTAGGCACCTCCTGTACCTAATAAAGTGGCCACTGAGTGTATGTCTGTAGTCTTCGGCTGCTGCAGTTCATCTAATTCAAGGTTTGATGTTTTGTGCATTCAAAGATGCTCTTCTGCACTCTGCTGTTGTGATGTGTGGTTATTAGATAGATAGATAGATAGATAGATAGATAGATAGATAGATAGATGGATAGATACTTTATTCATCCCCATGGGGAAATTCAACTTTTTTTCAATGTCCCATACACTTGTTGTAGCAAAACTAATTACATACAATACTTAACTCAGTAAAAAATATGATATGCATCTAAATCACTATCTCAAAAAGCATTAATAATAGCTTTTAAAAAGTTCTTAAGTCCTGGCAGTTGAATTGTAAAGCCTAATGGCATTGGGGAGTATTGACCTCTTCATCCTGTCTGAGGAGCATTGCATCGATAGTAACCTGTCGCTGAAACTGCTTCTCTGTCTCTGGATGGTGCTATGTAGAGGATGTTCAGAGTTTTCCATAATTGACCGTAGCCTACTCAGCGCCCTTCGCTCAGCTACCGATGTTAAACTCTCCAGTACTTTGCCCACGACAGAGCCCGCCTTCCTTACCAGCTTATTAAGACGTGAGGCGTCCCTCTTCTTAATGCTTCCTCCCCAACATGCCACCACAAAGAAGAGGGCGCTCTCCACAACTGACCTATAGAACATCTTCAGCATCTCACTACAGACATTGAATGACGCCAACCTTCTAAGGAAGTACAGTCGACTCTGTGCCTTCCTGCACAAGGCATCTGTGTTGGCAGTCGAGTCTAGCTTCTCATCTAACTGTACTCCCAGATACTTGTAGGTCTTAACCTGCTCCACACATTCTCCATTAATGATCACTGGCTCCATTTGAGTTAATGCTTCCTTCCTGTCAGTTTGAACCAGTCTGACCTCTCTGATTAGCAAGGCATTAATGCCCACAGAATTGCTGCTCACTGAATGCGTTTTTTTTTTGTTTACGCACCATTCTCTGTAAACTCTGCAAATTCTATAGACCATTGTGTGTGAAAATCCTAGGATATTAGCAGTTTCTGAGGTACTCAAACCATCCCATGTGGCACCAACCATCATTCCACAGTTAAAGACATTTAGATCACATTTCCTCCCCATTCTGATGTTTGTCCTGAACAACAACTGAACCTCTTGACCATGTCTGCGTGCTTTTATGCACTGAGTTGCTGCCACATGACTGGGTGAAGACATACCTACCGATTACGATTAATAAATTGTGGGCATGCTAAACTGGTACTGGAAACATGGCAACATTTACAGGCCACCTCCATTACATCCTCAAACTGTGCTGGTCGTTGTTTTAAATGACGTATTTCACTGCGTAATTCAACATGTCAATGTACATGTGACAATTGAAGCTGATCTTTAATTCTTTAATTTTAAACTTCTGTTTGCAAGTCATCTAGACAGATCATCCCATACATAATGTCTCTGAGGTAATACAAAGAAAACAGAATGAAGAGTATTGTGTTACAATTAGATAGAAAATGCTGTGCAGGTCGACAAATACTGCATAAGGGCCAATAATAAGATAGAGAGATCAAGAATTTATCTTTTAGTGCCCAAGAGGTGTGTTCCAGAGACTGATAATGGTTGGACTCAAGCCTGGTGGTATTTGTTCTCAAGCTTCTGTATCTTCTGCCTGAAGGGAGAAGCAAGAAGGCAGAATGTCTGAAGTGGGATGTGTCCCTGATTATGTTGTCTGCTTTCCCAAGGCAACTGGAAATTTAGACTCACAATCTCCCTTGCAATTAACTTGCCCCTTATTATTTTACCTGCTCTGCATGTTCCCTGTAAATGTTACACCTTCCCTCTTCTTCTTTTCCCAACTCTGTCCTCTTACCTCTTCTCACCTGCCTATCACTTCATCCTGTGTCCCCTCTTCATTCCCTTCCCCCATGGTCCACTCTCCTCTCCTATTAGATTTCTTCATCTCCAGCCCTTTACCTTTCCCACCAATCACTTTCTAGCTATCCTCCTTTCCCGGCCTTTTATCTTGCCATCTTCCCCCTTCCTTTCTAGTCCTGAAAAAGTATCCTGGCCCAAAACCCCAACTCTTTATTCATTTCCACAGATGCTGCCTGATCTGCTGAGTTCCTCCAGCATTTTCTGTGTGTTGCTTTGGATTTCCAGCATCTGCAGACTTTCTCATATCTACTGTGTTTTTATTTCACCATCGTTATTGTTTTACCTTGTTTGACTGGAATTTACTACGTAATGATGTGATCTGTATGAACAGCATGCAAGAAAAGCTTTTCACTGTATTTCGGTGCACGTGATGATAATAGACGAATTCCAATTCCAGAGTCAATGGAGGGAGCTGGTTTGAGTGATGAACGGAGCTGCATTCACAACTCTCTGTGGTTTGAGGGAAGGCGGTGGAGGCAGGACAACTACAGCATTCCAAAGGGAGCTTGCCTACGTCTGTATAAGGAAGGTACTTACAGAGCTCTGGGGAGAAGGATTTGCTGATACACTCAGTGGCCACTTTACAGATACACCAGTACACCTGCGCATTAGTGAACATACTTAATCAGCCAATCCATGTGCCAGCCACTCAGTGCATAAAAGCATGCAGACATGGTCAAGAGGTTCAGTTGCTTTTCAGACCAAACATCAGAATGGGGAAGAAATGTGATCAAAGTGACTTTGACTAATAGAATAATTGTTGGTGCCAGACGGGGTGGTTTGAGTACCTCAGAAACTTTTCATGCACAACAGTCTTTAGAGTTTACAGAGAATGGTGTGAAAAACAAAAAACACATCCAGTGAGCAGCAGTTCCTTGGGCAGAAAAGGTCTTGTTAATGAGAGAGGTCAGAGGGGAATGGCCTGACTGGTTGAAGCTGACAGGAAGGCGACAGAATCTCAGATAGCCGCATGTTGCAACAATGGTGTACAGAAGAGCGTCTCTGAATGCATAACACATCAGACTTTCAAGTAGATGAGCTACAGCAGCTGAAGACCACACTGAGTGTATGTAGAACTGGTATCGATTTGATTGCCTTCTTTCCTGCTATAACCACTTTGGAATTTTCTGATTTTTGTGAAAGGGGACAAGATGAAAAGAAACGGCTTGAAAACTGACACTGAATCATTAACATGTCCAAGCAATACATGATTAATAGTTTGTTAATGCTGCTTTGAGTTACTTAACGAAAAATCCAAGGTGGCCAAAATGTAAAGAGTGTTGTTATGTCAATTTGAACTATGCCTCTATAATATACTCTTAGATTAATTAATCTTTAAATTGATAACCTGGGTTTAGAATTAATTTCTCCTAAATTATTTGACCAATTCATGCTGGTTTGAAACCCATGCCTGGCTGATGGAACTTTGGCTTCCAATATGCCGTCTGGTATCCACGACTTCAACCTGCTCACTATCTCTAGGTATGCCTCTAGGTAGGGAAGTACGAGGCAATGAGTGTTTAAAATTAGGAGAGGTATGATGGACGGTAACAGTCTCTTTCTTCCCCAGAGTAGTGGAGTACAAAATTAGGGCATTAGGGCGTATTCTGGCGTTAGGGCAAATACTAATTTCACCGGCAACCAATCTTCAGATTTGAATGCGGATTACAGATTAGATTTAAAATGTAGATCATAAGAATTAGATCTCATGTGCCTGCATATGCATGACTGAGTGGAGATTAACGTTTGTTTTTTGTGTCTGGATTGTGGGTGTGAAGAAGGATGTGTGTGAAAACTATATGTAATTCAAAGGAAGCATTGTAACTATAGAATTATCCAGCTGTTACCTTTGATCTTTAGCATATAAGAAATGCAGTGTAATGTTGGGTCGAGAGGCTTCTTCTTCTAAGGGGGTCTCAATTTGATGCCTGCTGCTCGTTTTTGTTGAATAAAACACTTCTTTATCCAGTAGCTTCAGTGTTGCTCCAGTGACTTTGCTCACGTTACAACGTAGGGACATAGATTTAGGATGAGATAGTAAAGATTTCAAAAGGGCCAGAGGGGCAAAGTTAGTGAGTAGATGGACCACGCTCCCAGAAGCAGTAGTTGAGGCAAGTTCAATAGTTTCATTTAAGAAGCACTTAGATTAATTCATGGAAGAGCAGGGCTCAAAGGGATATGAGCGGACTTGCATCAATTTCTCCTTTATTCAGTAATGGATATTCACCTGCACGAATGGGCAGCACAGTAAAGCAGAAATGTTACAGCTCCAGTGACTCAGGTTTAATCCTGGCCTCGGGTGGTGTCTGTGTGGAGACTGCACCTTTCCCTGTCACCACATGGGTTTCCACCTGGTGCTCTGGTTTCCTCCCTCATCCTAAACCCATGTGGGTTTGTACGTTAATTGGCCACTGTAAGTTGGTAAGTGATAGTATCTGAGGGGCGTGGACGAAAATGTGGGTAAGAATAGGATAGAGGGAATAAGTAATGGAGGAGTGAGATTGATCTCTGAACTGAAATGCAGCTAATGGGCCAATGTTCTCTCTCTCTGTGTCATAAGAAAATATGGAGATTGAATATTCATAACAGCTGACAACTTTAAGTTCAAGAAAGCCAGTGGGGGAAGTTTACATGAGGAGTTGGGAGCTGGTCTCGGTAATGTGAAGCAACTGGTTAATTGTTCCACTGTAATTTGCCCCTGTCGAGCAGGCTAATGGAATGTGGAGAGAATAAAAAGTAATGGGATTTCTCAGATTACAGTAAACAGGTGCTTGAAATTCATGTGAACTTAGTGGGCCCGTTGCTGGTCTGTGTGGTTCTATGATTCTATTAATAAGCAACTTATGGTGGCCTATTTACCTGTCAGCACATCTTTGGGATGTCATGCAAAACAGAACATGTGGAGGAAAGTAATGCTTCCGCCGAGGGAGCTCTGAGATGTTTCCTGGTGTTGGAAGCACTAACTGCTGCAGCACCGTGTTCCCCAGTTTCCCTGCAACTTTATGGAAAGCATCCTCATATTTCAGATCTTTGAGATCTGGTCCAGAGGGGATTCCCCAGAATGACCTTGGGAACGAAAAGGTTGACTTATGAGTAGTGTTTGATGACTCTGGACCTGTACTCACTGGAGTTTAGAAGAATAAGGGGGGGGGGGGATCTCATTGAAACCTGTTGAATATTGATCGGCCTAGACAGAGTGGAAGTGGAGAGGATATTTCCTATAGTGGGGGAGTCTAGGACCAGTGGGCAAAACCTCAGAATAGAAGTACATTTCTTAAAAACAGAGATGACGAGTACTTTCTTTAGCCAGAGGTGGCAGATCTGTAGAATTTATTGCCACAGATGGCTGTGGAGGCTAGACCATTGCGTATATTTAAAGAGGAGAGTGATAGCTTCTTGAGCAGTAAGGGTGTCAAACGTTATGGGAAGAAGGCAGAGAATGGATTCGAAAGAGACCATAAATCAGCCCCGGCAGGGCAGACTTGATGGGCTGAATGGCATGATTCTGTCTCTATGTGTTATGGTCCTTTGGTAACAGCTCGCTGAGATGGCCTGCTTGGAAATCAAATAGATTCAGCCGGATGGGAGGCAGAAGCTCAGAACTCCTTTCAGCTTCTGCTTGATCCCACGCTGGGCATTGTGGATGTGCCCACCAGCATGAAGTGACATGATTTGGAAAGAATGGAGGAGAAGTGAAAGCAACACAACAGAACCAATTTTTATTTAAAATGGCAAGCGCAGGTGGTGATCTGAATTTATAATCTATTGCACTTGACATTTTCTCTATGGTTCTCAAGTGGCTGTAATTTACCTTGCCTTGTTAAACGATACAGAAACCCCATTAAACTGTCTTTGCAGATACTTCTGATTATAGTGTATCAGATAGTTTACGAGCGATCAAGGCTGAAGCCATCTGTTACCATGGGGATATAATAAAATTGGCAGAGACAGGAACAACATATTTAGTACAAGATAAACACAATCAATGTTGTATGAATTTGCTGGGATGGGAGATCTTATTCACTAAAAAATGCACGGCTACCTATTTGACCTGGTTTCTTGCTGGAAAGCCTCCAAGTCTAATTTAGTCGTGAGAACTTGGTAATTGTCATTCCACAGAAGAGAAAGAGGCCACCATTTTGGAATCTGTTTCTCTTGGTCAATCAGTTTCCTTAGAGTTTAATTAGCACTTAAGGGCACTGGAAGATAATTGGTATCATTGAGAAAATAGAGCATGTCTTATGCAGACAGAAGAACCATCAACAGAGTTCTGTCACTTGAAAAAGGAGTACCTCCTTCAGCTGTTGTTTAGCACTCAGTCAGTTCATCTTCCTGGAAACACTTGTCAGAAGGACAGAGAGACGACTTACGGTACCTTTCTGGAATGAAGGCTGTCCCAGGACACATGACAGCTGACAAAATATGTTCAAAATGGTCTACCACTAATTTTGCAATCCGAATGCTCCTAAAATGAGCAGATAATGTGCATTGATTGATAAATGTTGGCCATATTCTCTTCTTGCTGCTACCATTGGCAAAGAGGGACAGGACCCTAAGGTCCCAAACCATCAAGTTCAGAAACAGTTATTACCCTTCAACCAGCAGACTCCTGAACCAGTGTGGTTCACTCACCTCAACATTGTGGACTCACTTTCAAGAACTCTTCACCAGATATTCTCAGGATTATTTATTTATTTGTATGTTTATTCATTTGTTTACTTACTTATTAATCCATTTCTGAATTGTTGTTTGTTTTGTATTTGCACAGATTGTCTTCTTTTGTCCATTCATTGTTTGCCAGTCTTGTTTATATGTAGTTTTTCACGATTCTATTGTACTTCTCTATTCTACTGTGAATGCCTGCGAGAAAAATAATCTCAGCACAGTTTAAGGTGACATATATGTCCTTTGATAAATTTTCTTTGAACTTTTGAAAGGCAACACCCATTCAAATGAGGCTACTTACAATGATAGTGCAGATGAACCCTTCATTTAACATTATGTCTCAAAGACAGAACCTCCGTCAATGTGCAAGTTCAGAATGCAACGTTGCATTGCATTGGTTTATTGTTGTCACATGTACCAGGATACAGTGGAAAAACTTGGTTTGTATACTGTTCAAACAGATCAAATGATAAAACAACGCAGAATAAAGTATTAAAGTTGCCGAAAAAGTGTAGTACAGGAATAAAGTGCAAGATTATAACAAGATTGTGAGGGCAAGAGTGATTCTTATCAATCCACTCAAGAATCTGATATTAGTGGGATAGCGGCTGTCCTTGAGCCTGGTGGTACATGCTTTCAGGCTTTGGAAGAAGGGAGGATATCTGGTACTGGTGGGGTCTTTGATTATACTGGCTGCTCTACTGAATGTCGACTGAATGATCCCTTGCCTCCTTATCGCATGGACATGCACCAACCTGGGATAGTCTGACAACCACGTTTCTTGGTGCTTTTTTTCCCCATGTCTGCATCACTGGTTTTCAAGTGTGAAGCAGAGGTCTGGATTCTGGATGTCTTTCTTCCCATGTCCTTCAACCATGGCGTGCAGAGCAGAGGCTTCACCTCTAACTCCCCACACCCCCGTCCCTAAACGCTAGCCCGACCCCAAAACTATCTGTAGTAACTTAAAAAAAGAACTAAATCTGAGCCACGATCTCAATAGAGATGGTAGCTAGACATCATCTTGAAGTGTTATGGTCACAGAAGAAGTGCACTGCAGGCAGACAATAAGTTGCAAGATCATAGTGAGACATTTTGAGATCAAGACTCCATTTTATCACCCAAGGGAACCATTTGATAGTGCTATAATAGTCGAGTAGAAGCTGTCCTTGAGCTGCACTGTGTAAGAAAATCTGATGGAACTTTTATGTTTGACTGTTCAAAATAACAGCTGGCATTAGAATAAAGATGCTAGTAGCTGTTGAACTCTTTATTAATGGCAAATAAATTATAGGTAGTTAAAACAGGCTGTATCCTTCCACAAACCTGCTTCCCACTTCAATAGGATAAGCAAGGGATCAATAAATTAGTTTTTAATAATCAGCGTGGACTCTTTTGACGTAAGATTCTGTTTTCATGCTGTAAAATCTATAGATAAGGATCCTCCTTGGGTTCACTTTTCTAAAATAGAATTGTGATAAGTTCTCCTGAGGTCCTGGTTAGATTTTGCTATGCATTTTTGATTACAGTGACAGTAACACGGGGCATTCTGGAGGGAGCACTAGCAGCCCAGGCACAGAGGCAGAAACCCAACACGCAGCACCACTAAACATGTAGATGTGTTTTGCTAGGGACCCTCACATCTGTCAACAACAGTTAAAAAAAAAAGTTTTTTTTTTGAGTTTACAGAAGCGATTCTAGGACTGTTTGGTAACTCCTTGGTGACAGGGATTAGGATTTCACTGATAATTCTGGAAGGGAGGATGTGCAGGCAAATTAATACAAAAGATTGAAAAGCAAAACTTCAAGTAGTGATCTTTAGATTACACCAAGCATCACAGCACTGATAAATGTAAGTCTGGAGGGGTGGTGATTAAAGTAAATCTTCGGATTTCTTGAGGAATGGGACCAGTTCTGGAGAAGGTGAAAATTCTGCAGGTCAGTTAGATTTACCAATATCTTCATGGGAAACTTTGCTTGCTCTGGAGGGACTGTTAGAGATGGGTAACATAAACCCAGTGGCAAATTTATTAGTTACTTCCTGTACCCAATAAAGTGGCCACAGAATGTATGTTCATGATCTTCTGCTGCTGTAGCCGATCCATTTCAAGGTTTGACATGTTTTGCATTCAGAGATGCCCTTCTGCACAAAGCAGTTGTGACACATGGTTACTTGAGTTGCTGTTGCCTTCTTGTCAGCTTGAACCAGTCTGGCCATTCTTGTCTGACTTCTCTCATTGACAAGGCATTTTCACCCAGAGAACTGCTGCTCCCTGGAGTTTATTTTCCCCACACCGTCCTCTGTAAACTCTAGGAATTGTTGTGCATGAAAATCCCAGGAGATCAGCTGTTTGTGAGATACTCAAACCACCCTGTCTGACAGCAACAATCATTCCACGGTCAGAGGCACTTAGATCACATTTCTTCCCCATTCTAATGTTTGGTCTGAGCCTCTGGACCTTGCTTGTATGCTGTTATGCATTGATTTGCTGCCATATGATTGGCTGACTAGATATTTGCATTAGTGAGCAGGTGTGCAGGTGTAGTTAGCAAAGTGGCTACTGAATGTAGTCTGGTAGTTAGATGGGCACTGGAAGGTGACATTGCAAGGGAGGGAAAAAAATGGAGAACAGATTGAGAGAGAAAAATAGAATCAAACTAAAAATTGAGAAAATTTTTGACTGGACCAAAGCCTAAGAGTGCACAACAATGCAAAAAGTAACTCTTTACTTTTTCCACATATCAACTTCCAGCTTCTCACTTTATTCCCATTGCCCCAACCTTCCCCTTCACCCAGTTTCACCTATCACTTTCTAGCTTGTACTCTTACCCCACCCCCGCCACCTTCTTATTCTGGCTTCATTGCCCTTTCTTTCTAGTTCTGACGAAGAAGGGTCTTGGCCCGAAACATTGGCTCTTTATTCCTCTCCAGAGATGTTGCCTGATCTGCTGAGTTCCTCCAGCATTTTATGTATATTGTTCTGGATTTCCAGCATCTGCAGAATTGCTTGTGTTAATGTTGAAGGTAGGATTGTAGTTAATCAATTGATGAAGGAAATACAAGTTTGTTGATTTAGCACAATTAATTGAGATTACAATATCTTGTCAATAACAAAGACTTGGAATAAACAAGAACGCTGAATAGATTCTGAGTACTCCTGGATGTAAGGAGTTAAGGAAGGGAAGAATGGCGGGAGTATTAATTAAGGAGAAAGTTGCTATGTTGGAAAGGGAGGGTGGGGTGGCATGGCAGTAGGCTAGTTTGTGTAACTCTACTACAGGTTAAATTCTTGCTGCTGTCTGTAAGGAGTTTGTATGCTTTCCCCGTAACCACGTGGGTTTCCTTCCACATTCCAAGACGTAATGGTTAGGTTAATTAGACATGTGGGTGTAACTTTGGTGGTGCGAGCTTTTTGGGCCGGAATGACTTGTTAAATCTAAACGACCAAGGACATGATCCGTCTGTTCAGATGTGTCGCTAGAGAACTATTCTATCAGCAGCCAGCTAATGAGAAGCACCCTGAGGAATAATTGCTGTGAGGCAAAAGCCATAGAGTACTAATAATAACAACTACCCAAATATAGACTGGCACAGCAAGGGTTAAAGAAAAGGGTGGGTTTATGAGGTGTGTTCGGGACAAGGAATTGGCTCTCAGTCAAATTGACCAAGTAGCAATGGGAAACATCAATGTAGAAATGGTAACATTATCATTAGGTTTAGAGTAGTTACTGTATCAAAAGATATACAGTTATTCCAAGGGAGGGACATCAATTGGAGATGGTAACAACACACACAAAATGCTGGTGGAACACAGCAGGCCAGGCAGCATCTATAGGGAGAAGCACTGTCGATGTTTTGGGCCGAGACGGATGGTCTTGTTTTACTGGGATAAGATATTTAGGCTGGGTAAACTGGAATGAAACCTTGAGAGGCAAAATGTTATTAAACAATAGGAGATTTTCAGGATATTTTCGTTGCAGTTTAGGTACTTCAGGAAGAGGCAGTAAAATAGGGAAATTATAGCCAGACTAGAAAAGTTTGAGAGTAAAATGGGAGTAGGAAATATCACATCAGATTGTTGGCGTGTAATACAGGCTGATTACGGAAAACTCAGAGGAGCGTATAAATAGAAATGAGAGGGGAATGGAGAGAGTAAGAGGGCAAACTAACAAGAATAATAATACAAAATATCTGAGTGACGTACCAAGGAAGGAATTATGAGAGGTGGAGCCAATCAGAGAAGGAAAAGCAAGTTTAAAGAGGGTAAGACTGAGGTACTAATTAAGCACTTTACATCAGTCTTCACCATGGAGGAAAAACTGGTGGAGTCCCGAAGAAAAGATGTAATTGAGATTCTGAATAGACTCCTCTTTATTAATGTAAGGCAAGATTCACTTCAGGTAGATAAATCAAGTTCAGATGGGATGCACCCTGTGGGACATAAGAAGGAAATCAAAGGAACATCTAGCCATAATTGCCTCAGCATAAATCGACGCAGGGTCTGTTGTCTGAGGAGTGGAAAACTGCACATTACAACCTTATTCAAAAATGATCACACAGTACCTAGCAGTAGCAATGCACTCTCGAGTCGAGTATGATGTTCTCTTAAGGGGTTGTCCACTGGTGGCTGAAGGATCCACGTACTCTGCTACAGTGTGGGCAAGGGTAAGTGGTGGCTGCGGTTAGTGGTTGTGTTTTTTGGTCGTTCAACCTTGCCTTTCACAGTAGCTGCAGATCAGTCAGTTGAACTCCAAACGGTGGGCGATGCTTCATGGAATAATAATCTTGAATGGAATTAGCAGTTACTTGAGAAAGCTGCAGATTGATTAGAGAAAGAGGGCATAGATTTGCTAACGGCAAATAGCGTGTAAATAATATGATGACGGAAAAGGGAGGGTTGCTGAGCAGAGATACATTTGATATGCAATACTTCTGGCTTTTGATAAGGTACAGTACCGTAAGCTTGCCGTCAAGTCTGAGGACTGTGGAGCAGATGGAGTTATTGCAGCAGGGCTAGATTCCAAGTGACAATTGTTTATCGAAGGAAGTGTACAGCCAAGGTCCTGATGGATTTGCTTAAAATCGTGAAGGTGTGACAGAATAGATAGAGAAGGATACCTTACTGTTGGCTGAGGATCTAAAACTCCGGGTGGCAGAGTTAGCACAGTCACTTCACAGCGCCAGCGATCACCGATCGGGGTTTGTCTCCCGCTGCTGTCTCTACTCTGCTACTTGTTACGCCACCGGGCGTTAGGACGCCAATCAAAGTCCTGGCGGTGTTCAGGACTTTCTCATCCTGTCACTAGCTTCCTCTCGGTTTTCACCACCGTCAGTCATACAAGTTCTGGGTGGAGGCTCGGAATACCGTCGCACTCAGACGTACAAGGATTCTTCATTCCTGTTCCCATAACAATTTTGTTTTGCCAGTCGGGGTTGTTAGCTCCATGCTGAACTCCCAAACCATTCTTTGTTTGTCCTCTACCTTTCGACCAAGAACCCAAGTACAAGGCCCAGACCCCAGCCAACATAGCTCTCCAGCATACTGAGGCACCCGAGCCTCCAAACCCTATGACAAGGTTGTGGTCCTTCTGGAGGGCTGCTGTCTGTGGGAAGTTTATTATTTGGATCACCATGGTAGCACAGCCATCTGCATAACACTATTACAATATCAGCAACCCAGGTTCAATTCCACTGCTGTTTGTAAGGAGTTTGTCCGTTCTGCCTGTGATCAGGTTTCCTCCAGGCGCTCCAGTTTCCTCTCACATTCCAAAGACGTACGGCTTAGTAGGTTAATTGGTCACATGGGTCTGATTGGATGGCCCAGGCTTGTTAGGTCTCAAGGGTCTGTAACCTTGCTGTTTCTCTGAAAAAAAAACTGATGGAGAACGGCAAAAGAGTCATGAATGAACTAGCTTTTTTCACGTTCAATGGTAATGGATTGTGAGTTGCAGACTGTGAAGAGAGGTGGGGAAGTTGGACTAGCTGAATTGCTCATACATAATCATTATCATCGTCATCAGCACGTGCTATCGTCATGGGGTTCATGATGGTTCTTGGCAAATGCTTCTACAGAAGTGGGTTGCCATTGCCTTCTTCTGGGCAGTGACCTTACAAGACGGGTGACCCCAACCATTATCAATACTCTTCAGAGATTGTCTGCCAGGCATCAGTGGTCACATAACCAGGACTTGTGATATGCCTCGGCTGCTCCCATGGTTTCACGTGACCCCGATTGAAGGGGCTAAGCAGGTGCAACACCTTGTCCAAGGGTGACCAATAGACTAGTGTAGGGAAGGAATGCCTTACACCACCTTTGATAGAGACAAATCTCTAGCCCAGCATGAAAACAATGGGCCAAACGACCTCCATCCTTGCGGCTATCATTCTTTGATTCTGCAACATTGTTGAAGTCCAGAAATAACTCCCAACTGCATCTTTTAATGAAATTTAACACCCAGAATTTATACAAACTGCTTGGTTATGGTAAAACAATGTTATTTATACAGCCCCTTTAATGCAGAACATTTTTTGACATATTTCAAATAAAATTGTCATTGAGGCAGACAAGCTGATGACCAAAACCTTGGATTAAAGGCTGCGTTTTCAGAAGTGTCCTCATGTACAGTACTCATTAGAAGAAAATCTATATCAACATTCCAGTGAAGAGACCGCTGCACAGAATTGAGCAAAGGTATGGGAATGAAAAATCACAAGATATTTATTAAAGCCATTTTTCCTCCAGACATTACACATTAGAACTGTATCCAATCAATTTCAGGGCCAAATATAGCATAAAGGCACTAGGGGCTATTGTTATACTGATAGAGAGAGACTAGTACGCCATCCGTATAGATCAATAGGAGTCCATGTGGAAATCTATCGAGGTATAAACAGTGTAATACACAAGATTGGCAGAACAAGAGAAGCCTACAAGAGAGTCCTTGTAAGGCAAAAGAGATTCTGCAGAAGCTGGAAACCTTGTACGATGCACGCAAAATACCGATGGGACTCAGCAGGTCAGGCAGCACCAATGGAGGGCATTGAACAGTGGATAATTTGGGCTGAGACCCTTCATCAGGACTGGAGAAGAAGGGGGCAGAAAGTGGTGGGAGGGCGATGAGTACAAACTGTAAGTGATAGGTGAGTCCAGGTAAGGGGGAATGTGGGTGAGCGGGTGGGGGGGGGGGAGGGGAATGAAAGGGAATGATGATGAGAAGCTGGGGCGTGATAAGTGGAAGAGGCAAAGAAGAAGATTGGAGAGGACAGTAGACCAAGGAATAAAGGGAAGGAGGTGAGGAACCAGAAGGGGTCATAAGGGTGGGTGAAGTCTGTGAGGGTCATCAGAATGAGGGTGGAGGGGGGGAGCTAACAAGGAGTTACTCCTCCAACCTTCAGTTGTCCTCATTGTGGAAATAGAGAACTTCCTGTAAGATATGGATTAGTTTAAATTAGCATTCAGGTTGGCACAGATATGAAGGGCAGAAGAGCCTTTTCCTCTTCTGCATACTATTCTATACTACATGTTCCATGTTCCACATATTTTTGTAAATTCAAATTAGAAATAGCCTTGCAGAAATAGATAAGCTGGAGCGGATAACATTGGGATTACCAGGCAAGCCGTAACTTCACTCTATGAGAAGTGTTTGTCAGCCTCCTGAGTGACCCAGAGTTTGGCTAGTTCCAGCTCCATCTCCTTCACATGGTTTGTTAGAAACTGTGGCCACATGCACTTCATCCAGGTATAGTCGTCAGGGATACCGGAGGGCTCCCTGCCTTCCCACGTCCCGCAAAAGGAGTATTCCAGTATCCTGTCTGGCATCCCCTCTGCTCTAAATGTGCAATAAGAAAGAAATAAGCCACATAAAATGAAACAAAATAATCTAACTACGCCTCTCCTAAGCCTCAACTCCCCACTCTAACACTGGCCCAATCATACAATGGTACTCTGCTTAAGCCCAACTTCTTTTCATTGGTCCTTGCCAAATATCTAATTATGCACAATCCAATATCTCCTCGGGAACTGTGGCGTGCAAAAAGCGCCAACTGCCCCTGCGCACTTTTTTTAAACCCTCTTTCCCTCAGGTTTTGACCTGAAGTAGCAAGGCGGTTTCTAATTCCACAGGCGCTGCCTGCCCTGCTGAACATTTTCAGTATTTTCTGTTTTTATTTCAGATGATCAACTTGTATGTTTTGTATTTTGATAGCCCTCCCTTGTTTGACAGCCTAAAATACACAACTGCATATTTGGCTCACAATGCTGCGTTAGACTAATTAAACTGATAATTAAATGCCTAACTAAACTAATGCCTTCTGCCCATACAATTCCATATCCCTCCATTCTCTGCACATTTCAGTATCTCTGCATATGTCTAAGAGCCTCTTAAATACCCCTGTTGTATTTGCCTCTACTGGCATCATTGGCAGTACATTAGAGGCATCCATCACTCTCTGTGTAAGAAAAAACATGCCCTGCACACCTCCATTGAACCTACTCCCCTCACCTTAAGTGCATTTCCTGGGGAAAAATATATATTTATTTAGAGATACGGAGCAGAACAGGCCCTTCTGCCCCTTCAGGCCCTTCAAGCTGCACCACCCAACAACCCCTGATTTAATCCTCGCCCAATCACGGGACTATTTACAATGACCAATTAACCTACCAACCATTACCTCTTTGGACTGTGGGAGGAAACCAAAGCACCTGGAGAAAACCCATGCGGTCACAGGGAGAATGGGCGCAAACTCCTTACAGACTGTCACCTCTATCTATTCCTCTCACAATCTAATAAATTTCTATCAAAATCTCCCTCACAATCCCCCCCTCAGCTCCTGAGAAAACAACCCAAGATTAATTAAAACACTGCAGGTGATGGAAATCCAGAGTAAATACATAAAAAGCTTGTGGAATTCAGGTCAGGCAGCAACCATGAGGAGGATAAAGAGCTGAAATTTCAGGTTGGGACCCTCCAAGTTTATCCAAACCCATGCTTTCTAATCTGGGCAGCACTTATGCAGATCTTTCACATTCACCTGATATTTCTGCACTCTGATGATATCATGATGTACTCTAAAGGCAGTCTGCAATGGATAGGTTTTGCAGGACAATAACCAGCTAATAAGCCTGCTGAGTTTCATCACCTTTGAACCATGTCCATGCCAGAATGATTGATCTGCATAGTCAGGCCGAGTTGGATCAGTGACCTGCGAATTATAGATTCGAGCACTTGACATATCTGCTGAGGATCGGAGGAATGTGTTCCCTGTTGTTAAAAAAAAATTACAAATTGCATTTTTCCTGCAACTAAATAGAATTAAAATTTGCCATTCTCGTATAAGCTAATGAAAGCATATTGAATGGCCACTAATTACAGAGAAAGGAATGCATCCACTTTCAGAGCTGCCACTGTTATGTAATTTTTATTTTAATGCCGTATTTAATGTGTAACTGGATACAATATTGAAGCAATACCACCATGTTAAGAGCAGACCCAAAGGACCTTCTAATCTATTACTGAGTGTGTAATCTTGCCTCTCTATTGAAGCCGTTAAGAGGTCCATTAGTCTGTGGTTTTAGTGAGATGCATTTATTGGGTGTTTTGTGATAGGCATATCAATCCCATTAGTTTTGGTATATGCATTCGAGGCTTTCTGAAAAATACAATCAGTGCTGAGATTGAGACCAACGGTGCTTGGAAAGTGCAAGATCCTGGGCATATTGCTGGAGGGGAGATGTGATGAACAGCATCCAAAATTACATTTATATTGAGTTTTGAAATCATCATAAGAGACTTAGCAAATTTCAGTGCTAAGTTAACTCATTGACAGCAATGACTCTGTGGTTTGAACCTCAGTGCAGAATTTGATGACGTGATCCAGACTAACACTAAACCCTGCTGGTAGTTTCCGAACAGTCTTAAGTAGGGCAACACTCATCTGGCTGAGCGTTCTGGAGAGGGTACAGCAATTTTAGAGAATGACTTATTAGATGAGACAAACTTAACACAGGTCTTCAAGCTCAACTGTTAACCATGCTTCTCACTGACCTGCTGAACGTTTTCAGCATTTTTGTCTCCAAGTTCAAAATGAATTTATTACTGAAATACCATATACTACCTTTTCTATCCAGGTACCTGTCCAAGTGTCCAAGGAGACTACTTGGCCCCTGAGATTCATTTTCTTGCAGGCATTCGCATTAGAACAAAGCAATACAATCGAATCAATGAAAAACTACACACGAAAACTGGCTAGCAACCAATGCGCAAACAAAGACAAGAGTATGCAAATAATAACATAAGTAAATGAGGGTTTTTATTTCAGTTTATATTTTGCTTTTCATTACTGTCATCTTTTTCAGAATACACAGACTGATTACTGCACTTTTTGAAGAAGTACAGGTGGTTTTTGCACTCAGCTGCTAAGGTGGAGGAAGGAGCATTCTGTGTGAGGGCTGAGTTTAGCTTAGGTGAGGTATTAACCTTTGCCCACCCACCCACCCATGCCCCCCCATTTGGTTTTACCTATCACCTGCCAGCGTATTTTTGTTTTTATATTTATTTAGATTTCCAGCCAAACAAGTTGCACTGCCCAGCAACGCACCCAGTCTATTCACAGGACAATTTAGAATGACCAATTAACATACTAACCGATAGGCCTTTGGAATGTGGGAGGAAACTAGGGCACCTCCCGGTCACAATCACCTAACAGAATTGAACTTCAACCTCCGATGCTCTGAGCTAACTATTACGTTCTCATGCCACACCTCCCCCCCCCCTCTTATTCTGGCTGTTTCCCTCTTTATTTTGGTCCTAACAAAGAGATATGACCTGAAATGTCGACTGTTCATCTCCCTCCATGGATGCTGCCTGACCTGCTGAGTTCCTCCAGCACCTTGTGCGCGGGTGCGTTGCTCAAGACTTCCAGCATCCGCAGAATCTCTTGTGCCGCTCCTCCTGAACCTGCCTAAACACCCCTGTGGGCTACTTGGATTGGAAGTGCTCGCACAAGAAACTGCAGCTGGTTAGAAAATAGGTTTCAGCAACTCCAAATGGAATTCTGAAATAACTGAGGATTCACGTGTGCAGCTGGGAATGATGCAACAAATAAGAAGCCGTTGGGCAAATAAGGTTTACATCAGCTCTTTGAGGAAGTCGTTTGGACTAATTAATTCCAATCTCCTGCTTTCCCTCTGAGGTCTTTGTTGAGTGTTTATCTAATTTTCAGAACTAGATAAGCTGGGTCATGACAGGTTGCTACAACGTTATTAGAGAAAGAAGTTGCTGGATTCAGCCCTCACCAATCAATAAAGCTATTTTTCCATTATTTTTACCAGTCTGTGCTCAATAAATTTAATAATTACCAGAAGTTGAAAGCATGGTCTTTTATCCCAATGAGAAATCAGAGTTTCTCACTGATGCATTGCTTTTGGAAATTCAAGGATTGGACGTACCCCACCTCCCTGCCCATCTCTGCTCTATCATTTGTTGCTCATTCTCACTGGTTTTGAAAGAGGGTGTTTTAAACAGTGTATTACTTACATTTCCTCTAAAATGGAGTATTACAGCACAGAAGCAGGCCTGTACGAGCAAGTCATTCAAGCCAGCTAAGATGTTCATCTAAGCTAGTCCCATCTGCTAGTATTTGACCCATATCCCTCTAAACCTTTTCTATCCAGGTACCTGTCCAAATGTCCAAGGAGACTATTTGGCCCATTTATAACAGCCTTTAGAGGTCACTGGAAATCAGAAGTTTGAGAGGTGACCTCATAGAAACCTATTGAATGGTGAAAGTCCTTGATAGAGTGGATGTGGAGAAGATGTTTCTTATGTTGGTGGAGTCTAAGACCAGAGGACACAGCCTCAGAATAGAGGGGCAGACTTTTAGAATGGAGATGAGGAGGAATTTCTTTAGTCAGAGTGTGGAGTATCTGTGGAATTCTTTGCCATAGGTGCCAGTGGAAGCCAAAGCTTTGGGTATATTTAAGGTCGAGGTTGATACTTTAGAACATAGAGCATCGGAAATCATCAGCATATTACAGGCCCTTCAGCCCACATGCTGTGCTGATTATGTAACTTACTTCAGAAGATGCCTAGAATTCCCCTACTACATAATCCTCTATTTTTCTAAGTTCCGTGTACCTCTTAAATGTCCCTATTGTACCTTCTCCACCATCTTTGATGGCAGTACGTTCCATGCACCCACCACTCCCTTTGTGAAAAACTTACCTCAAACTCCCCCCCCACCTCCGTACCTACTTCCAAGCACCTTAAAACCATGTACCTCTGTGTTAGCCATTGCAGCCGGGAAAAAGCCTCTGTCCATCCACACGATCAATGCCTCTCATCATCTTAAACACCTCTATCAGGTCACCTCTCATCCTCTGTCGCTCCAAGGAGAAAAGGCCAAGTTCACTCAACCTATTCTCATAAGGCATGCTCCCCAATCCAGGCAACATCCTTGTAAATGTCCTCTGCACTTTCTCCATATCTTTCCTGTACTGAGGAGACCAGAAATGAATGCAGTACTCCAAGTGGAGCCTAACATTCTTGATTAGTCAGGGCATGAAGGGATACAGACAGAAGGCAAGAGATTAGGGCTGAGAAGGAAAATGGATCAGTCATGAGGATATGGCGGAGCAGACTTGATGGGCCAAATGGCCTAATTCTGCTCCTATGTCTTATGGTCTTATCCCATTTCCCCACATTTCCCAGTGGCCTATTCAATCTCACATCCTCGTCAATTCCTCCCTGACTCTCTGACCTCTTTCCACTTGCTGTAGCTACTTAACTACAAACCCACACATCTGGAGCGCACAGAAGAAATACTCATGATCACAGGAGAACATGTGGACTCCACATGGAAAGCAGAAGAAAACATTGAACTAGAGCTGCGAGGTGTAATATAGAAATTCTGTTCACTGAGGGGTGGGCCCTGACCTTGTCCTCACCTCTGATTGTAAGCAGAGTGAAGCCACAGTTAGGAAGACATGAACACATGGCCTTGATCAAGGGAAAACACAAACACTTTAAGCCATCTGTTGACTTCCTGAAGGCAGATAAGGCAGGAGAATGACTGAGTGTACAGATATTACGCAGGTGATGGAAATCCAGAATGACAGGCACAAAATGCCACAGGAAGTCTGCAGTCCAGGCAGCATCTATGGAGAGCAATAAACAGTCAATGTTTTGAGCCAAGACCCTTTATCAGCATTCTAAAGGAGGAGATTGAGCTGCCAGAAGTCATGGTACACATTGGTACTAACAACATTGGTAGGAAAAGGGAGGAGGTCCGGAACAGAGAATATAGGGAGTTAGGTAGAAAGCTGAAAAACAGGGGCCCAGGGTAGTAATATCTGGATTGCAGCCTGTGCCACGAGCCAGTGAGGATAAGAGTAGGATGATTTTGCAGATGAATGTGTGGCTGAGGTACTGGTGCAGAGAACAGGGTTTCAGATTACTGGATCACTGGAATCTCTTGTGGGGACGTTACGAGAGTCCTTGACGAGGATGGCTTAGACCCAAGTGCAGGAGTATCTACGGCAAGGATCGAGACACAGTTTCAAACTGGATCGAGAATCTGAGCACAAAACAGACACTAGAGAAATTCATGAGTAGGCTTACGATTGAACACCAAACCTCAGGTCAGGGGCTCCTTAAATGCTCAGTCCTTGGCACCTAACGCATGATGGCCAATTGGTGGGACCTTCCTGAATCTTTAAAGTGGCCGCACCAGTTACCCGTACTCGGGGGAGTTAGAGGGCCTAAACCTCAGAAGCTGGTCGAATGGGTGCATGTCATAACAAGACCCCTCTCCCGGGTGGCTGACTCCTGACAGCCCTGGAGGCTCCGAGAGACAATGATTGTAGTCATGGATGAGAGCCAGATCCAAAATGTCTCTTTTAGGCACTCAGCACCTCTTCTCTGGTCTGAATCTTTCCCAAGCCACAAGTTACTGTCGAACACCTCGAACACCACAAGTCCAAAGTTCTTCTCTCAGTGAAAACCTGCTCCCCATAAACAAACCTGGGCGGTGGCAGGCCTGATGGTGTTGGGGCTAACGGGCTGGTGTTCACCGGCTTTCACTTGGAAACGTGGTATGTGGGATTGATCTTGAGGGTCTTGGGGAGCTGCGAGGAATAAGCCGCCGGGTTTATTTTCCTGAGAATCCTGAAGGGTCCCATGAACTTGGGCACCAACATCCTGGATTCCAGTTGCAGAGGCAAATCCCGAGTCAACAGCCAGACATGTTACCCGGGCTTCACAACTGGTCCCCGTCTTCTCTTGCTGTTAACCTTTACTTCAGCCTTTCAGGTAGAAGCTAACAAGATCTCCCCTGTCCTAGTTCATTTGTCCTTGCAACATTGGACAAGATCTTCATAGAGCATAAAAATCTACAACACGTTGCAGGCTCTTTGGCCCACAATGTTGTGCTGACCATGTAACCTACTCTAGAAACTGCCTAGAATTTTCGTAGCGCATAGCCCTCTATTTATAATTCGCAGTACAAATCTACATCTGTCTCCTCAGACATTAGAAGCAAGGTGCAACAAGTGGTCCTTGTGCTACTGGGATTAGGTTCCAAGGATCTCTGTCTTAGAGCCTAAGATGGGAGCTGTCTCAGCTGCCAGAGTTCCATACTGCTTGGGAATCTCCTTAGTTTACTCTTGAACTAGAGATCTTGTTCCAGCGCCCCCCTGACTGGACTGGATTGGGACTGGCTGGAGCCAGCTTGTCTTCCCTGAAAAGTAGGTCTGGGTTTCCTGAAGGCTCCAGGTTACCCTGAGCAGAAGTCTGTTCCCTCGTTGGCTGCTGGTCTTAGGAGAGTCTGGGGTTTGGAACACTGAGCAAAAAATAAACCCTCGTATAATGGCTGGACTTTACCCGAGCGACTTTAGCTTCCCCTCCGCAATAGTCAGCAAATGGTGTCCTGGAGGTCATGTATCTTCGGGCTGTCTTGAACGTTTCTCGCTGTGTCTGGCCACAGCTGATGAAAGGCTCC
Source organism: Hemitrygon akajei (assembly GCF_048418815.1). NCBI lineage: Eukaryota > Metazoa > Chordata > Chondrichthyes > Myliobatiformes > Dasyatidae > Hemitrygon > Hemitrygon akajei. The sequence goes on from NC_133127.1 coordinate 19,898,680, forward strand.
AATACCCCACTGGTTCATGGTGGCTCAATCGTACAGTGACAACAGTCCTTAACGAGGACAGCTTGGACCAAAATGCTGGAGTATCCAAGACAAGGATTGAGATACAGTTTCAAACTCGATGGGGAACCTGAGCACAAAATAAACACTAGAGGAAATCACAAGTAGGCTTACGATTCAGCACCAAACCACAGTTCCGGTGATCCTCAAATGCTCAGTCCTTGGCACCCAAAACATGATTCCAAGTAGCTGGACTGTCATGACTCTTTAAAAGAGCCACACCACCTATCCATACTCTGAGAAGTTAGAGTGTCTAAACCTCGGAAGCTGGTGCGGATGGGTGAGTGTCGTAACAGGAGAAGGTATGGCCTGTACATAAAGGATGGGTTTCACCTGATTACAAGGGGGACCAACGTTCTTGTGGGCAGGTTTGCTAGTGCTGTTGGAGAGGATTTAAACTAATCTGGCAGGGGAGGAGGGAACCAGAATAATTGGGTTGATATACAGTGTGCAGTGATGCTGTGAAGGACAGGCAGGTGATGGGGCAAAATTGCAGGCCGTGGGATAAGTTGAAGTGCAACATGGGGGCAAAATTGAAAACGGTGATGTATACAGGACTAAAGGTGTTATACTTGGATGCCTGCAGTAAACAGAATAGGGTCGACGATCTTGTAGTGCAGTTAGAGATCGACAGATGTGGCATTGGGGGCATCACTGAATCTTGGCTGAAAGAAGATCATGGTTGGGAACTTAATATCCAAGAATACACATTGTATCGAAAGAACAGGCAGGGAGGTGGAGAGGTCGGCTGGCTCTGTTGGTAAAAAATGAAATCAAATCCTTAAAAAGAGGTGACGTAGGATTGGAAGATGTAGAATCCTTGTGGGTAGAGTTAAGACATTGCAAGGGTAAAAAGACCCAGATGGAAGTTACATACAGGTCTCCAAATAGCAGCCAGAATGTGGGGTAGAAATTACAATGGGAGACAGAAAAAGCATGTAAAAAGGGCACTGTTACTATCATCATGGGGGATTTCACTATGGGGGTAGGATGGGCAAATTAGGTTGGTGCTGGATTCCAAGACAGGGAGTCTATAGAATGCCTCTGAATGTTTTTTTTTAAAAGAGTAACTTGTGGTTGAGCCTATTAGGGGAAAGGTAATTCTAGATTGGGTGTTGTGTGGTGAACCAGATTTGATTAGCAGCTTAGGATAAAGGAATGCTTATGGGTAGTGATCATTATATGATAGAATTCACCCTGCTGTTTGAAAGGGAGAAGATAAATTCAGACATATCAGTAGTACAGTTGAGTAAAAGGAATTTTGGAGGCATGAGAGAGCAGATGACCAAAGATGATTGAAGAGGACACTAGCAGGGATGAGGGCTGAATTTTCTGGGAGCAATTAGGAAAGTGCAGGATTAAAACATCCCAAAGTTGCAGAACTACTCTAAAGGGCAATGAGGCAATCATGTCAAAGACAGCCTTAAGCAAAATAGACTGCATATAATAGAACAAAAATTAGTGAGAAGTTAGAGGATTGGGAAGCCTTTAAAAACCAATAACAGACAACTTAAGAAAAAACATATGGAGAGAAAAAATGAGGGTAAGCTAGCCAATAAATTAAAAGAGGATACTCAAGGTTTTTTACAAATACATAAAGAGTCTGTAAAAATGCAATTGCCACTCCACTCTTAAGAAGGGAGGGAAGCAAAAGAAAGGAAATTTTAGGCCGGTTAGCCTGACTTCAGCAGCTGGGTAGATGTTGGAGTCTGTCATTAAGGATGAGGTTTTGGGGTACTTGGAAGCACATGATCAAATAGTTAGCATGGTTAGGGGAAATCTTGCCTAACAAATTCATTCAAATTCTTTGAGGAAACAACAAGCAGGATGGACAAAGAAGAATTGGCGCATGTTGTGCACTTGGATTTTCAGAAGGCCTTTGGCAAGGTGCCGCACATGAGATTGCTGAGCAAGGTACGAATCCATGGTATTCCAGGAAAGACTGTAGCATGGACATAGCATTGGTTCATTGGCAGGAGGCGAAGAATAGGAAAAAAGGGGACATTTTCTGGTTGGCAGCCGGTTCTGCAGTTCTGCAGGGGTCAATATTGGGACAGCTTCTTTTGATGTTACATGCCCATGATTTAGATGACAGTATTGATGGCTTTGCAGCCAAATTTGCAATGATATGAAGATAGGTGGAGGGGCAGATAGTGTTGAGAAAGCAGTGAGTCTGCAGAAGGAGTTTGACAGTTTTGGAGAATAGGCAAAGTAGCAGATGTAATATAGTGTAGGGAAGTGTACAGTTATGCACTTTGGAATAAAGGTGTTGACTATTTTCTAAACAGGTTGAAAGTTCATAAGTAAGAGGTGTAGAAGGACCTAGGAGTTCTCATGTAAGATTCCTTAAAGGTTAATGTGAAGATTGATTCAGTGGTAAGGTAGGCAAATCCAACACTAGCATACATTTTGAGAGGACTAGAAAATAAAAGCAAAGGCAGGAGAATAGGGTGACATGGATACAAATCATCCATAATAGAATGGTGGAGCAGAGCCGATGGGCCAGATAGCCTAATTATCCCTCTATAGTCTCACGTAGACAGAATGGCAAATTTCTGATTGATGGGCTAGGAGGAAAAAAAAATTATCTCATGGTGAGGCTAGGAAGATTTGAAGCTGAAATGATCATTACCTCTGCCTGTTCCAAAAAGCCAGCCCCTTATGTTGTGTATTTGTTAAGACTTTAATATAATGTTGAGTCTTTATAAAGCACTGGTGAGGCCACACTTGGAATATTGTGAGCAGTTTTGAGCTCCTTATCTTAGAAAAGATGTTCTGAAACTGGAGGAGGTTCAAAGGAGGTTCACGAAAATGATTCCAGAATTGAATGGCTTGTCTCAGAAGAACGTTTGATGGCTCTGGGTCTAGTATTCACTAGAATTCAGGAGAGTGAGGGGTGACCTAATTGAAACCTATTGAATGGTGAAAGTCCTTGATAGAGTGGATGTGGAGAGGATGTGCCCTTTGGTGGGTGAGTCCAAGACCAGAGGACACGGCCTCAGAATAGAGAGGTTTCCTTTCAGAACAGAGATGAGGAGAATTTCTTTTGCCAGAGAGTGGTGAAACGTGGAATTCTTTGCCACAGGCAGCTGTGAAGTCCAAGTCTTTATGTGTGTTTAAGGCAGAGGTTGATAGATTCTTGATTGTTGAGGGCATGAAGAGATATGGGGAAAAGGCAGGTGATTGGGGTTGAGAGGAAAATTGGATCAGCCATGATGAAATGGCAGAGCAGACTTGATGGGCCAATTGGCCTAATTCTGCTCCTATATCTTGTGGTATTTAATATTTCAGTAATATATGAGTAATATTGTATAAATATTGTTTGATTAAGCATTTTTTATTGTTTAAATAATTCAATACAGGTTATATGTAAGTACATGCATGGCATACATCATCACACTACCATATCATATGTACACGACTCACTAAAGTAAAAAGAAAGTACATAAGTTTATCTCCCAGCTCCTCATTTTGTTTTTAACTAATTTTAATGTTTTGGAGTTACAAAACATACCAGTGGCAACGAGAAAGTTTTAAGCGAACCCAAGATGTTTGCCTACCTATTGATGAGCAGCAAGTCATCAGAGTTTGAAAAAATGAGCAGCAAGAAACAGTCCAGTAAAAATAAGACGTGCAACATGGGCTTCTTCACAAGGGGACAGAGACATCAAATTCAAAACAAAAGGCAGAAACGGACAAATTTTACCGATTTATAAATTCTGAGTACCGATTAATAACAATCATAAATTTTTTAAAAAACAGAAATGTCTGCCTACATTGGAAAGATTGATGCATTCAATTGCACAAGAGATAACTGGATTTTGTATGCTGAGTGAATTGAGCAGTATTTTAAAGAAACCAAAATAGCCAATGAGAAACAAAAAACAGTTTTGCTCAGTGCATTGAGTGTAAAGGCATACAGTTTGCATAGAAGTTTGACTACTCCAACCAAACTAGCCAAAATGAGCTTTATTCTTATCGTGAAAGTAATGCAGGAAGAATTAGAACCCAAACCATGGTTTATTGCAGAATGCTTTAGGTTTCATAGGTAGAATAAAAAGAATGGGGATTTCAATTCAGGATATGTGGCTGAATTAAAGATATTGTCTGAGCATTGTCAGTTCAATGATGGTTCTAATGACACACTGAAAGATCGTTTAGTTTGTGGAGTTTCTTACAAGAAAGCATTCAAAAACAGCTCCTAACTGAAGCACAAATTGCATTTAGAAGAACAATTGAGTTGCAGTCAAGAATGAAAGTGAGCATAAACAAAGTTGCCACATTTAAACAGAAACTGGCCTGTCCAAACAAATTGTGTTACCATTGTGATAGGGGCTCACATACACCAGACCAATGGAGCTTTAAAGGTGAAAAATGCAGGGAATGCAACAAAGTAGGGCGCACACAAAGAGCATGTCAGGCAGACAAATTATAAATGGACTGCACAGGGATGAGAAAAAGGTTAAAAAAAAGTCATGTTGCAGTTTCAAAATGAGCACTAACCTACAAGCTGTTGATGAAAAATCTGATAATGATGAGAGTGACACAGGACTGGGTAGCCTTGAGATTTATAATGTGGAAATATGGAAACAAGCAATATGATTTACAACAAAAGTGAACAGAAAACTAATTAAAATTGAATTGGATGCTGGCTCAGCCTTCTCAAAATTAGGTTGAACGGCATGTCAAAGATACTTAATTGAAGCCTGCAGATATCCAAATAAGAACTTATACTGGAGGAAAGATAACTCTTGTTGGAGAGACATTGGTAACAGTGAAATACAACAACTGACAAGCCACATTGGGCTTGTATGTGATAAAAACAGGAGGGTATGAGTGGCTGAGACAACTACAACTTCATTGGAGATCCATCCAGCATTTGCCTGCCACATTCCCTGCAACAGAGTCAACCGAAAGTGAGTTAAGGAAGGTACTGGATGATGCCACTGTCATGTTTGAGGATTGCATTGGAAAACTCAAACATATCAAGTGTAAAATAACATTAATTGCAAATGCCACACCCAAGTTTAACAAAGCCTGTCCAGTTCTTTCTACCATCTGTTATAAAGTAGTCTGTGAGCTAGATCGCACAGAGGCTGAAGGAATTCCTCCATGGGCAAACCCAGTAGCCAGGATGAATGGGTCTGTTAGGATCTGTGGTGATTTTAAAGTCACCATCAACTGAAAGTAGACCAATACACTCTGCCCCGGATGGAGGAGAGGTTTGCAGGTCTTTCTGGAGCAGAACACTTCAGCAAAGTGGACTTAGCTGAGGCCTGCCCACAGATGGAAATAGAAGAATCCAGACTTTTTCTCACCATCAACTCTCACAAAGGGCTTTATCACGATAATAGGCTTAATTTGGACTTGCATCTGCACCTGCTATCGACCAAGTGTTGTAAGGCTGTCCAGGTACTCAGTGTTACCTGGATGACATCATTATTACCATTAAGGATGACAAGGAATATCTCCAAAATCTTAAGGCAGTATTAAAAAGATTAGAAGATTATGAGCTCAGAGCATGACAAGTGTGAATTCTTTAAACTAACTTACTGTGGTCACACTGTTGACACACAAGGATTTCACAAGTGTGCTGAGAGAACCCAAGCAGTGGTGGATGCCCCAAAGCCAAAGGACAAGTCACAGTTGTGGTCCTTTAGGTTTGTCAATTGCTATATTGTGTTCCTGCTTAACCTAGTTACTATGTTCCACCCCTTGAACTCATCACAACAGATAGGAAAGAAATGTAATGGACAAAGCGCTGTGAGTACAAAAAGGTAAAGGAAATGGTAACACCAGGCACTGGACTCAAACATTATGATCCACATAGTCCAGTGAAGCTTCCCTGTGATGCCTTGTGTTATGGTCTAAGACCATTCATGAGCACTAAATTCTTAGCAGTAGTGAATGCAGCTCAAACTGGCCAGAAACATTCCCAAAAACCTCCACCACAGCCTTGCACAACGTTGATGTGTTGAGAAACCTCTTCAAGGACTACTGTTCCGGAGTACTTAGTCAGTAACAGATTCTTGAGGAACAGTTTTGGTCCTTCTTGAAAACGAATGGAATAAAATGAAGGAATATATTACTTCTGCACTGTAACACCCAGCTACAAATGGCTTGGCAGAAAAGTTTGTCCAGAGTCTAAAGAATGCGCTGCAAACAATATCGGCAGGAAACACCGCACAGTTAGACGGATATGAGTCAGAAACTCACCAATTTTCTCCTTGCATATCACAATGCAGCACACTCCACAACAAAGACTCACCAACTATGCTATTCCTGGGTCATCGTTTGTGCTCAGCCTCGGATCTCCTCAAACCGAATCTCAGAAGGAGAACGCAGGACACACAGCTGAGACCAGCTGAAGGCTCCTCAAACAAGAAGGTTCGACGCTTCACTCCTGGACAGGCAGTTCTTCGGAAGTGATCACAAGTCGGTACTCGGAAAGGTTAAGGACAGAAATCTCCCACGCTTTGGAGATGGTGTCTGAAATCATCTGGAGATGACACATCAATCAGCTGAGGAGAGCAGAGTCAATTGTTTGAGACGAAAGGTGGCCAGCAGTCCCAGAGTCATCTCCTACAACCACCATGGAGGAGGCCCCAGAACCCGAGATTGTTTCACACTGTAAGTCTCAGAGTGATCCCACTTGTCACGAAGGACATACCAAAAGAGTAAGAACATACCAAAAGAATCCACAGTGAGTAAATGTTTATGCCTCAATGGGACAATTTGAAAATTATTATGCTGTGGATATTGTAGTCGTATTATATAGTATGTGTATATACAGTTGCAAGAAAAAGTTTGTGAACCCTTTGCAATTAACTGGTTTTCTGCATTAATTACTCATTAAATGTGGCCTGATCTTCATCCAAGTCAAAATACTTGGACAAAATAAATGATCTTCCTAAACAAATAACACACAAACAATTGAACTGCATGCACCACTTAAACAATCACAGTCTAGCTTCAAAAATGTACGTGAACTTCTGGTGTAATGACTTTTGCAAAAGCTATTTGGAGTCAGGTGTTCCACTCAATGAGATGAGAGTGGAGGTGTGGGTTGTAGAGGTGCCCTGCCCTATGAAAAAGACACATAAAGTCAGCTTACTGACAGAGGCTGCTCTTCTCAAGAAAGATTTGTTTATGTGCACCATGCCTCAATTAAAACAACTTTCAGAGGACCTTAGAAGAAGAATTGTAGAGATGCACAAAGCTGGAAAAGGCTACAGAAACATTTCTAAAGACCTGAGCATTCATCAGTCCACAGTAAGAGAAATTGTCTACAAATGGAGGAAATTCAGTACTTTTGCTACTCTTCCCAGGAGTGGGCATCCTGCAAAGATCACACAAGAGCACAATTTGCAATGCTGAAGGGGGTGAAAAGAATCCAAGGGTAACATAAAAAGATCTGTAGAAATCTCTAGAGCTTGCTAAAGTCTCTGTTATTGTGTCTACTATGAGAAAAATAAAACACTAAATAAGTATGATGTTCCTGGAAGGAGACCACAGAGGAAACCGCTGCTCTCCAAAAAATAAAAAGCATAGCACACATGGCAAGTTTGCAAAAATCCACCTGGATGTTCCACAATGTTTCTGGAACAATGCTTTGTGGACAGATGAGACAAAAGTTGAACTTCTTGGCAGAAATGCACACCACTACATTTGGAGAAAAAATAAGAGCACAGCACACCAACACCAAAACCTCATCCCAACTGTGAAGCATGGTGGAAGGAGCATCATGGTTTGGGGCTGCTTTGCTGCCTCAGGGCCTGGACAGCTTGCAATCGTTGAGGGAACAATGAATTCAAAATTGTATCAAGACATTTTATGGGAGAATGGCAGGGTAGTGATCTGTCACCTGAAGCTTAGTAGAAGATGGATGATGCAATAAGATCTGAAACACAAGAGTAAATCAACAGCAGAATGATTTAAAAAGAAGAAATTTCATGTTTTGGAATAGACATCTCAGAGTTGAGACCTTAACTCAATTGAGGTACTGTGGCATGATCTGAAGAGGGCTGTTCACTCAAAGTATCCCAGAAATGCTGATGAACTGAAATGGTTTTGAATGGAGGAATGGTCTAAAATTCCACATCACCATTGTGCAAGTCTTATCAGCAGCTACAGGAAACGTTTGGTGGAGGCTATTCCTGCTAAAGGAGGTTCTACCAGTTATTAAATACAAGGGTTCACATACTTTTTCCAGCCTGGACTGTGAATGATTAAACAATGTGTTCAATAAAGACATGAAAAGTGCAATTGTTTGTGTAGTTTAGGCAAATTGTCTTTGTTTTTTATTGTGACTTAGATGAAGATCAGACCACATTTTAGGAGTAATTAATGCAGAAAACAAGGTAATTGCAAAGGGCTTACAAACTCTTTCTTAATAGATATAGATATGTATAGCTTTCAATTAGTTATAATGTTTGAACTTACAAAACATAACACCATAATGATCAAAGGGTAAGGCATGGTGGAGTCCACAGAAGGAAGACTGGTTTCCTTGATTCCCCGAGCCATATCCACAACTCTCTACAAATTCTTGTGATTTTGGGCAGAGATGTTGCCACACCAAACAGTAATGCTCCTGGACAGGATGCCATAAAAATTGGCGAGGGTCAATGCGGACACTTTTTCAGACCCAACTTGATCTACTGCTTATTTTCAATATTTTCTGTTTAATTTCAGCCCCTCAATAAGCTGCTATGGGCACTGTGATGAGAGCAAGAAGGCACTGTGCTTTCCTTTATTACCTGTTAAAAGGTTATTAGCAACATCTTTAAGAACATAATCTTCAAATTTAAAACCCCAGGAAGTCTTGCCATTTAGAAGGATTGCATTCTTTCAAAAACGTAATAGCTTTTTTAAACTATACATTGGGGACAAATTTTATAACCAGGTTTTCAGCCTAAAGCTTTGCAGATATTGTGAATCTTAACATGAAAGCAACCCTGCTCGAGCCATAGTCTTTTTATTTATTAATGTTAACCATGCAAGCAAAGACCTCAACACCTAAAAACATAACAGTATCCAATGAGGACGTCTGCCTAAGGAAAGCTTCATTGTAACATCTAGCCCAGAGGCAAACAGAGAGCTTGCAGTAAATGGCTCCTTTTCACACACAGCTTCAACAAAAGATGGAAGAAAGAATTGACGTAAATGTCCTCAGCATGTCTGATAGCATCTGTGGACAGGGTTAATGTGCCAGTTTGTGAAAAGGTTATCTGAAATCTTTACTATTTCTCTTTCAGATCGTAGTGCCTGCAGTTTGATGGAAGTGTTTGAGAGGTAATTTAATTTTTATTTCGAGATACAGCCTGGTAACAGGGCCTTCCATCCCAATGAGCCTGCACTGCCCAATTACATCCATGTGACCAATTAACCAACTAATCTTTATGTCTTTGGGATGTGGGAGGAAACTGAAGCACATGGAAGAAACCCACATGGTCACAGGGAGAACGTACAAAAATATTGACTACCTTATTATTATCTTTGAATTAAAACATAGAGGGCAGCAGAGTCCAGGTCCTACAGTCCATGATGTTTTAACTCCAAGATCAATGGCACATTGCGCTCTATTTTTTGTCATCCATGTGCTGATCCAAGTCAATCTTAAATGTCCCTAATGAAGCTGCCTCTACCACAACGTTGGGGTTATTTTTACATTCACATGACAGCACCTCAATAGTGCAGCACTGAAATCAGCCTACAATTCACTCTTTGGAATAGACATTGAGCTCAAGCTCGCTCAACCTCTCCTCATATGAAACGCTCTCTAATCAAGGCAGCATCCTGGTAAATGTCAAAAATCTCTTTGCCTTGCTCCTCCGTAAACTCCTGTGAAATGATTAGCTTTATTTGTCACACGTGGTACATGCAGTGAAATGTATCATTTTGTGTCCATGGTTAGCACAGTCTGACGATTATGCTGGAGGTAACCTCCAAGTGTTGGCACAGTTTCTGGCACTACTTAGCATGGCCACAACTCAGTAACCCTAACCCCTACTCGTATACTTTGGAACGTGGGAGGAAATGCAAGTAGTCACGGAGAGAACATAGAAACGGCTTACAGACAGCAGCGGGAATTGAACCCTGATTAACGGTTATTGTAAAGTGACGATGCTGACCGTCTCTCTTAACACCATCCTTTAAACCTCATTTCTTTTTTATCTCCATTTTTGGTCAATCCACCTCTGGCAACCATACCTTTATCAACTTGACATTACCCTCTACTCTCCCTCTACTCCTTGTTGAACTCCCTAAAGTCTGTTTCTTTGACTAGACCTTTGTCTAGCCGCTTTGATAATTCCCCAAAACAATTCCTGTCCAGACAAACGATTATCATTTTGCAAGGTCACTTCTGGTGCTCTCTCCACAGATGCTGCTTGAACAGGAAAATATTTCCAGCATTTTTGCTCTTTTTTGACTCCTCCCTACATCAAAAATGGCATAACTGTGAAAAGACTTCAGGTGATTTATATGGGTGAAGCTACTGTATAAATGCAAGTTGTTGAGTTGATTTCATATCTCCAGAAAACTACGAGGTAAAAGTTTCCCATGCTGCTGTTGAGATGTTGCTGGTTGAGCTAATTATGGGTCACATTAACAATTGGTGAAGTCTGGATAGTCCTGTGAATAGTAACGAAGATACTTATTCTCTGTGAATGGTTTGCATGTTACCTCCACACTGAGGCAATGCTGCCAACCTGCTGCACTGTTCACTCACTGCTAAATATAACTTTAATTACTCGCACGTCAACGATATAGCAATTACAACAAATTATAAAGGGCAGGGTTGATTTGCATAAGAAAGGCTTCTACCTGCATGGTGGAGGCGTCAAGTTGACCAGTCTGATCAGGAATTAAAGTTGGCCTTATTTCCCCCACTCCCGTGTTTCAACACGTGTATATTATTCTGCAAGAAGCTAACCACAGGTATCAACCAGTAAATAAATAAAACTTCTCCTGCACCTATGTGATAGGCCTGATTTCAAAGTAAATTTATTATCAAAGTACACATGTCACTATATACAACCTTGAGATTCATTTCCTTGTGGGCGTACTCAATAAATCCATAAAATAAAAATGATCATAATAGAATCAATGAATGATTGCATCAACTAGGGCATTCAACCAGAGTCCAGAAAGCAACAAATTGCAAATACAGAAGGAAAAAAAAATTAAATAAGCAATAAATACCAAGAACATGGGATGAAGAGTCCTTGAAAGTGAGTCCATAGGTTATAGGAACATTTCAATGATGGGGCAAGTGAAGTTGAGTTAAGTTATCCCCTTCGGTTCAAGAACCTGATGTTTGAGGGGTAATAACTGTTCCTGAACCTGATGGTGTGAGTCCTGAGGCTCCTGTGCCTTCTTTCTGATGGCAGCAGTGAGAAGAAAGCATGACCTGGGTGGTGGGGACTCTGATGATGGATGCTGCTTTCTTGCAACAGTACTTTGTGTAGATCTGCTCAATGGTGGGAAGGGCTTTACCTGTGACGGACTGGGCTATATCCACTACTTTTTGCAGGATTTTCCATTCAAGGGCATTGGTGCTTCTGTACCAGGCTGTAATGCAGCCAGTAATTACACTCACGGAAAGGAGATCATTAGAATACTCCTAAACGCAGGAGATTCTGCAGATGCTGGAAATATTGAGTAACACACACACACACACACACACACAAAATGCTGGATGAACTCAGCAAGTCAGGCAGCATCAATGGAGGGGAACAAACAGTCAATAATGTTTCAGGCTGGAGTCAAGATGAAAGTTTTAGGCCTGAAATCTCAACTGTTTATTCCCTTCTAAAGATGTTGCTTGACTTGTCGAGAACCTCCACTATTTTGTATAAGTTCCCTTTGGATTTCCAGCATCTCAAAATCTCCTGTGCTTATGACTTGCTGCTCCACTGCATAGTCTCTTCAATTCGTGCTGGCCCTGAAGTAGTTTAAATATACTCTTCGATGGGGCTTCAGGGAGATCCACCATCAGTGCTCTTCCTCTGTGATCTCTGCTGTTCTCTAGCTCTTTGACCATGTGCATTACAGTAGTCTAGCTGTTAGTGTAATCGCTTAAGAGCACCAGTGATTACTGACCAGGGTTTGATTCCCACCAATCTTTGTAAGGAGTTACACACACAAAATGCTGGTGGGACACAGCAGGCCACGCAGCATCTATAGGAAGACGTACAGTCGACGTTTCAGGCCGAGACCCTTTGAAGGTCCACCAGCATTTTGTGTGCGTTGCTTGTATTTCCAGCATCTGCAGATTTCCTCGTGTTTGCGTTTGTAAGGGGTTTGTACATTCTCCCCATGACTGCGTGGGTTTCCTCCAGATGCTCCGGTTTCCTCCCAAGTTCCAAAAAATGTACAGTTCAGGATAGCAGGTTGTGGGCATGCTATGCTGGTGCCAGGATCATGGTGACACTTGCCGGCTGCCCCCAGCGTATCGCAAACGATGACACAAAAGAGCCACTTCACTGTATGTTTGGATGTACATATATACAAATAAAGCTGATCTTTATTCCTTTAACGTTTATGTGCTCAAAAAAGATTTACTACCACAGACACTTGTCTTTCCTGGGTACTTGGCTTGGCTACCTCCTTTGCCACTAACTTACCAGCTCCATTTTCCAGGCCTCCTAGTTTGGGCCCAGTGTGGTTAGCAGATACTTCCCTCCCTGGACCCTGCTAAATGGTCTCATTCTGAAACATCAGCTTTTATTTTCCTGCATTGATGCTACATGACCTGTGGAGCCTCCAGTATTATGTGTGCACTTCTCTGGATTTCCAGCATTTGCAGAATCTCTTTTGTCTTCAAATGTCTTTTAAATGATGTACTTGTTATGTAAGGAATTTCATCTTGGGAACCTGGTCTAGCAAAAGCCTAACTAGTAATGGTGAAAAGGGTGGGATGATGTGTAAGAGTTAGCACGTTCCTAGGTGGTGTTGGTTGTTGCTGCAAAAGACAGATTTCACCATATGCTTCAATGATCATTGGGGTGGAAAGGTAGCACAGTGGTTAGCACAACTCTTTACAGTACCAGCAGCCAGGGTTCAATTCCTGACGCTATTTATAAGGAGTTATTTTGTTCTCCGCGTGACTGCATGGTTTTCCTCTGTGTGCTCCGGTTTCCTCTTACTGTCCAAAGTTAATTGTTCTTTGTAAATTATCCCATAATCGGGGGTTGCTAGATGGCACAGCGCAAAGTGCTGGAAGGGCATATTCCTCTCGATAAATAAATAAAAATATAAATCTGGAGTGCAAGAGGAATAGAGAGCTATGGTTTCAGATGGATGGAAAGGCCTGCTTATCTTAACCTAGTGTTGGATCTCCATCTTCCATTCTTTCTAACTTTCAAGTTCATTGTTATCTGACTGTACATATATACAACCAATGAAACAACAGTGCAACCACTCAACATATATCACACATAGCACATAATCCAAAATATTATACTATAAATAAGTTAATAAAATATAATTCAAAATACACGTAGAAAAGCACAGCACAGGTAAACAGTAAACAGTTCAGTAAACTCACGCATTAATCTGCTCTCTGTATTGGCCCCGCATTGTGTTTCACATACCCACCATTCCTTCATTGTTAATCCCAAAGGACCATACTGCTTCCCAATCAAAATTCTCATCATTGGCATTAATTCTTTGGGCCCTTACAAGTTTTCTCACTCGACTACCTCTTTCAGTGCTTCACTATAAAATTCTTAAAGTCTCAAGGTCAAAGGGCAAGGAACCAGGCCTTTTAGCTCAACTGGTCCACGTTTTCCAAGATCCCCCATCTCAGCTTGAACTATTTGCCTACGCTTGACACATATCCTTCCAAAACTTTCCTATCCATACACTTGTTCAAGTAGTTTCCTTCTGGCAGCTCATTCCATATACTGATCACTCTCTGGGTGAAATAGGTGCCCTTTATGGTCCCGATAAATCTTCCTCCTTTCACTTTAAACCTATGCCCTCTAGTTCTTGGTTTCCCAACCCAAGGAGAAAAGACTGTGAACGATTACCCATTCTATGTCCCTCATGACCTTAGACTTCTCTATAAAAGACTCCTCTCATTTTCTAATGCTTCAATCAAAACGTCTCAACTTTCTCAACCTCTCTACATAATTCAAACCCTCAAGTCCTAAAAAGATCTTCATTAACCTCTGCTACACTCTTTCCAGTTTAATAACATCTTTCCTATAACAGGGTGACCAAAACTGAATAGAATATTCCAAATGTGGTCTCACTTACATCCTGTACATCATATCCTAACTTCTGTACTTATGGTGGCCAGCATGCCAAAAGCCCTTTTCACCATTTAGTCTACCTGTGATGCCACTTTCAGGGAACAATGTACTTGCATTGCTGGGTCCCTCTGTTCTAATAAAACTCCCAAGGGCCTTAACATTCACTGTGAAAGTCCTACCTTCATTCATTTTATCAATTTGCAACATCTCCCATGTATCCAACTTAAATGCTATTTGCCATTCCTTGGCCCACTTATACAGTTGATCAAGATCCCTCTATAAATCCTGATGGCTATCTTCACTGTCAACGACACCACCTACCAATTTTCAATTTCAATTCAAGTTTAATTGTCATTCAACTATACTTGAATACCCATGAGTACAGCCAAAAGAAATGGCATTACTCCAGGGCCAAGGTGTAAAACGAAATACCAACAGTCATTCTCAGCAAAAAGGCATACATCACACATATAGAATAACAAACACATACAAGACATCAGTAAAATACAGTCACACAAAGAATTTATATAGTCCAAGACCTTGAGTCTATAAATGTTACAATGGTTGGCAGTTGAAGACAATATAGCTTGTCTTCCACCAAGAAAACACTGGGGGAAGGCAGCACTGATGCTAGCGTGGACCAGCTCTGACACTCGGCAGGAGCGCACCGACTCCAACACCTCTCCTCTGGGTGCGGCAAACAGGTGACACTGTGGCTTGAGGCCCAGTCTTCACCATGACCAAGTCCGCCGCTCTTCTGCTGTCTGCCAATAAATCTGTGAATCAGACTTGCAGCATTCCACATCAACAATGTCCAACAGGGTCTTGCAATCACAAGAAACGTGACTAAGAGGATCACTCACTGTTAGACTGCACACTGCCTTGGCACACCAATTCCTCCAACACCTTTCCAATGCAAGCAGCTGCACGATCTGCACTAAACCAAGTTCCTCCAGCTCCTCTGCCAACAGGCAATCCTACAGCACTCCAAGATCTCAATATCCAGCAGAGTCTTGCGATCATATAAAAAACATTTACAGAAGACAATAACATCTCTGGTTGGCCCCATCGAAACCGCTGCACCCGAGTTTGCTGCCATCTTACCAGAACTATTTTAGTGTCATCTGCAAACTTACAAACCATGCCTTGTAGATTCTCATAAACAATATTGATAAAAGTAACAAATAACAATGGGTCTAGCACTGACTCCTGTGGAAGACCTGTAGTTGGGGACCTTCAGCGTATAAAACCATCTCCCATCATCACCCTCTGCTTCCTACATTAAGCCAATTCTATATCTACTGTAGGTAGCCAGGTCTCCCTGAATACCATGCAATGGTCTAGGATCAATTTGAGAGACAGGCAAGTCAATTTGCTCACAGATTCCTCCCTATGCTCGACCTGCTGAGTTCCTCCAGCAGATTGTTACTTCAGATTCCAGCATCTGCAGTCTTGGATGTCTATGTTGCCCACAGCACGCTCCATCAACAGCAACAAGATGACAACGAGGAGAGATAAGGGACAGCAGATGCTGGAACCTGGAGTAAAAATCCGCATTGCTAGACTTCACTCAGCTTCACTGGCCCCATCATTAGAATGTTCCCACAACCAATAGACTCACTTCCAAGGGCTCTTTTATTTTATGTTATTGATATTTATTGCTTATTTATTTATTATTACCATTTCAGAAGGAACCAGTGGATGGGGAATAGGAGAGTCAGTGGATTAAGGGTGAGGGTGATGAGCTGAGATAACCAAGTGGCAGAGGAGAAAGAAAATGGGTAAGAAGGGGGCTGGAGATTAAAGTTTGGAAAGGAGGGGAAGTTGGTAGAACCTGGATGGATCATAAAGAGATAGAAACATACACTGCAGGTACAGGTTTCTTCCACAGAGCTTGAGTGAGACTGGAACTAGAGGTCATGGGTTAAGGGTGAAATGTTTAACGGTAACATGAGGAAGAGATTCACTCAGAGGATGGTAACCCAAAGGTATGAACATTGAATTCTCCAGTTTCAGATAACCCATAGTCATAGGGTCATAGAGCACTACAGTGCAAAATCAGGCCCTTTGGCCCATCTAGTCCATGCCTAACTAATATTCTTCCTAGTCCCTTCGATCTGCACCTGGAATGATTGACAGTGGAAGTGGTGGATGCAGGTTCAATTTCAACATCCTTGAGAAGTTTGGATAAGCTGATGGATGGGAGAGGAGTGAAGGGCTATGACTAGAGGGACCTGAAAGAATAATAGTTTGGCATGGAGTAGATGGGCCAAAGAGCCTGTTTTTGCACTGTAGTGCTCTGTGATTCTATGACTATGGGTTATCTGAAACTGGAGATTCAATGTTCATATCTTTGGGTTATTACAGATTATCCAGGTGGAATATGAGGTACTGTTGCTTTAGTTTGCGTTTAGCCTCAAACCAATGAGTCTGAGGACAGAGAGAGCAGTGTGGGAACGGGAAGAGAACATAAAATTGCTTGAAGCTAGAAGCCCAAGTTGGTCATTGCTAACAGAGCACCGGGTAGCAACAGGATTGCCTAGTCTATGTTTGGCCTCACTGATGAGGAAGAGGCCACACTGTGAGCACCAGATGGAAATCGGAATCAGAGCTGAAGTGACTGCTGTTGACCTACAATATCCATTATTAAATAACAACTATTTATAATGCAACATATCATTCTTCTGGCTTGAATTGTACTCTGGAGCACAGATCAACCTCAGAGTTCAACTTTGAACCAAATCTTAGGGATTCCTGTTTGTATCCACAGGGATCCAAACACAAATGACCCATGTAAGAGGTGAAATAAAGGTCAATGCTCTTTTGTTCCTGAAGATTCATTTTCACAGCATTATCACATGGGTATCTGTTCAGCATTTCATCCCGTGATTCTATTTTGAGGTTGCAATGTAACGATTTGATTCTTCCAACAACAATCCAGTGAAATTAGTTACTGAGGAGGTCTGCTGGCTGTTCTGTGGTTTCAGGGGCACTTTACCTGACATGGAGGTACGTCCATCAATGTTCACGGAACATTGAACGGGAAGATGAAATACAGAGTTGGAGAAACACTAATCACCAGAGTGTATCCCTCACACTGCGTGAATTTTATAGTTGACCATAGCAGGAAGCAGGCAGCTGTCCCATATTATAGGCACTCTTCTCTAAATTTAGGTATATTCAGAAATTCTTTCCCGCATCTATAAACAAAAAGACCATAAAATATAAGGGCAAAATTAGGCTATTCAGCCCATTGTGTCTGCTCCTCCAACTAATCATGGCTAATTTTTTTTTTCAAACCAATTCGCCCACATTCTTCCAGTAACCCTTAACTTCTTTACTGATCAAGAACTTACCCGTCTCTGCCTTAAGTCTATCCAGTGGCTTGGTCTCCACAGCCCCCTGTGGCATTGAATGCCACAGCTTCACCATGCTTTGGCTGAAGAAATTCTTCCTCATCTCAGTTTTAAAAGGGATGCCCCTTTATTCTGAGGCTGTGCCCTCAAACCCCTGACTCCTGTACAAATGGAAACATCCTCCCCGTGTCCACTTTATCCAGGATTTTCAGTATCCAGTAGGTTCCAATGAGATCCTCTCTACTCGAAAGAAATAATATATTTGTCATGAGCCCTGTGGTTTGCCATAGAGTGGTGAGCTTCTCGGGTTCCTGAGCACCTGTATTTACTAATCAATATCTTAAGCCCTTGTGATATTGGTTTAATCTTGTTAACTGTGGCTGGCGCATGTTTCCGTGTTCTATGATTATTTACACAGGACTCTGATTCAGTGCCTTGGGGTGGGGTCATTGTGACTTTACGTGGTGTTCCTCAGTTGCTCCTTTGATTCTCTGAATCTGATGTCTGCCACTTCTTGTGTATCCTGCTGTTTCTCCGCACCCGAGTCCCGTCCTTCATGACTGTACAGCGAAAATATTGTCATAGAATGAAGGGTCCCTGATTTTATACAAGTTCTCTATCATCAAGCACTCCTCATATGTTCAGCCTTTCATTCACTCTTGTGGAACTTCTCTGGACCCTCTTTAGGGCCAGTGCATCCTTTATTAGATATGAGGCCCAAACTTGCTCACAATATTCCGAATGCAGTCCAACCAATGCCTTACAAAACCCCAACAAAGCAGAATTAGGCCATTTGGCCCATCGAGTCTGCTCCATCATTTCATCGTGGCTGATCCATTATTCCTCTCAGCACCCGTCTCCTGTCTTCTCTCTGTATCCCTTCATGCCTTGACTAATCAAGAATCTATTAACCTCTGCCTTAAATATTCATAAAGACTTGTTAGGCACAGCTGCCTATGGCAACAAAATTCCACAGATTCACCACTCTCTGGCTAAAGAAATTCCTCCTCATCTCCATTCCAAAAGGATGGCCCTCTATTCTGAGGCTGTGTCATCTGGTCCTAGACTCTCCCACCAACTGAAGCATCCTTTCCACATCCACTCTATCAAAGTCTTTCACCATTCAATAGGTTTCAGTTAGGTCATTTTTATGACATCCCCTCAAAATGAATGCTTTATCGTGCATTTTAATCTTGAGGGAACCATTGCCCCTTCATTGCTTTTCCTAAATGACCACTTGTCAAAAAGAATCATTTGTTTATAAGAGTATCGGAAACAAGAACAGGAGTAGGCCATTCTGTCCCTCAAGTCTGTTCTGGTTTTCAGCTCAACTTCACCGGCCTGCCTTATCCCCATGTCACCTGACACACATAGAATTTAAGATCGTGTCTATCTAAGCTTTGAATACATTCAATAATTCCACCTCCACAGCTCTTTGAATTACAAGAATTGTTAAGATTCATGACTTGAAGAGAAATGAAATTCCCCCTCATCTCCATTACTTTATAAACATAGCAATTCTCTGAGAGTCAACTAATAGTGATAATGAGCTACCTGAAATTGCCACTCCCCCATCTGCCAGCCTTTATTTTTTTGCCTATAACTTCTACCTGGACCCAGACCAAAGCCCTCCATACCTCTCTCATCCATGTGCCCATCCAAACACTTAAACATTGCAATTGAACCTGCATCTGCCACTTTCACTGGCAGTTTGCTCCACATTCACATCCCTTTTGAGGGAAGAAGATCCCCCTGAGGTTCAACTTAAATCATTCACCTGCCACCCTAAAACTATGACCTCTAGATCTAATCTCATCCAGCCTCAGGGGAAATGGCCTGCATGTGTTTACCTTATCTATACCACTCATAATTTTGCATACCTCCACAAGATCTCCCCTCACTCTCCTACACTCCACCGAATAAAGTTCTAGGGTATTCAAACTTTCCCTGTAACTCAAATCAGGGATTCCCAACCTTTTTTTATACCATGGACCACTACCATTAACTGAGGGGTCCATGGACCACAAGCTGGGAACTCCTGGCTCAAATCGTCAAATACCATCAACATCTTTGTAAATTTTCTGAGCTGGAGTACTTGGTTCCATGCCTCATGACTCTATAACGTTCTCAGGTCTCTGGCGCTGAGTCTGGCTTTGTGGGTCAGAAGGAAAGGGAGGAGAAGAAGAACGCTGTCGTGACAGGGGATTCCATAATTAGACAGGAGATTCTGTGGAAATGAAGAAGACACTCAGATTGTATTTTGCCTCTCAGGTGCCAGGATCAAGGATGACTCAGATTGGGTCCACAGAATTCTAAAGGGCAAGAGTGAGCAGCCAGAAGTCATGGTACATCTTGGTACCAAGGCCATAGGTAGGGAAACGGGGCAGGTCCTGAAGGAAGAATATAGTGAGTGAGGTAGAAAGCTGAAAAGCAGGACCTCCGGGACAGTCATCTCTGGACTGCTGCCTGAGCCACGTGTCGGTGAGCGTAATATTAGGATGATATGACAGATGGATGTGTGGCTGATATATTGGTGCAGGGAACAGAATTTCTGATTTCTGGATCATTGGATCTCTTCTAGGGAAGGTATGACCTGTACAAAGAGGACAGGTTACACCTGAACCCAAGGGGGACCATTATCCTTGTGGGTGGGTTTGCTAGAGATGCTGGAGAAGGTTAAAACTAATTTGGCAGTGGGATGGGAACCAGAGTGATAGGATTGAGGATGGTATACAAGTGGGAAGATTTCACAGCTAATGTAATGCTCTCTGTGTAGAAGCAATGTTTGGGTTATGGTTAGAGGTAACGGGTGCTTTGGAATGTGATCTGTCCAATGAAGGGAATATATTTTCGTGTTGTGTGCTTGACACTGATGTGAGCTGCTCAGCAGGGGATGAAGGGAGAGAGAAGGTTGAAGAGGAAAGGGAAACTGTGAGCTCCAACTTGTGCATATTAAAGTGTTTCATTAAAATGGACCCTTTTTTAACTTTTTCTTTACTAACCCTTCAGTCAAATTAAGAATTATAAAGTTAAATCATTTAATTGTAGGCGGTGCGCTGTCTGTTATTTTGTGGTACTTATTTGTAACAGGGGAATGAATCACGCAGCATCCACACAAACAGGGGTTTCAGGGCGGGCTTGCACCTCAATCTCACACGTTTACTGGGGTTGAGGACTGTCTTCCCTTGACTTACGCAGCCGACGGAACCAGAGCGTTTCACAAGTAAATACAATGTATAGTGAGACTGAAGAAGGACAAGCAGATAATGGGGCAAAATTACAGTCAGTGGGATGAGTTGAAGTGTAATACTGGGGCAACTTGAAGAGTGATGAATATGAGATTGAAAATGCTAAATTTGAACGTACACCGTATGCAAAATAATTGCAGCACAATTAGAGATTAGCAGGTATAATGATGTGGACATCGCTGGCTGAAAAAATATCATAGTTGGGAGCTTAACATCCAAGGATACACATTATATCCAAAGGGCAGGTAGATAGGCAAAGGGGTTGGGGTGGCTCTGTTGGTAAAAAGTGAAATCAAATCCTTAGTAAAAATTGACATAGGATTAGAAGACATAGAATCCTTGAGGGTAGAGTTAAGAAACTGTAAGAGTAACAAGACACAGATGGGTGTTATATACAGGCCTCCAAACAGTAGCCAGAATGTGGGATACAAATTACAACAGGAGAGAGGAAAGGCAAGTAAAAAGGGTAATGTTGTAATTGTTAAAATATGAAAGCAGATTGGCAAAATTAGGTTGGTGTTGGACCCCACGAGAGATAATTCATAGAATGCCTTCGAGTGACGTTTTAGAACAGCTTGTGGTTGAACCCACTAGAGGAAAGGTAATTGTTGATTGGATGTTATGTAATAAACCAGATTTGATTCTGGAGATTAAGGTAACAAAAGCCTTAGGAGGCAGTGATCATAATATGATGGAAGTCACCTAGCAATTTGAGAGGGAGATGTCAGATATATCAGTATTAACAGTGGAGTAAAGGGAATTACAGGCATATGAGAGAGCAGCTTGCCAAAGTTGATTGAAGGGGACACTAGCAGAGATGATGGCTGAAGAGCAGTGGCTGAGGTTTCTGAAATAACAGGTGGAATATAGTGTAGCGAAGTGCATGGTCATGCATTTTGGTAAAAAGGAATAAAGATGTAGATTATATTCTAAATAGGAATAACATTCAAAAATCAGGAGTGCAAAGGTCCTTATGCAGGATTCCCTAAAGGTTATCTTGCAGGATGAGTCAGTGGCAAGGAAGGCAAATGTAATGTTAGTATTCATTTTGAGAGGATTAGAATATGTGAGCAAGGAAGTAATGTTGAGGCTTTATAAGGCATTGGCCAGACTGCACTCGGATTATTGTGAGCTGTTTTGTGCCCCTTTTCTGCAAACAGTTGTGCTGACATTGGAAAGTGTCCAGAGGAGATTCACAAGAATGATTCCGGGAACGAAAGGGTTAATACATGAGGAGCGTTTGATGGTTCTGAGGTTGCAGTCACTGGAGTTTAAGAGAATGAGGGGAATCTCATTGAGACCTATCAAATATGGTTAGGGCAAACACGAGGAAATCTGCAGTTGCTGGAAATTCAAACAACGACACACACAAAATGCTGCTGGAACACAGCAGGCCAGGCAGCATCTATAGGGAGAAGCGCTGTCGACGTTTCGGGCCGAGACCCTTCGTCAGGACTAACCGAAAGGAAAGATGGTAAGAGATTTGAAAGTAGATTTATTGTTAGGTCTGGGTAGAGGGTATGTGGAGAGGATGTTTCCTATAGTGGCTGAGTTTAGGACTAGAGGACAGAGTGTCAGAATAGAGGGATGTCCATTTAGAACAGAGATGAGGAGGAATTTCTTTAGCCCAGATGGTAGTGAATTTGTGGAATTCATTACCACAGACAGTTGTGGAAGCTAACTCATTGAGTATATTTAAAATAGATGTTGTTAGGTTCTTGATTACAGGACGTTGAAGACAATGAGAAGATGAAAATGGAACTGAGAGATAATAAAGCAGCCATGATAGAATGGTGCAGCAGACTCGATGGGTTAAATGGTCTAATTCTATTTCTATGTCTTAAGGCCTTATGACCCTGTGATGTTTGGACTGTAGTGGATTCATGGGTTTAGTGGATTGGACAGGAACGTGGAGGTGAAATCAAAGCTGGAAGAGGCTCAAGGGACTGAATAGTCCATTGCTTTTCCTATTTTTTCAAGGATGAACACTACTTCCTTTTTATAAGCTATAGCTTGGAGGTTATGATAAAGTCATGGTGGTTTATAGTTGGAGAACGGGATGGATGAATATAAATGAGTCAAGAGAAGAATGGTCATAATATGAGACAGCTGGCTGTGTCCTGTTGCTGTCTGAAAAATATTAACAGCAAATTTGACATCATTAAAATGGTGTCACGGTGTCAACACTTTCTTGTGCAGTCAATCTGTCACTGAAGGAGCAAGGAGTCCCAACATCACACATTTGTCAATGCTCTATTGTTGACAAGAAGCAGAATAATTTATTGAGTTAAGTTATTCAAAAGCTCTGTATTTATCTCTGGCAGAAGAAACTGTTTATTGAAGTGAGTAAAAACCTCTGGATAGACAGACTGTGGCTTCAGTACTTTTCCTGTGTACTTAATCCCAACATGTGGCTAGCCACTAAACTTTGGTCTATAAAGCCACTGTTTATGGCAAGATGGGAAGAGTGATAAATGTCAAAGCAACATTTTTTCCTTCTCTTTCCCAAGCTCATTATCCTTACTTTTTTTTTTGAGGAATGAGCCACTGACAGCAGCTTACCAGAGTCCTCTATCCTAGGCCAACCTTTCACGTTGACCCTCAGGTGTACCCCTTCTTCGAACGTTCTTCCTCCCCCAGGGATGAGGTCTTTGGAGCTTCTGTTGGCATTTCCATAGCTCTGGGCTTTTAACAGGATGGAGCTGGTAGTCTCATGCCCAACCCTCCTCCTTTCCATGCTGGAGTTAACATCTAGAATCTGTGAATGTACAAAGAAAAGATCTTGAGGTGTGTGGTCCACTCTCTGCAAGTGGTCACACCCAGGACAGGTTTGAAAGTGGGAAATAAGGTCGAACCTTAGAGAAGCATTTCAGATCAATCTGATCAATAAAGCAGTTGGGTTGTTGACAGAACCTATCTGGTTAACTAATATCCTTCCTTTCACACTCCACATATGCTACTCAGCCTGCTGAGTTCCTCCAGCAGTATGTTTTTTCAGCTCCAAAGAAAAGCAATTATGGCACGGCAATTGCTCTCTATGTGAATGCAAGAAACTGCACAGGGTTGTGTATGCAGCTCAGTACATCATGGAAATAAGCCTCCCCTCCATGGACTGTGTTTGCACCTCACACTGCCTCAGTAAAGCAGCTAGCATAATCAAATACTCCACGAACCCCAGATGGTCCCTTTTCTCAGAGAACATAGAAAATACGCCGCAGTGCAGGCTACAGGTCCTTTAACCCACAATTTGGTACCGACCTTTTAACCTAATCCAAGGTCAGTCTAATGCTTCCCTCCCACATAGTCCTCCATTTTTCTTTCATCCAAGTTTTCCCCCTCACATTGGGCAGATGATACAAAAGCCTGGAAGTGTTTATCGTCAGGTTCAGGGACAGCTTCTATCCTAACTTATTAACCAGGGAAATAATTCCCTAGTTAATAAGTTGGGCCCTTGACCTCACAATCTACCTCATTATGATCTTGCACTTTATTGTTTGTCTACACCACACTTTCTCTTTATTCTTTATTATTATTATTAATAAAGAATTCATTATTCATTATTATTGTTTTACCTTATGCTACCTCAATGCACAGTGCAATGATCTGATTTGAGTGAACAGTAAGCAAGAGAAGCTTTTCACTGTATCTTGGTACATGTCAAATTAATAAACTGATTCCAATTCCAGCAACTCTTGTGTCTGCCACATTTACCTGGTCAGTATATGTGACCTCAGATCCAGGTGAAGTCCGCTTTACAAATTAAGGATTAAATCCAGTACGAGGGGTGATTGATATGCTCGTGGTCTAAGGTAGAAGGTTTTAGAAAACCTAGCACATTTATTTTTCAACAAGCTCCTACATTTACACACTTAGTCCAGCGGGCGTGGAGCATACGGATCTTGGACCTCCAGAAAGTGTCCACAGATGGGTGATAGATAAGTTCGTGTCCTGAGGTAGAAGGAGATGAATTATTAACTTCAAACTTTCTGCGTAGTCACTCAAAGAGTTGAACTGCATGTGCATGTAACGAAAGCTGTATAACTCCTTTCAACAGATTGGAGAAGTATGGATAAAGTAAAAGAGAAAAATGTCGATAAAGATAAAGTAAAAGCATAAGTTAAAAAGAGAAAAGTAAGGGTGGAGTGCAGAAAAGTAAAGTGCAAAAGAGACAAAGATTACTTGAGTTTAAAAGCATTGTGCGTGTAAGGGCTCTTCGTCTGAAAGCATATAGTATTTGAAACAAGATCAGCAAACTTGTGGCACAAATCAGTACAAAAGGGTATGGTTTAGTGGCTATTCCAGAAACATGGTTGCAGAGTGGAGAGGATTGGGAATTAAATATCCAAGGATGTCAGCTGATATGACAGGAAGGTGAGGTAGATGGGGTAACACTCTTAATTAAGGATCAGATCAGAATGATAGTGACAGACGATATAAGAACTAAGGAGCAGAATGTTGAATCCAGCTAGGTAAAGATTAGGAATAGCAAAGGGAAAAAAAATCACTGGTGGGAGTTGTCTATTGGCCGCTGAATAATAATATTACGGTGGCTCAGGCAATAAACCAAGAAATATCTGAGGCATGTAAAAATGGTACAGCAGTTATCATGGAGGACTTTAACTTGCATGTAAATTAGGTGAATTAGATTGGTCGAGGCAGTCTAGAGGAAATGAATTGAATTGAATTGACTTTATTACTTAGATAGATAGATAGATAGATAGATAGATACTTTATTCATCCCCATGGGGAAATTCAACATTTTTTTCCAATGTCCCATACACTTGTTGTAGCAAAAACTCATTACATATAATACTTAACTCAGTAATAATATGATATGCATCTAAATCACTAACTCAAAAAGCATTAATAATAGCTTTTAAAAAAGTTCTTAAGTCCTGGCAGTTGAATTGTAAAGCCTAATGGCATTGGGGAGTATTGACCTCTTCATCCTGTCTGAGGAGCATTGCATCGACAGTAACCTGTCGCTGAAACTGCTTCTCTGTCTCTGGATGGTGCTATGTAGAGGATGTTCAGGGTTTTCCATAATTGACCGTAGCCTACTCAGCGCCCTTCGCTCAGCTACCGATGTTAAACTCTCCAGTACTTTGCCCACGACAGAGCCCGCCTTCCTTACCAGCTTATTAAGACGTGAGGCGTCCTTCTTCTTAATGCTTACATCCTTCATATACATGAGGAGTAAAAATCTTTACGTTACGTCTCCTTCTAAATACACAATGTGTAATTTATAGTAATTTGTAATAGATAGGACTTCATAGAATGCATCCATGATGGCTTTTTTAAACAGCATGTAACTGATTTAGTTACTGATGTAGTTAGCAACCCTCCTGGAAAGGGTGATCACAGTAAGATTGAGTTTGTCATACAAATGGAGGGTACATTTCTTGCATTTTAAACTTTTCCTGATCTTCCAGTTTCTTACTACTCTTGGTGACTTTTTATGTATGAGATTTTAGTTTGATGCTTTCTTTTATTTCCTTAGTTATCCAAGGCTGGTTCTCCTCATCCTTACTGTCCTTACTTTTAAATGGAATATATTTTTGTTGAGCACCATGAAAAATCTCTCTTCCAATATTACTCAAACATCCCACCATATAGCCTGTGTTCCTAGCCTACACTAGCTGAATCCTCCCTCATCCCATTGTAGTCTCCATTGTTTAGGTATAATACACTGGTTTTCAATCGAACTATTGCACCCTCCATTTGTATGAGAAACTCAATCATAGTGTGACCACTCTTTCCAAGAAGATCCCTACCAACAAGATCACTAATTTTACCTGTCTCATTGCACAGGACCAGATCTAAATAGCACGATCCTTGTAGGTTCAGTAACACGCTGTTCAAGAAAGCCATTGTGGATGCATTCTATGAAGTCCTCCTCAGACTGCCTCGACCAATTTTCGACCCAATCTATGTGCAAGTTATGATAACTGATGTTCCATCCTTATATGCCTCAGATATTTCTGCTTATTGCCTGTGCCACTGTCATGTTATTATTCAGCGGCTGATAGACAGCTCCCACCAGTGATTTTTTTCCCCTTACTATTCCTAATCTCTACCCAGATGGATACAATATTCCGCTCCTCAGCTCTTATACTGTCTCGCACTATTGCCCTGATCTCATCTTTAATTAAGAGCGCTGCTCCACCTCCCTTCACTCCCTGTCTATCCTTCCGTATTACCTGATATCCTTGGATATTTAATTCCCAATCCTCTCCACTCTGCAAACATATCACTCTAATGCCCAGTAAATCATACCCTTTTGTACTGATTTGTGGCACATGTTATCTAACCTTGTTTCGAATATTACGGGTATTGAAATAAAGTGCCCTTACACTCATTGTGCTTTTAAAATCTTGTAATCTTTTACTCTTTTGTACTTGGCTTTTCTTCACTCCACTCTTACTTTTCTCTTTTGTTTTTACTTTATCTTTATCCATGCTTTCTCTTTTTACTTTATCCACACTTCTCCAATCTGTTGAACCCACCCCCCCCCCCCACTATTTAGATTAAAGCTCTATCCACAGCCCTAGTTACGTGATTCACTGGGATCCAAGTCACATCACGGTTCAGGTGGAGCCTGTCCCATTGGTACAGCTCCTCCTTCCCCAATACTGATGCCAATTTTCCATGAACTTAAAACCCACTACTCCCACACCAATCCTTGAGCTACGCATTTAACTCTCTAATCTTCTTAACCCTATGCCAATTTGCACGTGGCTCGGGTAGTAATCCAGAGATTATCATATTTTCGGTTCTGCTTTTTAATTTAGTCCCAAGCTGCTCAAATTCCCTCAGCAGACCGTCTTTCCTCATTCTACCCATGTTGTTGGAATCCACATGGACCATGACAACTGGATCTTTCCCCTCCCACTGCAAATTCCTCTGCAGGTCGGATAAGATGTCCCGAACCTGGGCAGCAAGCAGGCAACACAGCCTTCGGGACTCTCTATCCTCGCAACAGAGAACTCTGTCTATTCCCCTGACTATACTTTCCCCAATTGCCACTACTTTTCTCTTCTCTCACCCCTCTTGAATGGCTCCCTGAACTATGGTGCCACAGTTAGATTGCTCACCCTCCCTACAGCCCCCACTCTCATCCGCACAGGAGGCAAGAATCTCAGGCCTGTTGGACAAGCTCAAGGGCTGAGGTTCCTCCAGCACTGTCTCTTGGATCCCACTACCCACCTCACTCACAGTCCCTGACCACAGACAGAATTCGAGGCACCTAATCTAATGGGTGTGACTACCTCCTGAAACAGAGAATCCAGGTAACTCTCCCCCTCCCCGATGTTCCTTGGAGGACGAGAAGGGGAAATTGATATTGGGTAATGAGGAAATGGCTGAGGCTTTGAACGTCTACTTTGTCTCGGTTTTCATGGTGGAGGACATGTCTAACATGCCAAAGAGAGATGACATGGACGCGATGGGAGGTGAGGACCTCGATACAATAGCTATCACTAAAGTGGTAGTGTGGAGTAAACTTGTGGGCCTAAAGATAGACGTCCTCTGGTCCTGATGGAATGCATCCTAGGGTACTGAAAGAAATGACAGAGATTATAGGAGAGGCTTTGGTGATAATTTAGCAAAATTCTCTGGACTCTGGGAAGGTCCTGTTGGATTGGAAGAAGGAGACTATCACATCACTGTTCAAAGAAGGATATAGGCAAAAGGCAGGTAACAATAGGCCAGTTAGTTTAACATCTGTTGTTGGGAAAATGCTTGAAGCTATCATTAAAGAAGAAATAGCGAGGCATCTGGAAAGGAATTGATCCATCAGGCAGACACAGCATGAATTCAACAAAGGTAGGTCCTGTTTGACAAACTTACTGGAGTTCTTTGAGGATATAATGAGCACAGTGGATAGAGGGGAACAGATGGATGTTATATACTTGGATTTCCAGAAGGCATTATGTGTCACATAAAAGACTTATCCATAAGATAAGGATGCATAGAGTTGGGGATGATGTATTAGCATGGATAGAGGATTGACTAACCAATAGAAAGCAGAGAGCTGGGATACATGGGTGTTTCTCTAGTTGGCAATCAGCGGTGAGCGGTGTGCCGCAGGGGTCAGTGCTGGGCCCGCACCTGTTCAGGATATACGTTAACGATCTGGAAGAGGGGACTGAGTGTAGTGCATCTAAGTTTGTTGATGATACTAAAATGAGTGGAAAAGCAAATTGTGCAGAAGATATGGAGACTCTGCAGAGAAATATAGATGTTAAGTGAGTGGGCAAGGGCCTGGCAGATGGAGTACAATGTTGGTAAATGCGAGGTTATCCACTATGGAAGAAAAAATGGAAGATCAGATTATTTAAATGGTAAGGTTGCAGCATGCTGCTGTGTGGAGGAACTTGGGAGAACTTGTGCATGAATCACAAAAGGTTGGTTTCCAGGTGCAACAGGCTCTCAAGAAGGCAAATGGAATGGAAGCTTTCATTGCCAGAGGGATCGAATTTAAGAGCAGGGAGGTTATGCTGCAACTATACAGCATACTCGTGAGGCCACATGTGGAGTACTGCGTGCAGTTCTTGTCTCCTTATTTGAGGAAGGATATACTAGCTTTGGAGGTGGTGCAGAGGGGGTTCAGCTGGTTGATTCCAGAGATAAGGACTATGAGGAGAGATTGAGTCGCCTGGGTCTGTATTCGCTGAAATTCAGAAGGATGAGAGGAGATCTTATAGAAACAAATAAAATTATGAAAGGGATAGATGAGATAGAGGCAGAAAAGTTGCTTCCACTTGTAGGTGAGATAGAATTAGGGGACATAGCCTCAAGATTAAGGAGAGCAAATTTAGAACGGAGATGAAGACGAACTGGTTTTCCTAAAGAGTGGCGAATCTGTGGAATTCTCTGTCCAATGAAGCAGTGGAGGCTACCTCAGTAAATATATTTAATGCAAGGTTGGATAGATTGTTACATTGTAGGGGAATTGAGGGTTATGGGGAAAAGGCAGGTAGGTGGAGCTGAGTCCATGGCCAGATCAGCCATGATCTTATTGAATGGTGGAGTAGGCTTGACAGGCCTGATGGCCTACTCCTGCTCCTATTTCTTATGTTCTTATGCCTGGGTATTCAGTCACTGCACAGCCTGAGGGAAAAAGCTGTCCTAGTCCTGATGTTCCTGTACCTCCTACCTGATGGTAGTGGGTCAGAGAGATTTTGGAATGGGTGGTAAAGATCCTCAATAATGCTTCAGTCCCCTAGGGGAAGGAGTCCCCGGTGATCCTGCCAGCAGCTTTTACAATTCCCTGTAGGGTCTTACAGTCTGATGCCTTACAGATTCTATACCACAGACTGATCCAGCCAGACAGGACACTTTAGATGGTGCTTCTGTAGGAAGTTGTTAGAATGGAGGCGAAGAGCTTTGCACACCTCAATCTCCTCAGAAAGTGTAGATAGTGTGCCTTCTTGACTAGTAAGGAGGTATTGTGGATCCCGGTTAGAACATCTGCCATGCGCACTCCAAGGAACTTTGTGATCTTCACTCTCTGCTCAGCAGAGCCTTTAATGTGCAATCGAAAGTGGTCAACCTGCACCTTCCTGCAGTCCACAATCATCTCTTCTGTCTCGTCTCTGTGGAGGCTCGAGTAGTTTTTCTCACACAAGCCTCTCTACCTCCTCTCTGTATGCCGACTCATCGTTGTTGCCGATTAGGGCAACCACGGTTGTATCATCGGTGACCTTGATGATGCGTCATGAGCTGTAGCTGGCAGTGCAGCTGTGAGTCAGCAGCGGGTTGAGAACGCAGCCCTGGAGGGCACCAGTGCTCAGCATGACGGAGCTAGAGATGTTGCTGCCACCCAAAAGCAGAGATGGGTGTTCAGAATTTCAGGCCCAGAGCGTTAACAGCTCTGTAACATGCAATGGAACCCCCAGCTCTCATGTTGAACCAAGAGTCTTGTTATCCTCATACACAAACAGGCAGCAGAACATTCCGGAACACAGCATGTAGACTCTGCAAAGCAATGAAAATTACCTGCTGGAGAGGAGGCCTCTTCCTTCTCATACACGGCAAAGCAAAGCAAGCTGATGTGCAAAGGTCCCCATGGGGGCCGTAAATACGAAGAGATTAACTAGACCTCTTGCTCAGCCTTGCAAGTTGGTTTTTTTTTCAATTTACAAACAGTCAGGAACTTTATCTTGGAGGCAAATAAAAATTTTTTGAAAAGGAACTGCAGATGCTGGAAAATTGAAATAGAAATAGAAAATGTGGGAAACGCAACTTAAAGTTCCTGGGAGTCAACATCTCTGAGGATTTATCTTGAACCCAACATATTGAGGCAGCTTTAAAGAAGGCATGAAAGTAGTTATACTTCATTAGAAGTTTAAGGAGATTTGGTATGTCACCAATGACACTTCAAATTTCTATGGATGTACCGTGGAGAGCATTCTAACTAGCTGTATCACTGTCTGGTAAGCGGTGAGGGGGCTACTGCACCGGATTGAAAGAAGCTGCAGAGAGTTGTAAACTTAGTCAGCTCCATCATGGGCATTCGCCTATGTAGAGTCCAGGACATCTACAAGGAGTGATGTCTCCAAAAGGTGACCGTCACCCAGGACGTGCCTTGTTCTCATCGCTACTATCAGAAAGGAGATACAGAAGCCTGAAGGCACACACTCAGTGATTCAGCAACAGCTTCTTCTCCTCTGCCATCTGATTTCTGAATGGACATTGAACTTGCAAACACTACGTCACTACTTTTTTATTTCTATTTTTTGCACTACTTATTTAATTATTTAATATACATACCGCAATTCACATTTTTCTATCATTATGTCTTGCATTGTACTGCTGCCACAAAAACGACACATTTTGTGACATATTCACGATGATATTAAACCTGATTCTAATTCTGAAATGCTCAGTGGACCGGGCTGAGTGTTTGCTGCGTTTTCTGATGTTATGTTTGCAGAAGAAGCTCTTCTGAAAGCAGTTCTCTAAGTTCACGAAGCAGAAGCAAAGTCCATGACCTCATTCTGGTACTGTGCATCACGAACAGCTGTTTCCACCTCTGAGCCTTTCCTAATTAGAGAGCTGAATTCCAGGCATTAGAGCTAATTGACCAGAAGGAATGGCATCTGTGTGACACTGAATCAAATAAATCTCACACAAACTCAAAATGCTTTAAACAAATTAAATGGAATCCACCTTGTGTAAAGAGAATGATGATATCATGAATTTAACATCTGATATCCTGTGGTGATACACAGAGTAGGGTGGAGCCTGAATCACAATGTATTCTTCTGCTGCTAAAGTGCAGCTGTGGTTTCGAGAGGTAGGTTTTTTAAAGTATAATTATCTACACAGGGATCCAGGAGAGTGTCATTATCTTCAGAGGGTGGCTGGGAGTGTGTCATTATCAATGTGGAATCCCCAGAATAAGAGGTGAGCTGCTTGGGGCTGACATTTCTTTACACAGAGGGTGGAAAATCTTCGGATTTTACCCTTGATTCCATTAATGCCTAGAAATACCTTGATATCTCAAACTTAACAGTTGAGCCTCCATAGCTCTCTACTCCAGTGAGCTGTGGAGAATTAACTGTTAAGTTTGAGATGTCAAGATATTTCTAGGTATTCATGGAATCAAGGGCATGGGGGTAACCTTCTCAACCAGTGAGGGTATCTTCAAGAGGCAGTGATTCAAAAAGATAACATCCATCACTAAGGAATCTCACCATCTGGGTCACGTTCTCTACCTGTTACTATCATCGGGGAAGAGGTAAAGGAGCCTGAAGACGCACACTCGATATTTTACAACCAGCTTCTTCCCCTCCACCATCAGACTTCTGTATGGTCCATGAGCCCATAAACAACAGCTCACTGCTCTTTTTTGCACTATCTATCCATCTACCTATTGTAAAATATAGAAACCATATTGCCTTCCACTGTACTGGTGCCACAAAATAATAAACCACGACACATCAGTGATAATAAATCTGATTCTGATTTTGATTCAGAGAGAGCAAGAAAGAGCGCCAGTATAGTGAAACATCCCATAATTTTGTCATTGCTCTATACTGAGTCATTGTAATGCACCATGAAATATACAGTGCCCCTGCGATTTCATCTTTATCCGTAAGATATATGAGCGGAATTAGGCCATTTGACCCATTGAGTCTGCTCCACCATTTCATCACGGCTGATCTATTTTTTCCTCTTAGCCCCAATCTCCTGCCTTCCTCCCCATATCCCTTCATTCATATGGGCTCCCTGGGTTGGAGGTCTTGTTTCCAGTAAATTTTTGGGATTGCCTCTTATCTTCAGGAGTCCATCGATACATCTGTAGCTACATGGAGTTCCTAAGACTGTGTCACATCATTTCTTTGTGAGAATGCTGTCTCTACTTGGGGATAAACCCCGTATCATGTCATTGGGCATAAAACGAGAGCCATAACCCCAAGGAATTCATGCCTAGCTCAGTGTAGACCGCCTAGGCTATCCCATTCTCCCATGCTTCCCTAGAATCTATAAATAATTTATTTTTCCTCTCTCATCCCAATTCAACTCTTGGGGCATAATTCTAAGGTGATTGGAGGAAGTTAAGGGGGAGATGTCAGAGATAAGCTTTTTTTACACAGAGCATGGAACACCCTGCCAGGGGTGGTGGTGGGGGCAAATGCATTAGAGCCATTTAAAAACCTCTCAGATAGGCACATGGATGATAGAAAAATGGGGGGCTACGTAAGAGGGAAGGATGAAACAAGTGGTGGGATGAGATGAGATGAGGAGGGTGAGGTGAGATTAGTGAAAAAGGCAAGGCCACTTCACAGAGATCGGGTTATAGATCAGAACACCTCAGTGTCCATCTTTGCTTCCCCATCCCTTCCCTCGACAAGAATTTGGATCTTATAATCCCAGGGCCCATCATGAGGCAAGTTCATTTGGCTGACCCAAATCTCCATTGGGATTTATGGTCACTGTAATAATTCCAAAATCATGCGTGTTTCACTGTAACTCTTTATCTAATGAATGTTTGAAAAAATTAGGGATATTTTGGAAATAATCTTACATAGACACATGAATGAATGAAAGCAACATGCACAACATGCTGGAGGAACTCAGCAGGTCGGGCAGCATCCATGGAAACGAACAGTCAACGTCTTGGCCCAAAACGTTGACTGTTCGTTTCCACGGATGCTGCCCGACCTGCTGAGTTCCTCCAGCGTGTTTTGCGTGTTGCTTTGACCCCAGAATCTGCAGAGTATTTTGTGTGAATGAATGCAAAATGGGAGCTAAGCTTACCTCTGACATCCCCCATTTACTTTTCTCCAAACATGTTAGAATTATGCTCCAAGAGTTGAATTGGAATGAGGGAGGAATAAGAAACGGAGGAAAGGGTTAGATTGATCTTAGGGTAGATTAAAACAACATCATGAGATAAATACCTGCACTGTGCTGTAATATTTTATGTTCTATGTTTGATGTTGTTCAACTCTCCTTTGAAATCCACATCCATCCCTAACACTCGTACAGGAAAAGAGAGTCATTATATCTACAGGGTCTCTGGCAGTATGCATTTATCTGCAAGGAATCTCTGGCATTTCATTATCTATCACATTACCCTTTATTTTTCAAGAGGCTGTAGGCTTGACCTGACATCTAAGAAGCATTGGTGTAATGTCAAGTCTTGCCATATGTGGGAATGGAGTACCTATGGATGGAAATAAACAAAACTATTTATTAACAAGCAATTACTGTTCTGACTTCCTGATGAGGTCTTTGCTGAAGTAGCTGAAGGTAGATGGTGCCCTGAGAAACACTTGCCCTGATGTCCTGGGACTGAAGTTTACCGTCTGACAGAACGGTTTTCACCCGAAACTTTGACTGTCCATTTCCCTCCACAGATGCTGCCTCATACACTAAATTCCTCCGGGATCTTTTGAGTTCCTCCAGTATTTTATGTGTTGCTCCAGGATTCAGCCCTTTAGTCCCTTGAGTCTCCTGGTAGGACAGTATAGCCTACTCCTTTCTCAACCTTTATGCTGTTGTGTTTTTGAGAGTTCTATTTAGTTTAGAAACATAGAAAACCTACAGCACAATACAGGCCCTTCAGCCCACAAAGTTGTGCCGAACACGTCCCAATCTTAGAAATTACTAGGCTTACCCATAGCCCTCTATTTTTCTAAGCTCCGTGTACTTATCCAAAAATCTCTTAAAAGACCCTATTGTATCTGCCTCCACCACCGTTGCTGGCAGCCCATTCCACGCACTCATCACTCCCTGAGTAAAAAACTTACCCCTGACATCTCTTCTGTGCCTACTCCCCAGCACCTTAAACCTGTGTCCTCTTGTGGCAACCATTTCAGCCCTGGGAAAAAGCTTCTGACTATCCACACGATCAATGCCTCTCATCATCTTATACACCTCTATTAGGTCACCTCTCATCCTCCGTCGCTCCAAGGAGAAAAGGCCAAGTTCATTCAACCTATTCTCATACGGCATGCTCCCCAATCCAGGCCACATCCTTGTAAATCTCCGCTGCACCCTTATTTACAATCTTTCAGGGCGTTTTTAAAGAGATTGGCAACACTCATCCCGCAACCACAACACATTTCCATTGGACATGTCTTCTTCTCATTGCCTCCATTAACGGAGCTTTGGTGATAAAGGGTTGAGGCGAGGTAGGTTACCTGTTTAGAATACAGACAGAAAGAATGTGTGTGAGGCCGGTTTTCTGTGCTCGGTGTCAGATGTGGGAGGTCCTGGAGACTCACAGCCTCTTGGACGACCACATTTGCACCCGATGTGTCGAGCTGCAGCTCCTTAGGGACCGGGTTGGGGAATTGGAGATGCAGCTCGATGACCTTCACTAATCAGGGAAAGTGAGGAGGTGATAGAGAGGAGCTATGGGCAGGTAGTCACTCTGGGGCCACAGGAGACAGAGAAGTGAGTAACAGTCAGGAGAGGGAAGGGCAAGAGTCAAAAGCTAGAGAGTACCCCTGTGGTTGTATCCTTTAACAATAAATACTCCTGTTTGAGTACTGCTGGGGGGGACAGCCTACCCTGGGGAAGCAACAGTGTCTGGCCCTGTGGCTCAGAAGGGTAGGGAAAGGAAGAGGATGGCAGCAGTGATAGGGGACTCTATATTTAGTGGGTCAGATAGGTGATTCTGTGGATGCAGGAAAGAAACACAGATGGTAGTTTGCCTCCCAGGTGCCAGGGTCCAGGATGTTTCTGATCATGTCCACGGTACCTTGAAGTGGGAGGGAGAACAGCCAGAGGTCGTGGTACATATTGGTACCAACTACATAGCTAGGAAAAGGGAGACGGTCCTGAAAACAGACTCAAGGGAGTTAGGAAGGAAGTTGAGAAGCAGGACCGCAAAGGTAGTAATCTCGGGATTACTGTCTGTGTCACGTGACAGTGAGCATAGGAATAGAATGAGGTGGAGGATAAATGCGTGGCTGAGGGATTGGAGCAGGGGTCAGGCATTCAGATATCTGGATCATTGGGACTTCTTCTGGGGCAGGTGTGACCTGTAAAAAAAAGACGGGTTGCACTTGAATCTGAGAGGGACCAATATCCTGGTGGGGAGGTTTGCCAAGGCTATTGGAGAGAGTTTAAACTAGAATTGTCGGGGGGTGGGAACCGAACTGAAGAGATGGAGGAAAGGGAGGTTGGCTCACAAATAGAGAAAGCTTGGAGACAGTGCAAAAGGGGGGATAGGCAGGTGATAGAGAAGGGATGCACTCAGACCGATGGTTTGAGATGTGTCTATTTTAATGCGAGGAGTGTTATGAATAAAGCGTGGATCAGCACTTGGAGCTATGATGTTGTGGCAATTACAGAAACTTGAATGGTGCAGGAGCAGGGGCAGGAATGGCTCCTTCAAGTGCCAGGATTAGGTGTTTCAGAAAGGATAGGGAGGGAGGCAAAAGAGGTGGGGGTATGGCACTATTGATCAGAGATAGTGTCACAGCTGCAGAAAAGGAGAAGGTCATGGAGAGATTGTCTACGGAGTCTCTGTGGGTGGAAGTTAGAAACAGGAAGGGGTCAATAACTCCACTGAGTGTTTTTTATAGACCATCCAATAGTAACAGGGACATTGAGGAGCAGATAAGGAGACAGATTCTGGAAAGGAGTAATAATAACAGGGTTGTTGTGGGAAGCATGCCTTATGAGAATAGGTTGAGTGAACTCGGCCTTTTCACCTTGGAGCGACGGAGAATGAGAGGTGACCTGATAGAGGTATGTAAGAAGATGAGAGGCATTGATTGTGTGGAGAGTCAGAAGCTTTTTCCCAGGGCTGAAATGACTAGCACGAGAGGGCATATTTTTAAGGTGCTTGGGAGTAGGTATAGAGGAGATGTCAGATGTAAGTTTTTTACGCAGAGAGTGGTGAGTGCATGGAATGGGCTTTTAAGAGACTCCTGGATGGATACATGGAACTCAGTAAAATAGAGGGCTATGGGGAAGCCTAGGTAGTTCTAAGCTAAGGACATGTTCGGCACAGCTTTGTGGGCCGAAGGGCCTGTATTGTGCTGTAGGTTTTCTATGTTTCTACATTTCTATGTTTACAGGAGCCTGATGGCACATACTCAATGATTCATGAATAGCTTCTTCCCCTCTGCCAACAGATTCTGAATGTACACTGAACCCATGAACACTGCCTCACTATTTTATTTTTCTCTTTTTGCACTGCTTATTTAATTTAACTTTAATATATATATACTTCTTATTGTAAGTTACAGATTTTATTATTATATATTGCAATGTACTGCTGCTCCAGAACAGCAAGTTTCACAACATATGCCAGTGATATTAAACCTGATTCTGGTTCTGAAATGGCTGTTGAACCCTGATGTACACCAATTGACCAGTGTGTCTTTTACGACGTACCATTTCTCAAGAACATGAAATCTGCTATAAATTCAGAATATTTGTTTCCCCTGTTTCCTTCTGATTCATTTTCTGGAAGTTACTGGAGAGAGTGTCAGACCACATAGCCAAGGCCTTAAGGAAGAAAGAAAAGATCAGAAATTTTCTCACGGTCCAAGTGGTCTGGAATAGATTTGATCACAAGAGTGGACTGGACGATTGTTGGAACAGTTGCGTATACATGAGACAAGGATGGACTTTTGATCCACGATAATCTTCTAGGCATTGAGATAGAGATTCAGACTTGACAGTAGAGTACATTTGGCTCATCGAGTCTGCTCCACCATTCAATCATGGCTGATCCTCCTCAGCTCCACTCCCTGGATTTCTCCTTGTATCCTTTGATGCCATGTCCAATCAAGAACCTGACAAGCTCTGCCTTAAATATACACAATGACAGTCACTTGTGGTAAGAAATACCACAAATTCACCACTCTCTGGCTAAGGAACTTTCTCCACATCCCAGTTTTAAACGGATGCCCCTCTATCCTGTGGCTGTGCCCTTTTGTCCTGGACTCTTCCAACATGTGAAACATCTTTTCCACATCTACTCTCTACACCTTACAACATTCTATAGGTTTCAATGAGACCCCTGCCCCCCCCCCCCCATCCTTCTAAATTCCAGTGAGTACAGACCCAGAGCTATCAAACATTCCTTATATGATAACCCTTTTATTCCTGGAATCATCCTTGTGAACCTCCTCTGAACCCTCTCCAACGCAAGCACATATTTTCTTAGATGAGGAGTCCAAAACTATTCACAATACTCAAGGTGAGGCCTCACCAGTGCTTTATAAAGCCCCAGCATCACATCCTTGCTCTTGTATTCTAGACCTCTTGAAATGAATGCTAACATTACATTTGCCTTCCTCACTACCTAATCTAGCTGCGAGTTAACCTTTAGGGTGTTCTGCACAAGGACTCTCAAGTCCCTTTGCATCTCAGATTTATTTGATTTTCTTTCCATTTAGAAAATAGTCTGCATATTTATTTCTACTACCAAAATGCACGACCATGCATTTTCCAATACCGC
Source organism: Hemitrygon akajei (assembly GCF_048418815.1). Classification (NCBI taxonomy): domain Eukaryota; kingdom Metazoa; phylum Chordata; class Chondrichthyes; order Myliobatiformes; family Dasyatidae; genus Hemitrygon; species Hemitrygon akajei. The sequence continues at coordinate 19,937,537 of NC_133127.1, forward strand.
ATCTCATTTGCCACTCTCTTGCCCGTTCTCCTAATCTGTCTAAGTCCTTCTGCAGGCTTCCTGTTTCCTCAACACTACCCGCCCCTCCACCAATCTTTGTATCATCTGCAAACTTGGCAACAAAGCCATCAATTTCATTATCTAAATCAATTATATATAGCATTAAAAGAAATGGCCCCTACCCCTTCAGAACACCACAAGTCACAGGCAGCCAACCAGAAAATGATCCTTTTATTCCCACTTGCTGCAATCTACCAACAGCCAATGCCCTAACTTTGTAACACCAAGAGCTCTTAACTTGGTAAGCAGCCTCGTTTTTTGGCACCTTGTTAAGGGCCTTCTGAAAATCCAAATATACAACATCCACTACATTCCCTTTATCTATCCTACATGCAATCTTTCAAAGAATTCCAACAAATGTGTCAGGCAATATTTTCCCTTAAGAAAACCATGCTGACTTTGTTCTATCTTGTCCTGTGTCACCAAGTACTCCATAACCTCATCCTTAACAATTGACTCCGACATCTTTCCAACCACTGAGGTCAGACTAACTGGTCTATGATTTCCTTTCTGCTGCCTTCCTCCTTTCTTAAAGAGTGGAGTGACATATGCATTTCTCCAGTCCTCTGGCACCATGCCAGCGTCCAATGATTTTTGAAAGATTGAGCAGCACGTACAAAATGTTATTGGAACTCAGTAGGCCAGGCAGCATCTATGGAAATAAGTACAGTTGAAGTTTTGAGCCGAAACACTCTTTGAGTCCTGCCGAAGGGATTCGGCCCAAAATGTCGACTGTACTTTTTTTTCATAGATGCTGCCGGACCTGCTGGGTTCCTCTAACATTTTGTGTGCGTTGCTCAGATTTCCAGCATCTGCAGACTTCCTCTTGTTTGTGAGTTTTGAAAGATTATTACTAATGCCTCCACAATCTCTACCACTACCTATTTCAGAACACTAAGGTGCAGTTCATCTAGTCTGGGTGACTTATGTACCCTTCTGTCTTTCAGCTTTTTGAGCACCTTCACCCTTGTAATAGTATCTGCACTCACTTCTCTTCCCTCACTCCTTCAAAACCTGGCACACTGCTTGTATCTTCCACAGTGAAGACTGATGCAAAATACTCATTTAGTTCATCTGCCATCTTCTTAGCCCCCGTTATTATTTCTCTGGCTTCTTCTTCTAGCCGTCCTATATCCACTCTCATCTCTCTTTTATTTTTTACATACTTGATAAAACTTTTACTATCCACTTTGATACTGTTTGCTAGCTTGCTTTCATATTTCAGCTTTTCCCTCCAAATGATTCTTTTGGCTGCTCTCTGTAGGATTTTTAAAGCTTCCCAATCCTCTCTCTTAATTTTTGTTTTGTTGTATGAGCTCCCTTTTGCTCCTATATTAGCTTTGACTTCTCTTGTGTATTGTGTAATGGTTGTACTATTTTGCCATTTGAGTATTTCTTCACTTTTGGAATACACCTATCCTGCACCTTTCTCATTTTTCCCAGAAACTCACACCATTGCTGCTCTGCTCTCCTCCCTGCCAGTATCTCCTTCCAATTTACTTTGGCCAACTCCTCTCTCATACCACCGTAATATCCTTTACTTCACTGAAATGCTGCTACACTAGACTTTACTTTCTCCCTATCAAATTCCAAGTTGAACTCAATCATATTGTGATCACTAGTTCCTAAGGGCTCTTTTACCTTAAGCACCCTAATCATCTCCAGTTCATTACATAACACCCAATCCAATATCTGATCCCCTCGTAGGCTCGATGACAAACTGCTCTAAAATGCCATCTCATAGTCATTTAACAGACTCATTCTCTTGAGATCTATTTCAAACATAATTTTCCCAATCAACCTCCAAGTTGAAATCTCCAATGACTATCTTAAGACTGCCCTTTTGACACACCTCTTCTATTTCCCATTGTAATCTGTGGTCCACGTCCCAGCTACTGTTGGGAGACTTGTATATATCTGCCATCAGGGTCCTTCTACTATTGCAGTTTCTTAACTCAACCCACAAAGTTTCAACATCTTCTGATCCTATGTCACATCTTTCTACTGATTTTATGCCATTCTTTACCAGCAGAGCCATGCCAGCCCCTCTGCCCACCTTCCTATCGGTCCAATGCAACATTTAACCTTGGACACTTAGCTCCCAACTGTTAGCCATGATTCAGTGATGGCCATAACATTATACCTGACAATCTGTGATAGTGCAATAAGATCATCCACCTTATTTCTTATACTCTGCGCATTGAACTATAACACTTTGAATGCTGTATTTGCTACCCTTTTAGATTCTGCATGCCTAATGCACTGATACCCTGCTGGCTGCAATTATGCCCCATCATCTGCCTGCCCTTCCTTTCAATCTAATAGCTCCAAAACAGCTCCTTCTGCTCATCTAGTCTGTACCTATTATTCTGCCTAGTCCCATCTACATGTACCCAGATTATAGCCCTCCATACCCTTCCCATCCCAACTTCTCTTAAATACTACAATTGAACCCACACCTACTACTTCCACACCACCCTCTGGGTGAAGAAGATCCGTCTCAGGTTCCACTTAAATATTCCACCTTTCACCCTTCATCTATGACCTCTTGTTGTAATCTTCCCAGAACTTGGGGGGGGGGGGGGAGAGATCCTGCATGTATTCACCCTGTCTGTACCCCTCTTAATTTTGCATAAGATCTCCCCTCATTCTCAAACGCTCTAAGGTATATGGAAAACCATGTGTACAGTTCACCCTTGCCTCTAAAGATTTCACATGCAATCTTACCTTGAAGTACAAGCAGTGTTGAAGAGTAAACAAGAGCTGACATTTTAGTCAGAGCACAGCAGCTTAGCCTGTAGAGAAGGTGTCTCACAACCCTGAACCCCTGGTGCAGCCTTGATGAAGGGTCTTGTCCCAAAATGTTCACTGTCCAAAATGTCCATTTCCTTAGATGCTGCCTGACCTGCCAAGTTCCTCCAGCATTTTGAGTGTGTTGCTCTGAATTTCCAGAACCTTCTGTACTTGTGACGCTGTCTGTGAGGGTTGTGTCCTTTCTTTCTGTGAACTTGTGAGCTTCTTTCTAGATGGTTCAGATTCCTCCCACATCTTAAGGCAGATAGTTAATTGGCCACTGTAAATTCTCCCGAGTGATTGTGGGTGATTGCATTGATGAGAATGGGGACAAGAGGTGACAAGAATAATTATTGAGGGAATGGAGTGTGCTGTGAGCCAGCATAGACATGATGCCCTACTGCTTTATTCTACATTGTAGGCAAATATGGAGGGAGGAACACAGTTGTAAATGTGATTTTTGCCAGCGGCTAAGGGGATGTTTCCTATAGTCAGTGAGTCTAGGACCAGAGGGCACAGACTGAGAATAGAAGGACATCCTTTAGAACAGAGGTGAAAGTGATTTTCTTTAGCCAGAGCATGGTGAATCTGTGGAATTCATTGCCATAGGTTGGCCAAGTCATTGGCCATACTTAAAGCAAAGTTGGATAAGTTTTTGATTAATAGGGGTGTCAAAGGTTACAGGGAGAAGGCAGGAAAGTGGAGTTTAGAGGGATAATGTGGGAATAAAATGATCCTTTTCTGGTTGACTGCCAGTGACTAGTGGTGTTCCATGTGTGTCAGTGTTGGGACCACTTCTTCTTATGCTGTATATAAATGATTTAGATGATGGAATAGATGGCTTTGTTGCCAAGTTTACAGATGATACAAAGATTGGTGGAGGGGCAAGTTCTGTTGAGGAAACAGATAGGATGCAGAAGGACTTAAACAGATTAGGAGAATGGGCAAGAAAGTGGCAAATGAAATACAATGTTGGAAAATGCATGGTCAGGCACTTTGCTAGTAGAAATAAATGCGTAGACTATTTTTTAAACAGGAAGAAAATCCACAAATCTGAGATACAAAGGGACTTGGGAGTCCTTGTGCAGAACACCCTAAACATTAACTTGCAGGTAGAGTCAGTGGTGAGGAAGGTAAATGCCATATTAGCATTCATTTCAAGAGGTCTAGAATACAAAAGCAAGGATGTGATGCTGAGGCTTTATAAGGCACTAGTGAGGCCTCACCTTGAGTATTGTGAACAGTTTTGGGCTCCTCATCTTAGAAAATATGTGTTGGCATTGGAGAGGATCCACAGGAGGTTCACAATGATGATTCCAGGAATGAAAGGGTTATCATACAGTACAATGAACGTTTGATGGCTCTGAGTCCGTACTCACTGGAATTCAGAAGGAAGAGGGGGCATCTCATTGAAACCTTTTGAATGTTGAAAGGCCGATACAGAGTAGATGTGGAAAGGATGTTTCCCATGGTGGCAGAGTCTAGGACAAGAGGGAAGAGCCTCAGGATAAAGGAGTGCCCTTTCAAAACAGAGATGCGGAGAAATTTCTTTAGCCAAATGGTGGTGAATTAGTGGAATTTGTTGCCACATGCAGCTGTGGAGGCCAGAGATTGATTGGTTCTTGATTGGACATGGTATCAAAGTTTATGGGGAGAAAGCCGGGAAATGGGGTTGAGGAGGAGAAAGAAACAGGATTAGCCAAGATTGAGTGGTGGAGCCGACTTGATAGGCTAGATGGCTTAATTCTGCTCCCATGTCTTATGGTATCAGCCTTGATGGACTGGTGGAGCAGACAAGATGGGCTGAATGGCCTAGTTCTGCTCCCACGTCTTATGATTCAGATACCAAGGAAACTAATCTAAAAGGAAGGGGTCTTGGCCTTAAGCATAGATCTTCATTTTACTCCATGGATGATGTCTGATCTGCTGAGTCCCTCCAACAGTTTGTGTTTGTTCCTGTCGTCAAAAAGTTGGAGCTTTAACTGCAAAAGCACAATTTTGCTCAGGGTTTGCAATAATCAGAATTTATAAATTGTTAATTCACATATGTTCAACAACTCCTATTGTAGCTTCAATCTGTGTTTGTTTAAAACATTTGAAATTAAATATTGCAGATAAAAGCGATGTTTAACGTGATTGGAGGGAAGTATATGGGGAATATCAGAAGGAGGTTTTTTAACATAGTTTGTGGTAGATGTGGAATGCCCTGCCAGGCATGGTGGTAGAGGCAGATACAGCAGGGGCATTTAAGACATTCTTAGATAGACAGATGGATGAAGGAAAAATGCAGGGCTAATAGGAAAGATGATTTATATTGATCTTAAAGTAGGTTAATAGGTTGGCGTAGCATCATGGGTTGAAAAGCCTGTACTGTGCAGTAGTATTCTCTGTTCTGTGTAATTGCCAAAAATAATTCAGGTGAAATGGCATTGATTTGTTAGTTAATATGGCTTCTCTGGAGACACAAGACACTGCAAGAGCTATAGATCCCTGAGCATTTGTTGTGTGTGTTGTCTTCCCAGGTTCTGATGCTACTCCCACTCTCCCCTTCCCTGATTTCTTGTCTCTCCTACTCACTTGGGTCTACCTATTACCTGTTGGCTCTTGGCCCATCCCTTCCCACCGCCATTTTATACTGGCTATCTCCCCTCAATGGTCTCAACTCGAAATGTTGACTATCTATTTCTACCCATAGTCGCTGCCTAATCTGTTCAGTCGCTCCAGTCCTTCCTGCTTTTATTTCTATTTGTCATCATCTGCATACTGTTGCGTTGTTGCGTTCGGAAAATATATTTCTTTCTTTGGCTCTCCTTTGCCCTCAATATACACTCAGTGGCCTCTTTATTAGGTACACCTGCTCGTTAATGCAAATATATATTAGCCAATCATGTGGCAACAACGCAATTCATAAAACCATACAGACATGGTCAAGAGGTTCAGTTGTTGTTCAGAGAAAACATCAGAATGGGGAAGAAACTTGATCTAAGTGACTTTGATGGAGAAATGATTGTTGGTGTCAGACAGGGTGGTTTGAGTATTTCAGAAACTGATGATCTGGGATTTTCATGCGCAACAGACTCCTGAGTTTTTGGAAAATGGTGCAAAAAAAATCAGAAAAGAAACATCCATTGAGCAGCACTTCCGTGGGCAAAAAATGTCTTGTTAATGAGAGAGGTTAGAGGAGAATGGTCAGACTTGTGGTAGCCGACAGGAAGGCAATAGTAACTCAGCCATACGTTATAACAACATCTCTGAATGCACATCACTTCAAACCTTGAAGTGGATGGGCTACAGCAACAGAAGACCACGGACATACACTCATTGGTTGCTCTATTAGGTACAGGAGGCGCCTAATAAATTGGCCACTGAGTGTATTTCTGGATTTGGATCTCCTTTGGGTTCAATATATTTTTTGATCTCTGCATGAAATGCCAGTTAAGTAATGAAAGCTGTTTCACTGTTGGAGATTCCAAGACATTTAACTTGAGTTCATTGATATGATTGAATAGAGAGAGCAGTTTGCAGGCAATCCGTCTCAACTACAGGACGATTAACCTTCTTGTATCTGTGAGAACTCAGCACCTCCCTAACAGGCGCGCAGAACACAAGAACTAATGAAGCAGTCTTCTGTTTAACTTGCAAGCGCACAAACTGATCATTAGAGCATGGCTTGGTGCAGCTGAGTTTTGGTAAGAGTATCTGGCTTCAAGCAAGTTGGTAAACTGAGCAGGTGACACTGCTAGAGGCAGATATTAACAATGTACTAATCAGATAGGGGAAGAACACAGCTGAATGAGTCATGGAATTGTCTCTGTTTTTACTCAGATATATCACGACATCAGAGAAGCAAACAAGTTTTCGGCTTTTAAAAATGGGAATTTGTATCTACAAGTGCAATATACCCATGTCTTGTTGACACTGTAGGCTTGAGCAGGTCTCTGTCCATTCCTGATACTGGGTTTGAACCTAAAATGTCGACAGTTTTATGTAGAACATTCCAGAGTCCGAGGCCAGGAGTTTGGGGTCCTCATTTGTCGTCATCGCTGAGTCCTGTGTCGATAGCAAATACTGAGGCTCGAAGGTTGATCAGAAGTCTGGATGTTGAAGCCCAAAGACCTGAGCTCTGGGTCTGCAGGTCCGCTGGGGAAGGTCATAGGCCCAGTGTGTGCAGGCAGCTGGAGGCCGAATGCAGCCAGTCCTTGGGTTGGAGGGTTACTAGTGCGGGTGGGTGAAAGGGAGGAACAGGGCTTGTTCTACGTTGCCTGTTTTGTTCTGTTGTTGTTGTTAGTGTTGTTCTGTGAACATGGTGGACATCCAATGTTGTCACCAGAGTATGAGACAACACTTGTGGGCTGCACCCTCAGCACATCCATTGATTGAGTTGGTTGTTATCACAAACGACACATTTTACTGTAGCTTCGATGTACCTGTGACAAATAAATAGATCTGAATTTAAATCTGACAGCTCCTTCCCCCACTGATGCTGCTTGACCCACCAAGGGGGGGGTTCCTGTCTCTCTTGATTCCAGTATCTGCAGTCTCTTGTTTCTCTCTGTCCATTTAACTAAATGCATCTCTTCCAGATCTGAATGTAAAGTTGGGGCTCTAGAGGTAACTTTGCCAGCTTTTATGTCACTGAAATGAAGTTTGCTGATGATACTAAGCTGGGTGGCAGTGTGACATGTGATGAGGATGTTAGGAGAATTCAGGGTGACTTGGATAGGCTGGGTGAGTGGGCAGATACTTGGCAGATGACGTTTAATGTGAATAAGTGTGAGGTTATCCACTTTGGGAGTAAGAATAGGAAGGCAGATTATTATCTGAACGGTGTACAGTTAGGTAAGGGAGAAATACAAAGAGATCTAGGAGTCCTTGTTCATCAGTCACTGAAGGTGAATGAGCAAGTGCAGCAGGCAGTGAAGAAGGCTAATGGAATGTTGGCCTTTATTACAAAGGGAATTGAGTACAAGAGCAAGGAAATCCTTTTGCATTTGTACAGGGCCCTGGTGAGACCACACCTGGAGTATTGTGTACAGTTTTGGTCTCCAGGGTTAAGGAAGGACATCCTGACTGTAGAGGAAGTGCAGCGTAGATTCACAAGGTTAATTCCTGGGATGTCCGGACTGTCTTACGCAAAGAGGTTAGAGAGACTGGGCTTGTACACGCTGGAATTAAGGAGATTGAGAGGGGATCTGATTGAAGCATATAAGATTATTAAGGGATTGGACAAGATAGAGGCAGGAAATATGTTCCAGATGCTGGGAGAGTCCAGTACCAGAGGGCATGGTTTGAGAATAAGGGGTAGGTCATTTAGGACAGAGTTAAGGAAAAACTTCTTCTCCCAGAGAGTTGTGGGGGTCTGGAATGCACTGCCTCGGAAGGCAGTGGAGATCAATTCTCTGGATGCTTTCAAGAAGGAGCTAGATAGGTATCTTATGGATAGGGGAATCAAGGGATATGGGGACAAAGCAGGAACCGGGTATTGATAGTAGATAATCAGCCATGATCTCAAAATGGCGGTGCAGGCTCGAAGGGCCGAATGGTCTACTTCTGCACCTATTGTCTATTGTCTATTGAAGGACCATTTTTTGGCTCTCTAAATTTTTATAAGTGTCTCCTCACGAAACTGTCTCCAAGTTACTAGGAGACACAAGAGAGACTGCAGATGCTGGGATATCGAGAAAAAAAATCAGACTGCTGGAGCTCAGTGAGGCCAACAAGCATCTATGGAGATAGAAGGTAATTAGTAAAGTATTGTCATGTGTACTGAGATACAGTGAAGAGCTTGATTTTGTTTTGTTCTGGAAACCATCATAGAGAGCATCCTCACATCAGCCGTTACTATCTGGTTCGGTGCAGCGTCCTCTCACAATATACAAAAACTACCACCAAGTGTCAGGTCAACAGTAAAAGTGACTGGCTGCATTCTATCATCATTGCAGGAGTTGTATGTGTCCAGATCAAAGAAGTGGACATTCCAGATACTATCCACCCAACAAACTGTCTTTTGTAAAATCTCCTTTCTGGAAAGCACTATAGAGCTGTTAAGACAAAAACTTTAAGCTATCTTAAAAGTTTTTTTTAGAAATTTACAACACATTACAGACCCTTTGGGCCACAAGGTTGTGCTGACCATGTAACCTACTCTAGAGACTGCCTAGAATTTCCCTAGAGCATAGTCCTCTGTTTTTCTAAGCTCCATGTACCGATCTAAGAGGCTCTTAAAAGACCCTATTGTATCCACTTCCACTACAACCGCCGCAGTGTATTCCACACACCCACCACTCTCTGTGTGAAAAACTTACCCCTGACATCCCTCTGTATCTATTTTCAAGCACTTTAAAACTGTGCCCCCCTCCCCCATGTTAGCCATTTCAGCCCTGGGAAAAAGCCTCTGGCTATCCACACAATCAATGCCCCTCATCATCTTATTAACCTCCATCAGGTCACTTTTCATCCTCTGTCACTCTAAAGAGAAAAGGCCAAGTACACTCAACCTATTCTCATAAGGTACGGCCTCCAATTCAGACAACGTCCTTGTAAATCTCCTTTGAACTCTCTCTATAGTATCCACATCCTTCCTGTAGTGAGGTGACCAGAACTGAACACAATACTTCAAGTGGGGTCTGACCAAGGTCTTCTACAGCTGTAACATTACCTCACGGCTCTTGAACTCAGTCCCAAGGTAGATGAATGCCAACACACCATACGCCTTCTTAACAACACTGTCAACCTATGCAGCAGCTTTGCGTGTCCTATCAACACGGACCCCAAGATCTCTCAGATCCTCCACACTACCAGGAGTTTTACCATTTATATTATATTCTGTCTTCAAATTGGACCAACCAAAGTGAACCATTTTACACTTATCTGGGTTGAAGTCTATCTGCCACTTCTCAACCCAGTTCTGCATCCTATCGATGTCTGGCTGTAAACTCTGACAACTCTCCAGACTATTCACAACACCCTAACCTTTGTGTCATCAACAAACTTACTAACCCACCCTATTTCCTCATCAAAGTCATTTATAAAAATCACAAAGAGGAGGGGTCCCAAGACAGATTGCTGCAGAACTGATCACCAACCTCCATGCAGAGTACGAACTATCTACAGTCACCCTTTGCTTTCTTGTGGGCAAGCCAGTTCTGGATCCACAAAGCAATGTCCCCTTGGATCTCATGCCTCTTTACTTTCTGAAAGATCCTTGTATGGGGAGCCTTATCAAATGTCTTACTGAATCCATATACACTATATCCACTGCTCTACCTTTATCAAAGCCATGCTGATTATCCCTAATCAGATTATGTCTTTCCAAATGCTCATAAATCCTGCCTCTCAGGATCTTCTCCAACAACACGACCACCACCATTTCAGCCCTGGGGAAAAGATTCTGACTATCCACGTGATCAATGCCTCTCATGATCTTGTACACCTCTATCAGGTCACCTCTCATCCTCCGTCATTCCAAGGAGAAAAGGCCGAGATCACTCAACCTATTCTCATAAGGCATGCTCCCTAATCTGGGCACCATCCTTGTAAATCTCCTCTGCACCCTTTCTATGGTTTCCTTGTCCTTCCTGTAGTGAGGCGACTGGAATTGAGCACAGTACTCCAAGTGGGGTCTGACTAGGGTCCTATAGAGCTGCAACATTACCTCTCAGCTCTTAAACTCAGTCCCACAATTGATGAAGGCCAATGCATCATATGACCGTATGCCTTCTTAACCACAGAGTCAACCTGCATAGCAGCTTTGAGTATCCTATGGACTAGGATCCCAAGATCACTCTGATCCTCCACACTGCCAAGAGTCTTGCCATTAATGTTATATTCTGCCATCATATTTGACCTACCAAAATGAACCACCTCACACTTATCTGGGTTGAACTCCATCTGCCACTTCTCAGCCCAGTCTTGCGTCCTCTCAATGTCCCGCTGTAACCTCTGACAGCCCTCCACACTATCCACAACACCCCCAACCTTTGTGTCATCAACAAATTTACTGTCGGCTGTAAGTCATCCCCACAATTGCCAAGGACCTTTTCCCTGTTTCTTCCCCCTGGCTGTTGATCTGATAAACCACTCTAGTTAAGCCCTCCCACTTCCCTTTACCTATTACCCCCATCACTGCACTGCACTGTAAACAGTTTAAACCACTTTTTATAAGACTGGTATTTATGTATTAATGTGCACTTATTCTATATGGGTACTTCTATCTTTGTTTTATATAATTCTTTATTCTTTACAATTATGGATTGCTTTTGCTTTTTGTTGCATGTAGCACCAAAACGCAACAGCAAATTCCTAAAAAGTGTAAGTGAATTTTGGTGAATAAAGTTGGGGGGGGGGGTGGTGTGTGAGTGTGTATGTGTGTGTGTGTGTAAGGGTGGGAATGGGGCTTGTTTTGCTGTTATTGTCCTGCTTTGTGCTGTGTTATTGTTGCTGCTTGTGCTGTGTTATTGCTGCGTTGCTATATTGGCACCAGAATGCGTGGCACCACTCGTAGGCTGCATGCACCACATCCTCGGGTGTGTTGGTTGTTAATACAAATGATGCATTTCATGTATGCTTTGATGTACGTCTGATTAATAAATCTGAATCTGAATTTGTACAGATTAAGTACAATGAGATCGTACAAATGGAAAACAGTAACAATGCAAAATATAGTATTAAAGTTATAGAAAAAATGAAGAGAATAAGGGGCCAGGACCATGGTAGGCCAGATTGTGAGATCAGGAGTCATCTTTAATGTGTGGGTAGTCAGTTAGTTTTTGTATGAGGGAGGGTTTAGGGGCTTTGGTGTTTGATGTTCGAGCTGTTGTTTTCTGTGTGGACGACCTGTTTGTGTTTTTGTGCAAGGGAGGGGTTGAAGGGGTCTGAGGTTTGATGTTCCAGCTGCCGTTTTCTCTGTGGGTGGTCTGTTAGTGTTTTTGTGCAAGGGAGGGGTTGAGGGGTTTGCAGTTTGTGAGTTTTGTTTCTTTTTCTTTTTTTTTTGTGGGGAGGGTGATGTATTTTCTTTCGTGAACTCCCATGGTTTTTCTGTATTTCATGACTATCTGAAGGAGAGTTGCAGTGTGCATGCATAGTTTGACAATAAAAATTAACCTTTGAACCTTTCAACAAGAGATCCATTCAAGTGTCTCACAACAGTGGGATAGAAGTGGGTTGACATTTCTGTTGTGAGTATACATCAGAAAAAAATGGAGAGGAGGAATAGGCCAGCATAATGAGGTGTATAACAAGAGCTGAAGGGATAAGTGGAACCAGGTGAGGCCGGAGATGATGGACACATGGAGCCAGCTGTGGTAGGGGGAAAGAAGTGGAATGTCGGCAGAGTAGCGTCGCAGGGGAACACGGAAGCACGGTGGTTAGCAGCCAGCTGTAAGAATGGTATTTCATTCCTGCTACAGTCTGAAAGGAGTTTGTACATCCTCCCGTGGATTTCATCTGGGTGCCCTGATTTCCTCCCACCATCCAAAGATGTAAGTTTACGGTTAGCGAGTGACGTGCATGCTGTGTTGGCAGTGGAAGTGTACCAATACTTGCAGGCTGCCCAAGAAGATACTTGCTAGTTTGATTTGATGCAAAAAAAAACAGATGCATTTCATTGTATGTTTTAATATACATGACAAATAAAGCTATTTTTTCAAAATCTTTCTAAGTGGAATTGCCTGCCAGCTCCATGTTACCTGTCTCTCCAAGTAGCTGATAGCTTCATCTATGTTACAAATTGGAAACTTCCTTGATTACAGTCTAAAACCTGACATGCCTGATGACCTAATGAGTTGAAACTTGAAACGCTTCGACTGTAGGTTTTTGTGACTTCCCGCAGTACCAATTATTTGAGATGTTTGAAGCTATGTTTTGCTGTGACAATTTCAGACCCTTGTGGTTGGGAATGAGATCAGAAAGACAGAATCCCCAAAAATAGCACAAATGATCAAATCTCATTCCAGAGCAGTGCCCAAGAAGGGAACCTAGAAAGTGAGGTCATGGAATTGAGTTCAAGAACTGTGAGTTAATGCTGCAGCTCTATAAAACCCTGGTTAGACCACACTTGGAATGTCGTGCTCATATCTGGTCACCTCATTATAAGAAGGATGTTGGAGCCTTGGAGAGGGTACAGAGGAGATTTATCAGGATACTGCCTGGATCGGAGAGCATGCCCTATGCGGATAGGCTAAGTGACCTAGAGCTTTTCCCTTTGGAGCGAAGGAAGATGAAATTGTACTGTGTGTGTGGAATGCCCTGCCAGGGGTGGTGGTAGAGGCAGATCCATTAGGAACATCTAACAACCTTACGTAGCCCCATGGATAATAGAAAAATGGAGGGCTATGTAGGAGGAAAGGGTTAGATTCATATTAGATGTTAAACAATCATCACAATATCATGGTTCTGTACTGTACCATGTTCTATGAAAGACAGAGCTTCTGAGTTTGTTATCAATAAGGAAATTCTGCCACAAATTGCCCCATGTGTCTCAAGAGTGGTGTAATTTGGTATTGTGGATCGTTGACCAATCCTCTCCTCCCCAGATGTGGTGCATGGCCAAAGATAATGAATTATACTTTTATGGAAAAAGAAAATTCTCCTTTCTGGGGTGTGATTGACTTCACCCAAATCAATTCTCCAGAAATTAGCCTCTCCTCAGCCACAGGTTATGCTAAGCTCAGACCCCTGTATAGAGTATTGTTATACTTATCTCCACTTCCTCTGTAGCTGCGACTCTGCATTTAGTATCCGCTTTATTAGGTATTTCTGTACATCTACTTGTTAATGCAAATTTCTAATCATGTAGCAACAGCTCAGTGCACAAAGGCATACAGACGAGGTCAAGAGGTTCAGTTGTTGTTCAGACCAAATATCAGAATGGGGAAGAAACGTGATCTAAGTGACAGTGACCATGGAATATTTGTTGGTGGCAGACGGGGGCAGAAACTGCAGATATTCTGGGATTGTGTCTATTGTTGACAGAGAATGGTGCAAAAAACAAAAAAAAGACATCCGGTGAGCTGCTGTTCTGTGGGTGAAAAGGCCTTGTTAATGGCAGCAGTCAGAGGAGAATGGCCCATCTGGTTCGAGCTGACAGAAACTCAGATAGCCGTGCACAGCAACAGTGGTGTGCAGAAGAGCATCTCAGAATGCACAACATGCCGAACCTCGAAGTGGATGGTCTACAGCAGCAGGAGACCACAAGCATATATTCACTGGTCACGTTATTAGGTACAGAGTGTATATTCTGCATTCTGTGATCTTGATGCTATCTTACTGAACATGGCATAATCTGCCTCGACAGCACACAAAGCAAAAGCTGTATTTGCAAAGTGCAATGTAAAGTACATCATCGTATAACATTTTGAGATTCATTTTCTTGCAGGCATTTACGGGAACATGAAGAAATTCAATAGAGTTTATGAAAAACCATAGTAACAAAGACTGACAAACACCCAATGTGCAAAAGAGGAGAAATTGTGCAGATAAGAAATAAAAAAAGTAAATAAATAATACTGAGAACATGAGTTGTAGATTCCTTGAAGGTGAGTCCATAGATTGTGGAGTCACTTCATCCCCGAGCTGAGTGAAGTTATCCATGCTGATGAGCACGATAATAGTACACCAATACCTTACATTCAGGGTCACTTTGGTTCAAGAAACCAGAAAGTGGGAATATTACACTGGAAAATGGTGAGGCTGTAAAGCTCAAAATTTAACAATTGTGCTGTCATTCTTGCTGTCAGTAAAAGCTGACTCCCTCTCTCATTCCCATTAATCACCACACCCTCTTGTCAATACTGTCTATGGCATGCAACAGCTGGATTGAATTCAGGCAGGGCTCAGGATTAAGTGACTTTGAGGGAGGTCTCATCTGCTTACCTATGACTCAGACATTCAGACCTAGAGCTTTTAAAGACTGTGCCAATCTTAGCAGCCTGTTGTGTCTAAGGCTACCTTCCCTTTCCTAAATCTTGATCTTCCCCTTACAATCTATACTTTCAAAACTCGGCAATAATCATTCAATGCATTGTCCTTACAGAGCATGGGCTCGAGCTTTCTCATGACTAAAGAAGGCTACTTGTCAAAATATTTCTTCTACTTCTCAAATTGCACTTCAGTATTGAGCATTGAATAAAGCCCTTAAGAGCCTCAAACTGCCTTGTTTTACTATTTTAAAAACCTCACCAATCTTGCTCACAAAAGCCACGTACCCTCTTTTGTTGAAGTGTTGTTTTTTCTGGGAGTGGTGTCCCCCCAGCTGTCACATTTAGAAGAACGGATTAAGCTGTGGTGTGGTCTTACACAAGCATTCCTCTGCTGATCCATTTACGCAATGATAATTTGAGAACATAAGGTGTTGGATAAGCTTCACACTTGCTGGTCACTTTATTAGGTACACCTGCTCGATAATGCAAATATCTAATCAACCAATTATGTGGCAGCAACTGAATGCATAAAAGCGTGCTGGCATGGTCAAGGCGACTTGACCGTGGAATGACTGTTGGTGCCCGATGGGGTGGTTAGAGAATCTCAGAACCTGCTGATCTCCTGGGATTTTCATATACAACAGTATCTAGAGTTTACATAGAAGGGTACCAAAACAGAAAAAAAATATCCAGTGAGTGGCCGTTCTGTCGGTGAAAATGCCTTTTTAATGAGAGAGGTCAGAGGAGAATGGCCAGACTGACTCAAGCTGACAGGAAGGCAACAGTAACTCAAATCACCACACATTACAACAGTGGTGTGCAGAATGACATCTCCGAATGTACAACATATCGACCCTTCTTGTAGTGGATGGGCTACAGCAGCAGAAGACCATGAACATACCTCTGTGGCCACTTTATTAGGCACAGGTGGTACCACTAAGTGTATGTAAGATATAAGATAATAGCAGCTCTGGGCCTGTACTCACTGGAGTTTAGACGAATGAAGGGAGTCTCATGGAAACCTATCAAACATTGAAAGCTTAGGTAGAGCAGACATGGAGAGGGGGTTTCCTATAGTGTAGGAATCTAGCACCAGAGGGCACAGCCTCAGGATAGAAGGACATCCCTTTAGAAAAGAGATGAGGAGAAATTTCTTTAGCCAGAGGGAAGTGAACCTGCGGACTTCATTGCCACAGAAGGCTGTGAAGGACAAGTTATTCGAAATATTCAAAGCAGAGGTTGATAGCTTCTTGATTTGTAAGGACAGGCAGAGGAATGGGGTTGAGAGGGATAATAAATCTGTCCTGATAGAATGGCAGACTTGATGGGCCAAATGGCCTAATTCTGCTCCTATGTCTTATGGTTTTATAATTCTTCCTTTTATTTGAGCAATAACTTCCCCCATCTGTCCTGATAGCACTGATATTGGCACTTCAGCCCGCAATGAACTGAACTGAATTGACTTTGTTACTTACATCCTTCACATACATGAGGAGTAAAAATCTTTACGTTACGTCTCCTTCTAAATATGCGATGTGCAATTATAGTAATTTATAATAAATACTTTGTACAACAGGATAGTCAATATAACATAGAAATACAATTGCATCAGCATGAATTAAGCAGTCTGATGGCCCGGTGGAAGAAGCTGTCCCGGAGCCTGTTGGTCCTGGCTTTTATGCTGCAGGACCATTTCCCAGATGGTAGCAGCTGGAACAGTTTGTGGTTGGGGTGACTTGGGTCCCCAGTGATCCTTCGGGCCCTTTTTACACACCTGTCTTTGTAAGTGTCCTGAATAGTGGGAAGTTCGCATCTAGAGATGCGCTGGGCTGTCCACGCCACTCTCTGCAGAGTCCTGCGATTGAGGGAAGTACAGTTGCCATACCAGGCAGCCAGTCAGGATGCTCTCAATCATGCCCCTGTAGAAAGTCCTTAAAGTTTGGGGGGCCATACCAAACTCCTTCAATGGTCTGGGGTGAAAGAGATGCTATTGTGCCTTTTTCACCACACAGCTGGTATGTACAGACCACGTGAGATCCTCAGTGATGTTTCTGCTGAGGAACTTAAAGCTGTTCACCCTCTCAACCCCAAAACCATGCTGACTATCATGTACCCACTTCATTAGATCAATTTACCAGCATTTGGTCTTCCTTACCTTGGTGTTTCAAATGCTCATTTTGATACTTCTATCTGGTGGAAATAAAAAATCCCACAAAGATAAGTGAGTTCTCCTCAACATAAACATGAAAGATTGGGCAGATGCTGGAAATCCAGAATAACTTACCTACAGAATTCCGGAGGAACTCAGCAGGTCAGGCAGCATCTATGGAGAGGAATAAACAGTTAACGTTTTGGGCTGAGAGGCTTCGAAGAATTATCAAAGAAAAATCCCATTCATCTTTGTGATAAGGCATCAGTTGTGATTGAGGTTATGCTGACAGGAACAAAAAGTAAGTTTTAATGCTCTGACTGATCTGAAAGGACAGTAATCGGGTTGGCTGTGAGTCTCTGTGTCTCTGAGTTCCATTCTAGGGAAATGGTTGTCAAGATCCTTCACATCTTTTCCCATTTGGTCCTGTACCATCAGGCAAGAGGTACCTTAGCATTACGAAAAGGACTGTTAGGATGGGAAACAGCTTCTTCCCCCAAGGCTGTGAGACTAATGAAGGCCCTACCACCACCCAGGTCTCATCATCTGCAGTATGAAGTGCCAATAGTGGTATACCGTTTATTTCTTAAACTTGTGTTGT
Source organism: Hemitrygon akajei (assembly GCF_048418815.1). Lineage (NCBI taxonomy): Eukaryota > Metazoa > Chordata > Chondrichthyes > Myliobatiformes > Dasyatidae > Hemitrygon > Hemitrygon akajei. The sequence goes on from NC_133127.1 coordinate 19,955,058, forward strand.
AAATGCACCTTATGACAATCTTCTGGAATGTATTTCATTATTTGATAATTTATTTATGGTAATATTGCTCTATCTGTTGTGTGCGAGTTATATGTGCATCTTAGTCCTGAGGAACATTGTTTCGTTTGGTGGTACACACGTACATGGTTGAATGATCATAAACTTGAACTTGAACTTAATAACCTTGATTGTTGTTCCAATGTATCAAGGAGATACTACACTGTTAAAGACATGGGTGAGAAGTTAAATTGAGAGTCCATCTACTCTCTCAGGCAACAGAAGAAAATCTCATGGCACTCTACTGAAGAAGCATTTTCCAGTTAAAGCCCCTTTTGATGCCACTAATCATAAGAGTAATCTGGCCATTCCGACTTTGCTGCAGGTAGGTGCTTTCTGTGCACAATTCGGTTGGAACGTAGAACAGTACAACACAGGAACAGGCCCCTTGGCCCATAATGTTGGGCCAAAGCAATTAAATTTGTAATCAAGTGGCCAACTAAACTAAGTCCTTCTGCCTGCACGATGTCCACAACGACCAGATTATGGAAACCATCTACAACTCACAATGTCTATGGTGGGCTCACAAAAATGTGATGGACTCATCCCACACCAGTGATCACCTGCTCAACCTCCTACCACCCCTCAGGAGATACAGAAACATCTCTGCATGGATATCCAGACTGAAAAGCAGCTTTTACACCAGGGCTGTTGTGCAATGCCCGCAACACACCCATAGTCCTTAGGTAATGTGGACAACTCTAAGTGCAATGCATGGGCATAATTCTTGAAGATATTTTATACTTAAACATTGCATTTTGTAACACGGGTATGCATAACAATTGAATGCGGCAGCCACGGTTACTTTTAATGTTAGAGTTGTTTGTCTTTAATTCAGTTATAACTTAGTTGTCATTCTAAATAACTTAGAAGTTATTTTAAATTTAGTCATTGTGTTTATAGTAATTGCATTGCCAGAATGCTGATTTGCGCTGTATGGAGTACCACTGCAATCTCGTTGTCCTTGGCAATGACAATAAGGCTCCAACTAACTAATCCACATCCTTCCACTTTCCTCACATTCATGTGCTTATCTAACTGTCTCTTAAAAGACCCAGGTATCTGCCTCTACCACCAACCCAGGGAGCACTCTCTGTGTAAAAACTGCAGGTGCCCCTCACATCTCCTTTGAACTTATCCCCTCTCCCCGTAAATGTGTGCTCTCTGGTGCTACATTTCCTCAATTGCCATCGTGGATACACTTTATAAGAAGCACAGATGGTTGTGAAGTGCTCTGGGTGGTCTCGAGCTTGTAAAAAGTGTTAAATGAATGCAGATTTTTTCTTTGCTGTATTTAAACATCGAACATAGATGTTTGGCCCATGATGTTGTACGACCTTTTAACCTCCAGCAAGATCAATCTAACACTTCCCTCCCCCAAAGCCCTTCATTTTTCTTTCAGTCACATGCCTACCTAAGAACCTCTTAAAAATTTATCAGCCTCCACCACCCCCTACAACCCTGGCAATGTGTTCCAGGCACCCACAACGCTGTGCAGAAGACCTTTCTTCAATCTTCATTAGGTAATGACATGGTGATACACATGATTTTCTGTCAGTCAGGGTCAACTATGGATGTTGCGTCCTAGCTGTCTTGATATGCAAGTCTGGGCAGTACAATATGGAGAGCAAGCTGTGGTCCATGTAGCAAGCCCCCCTTCTTCATGTACCTGATGAACCCAAAGGAACGGCAGAAAATGGTAAAGCTTGGCACTAGCAGTGTTGCAGGAGTTGCTAGTCAATGTTGAACTCAAGGTGAGACTTCCTTAGGGACTTCACCTCCAGATGTTTCCATTGGCGTTTACTTCCAAAGCCTTTCCTATGAGTTGGTATAGCCGCAAGGCAGCGGAGGTTTGAGATCAGAGTTTTCCTTCTTCTAGATGAGCTGCCTACCATAACAGATGAGCTCCATCAGCCTGAAGCGACTGGTTTTAAGGAGCCTGTAACCCGCCTTTGTCCCGTCAGTAGAAGCGGTCCTGCCGAGCTTAGTAGCTAAGTCACATGTGAGGGCCAGAAGCTGGACTTGGTTGTCAGAGGTTATTTGAGGCGTACACCATTGGGAGCATTTAATAGCCAGTGGGAGTTTGTCCCTTCTACCACTCCCACCTCGAACAACCTTAAGGAGCCTTATGAAATATTACAGTGACCATAAAACCATTAGAGATTCATGTCAACCTAATGGTGGGCCCTGGGATTTTAAGATCCATAGGCCTGTCAATGGGGAAGCATGGATGGACACTGAGGTGTTCTGATTTCTGTGAAGTGGCTTTGCTTCCTTCACTAATCTCACTCAAATGGCCAGGCACATGCTGAACACATAGAAAACAGTTGATTCCAGCTGTCATAATTGCAGGTATGAACAGGAGGAGGCATCTCGTTTCCATAGGGACAACACAGTGGTATAGTAGGGGTTAGTGCAGCATTTTACAGCAATCACTGACTGGGGTTCAATTCCTGCTGCTGTCTGTAAGAGTTTGTATGGTCTCCCTATGACCTCGAGGATTTCCTCCGAATGCTTTGCTTTCCTCCCACATAAGGTTAGGGTTAGTAAGTTGTGAGCATGCGACGTTAGCACCAGAAGCTTGGCAACACTTGTGGGCTGCCCCCAGCACATCCTCGAACTGTGTTGGTCTTTGGTGCAAATGACACATTTTACCGTATGTCTTGATGTTTGATATACGTGTGACAAATAAAGCTAATTGTTCTTTGGTACTGGAATATTTTCTTTTCTGCTTTGCCTTGGTAAGAAAAGTACAGCCCTGAGATTAAGATCAGCTTTCCACTTCTGACACAGAGGCAACAGAGGCTCAATAGCCAACTCCTCATTAGGAATTTCAAGGGGAGTTGTAGTACGTAAGGCCATTAAAACAATTCTGGAAGGCACCATATTCAATAGTAAGTTCCAGTAGGTTCATCCAACTTGTTAACCTGTCTCTTGAAGTGCATCAGTCCTTAATGTTACCATAGAATAGGACTCTATGAGTAAAATGATATTGGGGAGGAACTAGCCCTGAAGGTCTGAACTCACCAATGTCAGACTTGGCCTCAACTCCGGCTGCTTCTCAGTTACTTCTCCAGAGAATGGCTGGTGAGACCTGACACAGATCAGAGGGCCACTTCTTCGAGCGCATTCACTCTGTCTACCACAAAATGCAGGATCTCCTGGTGGTCACCCATTTAAATTTGACTTTCCATTGCCTGACATGTCTGTCCATGACCTCTTCTACCACCATAATGAGACAAAACTCAGGTTGAAGAAGATTACATCTGGGTAGCCTCCAGCCTGATGGCAGGAACATCAATTTCTCTATATCTTCCTGTTCATTTAATGTCTAAAAATCTCTCCACCTCAAAAACGCGAGAGATTTAGCTGATGCTGGAAATACAGAGCAACATGGACAAAATGTTAGAGAAACTCAGCAGATCAGGCAGCATCTATGGAAATGAATAAAGAATTGACATTTCAGGTGGAGACCATTCAGTGGAACTTCAGCCATGGTGGTAGAACACAAGAAACAGAACCAGCAGGAGGACAATCAGCCCCTCATTTCTGCTACACCAGTTACTTGGTGTCAACATCTCTGAGGATCTATCCTGGGCCTTACATATTGATGCAATTACAAAGAAAGCACAACAGTGGCTATATTTTATTAGAAATTTAAGCCACTGAGCCCACCAGCACACTATGGCGTAGCCATGCTTTGGCTTGCTCAGCTGCATCCTGTGCTCTCCACCTCCTGTCCGTCCTCACCTCACTGCCAGTGTGTGAGACCTTTGGTTTACTGGACCCTCCCGTTTTGCAGCACTTCTCATGCATGGGTGACCATGAACCCCTCACCCGCATTGTTGATGGGGAGTTTCAGTCTCTTTTTTCCTCCTGTACAAGGTGGTGCTGCTTAGGCTGCTAGGCAGACCCAGCCATCTTCACAGGTACTGGCTGATTTTTCTCTCAGAGGTCTCAGCTGTTGGCAGTGGGACATCATAGACTAGCAGAGGCCAGCAGCCCTGACCTGTCTACGGCAGTCAACCATTGCTGCAGCATTTCCCCAGCTGCTTTGACAGATGCTGGGTCCTTCAGTGAGCAGTTAAGCACCTTGCCAAGTCTCTTCACTGGCTTCCCTGATAGGCACCTCCCAGGTTAAAGCAGAACTTGTCAACCACCTTTCCTCTCTTAAGTACTAAGGATCTTGATTTCTTCGGATTAAAGCTCATCCTTGCCCAAGTGGTGTGCTTCTCCAAATCCATCTGCATCCTGGCACTGACACTGGTGGTATAGTCAGGTCATCCATGAATGCTCTTATAGGTGGTTGACAGACACCAGACCTGGATAATGGACCTGTGCACTTTACCTCTGCTCTCTTGGCCAACATGTTCATCACCAAGGAGAAGATGATCGCAGACACTGTACATCCTGTTATGATCCCCTTCTCAAGACGAGGCCTATCCGATGTGACTGTCCCAGAGGAGACTCTTAGGCTGAAATTACTGTCCAGAATGAGGTCCCTGGTCCTGATTGGGACATGGTGATGCTCAAGGGCAACTTCAACCATTTTATGCAGCATGGAATCATACACATTTCTGAGGTCCAGCCTGAGCAAGGAGAGATCTCCCTTGCCTTTCCATGCTTCTCTGATCAACAGAGAGATCACTCCTATATGTTCTAGGCACCCTGGAACCTGGAACCATCTTTCTGCACTGAGGTGTCAATGCAGTGATTCTTCAGGAGGTACTTGTTAGGCATCAGGAAACAACTCTGAAAAATATTTTCCCCTCAGTGCTGAGCAGTGAGATGACTCGAAACTGCTCGATGTTCTTGGAGTTCTTCTCCTTGGGAATCCAGACACCGTCTGTGAATCTCCATTGGTGGGCCACTCTCCCCCTCCTCCAAGTCACCCTGAGAATCCTCCACAGTCTGTACAGAAGTTTGGGACACCATTTATATGGCTTGTATGGTACTCCACTTGGTCCAAGTGCAGAGCTTGCCCTAGTTGTTCTTAGTATTTCTTGGAATTTTTTCAAGCTGAGCTCCCTGCTGTTAAACTCAGTGGCAATTAGATCAACAGAATGAAGACCATAATACTCGACCTCGAGGGATAGCCACGACGAATCTCAGTGGTAGGAGCTTGTGGATTATTAGGTCCTTGCATGCCCCCAGGTCTTGCTCCCTAGTAGGTGTCCTTGAGATGCTGATCAATCTCCTCTTTTGGGCAAGACAGCTGTCAACTCTGTTTCTATCCAAGAGGTGTCTTAGTGAAGCTAAATGGATCAGCAATGAAGGCAGCCCACTTTCTGGCCCTCTCTCTCCTCCCCTGTCTGTACCATTCTGCCCTGCAGAGGGTGAGGAGCTTCTTCCTCATGTTGTTATGAAGATCCTGCAGTGCTTCTTTCTCCTCCTCTGCTGTGTCCTAGAGCCGCCGTTCAAGTGACCTCAGCTCCTGTCTCAGCTGGCTGATCTTGTTGGTCCTCCTGTTCATCGCATAGAGTGCGCTCGCCCGATGCTTCTCCTCCGTGCCAAACCTCTCCACAGCGAAAAGGACGATGACCACTGACATGAACTTGAGCCTTCTGTCTGCAAACCCTCCTGAAGCATCAAGTATCTTGTCCACATCGTCATGCCACTCATCCTCCTTGCATGCCAGAGGCCACTCCACCCAACAATCTTCTGATGCTATGGTTGAGCTCGGGGTTTCGGGTACACAAAGATTCCGGGCACTGTGGCGTGACTCCAGCCCTGACTCCTCCTGCATGTCACCAGAAGTGATCCCTGTGTGCTGTACCCACTGTTCCATGCTCAAACATCTCTTTTTGTCCAGGTGGGTTCTCAGACCATGCGGGTTCTTACAAACTTTGCCACAAACACATTCCCTGCTTGTTGTCAATTAATAGTTAACATGAGTCTTCAACCATAGATCTCTCTGGTCAAGGTTCTCAATCTATCCCCCTATCCCATGGGGGCATACTTCTTTAGAGCGCTCTGTAGCTTTGATGGGTTCTTCTTTACAGAAGAAGCAGCTTGGGTAGCTAGCCCTTACTGCCCTGGTGCCATCTTTCTGAGCTGTCTGCTGTCTCTCCAGCTGAAACCACTCTTTTGTGGTAGTCATCCAGTATCCTGGATGTCACTGGCCTAGCCAGGTGAGCTGATAGAATAACAATGTTTGGAATAACATAAAATAAAACCATCCATGATCCAATGAACAGAACTGTTTCATATAGTTAAAAGTATTAACTGGGTTCAGCTCTGTTAATTTAAGTGGAAATGAGTCATCACAATAAATAAACCTTCAGGATTTCAGCTACAATCCCTATGACCCAACATCAAGCAATTGAAAGAGGCTTTATAAGACCGTACAATCTCATTCATTAAATTTATTCATGTACACTCATGAACACTCAATAGGCTTTGAGATAAGTTAATATTTTGTCGCCTTATAAGATGCCCTTAATACTCTTGTACCTAATAAAAATATTCTTGTTAAGTCCAAGAACTTCTTTGAAGGTTCAGACATGAGTACAATTGATGGTGATTAATTCAATAAGGTTGCATGGGCATTAATTTAACTTACTCTTTTTTTCTATTGGGACTTGGTCATTACTGACAAGGCCAGCACTTGTAACTCGTTCCTAATTGCTCTGGAGATCTGGTGGTGGTGAAATGACTGAGATATATTCAGTGACCACTTTATTAGATACATCTGATAGATAGATAGATAGATAGATAGATAGATAGATAGATAGATAGATAGATAGATAGATAGATAGATAGATAGATACTTTATTCATCCCCATGGGGAAATTCAACTTTTTTCCAATGTCCCATACACTTGTTGTAGTAAAACTAATTACATACAATACTTAACTCAGTAAAAAAATATGATATGCATCTAAATCACTATCTCAAAAAGCATTAATAATAGCTTTTAAAAAGTTCTTAAGTCCTGGCGGTTGAGTTGTAAAGCCTAATGGCATTGGGGAGTATTGACCTCTTCATCCTGTCTGAGGAGCATTGCATCGATAGTAACCTGTCGCTGAAACTGCTTCTCTGTCTCTGGATGGTGCTATGTAGAGGATGTTCAGAGTTTTCCATAATTGACCGTAGCCTACTCAGCGCCCTTCGCTCAGCTACTGATGTTAAACTCTCCAGTACTTTGCCCACGACAGAGCCCGCCTTCCTTACCAGCTTATTAAGACGTGAGGCGTCCCTCTTCTTAATGCTTCCTCCCCAACACGCCACCACAAAGAAGAGGGCGCTCTCCACAACTGACCTATAGAACATCTTCAGCATCTCACTACAGACATTGAATGACGCCAACCTTCTAAGGAAGTACAGTCAACTCTGTGCCTTCCTGCACAAGGCATCTGTGTTGGCAGTCCAGTCTAGCTTCTCGTCTAACTGTACTCCCAGATACTTGTAGGTCTTAACCTGCTCCACACATTCTCCATTAATGATCACTGGCTCCATATGAGGCCTAGATCTCCTAAAGTCCACCACCATCTCCTTGGTCTTGGTGATATTGAGACGCAGGTAGTTTGAGTTGCACCATATCACAAAGTCCTGTATCAGTTTCCTATACTCCTCCTCCTGTCCATTCCTGACACACCCCACTATGGCCGTGTCATCAGCGAACTTCTGCACATGACAGGACTCTGAGTTATATTGGAAGTCTGATGTGTACAGGGTGTACACCTGCTCGTTAATGCAAATATCTAATCCGCCATTCATGTGGCAGCAACTCATAAAATCATGCAGACATCGGCAAGATGGTCAGTTGTTGTTCAGACCAAACATCAGAATGGGGAAGAAAAGTGACTTTGACCGTGGAGTGATTGTTGGTGCCACATGGGGGGTTTCAGTATCTCAGAAACTGGTGATCCCCTATGACGCACAACAGTCTCCAAAGTTTACAAAGAATGGTGTGAAAAATAAACCCAAAAAAAAGCATCCAGTGAGTGGCAGTTCTGTAGATGAAAATCCCTTGTTAATGAGAGAGGTCAGAGCAGAATGGCTAGACTGGTTCAAGCTGACGGGAAGGCAACAGTAACTCAAGTAACCACCCATTACGTCAGTGGTGTGCAGAAGAGCATTACTGGAAGCACAACACATTGATCCTTCAAGCAGATGTGCTACAGCAACAGAAGACCATGAACATACACTCAGTTGTCACTTTCTTAGGTTCACAAGGTCAGTGAATGTATTTAAAAGAGTTGACCCAGTTAATACCTTTAGTATATCAAAGAGTTCTGTTCAATGGCTCTGGCTCATGGATAATTTTATTCTTAATGATATTCCAATGAGGAAAATATTCCGGATGGATAACTTGCATGAAAATTTCTTAGTAACCACTATGATATCGATTCCCAAAATCCAGCTTCCTATTGGTATTGGTTTATTATTGACCCATCTATGAAGATACAGTGAAAAGCTTTTGTTTGTGTACCATCCAAGCAGATCCTACCGTGCTTCATGAGGCCTCTGTTCATCATGATTGACCATGGATGTGGTGTCCGATCTGTCTAGATATGCAAAGCCAGGGCAGTACAACATGGAGAGCACGATGTTGCCTATGTAGCAAGCACTCCCTCTTCATGCATCTGAAGAACTCAAAGGAATGGGAGGATGATGGGATCATAAACTGAAGATGCGTAAGTCCCCTTCTACCACAAAAATCACTTGTCTGGCCTACGGTTTTCAGAGAATCAGAATCATGTTTATTATCATTCACATTTATTATGAATTTTTTTTTGTTTTGCAGCAGCAATACAGAGCAAGTTAAGGGTGAAAGGTGATACATTTAAGGGGAACATGAGGGGGAACCTCTTCACTCAGAGGATGATGCGAGTGTGGAATGAGCTGACAGCGGACGTGGTGGTTGCAGATTCAATTTCAACATTTACGAGAAGCTTGGATGGGTCCATGGATAGGAGGGGTACGGAGGGCTATGTTTGAAGAGCAGGTCAGTGGGACTGGAGAGGAGAACAGCTTGGCATTGACTAAATGGGCTGAAGGGCCTGTTTCTGTGCTCTATGGCTCTATGACTCTCAGTTACAAGAAGAAATGCATTAAAAATGCTGGAAAAGAGAACAAATTTCTTAGCAACGAGGCTAAAAAGTGGAACTTTTTTCCTTTAGAAAGCGAAGGTAGAGAGGTGAACCTACTTGTTGGAGGGACCAAATATGAAGCAATGAAATGTGAGGTAAAATGCTATAGGGCTTTTGGGAGCAGCTTCTTTATCAGAGGAAGAGTTAGAATGCAAAACTAAATACCATATGTGGCAACTTGGATTAGGTATATTGTCATATACAACAGGCTAGTCCTTGCTTGTATGAGTTCAAAGTAAACATTGCGTATCATAATAATAAATACAAAAATAAGTGCAGCAATGAGAACAAAACAACAGGACGACGCAAAGTGCAGCCTGAAGTAGCGGAAAAGAAATACTGAAGTGAGAGTAATGGAATAAACTAGAGAGGCAAGATTAAGAATTCAAGAATGTGACAGCACCACTGGGAAGGGGGTGTGAGAGGCGTCAATTGGTTCAGAAGTCAGTTTTTGAGAGGGAGCTTGATAAACCCATGCAGGAGCAAAGACCATGAGGGAGCCAGGACCACCAGACTCAAAAACAATTACTTTCCTCAAGAAATAAAGCTGATCAAAACCTCCACCCACTAACCCATCCCTCCACACCCCCAACCAGCACTAGTTTATCACTTCCTGTCAGTCATCTTATGTAGGCAGTCCTGTGAGTAGCATCATTTTGTGGATATACAATCAAACTATGTATATAAGCTATCTTATGTATTTATTGTGGTTTTTATCTTTATCTTATTGAATTTATTTTATTTAACTCATGTTATCAATATTTATTATTTATTACTATTATTTTTGTATTTGCACTGTTTGTTGTCTTCTGCACTCTGGTTGAATGCCCTAGTTGAGCAGCCTTTCATTGATTCTATTATGGTTATTATTCTATAGATTTATGGAATATTCCCACAAGGAAATGAATCTCAGGATTGTATATGGTGATACATATGTACTTCGATAATAAAATTTACTTTGAATTCTGTTTGTTCTTTTTTCCGCTGCACTGGATCCAGGATAACAATTATTTTGTCTTGCTTTACGCTTGTGTACTGGAAATTACATTAAACAACCTTGAATGGAGGTTTATGCTGATCAGATGAAATAAGTCACACAGTTATATCGCACAGAAACCAGACCAAGTGGATGGCCCACTATGTTCATGCCAGCTATCAGGTACCTGTTTGTGCTGTCCCATTTACCAGCAAATGGTCTGTAGTCTTCAATACCTTGACAATTCAGTTGCTCATCCGGATACGTGGAAATGGAATTTGTTTATTATTATTACATTTACCAAGATACGGAGACGAGCTAGTCTTGTATACTGTTCATACAGATCAGGTGCATTGAGCTAAAGCTAAAACAATAACAATACAGAATAAAGTCTAACAGCTACAGAGAAACTAGGCAATAAAGTGCTTGGCCATAACAAGGTAGATCGAGAGGTGAAGAGTCCAATTTATGGTACTGAGGAACTATTTAATAGCCTTGTAATAGCAGGCACATTAGCCTAACGCTTTCAAGCTTTTGTGTCTTCTGCCCAATGAGAGAGGGGAGAAGAGAGAACTTCCTCTGCGCTGCCCGGGAACACTGCCGCACCGTAACTGAAATGCTCCCTCACACATAGCCTTTGTTGCCGTGCAGCTGGGATTTTCTTTTATATAATTTTGAAATCTATGTTAATATATTTGTGAAATCCCCTGTAGTTAATTATGTGTTAATGAATATAATCCATAAATTTTCTAAATAATGAACGTACCACAACCTTTACTTTGAAACATTTTAGAGCTTCAAAGTACTTACATTGTCAGTGTTTCAAGTTACAACGTTGATGCTAATTGTAACAACCGTTACTGCCTCACCGGGCTTGCTTGCAAACTTGGCTCATTAGGCAACTCGCAGCTTTGCTGGAATCAGGCTCTTTGGAGAGGAAATCCATACACACTAAATCAAGTGGCCCTCAACTTCCGTAAATGAGCAAATGGAGCAAATCTTGTATACAGCATCTTTCTCCAAGTACATAGCATGCACAACCTGGAGTCCTCTTCAACCTCAGGCTTCATTCAGGGCCAATAGAACTGATCTCAGACCAATGCCTACGCCTTGTCAAACCCCAAATATCATGAATCATCATGCAGTGACTTCAAACAATCCTCCGATGCTTCTGAGGCAATGCCAACTGTGAACGCTGAGGCCTATTTGGAGGAGATGTGACCCTGTATAAAACGGTTCCTCAATTCCATTTTGTCCCATTCCCTCATCAGTAGGGGTATGGTAGAATGTTTCATCTTTCAACTTGAGCTATATCCCCTTCTTCAACAGATGACCAAATGACACCTATACAGGGGTCGTCTCGATGGGCTGCCACCAATTCTGCAGGAACTCAAGGCAGGCAACTGCTTCATAGTCAGAGCGGCCAGCTTGCAAAAGACTTGTGGAATGGCACAACCAGAAGCTCCCAAATGATCTGCAGCTCTACCATGCCATAGCCTTGCCTCTGATCTCCTCACTGTGGAGAAATGTCACGTTGCTTAACATCAGGGGCAGGAATGCTCTCCAACTCTCCATCCATTTCCAGCACCACATCCACATCAGGACAATGCATCCATGGCAACGTTCCGGTTCCTTGGCTGATATTTCAGGCTGAAATCATAAGCAGTCAACACCGTCAATCATAGATAAGCTGTGGCATCTAACTTCTCCGAGGTCAGGATAAAGGTCAGTGGATCGTTGTCAGTCCTCACCTCAAACTTGGCATCATATCATCTCTTAACTTCTCCACCACGGCCCATTTCAATGCCAGAAAATCCAATTTTTGCATAGGGTAGTTTTGTTTGGAGAGTGGCAGACTCCAGCTGATGAAAGCAACAGGTTTCAATCCTTTGCCCCTGTCCTGATATAGAACACTCCCTAAACCCTCACGGCTGGCGTTGGCATGCAGTACACACAACAACTAGTCTGTTTGCAAAGGCCAACACAAATGCTTTAGTCAGCATCTCTTTCAGCAGCTGAAAGGCCTCTTCACATTTTGCATCCCATCTTTCTCTGAAGTGTTAAGATAAATTTTACTGCCTTTTCCTTTGGTTCTCCTCTCTTTCTTCCCCAAGGGAGGGTAACCACACAGAAGCTGATTCAAAGGGTGGTTTATTTTGGAGTAGTCCCTCACAAATCTTCAGTGGTACCCACAGAGTCTGAAGAATAGGCATAGAGCACTCACATTAGACCATAAGTCATAGGAGCAGAATTAGGCCATTTGGTCCATCGAGTCTGCTCCGTCATTTAATCATGGCTGATCCCTTATCTTTGTTTTTAACCTCCTCAGCCCCACTCCCCAGCCTTCTCCCTGTAACCTTTGATGGTCAATCAAGAACCTATCACACTCCACCTTAAATTCACCCAATGACCTGGCCTCTACAGCTGACTGTGGTAACAAATACCACAAATTTACTACCTTCTGGCTAAAGAACTTACTCTGCATCTCTGTTTTAAATGGACACCCTCCATTCTGAGACCATGCCCTCTTGTTCTAGGCCCCCCACCATTGGAAGCATCCTTTCCACATCCACTCTATCTACGCCTTTCAACATTCAAAAGGTTTCAATGAGATTACCCCTCATCCTTCTAAATTCCAGTAAATACAGGTCTAGAGTCATCAAACATTTCTTATATGATAGCCCTTTCGTTCCCAGAATCATCTTTGTGGACCTCATCTGAACCCTCTCCAATGTCAGCACATCTTTTCTTAGATGAGGAGCCCAAAACTGTTCACAATATTCAGGGTAGGCCTCAAGAGTGCCTTATAAAGCCTCAGTGTAACATCCCTGCTCTTGTATCCTAGACTTCTTGAAATGAATGCCAACATGGCATTTGCCTTCCTCACCACTGACTCAACCTGCAAGTTAACCTTTAGGGTATTCTGCACAAGGACTCCCAAGTCCCTTTGCAACTCAAATTTGTGGATTTTCTCCCTATTTAGAAAATAGACCACAGATTTATTTCTACTACCAAAGTGCAAGACCATGTATTTTCCAACATTGTATTTCATTTGCCACTTTCTTGCCCATTCTCCTCATCTGTCTAAGTCCTACTGCAGCCTACGTGTTTCCTCAACACTACCTGCCCCTCTACCAATCTTCATATCATTTGCAAACTTGGCAACAAAGCCATCTACTCTATCATCCAAATCATTGATATACAGCTTATAAAGAAACGGTCCCAACACTGATTCCTGCAGAATACCAATAGTAACTCGCAGCCAAGTAGAAAAGGATCCTTTTATTCCCACTCGCTGCCTCCTACCAATCAGCCAACGCTCTACCTATGCCAGTAACTTTGTTGTAATACCATGGGCTCTTAACTTGGTAAGCAGCTGCATGTGTGGTACCTTGTCAAAGGCCTTCTGAAAATCCAAATATACAACATCCACTAAGTCCTCTTTATCTATCGTACTTGCTGTCTCCTCAAAAAATTCCAATAAGTTCATCAAGCAAGATTTTCCCTTAAGGAAACAATGCTGACTTTGTCCTAACTTGTTGTGTGCCACTAAGTACTCCATAACCTCATCTTTAACAATTGACTCTAACATCTTTCCAATCACTGAGGTCAGGCTAATTGGTCTATAATTTCCATTCTGCAGGCTCCCTCTTTTTTTAAAGAGTGGAGTGACATTTGCAATTTTTCAGTCCTCTGGAACCATGCTAGAGTCGAATGATTCTTGAAAGGTCATTACTGATGCTTCCACTATCTCTTTCAGAACCCTAGAATGCAGTTGATCTGGTCTGGGTAACTTATGTACATTTAAGTCTTTCAGATTTTTGAGCACATTCTCCCTTGTAATAGTAACTGTACTCACTTTTCTTCCCTCACACCTTTCAGCACCTGGCACTATGCCAGTATCTTCCACAGTGAAGACTGATATAAAATACTCATTTAGTTCATCTGCCATCTCCTTACCCCTGTAATTATTTCCCTGACCTCATTTTCTAGTGTCTTATATCCACTCCCATCTCTTTTTTAATATACTTTAAAATGATTTTTCTCTCCACCTTGATATGGTTTTCTAGCTTGCCTTCATATTTCATCTTTTCCCTCCTGATGATTTTTAATTGCTCTCTGCAGGTTTTTAAAAGCTTCCCAATCCTCTATCTTCCTGCTAATACTTGCTTTGTTGTAGGCCCTCTCCTTTGCTTCTGCATTAGCTTTGACTCTTCCCTATTCAGCTACGGTTGTACTATTTTGCCATTTGAATATTTCTTTGGACTTGGAATACATCTCAATTCTGCACCTTTCTCATTTTCCCAGAAACTCAAGCCATTTCAGCTCTACTGTTGTCCCTGCCAGCAGCTCTTTCCGATTTACTTTGGTCAACTCCTGTCTCATGCCACTCTAATTTCCTTTACTCCACTGAAAAACTGCTATGTCAGACTTTGCTTTCTCCCTGTCAAATTTCAAGTTGAACTCAATCATATTATCATCTCTGCCTCCTAAGAGTTCCTTTATCTTAAGCTCCCTAATCGCCTCCAGTTCATTACATAATACGCAATCCAGTATCGCTGAAGCCCTAGTAGGCTCAACGACAAGCTGCTCTAAAATCCCATTGCGTAGGCAATTAACAAATTCACTCTCCTGGGATTCATTAACAACCTGTTTTCCCAATCTACCTGCATGTTAAAATCTCCCACGACTATCATAACATTGCCCTTTTGACACACTTTTTCTATTTCCCATTATAATCTGTAGTCCACATCCCAGCAACTGTTTGGTGGCCTATTTTATGACTGTCATCAGGGTCCTTTTACCCTTGCAATTTCTTAACTCACCCCACAAGGATTCAACATCATCTTAACCTATGTCAGTTAGTTCTTCAGCAGTTTGATTGAGGCATGGCTACACAAGCGTGTGAATGTCAGCCTGTTAGAGTAGTGAGAAGAGTTTAAAAGGAGACAGCTTCATAGAATGGGCGCCAAGGAGAGGAAGACAGAATAGGAAGGATTTGGCTTAACGGGGCTTTGGCAGGTGATTCTGTGGATGCAGGAAAGCAACACAGATGGTAGTTTGCCTCCCAGGTGCCAGGGTCCAGGATGTTTCTGATCACATCCATGATATCCTGAAGTGGGAAGGAGAACAGCCAGAGATCGTGGTACATATTGGTACCAATGACATAGGCAGGAAAAGAGAGGAGGTCCTGAAAACAGATTACAGGGAGTTAGGAATGAAGTTGAGAAGCAGGACCTCAAAGGTAGTCATCTAAGCTAAGGACATGTTCGGCACAGCTTTGTGAGCTGAAGGGCCTGTATTGTGCTGTAGGTTTTCTATGTTTCTATGTTTCTACATCTTTCTAATGATTTGATGCTATTCTTTACCATCAGAGCCATGCTACCCCCTCTACCTACCTTCCTATCCCTCCAGTACAATATGTAACGCTGGACATTCAGCTCCCAACTACAACCATCCCTTAGCCATGATTCAGTGATGGCCATAGCATCGTACCTGACAATTTGTAATAGTGCAACAAGATCATTCACCTTATTTCTTATACTCCATGCATTGAGTTATAACACTTCTAGTACTGTATTTGTTACACTTTTTGATTCTTGGGCCTTGGCAATGTGGTTACTGCCACTGTCTTGGACAGATCCATGGTTACTCTATCCTGTGCTACTATGTGTCTGACATTTTTGACTGACATCTTACAGAACTGGCACTGCTCTGGTGACAGTTTTAACCCTTCAGCTTTCAGGCTGTCTAGCACCTTCAGTAGCCACATCTCATGCTCAAGTGTATACTCAAACACTATGAGCTCATCCAAGTATACCAGTACCTCAAGCAAGTTTGTGTCCTCAACAGTCTTCTCCATGACACAATGGAAAGTAACCAGTTCTGGATCCATAAAGCAATGTCCCCTTGGATCCCATGCCTTCATATTTTTTCAATAAGCCTTGCATGGGTTACCTTATCAAATGCCTTGCTGAAATCCATATACATTACATCTACTGCTCTTCCTTCATCAATGTGTTTAGTCACATTCTCAAAAATTTCAATTAGGCTCATGAGGCATGCCCTGCCTTTGACAAAGCCATGCTGACTATTCCTAATCATATTATGCCTCTCCAAATGTTCATAAATCCTGCTTCTCAAGATCTTTTCCATCAACTTACAGACCACTGAAGTAAGACTCACTGGTCTATAATTTCCTGGGCTATCTCTACTCCCTTTCTTGAATAAGGGAACAACATCTGCAACCCTCCAATCCTCTGGAACCTCAATCATCCTCATTGATGATACAAAGATCATTGCCAGAGGCTCAGCAATTTCCTCCTTTGCCCCCGACAGTCTCTCCTAGCCTGGACTAACATGACATCCTTAGCTAATAATCGATCAAACTGCTGTTCAACCAGCATAACTTGCCCCAATAGTTTTACAGAACTCAGCACTCTAATTAACAATTCATCTGGGTTTTGGGTATCTACCCCTCTCAGAACATAAGCATTATTTGTGAATAATCTCTTTGAATCGCACCAAACCTTAATTCTTGCAGTGTCCATAATGAAGTACCTTAATCCATTTCCCTAACACTATTTCTAACACACAAGCAATTTAATTAATTCTTAACAGAATTGCAGAGCTTTCAATGAATCCCGGGTGAGCCCCAACAAATGTAACTCTCTCACTGGGCTCGTATGTTATCTGGCTCATTAGCCAGCTCTGCCAAGAACCATGAGACTCAGTGGTGAGAAGGCCACTGTTTATAAACAATATATGTCTAGTATTGGTATGATTTTCAACCAAACAGGAAAGTTGAGATGTGCTATTTAATGGAACCCAGATTTGAGTGAATGCTGTGTAAATACTGCCCATACGCAATTATCAGTAGGCAAGAAATAACAGATTGTACACCACATAAGGTAATACTGGAAGTATATTTGCTAATTTCAGCTTTATTAAACAGTCTTAAGAGAAAGAAAAGAAAGAAAAAAAAGGGCCCATTACAGTTAACCAGTCTAATTGTGCACATATCGTTGGAGCTTGTATCTTTCAAAAGCTGAGTATAATCGTTACTCATGACACTGACTTCTCATCACCAATCACTGGTAGAACTTCCCATCTTAGACTACTTTGTTTTGCGAAGCACTTCTCACAATTGCGTCTTTCCGTTGGATCAAATTATCCGGCCGTCTCTCCCATTTTCTCTTTTCTGCATCTCCTGCCAAAAAGACCACAAACTTCACCAATATCTGTCACAAATCTGTCACAGTAGAAATATTAACCAGGGCATTGCACAATAAACACTGAATGAAAGTCAGGTTCATTAACAATAAGCCACCGGTCCGCTGAATGCCACCGCCGTCTTGTTGAAGCGTTTTATTTTTGCCATTTTGTCTGTCAGTTATTCAAACTGCCTGACATCATTTACTTATGTTGTGAGTTGTGCTTTGTGTTTTTCTGCTGTGAAAAATTCTATATTTTGATTTTTTTGGAAAGTGATCTATCAAAAAAATCATGATCTAATAGAATTT
Source organism: Hemitrygon akajei (assembly GCF_048418815.1). Classification (NCBI taxonomy): domain Eukaryota; kingdom Metazoa; phylum Chordata; class Chondrichthyes; order Myliobatiformes; family Dasyatidae; genus Hemitrygon; species Hemitrygon akajei. The sequence continues at coordinate 19,972,709 of NC_133127.1, forward strand.
AAAAATTAAAAAAAATCTGATAGAACAAAATAGCAGTCTGATATAATTAACTTTACAGTCTAGATTCTCCGCTGATAAGTGTAGGGCCAGGGAGGTGGCATTTACGATGGACCTGTTTCAGCAGGGGAAATGCCATGGGTTGAGGTTACCAGACTGTTTTGCTCTCTTTTGCACTATTTATGTATTTTATAATTTCAGTAATTTTTATGTCTTTGCACTGTACTGCTGCTGCAAAACATCAAATTTTGTGACATATGCCAGTGATAATAAATCTTATCCTGATGCCTCTTTTGCACAATAAGATGCTAACAAAATGCTTACACTTTCCTCTTTGATGCATGTATCATATTTGGTTATTACTGCGACAGTGGAAAAGAAAGGCAAAGAGATTCAACAAGTTGGAGAGTGTTAGTGGCAAACACGGCTCCCAGAGATTTATATCAAACACGTTTTCATATTGTACATTACTAACCCACTTCTCTTGACATAAATCACCCCTTTGCTTTTCCCACAATAGCCAGACTAATGGATGTGTGATTACCACAAGCAGATATTTCGGTGGTTTGAAGGATATCACATGTTGATGTCTGAGATGTGAATGGAAGAATTTTACTGAGATGAGTCACGTTTAACAGAACACAGTCAGTCACAAACACAGAGAACTTCATCTGTTGAAGGCTTGATGGATATGTAGCTGCCTCAAAGCCTGGCAAAAGAAAGGCCCCATTCAACGAAGGAGGTTTCCTTTGTTTTTTTGAAATTGGCACATGTCAGCATTTCATTCCTTAGATTCTGACCCCATCCACTGGCCCACACCTCCCACCAGTCCTTTCTGCTTAAAGCAACAGAGAGAATAAAGGCTTGCTTTATGTGCGTGAGTCAGCCTCAATGAAAGAGGTGTAAAGTCAACAAGTTCTGCACCGAGGAAGGCCTTAAATGGATGAAATAAATGAGAAACGCTAATGGAAATGTTTCTACTTGAAAAGCTCTGGAGGCCAATCCAGAAATAATTTGCAATTTGGCTATGTGTTCCCTGAGGACATAAGCAATGTAGCAAAAATAACATTCAAATTACTTAATGTCAATGGCATTAGAGCAAAATGATAACACTGAAGTATGGTATTACTGAAGTTACTGAATAAATCTCCACTTTAATCAAAACATTCTTTCAATTCTCCTTCCTAATTATCCGTCACAAAGCAGGAAACCTAACACTTGCCTCCCTTTGTTTTCTTCTTATTTTATTGTGTGGACATTTAATGTTCACATGCTGGTTCTGAAAGGACAGGGAATAGTCTGGCTGAATCGCTGTGGAAAGGATCTGGTTTTCAGTGTTTTCAGAGATGCTTTGGGCCCTCGGCAGAGGAACAATTGTTGCTCGTTCCTGAACAGATGACTGGTAGCAAGTGTCTTTCTTATTCTTGAAGAATCTCGAAGCAAGGTCAAGAAAACAGCCTAAGCATAGAACATAAAACATTACAGCACTGTCTGAACAATCCAAAGACTCAGCCGTTATACATTGTCACCACTTACTCCTGCCCACACTGCACAAGAATATGTGGATCTTAGATTAGCCTCTATAGACACCTGAGGACCCACCAGTACACAACCCATTAGGAGAACCTCCTACTCGACTGAACTTTTAATCTATTCTAAGATTCATCTAACCCTACACTCCCACATAAGCCCTTATTTTTCTATCATCCAAGCACCTATTTAAGAGTATCTTAGAAGTCCCTAATGTAAATACCACCACCACAGGCAGCACGTTCCATGTATTCACCATTCTCTGTGCAAAACAAATTACCTTTGATGTCCCCTCTATACTTTCCTCCAGTCACCTTAAATTGGACTTCCTTGTATTAGCTATTCCCACCCTGGCAATCTGCTCAATTGGGCCTCTTATCTAAGAAAGGATGTGCTGTCTTTGGAGAGGGTCCGGAGGAGGTTTATGAGAATGATCCTGGGAATGAAAGGGTTAATGTATGAGGAGCGCTTGACGTCTCTGGGCCTTTACTCCCTAGTCTTTAGAAGAATGAGGGTGATCTCATTGAAATCTATCAGATATTGAAAGGCCTACATAGAGTTGATGTAGAGAAGATGTTTCGTATAGTGGGGGAGTTTAGGACCAGAGGGCATAGCCTCAAGATACAATGACGCCCCATTAGAACAGAGATGAAGAGGAATTTCTTTAGCCTGAGGGTGGTTGAACCTGTGGACTTCATGCCACAGATGGCTGTGGAGGACAAGTCACTGGGTATATTTGAAGTACGTCCAATGCTATGGGATTGAGTGGGATATTATATCACCCATGATTGAGTGGCTGTGCACACTTGATGGGTTAAATAGCCTAAATCTTCTCCTATGTCTTATGGCCTTCTGCTTATTATCGTCTTGTACATCTAAAGAATTCATCTTTAGAATTGACGAAGGCAATGAAGGTTGAGGAAGAGTACCTGAAAGCTGTTTACACAACAAAGGACATAGATGAACTATGCCCCTGACCTGGGCCAGTATTTGTTTCCCATTCTACAGATGGTGCTCAGTAATTTCAGCATCTTTGTTTTACAGTCAAAGAGTGAGTCAAACAATATTGAAACCGGTCCTTCAACCCACAGGGTCTGCACCAATTATCAGGCATTCAAAATCAGAATCAGAATCAGGTTTACTATCACTGACAGGTGTCTGAAATCTCTGGTTTTGCAGCAGTGGTACAGTGCAATTCTTAAACAAATATACCGGATATATATAAGGAAATATCTACAGTGGATTCCGGTTAATTGGGACACATAGGGACCAGAACCAATTAAGCAGTCATCCCAATTAGCTGAAGTTTTATAGAAATAGTTAAAAAGGTATAAAAATGACGAACTATCACTTAACTGAGAAAAAATTATGTATTTAAATGAAATACAGAACAAATTAGAACAGTAACAATACTGCTACAATATTGTAAAACTGTGTATTAGTTCCTAATAGTTATCAACTGAGGAATTCATCCAGCGTACACTGATGTATATGGAGTGTCCAGGAAGGGTGAGCACCTCTGGTGAAGGGGCTTGTAGTGTTCACTCACTTTTGGACCCCACCGGACACTCAGTTCTCACCTGAGGCTCCTAGTAACCGTTCACATGCAACAGCAGCCAGACCCCGGCATACCGCTTTGACAGATAGGCTAAACCAGGTGAGGTTAGCCAGATGTGCCATACCCCAGTAAAATAGGGACAGGCCTGTCCTAGCATTTGAAGTCAGCTCTGGGGGACTGGACAGAAAAGTTCAAATTGAGATCCAACAGTCAAAAAGGTGGTTCTACAGCACCGCATGCAGAGCAAAGGGTTTGAGACAGCATGGAAGAAGTTACAATGATCCACTGCAGCCAAGGAAGATCCGAGTTTGTGATGACTACTCATACAACTGGACTCAGACTTCTGAGGTCGAGAGAGTGGAACTATACCAGTGCAAAGGCTTCTCCGCTTTTAAATGCTCTTCCACACAGGTTTCGCTGTTATCAGTGAATACAATGAACAACCAACACACTGTTGTGTTCTTTTGGTTGACGGTAAATGAACAAAATCAGCGTAGACACCTAGAGCGGATAATATACTGCCTTTATACAACACTTTCAATGATTGCATCTTCCAAATCTTCTTTTTCATTGTAACATTCAAGATGATTGTTGATACTTTCAAATTTTTCATAATTCCTAGTAGTGAAATCACTTCATTTTCATTCCTGGCCATTTCTGGCATCTCCAAGCCTGAATGTTTGGAACTGCAGTAAGTAAAACAGTTCTGAATTGTCTTGCTACTTATTTCTCACCAAGTATCAGTGACAAGAATCACTGCTTTTTGAACACAAACACATACAAATGAATCCATTTTAAAACAGTTTGCTTTAAGCACGGTGTAGTGTCTAATGGCCACACAGGTGCCCATGACTGATACTGGTTAGAAACTGTCTGGTGATAGTCTCCTGTCCCAATTAAACGGCATAGTGTCCCAAATAAACAAAGTGAATCCTGGCTATTTTCTCAATTAATTTTTGTTCTTTAAGAGTTATCCCAAAGAAGCAGCTGCCCTGATTAACTGATGAATAAATTAATATATTTGTTTTATGTTCAAGGTTCAAAGTAAATTTATTATCAAAATATATTTCACAGTAAATACAATAGAATTAATAAAAAAACAAACAAAATATTATTAATAAATAAATAAGCAATAAATATTGAGAACATGAGATGAAAAGACCTTGAAAGTGAGTCCATAGGTTATGGAAACAGTTCAGTATTGGGAAGGGTGAAGATGAGTGAAATTATCCCCTTTGGTTGGGGAGCATAATGGTGGAGGGGTAATAACTGTTCCTGAACCTCATGGTGCGGGTCCTGAAGATGCTGAGAATCTTGAGGAACACACGCCACATGCTGGAGAAACTCAGCAGGTCAGGTGGCATTTACAGAGGGGAAGAAACAGTTGGCCTTTTGGACTGAGGCCCTTTATCAGGACTTCAGTCACCGTGGAGAAAAATAAACAGAAGTAACAGAGGGATATTCAGCCCCTCGTTTCTGCTACACCCATTGATAAGAAGATGGACGATGCTGAAAACACAAGATTCTGTAGATGCTGGAAATCTTGAAGAAGACATGCAAAGTGCTGGAAGAAAGAACCCCTCAGGTTGGGCAGCATCAGTGGAAGGAAATAAACAGCTGATGTTTCAGTCTGAGGCCATTTATCAGGACTGGATAGAAAGGGGGAAGAAGCCACAAAAAGAAGTTGGGGGGACTGAGAAGAAGTACAAGCTGGCAGGTACAAAGTGAAACCAAGTGAGGGTGGATGGGTGGGGAGGGGCAGGGGGATGGAATAAAAATCAGGAGGGTGATAGGTGGAGGAAGTAAAGGGGTGAAGAAGATAGGAGAGGACAACTGGGGAAATGGAAGGAAGAGGGGCAAACTGAGGGAGGTAAAGGGTAGGTGAGGAGAAGAGAAGGGGGGGAGCCAGAATTACAAATGGAAAAGAGGAATGGGGGAAGGGGAGAAATAATAGGAAGTTAGGAAAATCAATGTTCATTGCCATCAAGTAGGAGGCTACGTAGATGGAATATGAGGAGTTGCTCCTCCAACCTGGCAGTAGAGGAGACCATGGATTGACTTTTTGGAATGGAAATTGAGTGGTCGCAGGAAAATCCCACCTTCAGTTAGGCAGAAGGTACAGTGCCCACACCACCAGGTTCAAGAACAGCTTCTGCCCGTCACCCATTCAGTACTCGGACCAAGTGGCAAAACCCTTCAGTTCCAGCAACATCCTTGCAAAATGTTCTTGCCTTTTGGGACTTGATGAAGAGTCTCAGCCCAAAACGTCAACTGCTTACTCTTTTCCATACATGCTGCCCGGCTGCTGATTTCCTCCAGCATTTTGTATGGGTTGCCAGAATGTGAGTGGGAAGAGGTGCCATTAGAAGTAATCCTCTGACCATCTACTTTTTGACACTGTTGACCTTCAGGCTACAGATGTTTCAGTAAAGTGATAAATAGTAAGGTACACGCATGGTTAGACATTCTTGCCTCTGAGAATATTGCTTAGTATTGTATTTAATATTTTAGTAGCTCATTGTTTCTTAGGTGATATATAGACTTTTCAATAGGAGTCTTATTAGACTTCTTCAACTTAATTTAGAAAAGCTAGATGCAGGACAATGGGTTATTTCTGAACATCATAGAGATTCCCGATAATGTCGACTGGAGTATGGAATCAGCAGAGGCTAATTAGAGGTTGTTTAGGAGTGTTTTTGCCTTTCAACTCTAATTTTACTTGCCTGCGTTAAGAACATATCTTTTTATGCCTTTCTACTTTATGAAAATGCCTTTTCAATACAGTAACAGTATCTGATTTCACCAGTTTCTCTAGCAGCAGTTTCAGCTAGCAACTAATCATTGTATAAAGATACTTAGTCCTTAGCTCCTCCTTTTAAAACCCTTTTCCTTCCATCACCACACATTTTGCCGTTACCAGAATACCATGATCTTGGACACCAAGTCTCTCTGTTCATCCCCTACCAGTTACTGTATACACCATTGATCATACACTTCTGTACAGGAAATGGAATTCACAACTTCAACACAGTAAGGTTTTTCTTCTCCCTTTTCATTCGCAGGATGTGAAGTCATTGGGAAGGTCAGCTTTTATTGGCCATCTTTAATTGTCCATGAATTGAGAGCTTTTATGCTTTAGCACATCACTGCGAGACTCCACTCATATGCAGGCATGACTACATATGGGATAGCAGGTTTCCTGAAGAATTAAAGTAAGCCTGTTGTCAAAACTAATCAATAAGTGTCAAGACCTTGGCTTCAATAGCCCTTTGTATAATGGGATCTTGGATTTCCTCACTTGCAGACCCCAATCAGTTTGGATTGGCATCAAAATCCCCTCCAGAATCTCCATCAGCCTAGGTGCACCACAAGGCTGTGTGCTTTGCCCCCTGCTCTACTTGCTATACACTCTTGTGGTTAAGAACAGCTCCAATGCCACATTTTAGTTTGCTATCATAGGCTGGAACAAATGTGGTGATGGAGGGAGACTTAAAACCTGGCTGAGTGGTGCCACAACAATAATCTCTTACGCAAAGTCAGCAAGACAAAGGAGCTGATTATTAACCTGATTAAGGTGAGGGAACACACACCAATCTTCACAAAGGGATCAGAAGTGGAAAGGGTGAACAATTTCAAGTTCCTGGGTATTAACATCTCTGAGGATCTATCCTGGACCCAACATATCGATGCAGTTACAAAGAAGGCACAATAGTGGCTGTATTCAATTCGGAGTTTGAGGAGATTTGGTATGTCACCAAAGACACTCACAGATTTCTACTGATGTACCGAGGAGAGCTTTCTAACTGGTTGCATCACTGTCTGGTGTTGGGTAGGGGGAATCTTCTGCACAGTATAGAAATAAGCTACGGAGAGTTGTAAACTTAGTTGGCTCCATCATGGGCACTAGCCTCCATAGTGTCCAGGACATCTTCAAGGAGCAATGCCTCAAAAGGGCAGCATCCATTGTTAAGGACTCCCATCACTATGTCTGCATGCTTTTATGCACTGAGCTGCTACCATATGATTGGCTGATTAAATAGTTGCATTGAGCAGGTGCATCTAATAAAATGGCCACCTAGTGAACGTCACAAAATTTGCTGTTTTGTGTCAACTGTGCTGTGCAATACATAAAATATTACAAAAGTTACAATATAATATAAAAATATAAATACTGTAAGTAGTGCAAAAAACGAGCAGAACGTGAGATAGCATTCATGGGTTCATGGCCTATTCAGAAATCTGATGGTGGAGGGGAAGAAGTTGTTCCTACGTGCCTTATTCTCATTACTACCAGCAAGATGGAGGTACAGATATCTAAAGGCACACACTCAGTGATTTAGAAGCAGGTCCTTTTCTCTGCCATCAAATTTCTGAATGGACATTGAACGCATGAACACAGCCTCACTACTCCTTTATTTCAATTTTTGCTTATTTTGCTACTTACTTAACTATTTAATGTATATATTTACTGTAATACATTTTTTCTCTATTATTATGTATTGCATTGACTACTGTCACAAAGTCAACTTTCACGGCATATGCTGGTGATATTAAGCCTGATTCTGAATCTATTGCAATATATGGTTATTTGAGCTACTGTCAACTTCCTGTTAGTTTGAGCCAATCTGGCCATTCTCCTCTGACCTCCCTCATTAACAAGGCAATTTTGCGCGTAGAATTGCCACTCACTGGATTTTTTTTTTTGTTTTTTTTATATTCTCCCTAAATTAAAGAGACAGGTGTGTGTGAAAATCTCAGGAGATCAGCAGTTTCTGAGATACTCAAACCACCCCGTCTGGCATCAACAATCACTCCACGGTCAAAGTCCCTTGTATCACATTTCTTCCCCATTCTGGTGTTTGGTCTGAACAAGAAGTGAAATTCTTGACCATGTCTGCATGCCTTTATGCACTGAGTTGCTGCCGTATGATCAGCTAATTAAATATTTGCATTTAGCAGGCGTATCTAATAAAATGGCCACCTAGTGTATACCACAAAATTTGCTGTTTTGTGTCAACTGTGCTGTGCAATACATAAAATATTACAGAAGTTACAATACAGTATAAAAAATATAAATACTGTAAGTAGAGCAAAAAACGAGCAGAACGTGAGCTAGCGTTCATGGGTTCATGGCCTATTCAGAAATCTGATGGTGGAGGGGAAGAAGTTGTTCCTATATCATTAAGTGCGGGTCTCCAGCCTCCCTGATGGTAATAATGAGAAGACAGCATGTCCCAGATGGTGAGCATCCTTAATGATGGATGCCGACTTCTTGAGGCATCGTCTCTTGAAGATGTCCTCGGCACTGAGATTCTCGCAAAGCCTATACTGGCTGTGCTTGAAATTTTCCAGCAGCCCTAAACTCCCTTGGGGATTTGAGCTCACATTTTTAGATTATTGGGGTGGTCCTTGGGCACGTTAATCACTGTGCTACCACAACATGTCAGAGTGTGGCTGACAAACAGGAACGTGATAATGACTAGATAATCAGTTTTTAGCTGTTTCTGGTAGGATAAACATTGCTTAAGTCGCCAGGGATAACTGAGAATAGTGTCACTTTGCTTCCACCTGAGAGAACGGATGGTCCCCCGGAGAGCATTTTGTGATTTGATTTCCATTGTTGCTCTTATAATCTAATTATACAGTTCCTCAGCATGACTCCTGCGACTGATCTATATAGTTTGGGCACTTGTAACCAGCACGAAAACAAAACAGAGATGTATAGAATTGTGTTGAAGCAAAAAAAAAAATCACATAACCCTGGAGCAGATATTGAAATGCGTCTGGTAGTCCCCTATTCATAATCATACACTTATAACAATATTTTTTCATGGACAAAAATCACTAGGCATGGTAAATAAATTTATGCTGTATTGTAATGAAAGACTCCAAACATACATAAGACTGAAAGAAAGAATAATCACTGAAAGTGGAGCGAGAGAGAGAGAGAGAGAGAGAGAGAGAGAGAGAGAGAGAGAGAGAGAGAGAGAGAGAGAGAGAGTGAGAGAGAGAGAGAGTGGTGGAGATAACTTACTCTGCCAGTTATAGGAATAAACTTAAGTATTTACATAGGATTTTTAAATTTAATAACATTGTAGGAGGTTATTTGTATGCAGGGGTGTCTATGATTCTGGTGTTTATAACCAGGGACTACAAGTATGCATGTAATTAGTAATAATTCAAAGTTCAAAGTAAATTCATTATCAAAGTACATATATGTATGTCAGTTACAAAATAGAGTGCAAAAGATAGAGTTTATGGGTTCACGGACCGTTCAGAAATCTGATGGCACAGGAGAGGAAGCTGATTTTTAAGCATTGAATGTGTGTCTTCAGACTCCTGTATCTCCTGCCCAATGGTAGTAAGGTGAAGAGGGCCAGGCTTGCTTTCCCTGGAGCGCAGGAGTGTGAGGATGACTGGACATACATATTATGAGGGATTTAGGCAGGGTACATTGTCAAAATCTTTTCTGGTCTTAGGGATATCAAATTCAAGAGGACATGTTTTTCATGGGGAAAGGAAGAGTTTTTACACCGTAAGGCATAAAACTTAGGAGCAGAATTAAGCCATTCAGCCGATTGGTTTTAATGGGGATCTGTGGGATAAGATTTTACACAGAGATGTTGATATCTGGAGCTTGCTGTCGGAGGAAGTGGTGGTATCAGATGCAGTTGCTATGTTTAAGGGGCAAACTGAAGACAGCCACCACACAGAGTCAGGATTGAACCTAGGTCTGGTTCTGTGAGGCAGTGCTAGCGCTGTCCCACTGCAAACCGACTTGCTTTGCGTACTTCATGCTGTTCTCTCTTCCCCGCTCTGATGCATTGTGCCACACACTCCCATAGCACGCGAGAGGCTTTATCAAACTTCTAAGTACATTTATTATCGAAGTATGAATACTATATACAACCTTCACGTTTGTCTCCTTACAGGCAGCTACAAGACAAAGAAACCCAAAAGAAACCATTAATAAAAAGATGGTTGAACACCCAATGTACAGAAAAAAAATTGTGCAAACAATAAAAGTAAGCAAATAACATTTGGAATTGAAATTCATGAAAATTAGTCCACAGCCACAAAGCCGGCCATCACTACAGCTGACCCAGGAGTCCATTAGTTGCAAGCCACAGCCTCAACCACAGCTCTTTGGAAGTTGCAGAAAGACTCTGAGAAAACTTTCAGTATTGCAAACTCCCCAAAAACTTGCTTTATCATGGTCCTTCAATAATTGCAACATCCTCACAAATACATTCATAGCAAAAGGATTTGAGTACAGGAGCAGGGAGGTTCTACTGCAGTTGTACAAGGCCTTGGTGAGACCGCACCTAGAATATTGTGTGCAGTTTTGGTCCCCTAATCTGAGGAAAGACATTCTTGCCATAGAGAGAGTACAGAGAAGGTTCACCAGATAGATTCCTGGGATGGCAGGACTTTCATATGAAGAAAGACTGGATCGACTAGGCTTATACTCACTGGAATTTAGAAGAATGAGGGGGGATCTTATTGAAACGTATAAAATTCTAAAGGGACTGGACAGGCTAGATGCAGGAAGATTGTTTCCGATGTTGGGGAAGTCCAGAACGAGGGGTCACAGTTTAAGGATAAAGGGGAAGCCTTTTAGGACCGAGATGAGGAAAAACTTCTTCACACAAAGAGTGGTGAATCTGTGGAATTCTCTGCCACAGGAAACATTTGAGGCCGGTTCATTGGCTATATTTAAGAGGAAGTTAGATATGGCCCTTGTGGCAAAAGGGATCAGGGGTTTTGGAGAGAAAGCAGGTACAGGGTTCTGAGTTAGATGATCAGCCATGGTCATACTGAATGGCGGTGCAGGCTTGAAGGGCCAAATGGCCTACTCCTGCACCTATTTTCTATGTTTCTATATTAAGGTACAATAAGAACACATCAGACATGCCGAGTCTTTACACTTCTGCATGCTATTATGCAACTGGATCACAGAGTGTCCCAGTATGTAGATATACACTAAGAAAAGCCCGTGAGGTTTTCATGGTGAAATTGCTTTACAAATATGTATTGCTAATGTTGTAATTGCTAATGAGGTTACAACGAGATGCATGAGTTTTAATGAGGTCAAAACGAGTTCATTGTTAATCTATGCCTGAGAGAAGTTTAAAAAAAAGCAACCTCAATGCTCAACTAATGTAGAGGGACAATCAACAATGTCAATACAATATTCATCAATGTTCCGAGAACAACACAGGAGAGGTCAGCTGAACTTCTGATCAAACTGGGCTGGCATCTGGGTCAGACTGCACTCTGCACCATGCACAACAGTCAGAAGCCATGTGGTGACATTCAATTAACAAAAGCAGCTTGAGTAAGTAACATTAGGTCAGTCATGAGCCAAATGTGGCCTTTTTAATCTTGAAAGGAGGTGCCCGAGAAATGATCCAAGATACAACTGCAAATTATAAACGTGGAAGAAGATTTCACATCGGTTGTTCCACTGCTTTTATGAGGCACTGATTTCCTCTCCTGACACTAACGTGAGGTTTATATTCATTCTTATTTGTACCTGGACAGGGTTAAAGAAATTATTACTATTTATTTAATATTGATCATTTGAAAATATTGATGAGGAATTGATAATTTCATTACGAGTTTAAGGAGTTTGGAAATGTTACCAAAGATTCTAACAAGTTTCTGTAGTTGTACCATGGAGATCATTCCGACTGGTTGCATCACTGTCTGGTCTGGGGTGTGGGTACCACACAGGATAGAAAGAAAACTTCATCCATTTCCTTCATGGGCACTTAACTCCCCAGCATTAAGGACATTTTCAAAAGGTGATGCCTCAAGAAATCATCAAGGATACCATCATCCATGACATCCCTCTTCTCATTGCTACCATCAGGCAGGAGGAACAGTCTCTTCCCCTCTGCCATCAAATTTCTGAATGGTCTATGAACCCATTAACACTACCTCACTATTTTAGCTCTCTGTCTCTAAATGCACAGTGTATATTTCTTACTGTAATCTATAACTTTTGTTAATGTATTGTGCTGTACTGCTGCCACAAAACAACACAGTTCACAATGTACGTCCGTGATATTAAACCTAATTCTGACTCTGATCTCACCAAAATAGGGTGAACACATACTGTTCTCAACACTGGAGGAAATCAGCAGGTCAGCTAGTTCTTGTCTGGAGCCCTTTATCTCTTCCACCTTTCATCTCCAAGCTTCCCACATCTTTCCCCCTCCCTCCCCAGTGCCTTTTCTCTCAAGTATCACCTGCCAGCTTGTGCTCTTTCCCTTCACTGCACCTTCTTATTTTGGCTTTTCCCCCCTCCCTTTCCCCCAATCCTGGTGAAGAGTCCCAGCCCAAAATGTTGACCGCTCATTCACCCCCCCCCCCCCCCATAGATGCTGCCTGACTTACTGAGTTCCTCCAGCACTTGGAGTGTGTTGCTCAAGATTTCTCAGGAGTGGCATTTCTCATGCCACTCCTCCTGAATCTGCGTAAATACCACTGTGAGTTATTTGGAATGAAAATGCTCATACAAGAAGCTGCAGCTGGTTAGAAACTTGGATTCAGTAACTCCGAATGGATTTCTGAAATAGCTGAGGATTCACGAGCATGACATGGAATTATGCAGCAAAGTAAGGTGTTTGGCAAACCATGTCTGTATCAGCTCTTTGAGGGAGAGTCTTTAGGACTAATTAAGCCCAATCTCTTGCTTTCTGTTTAAGGTTTTTTGTTGAGTGTTGATCTAATTTTCAACAGGAGCCTTCCAGGTCATGACAGGTTGCTACACGGAGGGAAGAAAAAAGCTTCTTTTCTCTGTGGAATTCTTTTGTCAGTTATATTAAGTACGCCTTTGATTGTGCTCATTATTTTATTGTTCGCAAATCTTTCTGATCTGTAATACCTTTGTCGGGACTTATCCTGTTTCATTACCATTGTGCGGCATTAGGTTTTCTGACTAATGTCTGGTTCATTCAGATCCTCGTTCGCACTCTGTCCTTGAATCCAGGTTTTGTGTTTACTTCATGCATTCAGATGCAAAGTTAGTGGTTGAATTCCTCTGCCATTTCCTTACCTCTCATCAGAGGTTCTCTTGCCTTGCCTCTATCGGTAGGGTAATGTAATTGGTGGAAACGTACATAATTTACAATCACCAACATTGAGTTGGGGTTCAGTTTAAGGAGCTTGTCCAACAGGATGACATAATGACGTAAAATACTGTTACCGTGGTTTGTGTTCAGTGTTGGGAGCACAATAAATGAGTGGTTATGGCTTCCCTTAAACAAAAAATGCCCCACATCATTTTATTTGTGAAAACCTATATTGGTGACACCCTTTCAGGGCAATGCTTCCTGTGTGACACGAGTACACAAGCAGGTGTGCTGCCAGAATTGCCTACTGATGAGAAGGCAAAGAGCTAAATGCCAGTTTGGGCTGTCAACCATTGACCTTCTCGGCCATCACATCCCTGCAGGAAGTGCAAAGCCCGTCCCACCAGAAGTAGCAGCTATTGTGGACTTCCCGCTGCCCTGCACTGCTAAAAAACTACAGGAGTTTTGGGTGTATTCTATCACTGCTTCATTCCGTGAGCTGCAGAACTTATGCCTCCCTTGAATAGTGTGCTTAAAGACAATATCCCTAATCACATAAAAACACAAAATGCTGGCACAACTCAGCAGGCCAGACAGCATCTATGGGAGGAGGTAGTGACGACGTTCTGGGCCAAAACCCTTCATCAGGAGTGAAGTAACATGGGATGGTCGAGGGGGGATAAGAAGTGGGGGGAGGGATAAAGTAGAGAGCTGGGAAGTGATAGGTTGGAGGGAGATGGGCAAGGGGGAAGGTGGAGAATTATGGGAAATAAAAGAGAAAGAAAGGTAGGGCTGGGGGGAGATTATAGTGAGGGGGGGGAGAAAGAGAGAGAAAGAGAACCAGACTGAAATAATAAATAGGGATGGGGGTAAGGAGGGGGCAGGGGTATCAACGGAGGTCTGTGAGTTGGATGTTCATGCCGGCAGGTAGGAGGCTACCCAGGCGGGAGATAAGGTATTTATTTCCAGCATCGGCAGATTCACTCGTGATCCCTAATCACATGCTTGACTGATCTGTGGACATGACCATCTTATTTGTTGATAACAAGCAAGCTCTTTCCAACGTGACCCTACTGGCGTACCCACTCCCCATCACAGCCGTAGCCATTATGATTGACACACAGTGGGAGCTGTGCACGGAGAGATAGTTGGAGACGGGTGGCAGCCATCTTCAGCTGGCAGCTCTGTCCTCCCCGAAATGAAATACGGCACATCTGACCGCGAGCACGCCGCCTCTATCTGGCCACATGGCGTTTCCATTTTCCTCTAGCGACTCGCCATTTCACAGCGTTCATTGACCACAAACCTTTTGTGCATGAAATGGTCAAAATATCAGGCCCTTGGTCAGCACATCAGCAATGCCAGCTGATTGCCTCTCACGGCCAGCCATTGAGGCATGCACGTAGGGGTTGAGTACACTGGCATGGCAGCTGACCAAACGACTGACCCAGAGGTCCCGGCTTACTGAACAGCAGTGTCGGGACTGCGGCTGGCTGACATTAAGTTCAGAAAAGCTGGTGTTTCTCTCCTCTCCTGTCTCAACTGATTGCCCTCACCCCATAGTGCCCTCGAACTGGAGGTGGACTGCTTCTGACTCCACGCACACCTTCTCGCATCCGGGCCGGAAGGCCTCACAGCAACTGGGACTAAAGTCTGTGTGGCATGGCCTTAGAAAGGATGTGTTTGTTTGGACTGCCGCCTGTGCGGAGTGCCAATGGGTGAAAATTAACCGTAATGTTCAGGTGCCTTGGCACCTTTTGAGGCCCCTGAGCATCGGTTTGACCATGTCAATGTGGACATTGTTGGTCCTCTTCCCCCTTCCCATGCTTTCACGCACCTCCTTTCCATGGTTGACCATACCACTAGGTGGCCAGAGGTCGTCCCTCTAGCATTGACAATGACTGCAGGTGTGGCTCGGGTGTTCATCAGCACCTGGGATGGTCAGTATGGAATCCCATCTGACATTTCCTCTGACCGTGTCATATCAGACCTCTGGGCTGCAATGCCCCAGAACCTCGGGGTTAGGTTACATCACACCACAGCGTATCACCTGCAGTCCGGTGGCCTGTGCAAGCAGTTCCACTACTCCTTAAAGGCTACACTGAAGGCTTCGCTGACAGATAAGTGTTGACATGATTGTCTCCTGTGGGTCCTGCTGGGGCTCAGAACAGCTCCAAAAGTGGACTTGCAGTCATCTGTGGCTGAGCTAGTATACTGGCAGCCATTACAAGTGCCTGGTGAATTTATCTCTGACGCCATGACCACCTGGTCGGCCTCTCCAACAGCATTCCACCCTCCCCAGTAAATTCAATTCCTTTGCACCTATTCCTACCTCCCATCATGGCGTACAGCACCCTTGGGTTCCTGTTGACCTGCGTTCCACCTTGTTTGTTTTCATCCGCCGTCATGCCCATCAACATCCCATTAGGTCCCATTACGATGGCCCGCTTTGCATCTGGGAACGGAGAGAAAAAAGTCTAATCATCAACAAGAGACGTAAACCTGAATGGATTTTGGTAGATCGCCTTAAACCAGCCGACCAAGATTTCAAGGATTCCGTTACCATGCCCCTCCCATCATGACATGACCATGAGTGTGTCAATACACATCTGGAGAAGCAGGAGGTGCTCCACCCATGGAATATGGACCTGAGCCGGGCGGCTCATCTGAGCTCCATACAGGCTCACAATGCTGGATTTTGTGAATTCTGATTGGGTGGGGGGAGGCGGCTGTGCAGGGTAATGTAATTGGTGAAAATGGACAGACTAACATTGAGTTGGGGTTCCCTTTAAGAGGCTGGCCTGACATGATGACTAATTACATAAAGCACTGTTACTACACTTATTGTTCAGTGTTTGGATTACAGTAAATTAGTTATTACAATTTTCTTAATGTTTAACACCTCACACAGCTTTAGTTGTGAAAACCTATATGAAGATCACAACCGACCCTCACCTCTGGTATTTCTGTCTTAACTGTGGAAGCTCTTAACCACTTCCATCTTTTGTTCTCATGCTTTATCTTGCTTTTTGCTTAATCAATGTTTTACAATTCTAAATATCTTGGGGTCCATGTCCATAGATCACTCAAAGTTGTTGCATAAGTTAATAGGGTTGTTAAGAACGCATATGCAATGTTGGCCTTCATTAGAGTCATAGAGTCATCACAAAGTATAGACTAGAAATAGGCCCTTCAACCCATCTAGTCCATGCCAAGCCATTTAAACTGCCAACTCCCAAAGACCTACACATGACCATAGCCCTCCATACCCCTACAATCCATTTACCTGTACAAACCTCTCTTAAACATTGAAATCAAGCTGAATGCACCACTTGCACTGGCACCTCATTCCACACTCTGATGACTCTCTGCTTGAAGAAGTTTCCCCTCGTGTTCATCTTAGACTTTTCGCCTTTCACCTTAACCTATGACCTCTAGTTGAAGTCTAGTTGACCTCTCATTGAAACCTACCGGATGTTAGAAGGACTAGATAGCGTGGACGTGGAGAGGTTGTTTCCTTTGGTGGGGTATCTAGAATTAGAGGGCATAGTCTCAAAATACAGATGCAACCCTTTAGAATAGAGGTAAGGAGGAATTTTTTTTAGCTGGAGAATAGTAAATCTGTGGAATGCTCTGCCACAGACTCCGGTGGAGGCTGAGTCCGTGCATATATTTAAGGCAGAAATTAGTTATTTTCTGATTGGATGGGACATCAAAAGAAATGGCGAGAAGGCAGGTGTATGGGGTTGACTAGGATCCAGGATCAGCCATGATGGAATGGTGGAGCAGACTCGATGGGCTGAATGGCCTAATGCTGCTCCTGTGTCTTAAGGTCTCATGGTAAGTCACAACCGACCTCGGCAGAAAAAGCCTGCTTGATTTTACCATATCTATGCCTCTCATTATTTTGTATGTCTCTATCAAATCTCCACTCAATCTTTTACATTCCAAGGAATAAAGTCCTAACCTATTCAACCTTTCCTTATAACTCAGGTCCTCCAGACCCAGCAACATCCTTGAAAAATTTCCCTGTACTCTTTTAACCTTGTTTACAATCTTTCCTGTAGGTAGGTGGCCAAAACTGCACACAATACTACAAATTAGGCCTCATCAATGTCTTATACAAGTTCCACATAACATTCCATCTCCTGTACTCAGTAGTTTGATTTTAGAAGGCCAATGTGCCAAGAGCTCTCTTTATGACACTCTCTACCTGTGATGCCACTTTCAATGGATTATGGACCTATATTCCCAGATCTCTTTATTCTACAGGGATCCTCAGTATTCACTCTGTAAGACCTACCCTGGTTGGTCCTACTGAAGAACACCTCTCATAGGTGTCTGCATTAAATTCCATCTGCCATTTTTCAGTTCATTTTTCCAGCTGGTCCAAATTCTACTGCAAGCTCTGATAGTCTTTCTTGCTATTCACTACACCCCCAATCTTGGTGTCATCTGCAAATTTGCCTATCCAAATAACTAACATTATCATCCAGATTATTGATATAGATGACAAACAACAACGGACCCAGCATTAATCTCTGCAGTATACCGCTAGTCACAGGCCTCCAGTCAGAGAGGCAACCATTTACCACCGCTCTCTGGCTTCTCCCACAAAGCCAATTTACTCCCTCATCTTGAATGCTGAGCAACAGAACATTCTTGATTCAACCTCCCATGTGGGACCTTGTCAAATGCCTTGCTGAAGTCCATGTAAGCAACATCCACTGCCTTGTCTTCATCAGCTTTCCTGGTAACTTCCTCATAAAACTCTGAGACTGGTTAGACCCAACCTACCATACATGAAGCCATGCTGACTATCCCTAATCTATCCATGTCTTTCCAAATACTCTTATATCCAGTCCTTAGAATACCTTCCAATAACTTTCCCACTGCTCATCAGCCTATAACTTCCTGGTTTATTTTTTGAGCCTATCAGAGACAGCGGAACAACATTAGTTATCCTCCAATCCTTCAGTACCTTACCTGTTGCTAATGATGATTTAAATATCTCTGCCAGAGCCCCAGCAATTTCAGTGCAGCCTCACTTCAGTGCAGAGGTGAGTGAACTAATGTATAATTTTTTTTTCAGCTTAGTAACATCTTACCTATAAGAGGGCAAACAAAGCAATACCTAGTATTCTACGTGCAGCCTAGTAAAACTGCGACTTAACATCGCAACTCCTTTACTCAATTCCCTGATTGATGAGGGCAGTGGGCCAAGTACCTTCTTTACTGTCCTGTCTATTTTTGTGTTCCCTCTAAGGGTTCCTCAATATACTGATTTAGAAGATCATTGTGTACAGACTCTATCAATTAATTTTCCATTTTATGACTCCAAATTTCAAGGATCAACTTTACTTACCAAATACGTTTACATGTATTAATAATTTATTGATAAAGCACTTTTCGTATAAATGGTGTAGTTCCAAGTGCTTTACAATGGGATAAAGTGCAAACATAAAAATAAAAGACAAAATGATGCTAGTTAAAAACAAAGTTAAATAAATAGGTTTAGAGCTGGCATTTAAAAGTGCCATCGACTCTGTATTCCTTATTGTTATAGGTATTGAATTCCACTTAAAAAAAAAACCTTCCAATTATTTTTTGAGAGAGATTGCATAAACTTAAGAGACTGTGGGAAGAAGATCTGAGAGCTTGAGGAGAATTTTAAAACAAAAGCAATTCTGTGATGTACTCGGGTCCTAGACCATTGAGAACTGTAGAACAGCTAAGATAACTTTAAAATCAGTTCTAAAAGATACAGAAAGCCAACACAGTGTAGTTAGGACAGGAGTATTACACTCCCTCATCCTGGTTTTAGTTAAAAGTCTAGTAGCAGTGTTCTGAATGTGTTGAAGTTTGTCAGTAGATTGCTTTGGAAGGTTAGTAAAAAGTGTCTTTCAACCAATCAGTTCCCCTCCACCACCACCCTCCTCTGTTTGGCAGAACTGGTCCTCACCCTCAACAATTCTTCCTTTGGCTCCTCGCTCTTTCTCCAGGTGTGAGTATCTACATGAGCCCCAGCAATGCCTGCCTGTTTGTTGGCTATGTAGAACAGTCCATACTCAAGCCTTCCATGGTAATGCTCCTCAACTCTTCCTCCGCTATGTTGATGACTGCGTTGTGCTGTTTCATGTACCAAAGCTGAGCTCATCAATTCCATCGACTTTGCCTTGAAATTCCACCCTGCCCTTAAGTTCATTTAGTCCATTTCTGACTCCTCCCACTCCTTTCTGAATCTCTCTCTCCATCTCTTGAGACAAGCTGTCAACTGACACCTTTTATAAACCTACCAATTCCCACAGTTATCTTGACTATAGCTCTTCCCAACCCGTCAAAAAAAATTACAAATACTTTATTGTCACCAAACAATTGATACTAGAGCGTACAATCATCACAGTGATATTTGTTTCTGCGCTTCGCCTGTAAAAGTGTTATGACATTTTCTCAGTTCCTTCATCTCCACCACATCTGTACCCAGGATGCAGCTTTCCTTTCCAAGACAACAGACTTGTCTTGAACTTTGAAGTTCCAAGACTTCAAAGTACAGGATTCCCCTTCCTCCGCCATTGATGCTACCCTCACCCACACTTCCTCCATTTCCCGAACATCCACACTCACCCCATCTTCCTGCTGCCTTCACAGTGAAGCAGTTCCTATTGTCTTTAACTACCACCCTATGAGCCTGTGCAATGAACACATCATTCTCTGCATCTTCCACCATCTGCAAAGGGATCTTACCACCTAACATGTCTTTACCTAACTACCCCTCCATTTTCTACAGGGATTGATCTTTCTGTGATTCCCGTGTCCATTCATTCCTCCCCAGTAATCTCCCTTCTGACACTTATCCTTGCAAACGGCCAAAGTGCTACAGCTGCTTTTTCACCTCCTTCCTCCCGCCATTCAGGGCCCCAAACAGTCCTTCTAGGTGAAGTTACTACTGATGTGATCTATTGTGTCCAGTGCTCCCGATGCGGCCTCCTCTATGTTGGTGAGACCTGTCATAAACAGGGGGACCACTTGAATGCCTCCACTCCATCTGCCAAAAGCAGAACTCCCTGGTGGCAAACGTTTTAATTCCAATTCCTATTCCCGTTCTGACATGTTGGTCTTGGTCACCTCTTGTGCTACGATGAGACCAGCCTCTGGGTGGGTGGAAGAGCAACACTACAGGAAGGATGTGGAAACCATAGAAAGGGTGCAGAGGAGATTTACAAGGATGTTGCCTGGATTGGGGAGCGTGCCTTATGAGAAAAGGTTGAGAGAACTCGGCCTTTTCTCCTTGGAGCGACGGAGGATGAGAGGTGACCTGATAGAGGTGTATATGATGATCAGAGGCATTGATCGTGTGGATAGTCAGAAGCTTTTTCCCCGGGCTGAAATGGTTGCCACAAGAGGACACAGGCTTAAGGTGCTGGGGAGTAGGTACAGAGGAGATTTCAGGGGTAAATGTTTTACTCAGAGAGTGGTGAGTGTGTGGAATGGGCTGCCGGCAACAGTGGTGGAGGCGGATACAATTGGGACTTTTAAGAGACTTTTGGATAGGTACATGGAGCTTAGTAAAATAGAGGGCTATAGGTAAGCCTAGTAATTTCTAAGGTAGGGACGTGTTCGGCACAACTTTGTGGGCTGAAGGGCTGTATTGTGCTGTAGGTTTTCTATGTTTTTATGTTTATATTCCATCTGGGTAACCTCCAGCCTGATAACATGAACATCGATTTCTCCTTCCAGTTGAAACAAAATTCTCTCCCTCCCCTCTGCTACTATTCCTCACTCTAACCTTTTGCCCCTATTCACCTGTTTATCACCCCACCCCCGGGTCTCCTCCTCCTTCCCTTTCTCCTATGGTCCACTCTCCTCTCCGATCAGAATCCTGCCTTACCAACCTTTTACGTTTACTACCCACCTGGTTTTACCTATCACCTTCTAGCTAGCCTCCTTCCCCTCACACCCCCACCTTTGTATTCTGGCATCTTCCCCCTTCCCTTCCAGTCCTGTATAAGGGTCTCGGCCCAAAACATTGCCTGTTTATTCATTTCCATTGATGCCGCCTGCCCTGCAGAAGTCCTCCAGCATTTTGTGTGTATTGCTCTGAATTTCCGGCATCTGCAGAATTCCTTGAGTTTAACATTTGCAGTAATATAGCCTGTTCAATATAAAAGCATGAATTAGTTCTTCAGCATCATTACATGACAAAAACAGAAGCATCTTAGCAATATTTCTTAAGTTTAAAAATGCTGCTTTGGTCACTTTCTTTATGTGGAATTTAAAATTCAAATCTGAATCAAGGGTAACCCTTGTTTCTTCTGATTTTACAAGAGGAGTCAAGTTCCCACATTTAATAACAAACACAAAATCCACAGATGCTGGAAATCCAAGCAACACACACAAAATACTGGGGGATCTTAGCATTTTGTGTGTGTTCCCAAGTTTAGACCATGAGACCACAAGACCCAAAGGCATAGAAGTAGAATGAGGCCATTTTGGCCCATCTAGTCTGCTCTGCCATTCAATCATGGCTGATCATTTTATTCCTGCCTCAGCCTTACTTCACAGCATTCTCCCTGTAACCTTTGATGTCATGTCCAATCTAGAACCTGTCAAGCTCTGCCTTAAATACACCCAATGACCTGGCCTCCACAGCTGATTCCACAAATTCACCACCCTTTGCCTAAAGAAATTTTCCTGCATCTTTGTTTTAAGTGGACACCCCTCCATCCTGAGGTAGTGTTCTCTTGACCGAGACACCCACAGTTATCAAACGTTCCTTGTATGATAACACTTTCACTCCTTGTGAACTTCGTTTGAACCCTCTCCAAAGCCAGCACATTTTTTTCTTAGATGAGGACCTCTAAACTGATCACAATACTCAAGATGAGGCCTCACCAGTGTCTTATAAAGCCTCAGCATCACATCCCTGCACTTATATTCTAGACCTCTTGAAATCAATGCTAACATGGCATTTGCCTCTTCATCACTGACTCAACCTGTAAGTTAACCTTTAGGGTGTTCTGCACAAGGATTCCCAAGTCCCTCTGCATCTCAGATTTTTGGATTTTTTCCCCATTTAGAAAATAGACTGCACATTATTTCTACTATCAAAGTGCATGACCATGCATTTTCTAACATTGCATTTTGTTTGATACTTTCTTGCTCATTCTCCTAATCTGTTGAAGTCCTTCTGCAGTTTACCAGTTTCTTCAACACTACCTGAGCTCCACCAATCTTTGTATCATCCGCAAACTTGGCAACATAATCTAAGTCAGGGGTGTCAAACTCATTTTAGGTCACGGGCCGGATTGAGCAAAATGCAGCTTCATGCGGGCCAGATCAGTCGGATGCATGCGAATGCAGCTTTCGTTGCCTCCGTTTTTTCAGCCTGCTCTCATGGGTCTCAGTCTCTGCTATAACTACAAAGTGTTTCACTTTACAAATTCCGTTTCTTATGAAGAAGACTGCCGAGCAAGACTGCCGAATAAACACTGAAAACCCTGAAAACCTGGTACCTGAATAAACTCAGCATTAGCCATATCATACGCCATAGGCACTTCGATTACTGGGGCCAGCTTTAATAGTAATTAGATATTATCTCGCGGGCCAAAGATAATTCCACCGCGGGCCGGATTTGGCCTGCGGGCCTTGAGTTTGACATATATGATCTAAGTCATTGATATACACCATAAAAAGAAGTGGTCCCAACATGGACCTCTGTGGAACACCACTAGTTTCTGGCAGCCAACCAGAAACACATCCTTTTATTCCCTCTCACTGCCTCCAACTAATCAGCCAATGCTCTACCAATGCCAATAATTTTTCAGTAATAAGAAATTTAGTCTACAAGAGAGTTTAATAAGAAATTTAGCTCTTTTGGCTTTGTGTCCAACCAAAAATATTTCAGTTGTATCTTCATTTAATTTTAGGAAATTCTTGTTCATCCATTTGTTTATTGCAGCCACACCAGAAGTCAGCGAAGATAGGGTGTTATCATTATCAGGCTCAACCGAGCTACGCAATTGTGTGTTATCTGTATAACAGTGGAAATCAGGTTTATGCTCTCTTATGATGTCTTCGCAGGGGAACATGTACACAGTAATGAGAAGAGTAGGGGACCAAGGCAGCTTCCCTGTGCAATGCTAAAAGGTACGTAGTATCTCTTAGAAAACTGGTCTCCAAGACAGACAAAAAATGTTCTCTTTAAGATACGTACATAGGTGAGTGTAGCCAATTAAGGGCACTACCAGAGAGGTTAACCCAGTTCTCAAGGCAGTCTAGGATAATTTTGTAGTATATTGTGTTAAAGGCAGAATTTGATGTGCCGTTTTGATCAAGGTGTGATATGCGATAGAAGTTACCTTTCATCAATTGTGGTGGTGACATCTGTCGGTCTCGAGAGACCATGGATCTGCACCTGGAGTTTCCAGGGCACAGGCCTGGGCAGAGTTGTATGGGACCAGCAGTTGCCCTCTCCACACCACCGATGTTGTCCAAAGGAAGGGCACTAGGACACATGCAGCTTGGCACTGTGTGGTGAAGTACATATACGTGTCTGGACACGCCCCTCTGCTGACTGCTCCTGTGGCTCCTCCCACAGACCCCTGTATAAAGGCGATTGGAGGCACTGCTCCTTCCTCAGTCTCCAGGATGTTGTGTGGTGGTCGCTTGCTGCTGACGGTGCTTTTTTCCAGCCAATAAAAGCCTACCTTAACTCAACGTCTCCGAGAGTTATTGATGGTGCCTCACACTGGTGACGTCGCAGAGCAATGTGTTGTTAAGTGCCTTGCTCAAGGACACAAACACGCTGCCTCAGCTGAGGCTCGAACCAGTGACCTTCAGGTTACTAGTCTGATGCCTTGTCCACTAGGCGACGCGCCAACACACATTGTAAAGTATAAAGAATTAGATGAAAAATAAAGTTAGAGGCTAAAGTAAGGATATGGAATAAAATGTGCATAAATACACACATACCAGCGTGTATTTACAATGTGAACAGTGTTATAAAAAGCAGTTTAAAGTGTACACCGTCCAGTGTGATGATGGGGATGATAGATAGAAGGGGTGGGAGGGGCTAACTGGAATGGTTGGCCAGATTAACTGCCTGGGAGAAGACATTTTTAAGATGATGTTAAGTTTTTATTTTAATAGTGCTTTCCAGAAGGGAGCTTTTGGGAAAGGCAGTTTGCAGGTTGCGGGGATTCATTGGTTAAAATCTCCCATGGTTGCTGTGTTACTCCTGTCACACGCACCTCAAAGTTCTTGATTGATGTCATGCCCAATATCACAACAACTATTTGGTGACATATAAATAACTCCTACCAATTATTTCTGCCCTTTGCTGTTTCTTAGCACCAACCAAATTGATTCCAGTTCGGTAATGTGATCTGTCAAGCCACAATCATTTCTCACCGTGACCCAGGTTTCCTCCGCTATTAATAGTGTAAACCCAACCCTCAAGTTTGAGTGCTGACAGTTATGTTTAACATCAGCACTCTGCAGACTGACTCTAGCAGTATGTAGGAGGGCAGAGTAAGCCTGTCATAACCGTGGGTACCTTCGCTTTCACCTGAGGCGCCTGACTACTGTTTTCTACTCATTCTGGGATATTTCTGACAATTCTCTTTTGTCATTTTCCACCTCCTGCTGCACGTTCAAAACTCCTCTCCGTCCTGATAAAGACTTTACCAGGCTGATGACTGGACTGGGAGCCTGAGTTTCAAGGAGAGAAAGTGTGAATTAAGTCTTTATTCCCTGGAGTGTAGGAGATTGAGAGATGGCCTGATAGGGGTATATAAGATCACGAGGGATATAGACAGGGTGAAAATTGATAGTCTTTTTCCCAGAGAAGGGGTGCTAAAAAAAAGAGGGCATGAGTTTTAAAATCAGAGGGGAGTGGTTTAAAAAAGGACATCAGAAGTATATTTTTTTTGTACAGAGGATGGTGCATATTTGAAATGAGTTGCCAGAAATAGTGAATTATATGGGCACATTAACAACACTTATAATCCATCTAAATAGGTACACAGATAGGAGTGATATCGAGGACTAGGAACCAAACATCGGGAAATGGGACCGGCTCTCTGGTTAGCATGCTTGAGTTGGGCCGAAAAGCCTAATTCCATGCTCTATGACAATGATTCTCCTCCTCTTCCCCATCCCAATTCGTTTAAATAGAGCTGAATTAAATTCAATGAACCAGAACATTCGGCCTATTTAGTCCTTCCCAAGATGGTTCACTTCTGCCCCTTGCTCCGTCAAACTAAGTTCCCTTCACTTGCCCAGCTTCCCTTAATATTGCTGATATTATTTGCTCCCTCTGTTTGTGAGTCCCACAGGTTCCTCACATGCTGAGTAATGATTTTCGCCCACAATTCTCTGCTGAGTTTTTAAGTGATAGGCCTAGTTTTGTACTCCCTCATACGGAAATATCTTTTTATACCTTATCATGACCTCGCTGTGATAATCATTGCAGAGAATTATTCAACGGTATTTTAAAAAGGCTGCTTGCAGTTTGCTCAACACATGAACTTTCCTTTCCATTGTTTCAGTCTCCAGTTTTTTTTAAAGTAGAAATAGAGCGAAGCAACTTTCAAATGACCTCACAATAGTTTATAAGTAAAGTATCCTGGGCTGCTTATTTTCAGATGGAGCGCTCAGATCTTACGTGTTATATAATAGATTTGAAGCAGAATATGTTTATTCATTTATAGAATATAAATGTCCTGACAAAGACAACAATTATTGTGTAAACACAAAAGATTCAGCAGATGACCACAAGACTATAAGACATAGGAGTAGAATTAGGCCATTTGTCCCATTGAATCTGCTCTGACATTCAATCATAGCTGATCCTTTATCTCCACCCCAACACCATTCCACAGCCTTTCCCCCATAACCTTTGATGCCATGTCCAATCAAGAGCCTATCAAGCCCTGTCTTAAATATACTCAATGCCCTGGCCTCCACAGCTGCCTGTGGTAATAAATTCCACAAATTCACCACCCTCTGGCTAAAGAAATTCCTCACATCTCTGTTTTAAATGGACGCCCCTCTTTCCTCAGGCTGTGCCCTCTTGTCCTAGACTTTCCCACTTTGGGCAACATCCTCTCCACATCTACTCTGTCTAGGACTTTCAACATTTGAAAGGTTTCAATGAGATCCTCCCTCGTCCTTCTAAATTCCAATGAGTACAGACCCACAGCCATCAGACGTTCCTTGTATGATAACCCTTTCATTCCCGGAATCATCCTTGTGAACTGCCTCTGAACTTTCTCCAATGCCAGCACTTCTTTTCTTAGATGAGGAGCCCAAATCTGTTTACAACACTCAAGATGAGGCATCACCAGTGCTTTATAAAGTCTCTGTATCACATCCCTGCTCTTGTATTGAAGACCTCTTGAAATGAATGCTAACATGGCATTTGCCTTCCTCACCACCGACTCTACCTGCAAGTTATTTTGAACAAGGACTCCCAAGTCCCTTTGCATCTCAGATTTTTGGATTTTCTCCCCGTTTATGAAATAGACTGCACATTTATTTCTACTACCAAAGTGCATGACCATGCATTTCCCAACATGTTATTTCATTTGCCACCCTCTTGTCCATTCTTCTAATCTGTCTAAGTCCTTCTGCAGCCTATCTGTTTCCTCAACACTACTCGCCCCTCCACCAGTCTTCATATCATTTGCAAACATGGCAATGCCATCGATTCCATCATCAAAATCATTGATATGCAGCATAAGAAGAAGGGATCTTTACGCCGATCCCTGTGGAACAGCATTAGTCACCTGCAGCTAACTGGAAAAGGATCCTTTTATTCATACTCACTGCCTCCTACCAATTAGCGAATGTTCTAATCATGTTAGTAACTTTCCTGTAATACCATGGGCTCTTACCTTGGTAAGCAGCTCATGTGTGGCACCTTGTCAAGGGCCTTCTGAAAGTCCAAATAAACAACATCCACTACACCCCCCTTTTCTATCCTATGTGCAATCTCCTCAAAGAATTCCAACAGGTTCGTCCCTTAAGGAAACGTTGCTGATTTTGTCCTATCTTGTCCTGTGACACCCTCTCAAAAGCCCTAACAAACCTGCCTGCCAGAATACTGGCCCCCCTCGGGTTCTGGTGCAACCTGTCCCTTTTGTACAGGTCAAACGTCCCCCAGAGGAGATCCCAATAATCCAAGATCCTGAAGCCCTGCCCCTGCACTAGCTTCTCAGCCACTCATTTATTTGCCCGTTTCCCTGTTTCTAACCTCACTAGCACATGGCACAGGTAGCAGTCCGGAAATTACTATCCTGGAGATCCTGCTTCTCAGTTTTCTGCCGAGCTCTCTAAATTCCCTCTTCAGGACCTCATTCCTTTTCCTTCCTATGTGATCAGTACCAATATGTACAAAGAAGGGGGCTACTCCCCCTCCCTCTCCAAAATGTTGTGGACACAGTCTGAGATGTCTCAGACCCTGGCACTTGGCAGGCAACATACAGTCCAAGTGACCCGTTCATGTCCACAGAATCTCCTGTCTATTTCCCTGACTACTGAGACCCTGATCACTACCATTCCCCTCTTCTCCCTCTTAACTTTCTCCACGGACCCATGCCCAATGCCAGTAACCTGGTCTCCATGGCATTCCTCTAGGAGGTCATCCCTCACCACAGTATCCAAAACTGGTACTTATTTTTGATGGAATGGTCACAGGGGTGCTCTGCACTAACTGTCCATTCACATTTCTATTTCCCCGGACAGTCATCCAGCTACTCGCCTCCTGCAGCTTCAGGGTAACTACTTCCTCGTAACTCCCTCACCTCCTCACTCTCCTGTGTGAGCCAAGGGTCGTCCAGCTGCCGCTCTGGATCCCTAACGTGGTTAGGATGCCGGAAATCCAGAGAGACAAACGCAAAATGCTTCAGGAACTCAGCAGGTCAGGTAGCAACTATGGAGGGTATAAGCAGATGATGTTTCAGGCCCAGACCCTTCATCAGGACTGGAAAGAAAAGGGGAAGAGGCCAGAATAAGGTAGGGGCGGGAAAGGAGTACCGGTTAGAAGGTGATAGGTGGGGGAGTGGGTGAAGTGAGAAGCTGGGAGGTGATAGGTTGAAGAGGTAAAGGGCTGAAGAAGAAGGAACATGATAGAAAAGGCCAGTGGACCATGGGAGAAAGGGAAGGAGGAGGGGCACCAGAGGGAGGTGAGAGGCAGGTGAGGAGAGAGGGCAGAGGGCAGCCAGAATTGGGATTGGAAGAAGAGAGACGAGGGAGGGGGAGTAGAAATTACCCAAAGTTAGAGAAATGTATATTCATGCAGTCAGATGGGAGGCTACCTTAATTAGTCCCCAAATGGAGTAAATTTCTATTTTAGAGATAATTTATTAGTCAACCCTATTAATGGGACTCGAATCACCTAAAGAACACAGTGGGTGAGCACTGTGCAAGATAGTTGACTGACCGAATGAATTATTCAGTACAGAATTAAACAATAACCTGCTAATATACAGAACAGGATATGTGTATCCAATTACAAACTGGCAAGCACCGCTAGCAGAGTCAAGACGTGCTGAGCTTCTGGTGTGCTAGAGTTGTGTCATCGGAGTAGCAATCAGAATCCATTTTATTATCACTGACATGTCTTGAAATTTGTTGTTTTGTGCTTGCACTACTGTGCAATACATAAGGATTACTGCGTTGCAATGAATTAATCAATACATAAATTAGTAAACTATAAGACCATAAGACATTGGAACAGAATTAGGCCAACTGGCCCATTAAGTCTGCTTTGCTATTCCATCTTGACTGATAAAGTACACACACACACACACACACACACACACACACACACACACACACACACACACACACACACACACACACACACACACACACACACACACACACACACACACACACACACACACACACACACACACACACACACACACACACACACACACACCCTTGATGCCTCCACAATGCTCCTTCTCTCTGCTACCCTGTAGGTCACTCTTGACAAGGTGTAGCACCTGCCCCCTTCCCCCAACTCTCAGATCAGGGCCATGTGGGGCCATGGGAGCAGGTGGTGGATGGTCATATGAGCAGCCGGTACATATCACATGTCCTGGTTATGCGGATATTAACGCCAGGAAGGCAATTGCTGAAGAGTGTTGATAACGGCTGGGGTGACACTGCCCAGAAGAAGGCAATGGCAAACCACTTCCGTAGAACAAAAAATTCCCAAGAACAATGCAATGCTAATACAGAAGAAAAAGTAAATCAATCAATCAATTATAGTATATGTATATTGAAGAGATTAAAAATCTCGCAAAAACAGAAATATATTAAAAAAGTGAGGTAGTGTTCACAGGTTCAATGTCCATTTAGGAATCAGATGGCAGCTCGTCTAGGAGAAGGAAATCCCTGACCTTAAACCTCCACTGCCTTGTGGTTACATCCACTCATGGGGAAGATTCTGGAGTAAACCCTGAGGAAAACTCCAGAGCTGGAGTCCCTAAGGTAGTCCTACATTGAGTTCAGTGCTGACTGGCAACTCCTACAACGCTGCTGGTGCCTAACTGTCTTGGTCTCTGCTGTCTCTTTGGATTCATCGGCTGCACGGAGAGGGGGAGCTCGCTGCATGGGCAACAGCTTGCTCTCCATACCATATTGCCCTGGTTTGCATAGCACATTGACAGCTAAGGTGCAGTATCTATGGTCAACCTTGACAATGGAGTGCCTCAGGGTGACCCTTGATACTCGATTCCTCCAACCGGGGAGGCTTTCTCCCCACACTCAGTCTGGCTGGCTCTGTCAGATGTCCAGTGTTTCAGATTCACGCAAGCGAGCAGATTGAAGTTTGACTCTGCTCTCCACTGTGCAAGTCCCAGTGCCCCTTCCACCCACAAAAAAATAGCTTCATCCAGATCAGAAGATTTTCTAGGCCACTAAAGACTCCTGCAAATACCCACGATGTACAGTGGAGACAATTCTGACTGGTTGTATCAGCGTTTGGTATGGAGCCTCCAACGTGCGGGACTGAAAGTGGCTGCAGAGGGCTGTAGACTCAGCCAGCGCCATCGTGGGCCCAACCCTCCCCACCAATAAAGACATCTTCAAAAGGCAATGCCTCAAGGTGGCAGCATCCATCATTAAGGACCCTCACCATCCGGGACATGCCCTCTTCTCGTTACTGCCATCAGTGAGGAGATACAGAAGCCTGAGGATGCACATTCAACATTTTAGGAAGAGTTTCTTCCTCTCCACCATCAGGTTTCTGAATGATCTAGGAACCCATGAACTCTGCTTCACTATGACTCTCTTGCACTATTTATTTATTGCAATTTAAGTAAATTTTTATCTCTTGCACTGTCCTTCTGCCACGAAGCAACAAATTTCGCTCCACAAGTCACTGGTAATAAACCTGATCCTGATTTATCTGACTGGGAATAATAAGTCTGAGGCAAGATGAAGTTTACTGCGCTGTTGGAATAACTAAAGAAAATGTCACGGAACAACTCTAAGATGAAGTGGTTATAGAATTAAAGAGCAATTCAGTATAGAGATAGACCATTTGGTCCATCATCTCTATGGTGACCATTCAAATCCTCATCTTTACTTATCTAATTTTCCAGCATTTGGCCCCTAACTACTGTATCTCTGTACATGTGACAGTAATAAACCAATTAGAAGTTATTAATTTCACCTCATCTTAGTCCTAACTGTGGTTCAATTACTGAAATAGTGATAGAGAGGTATAATTTCAAATCCCATCAAGGCAGCTGTGGAGTTTAGATTCAGTTAATTACATAAATATGGAATTAAAAATGTTGTTCTCAGCAACCGTGACCATAAAACTAACAGATAGACATTAAAATCCATCTGGTTAACTGCTGTCCTTCATGGGAGGAACTCTGCTGTCCTTACACAGTCTGTTCCCATAGTAACCCAGGCCTAAAGAAATGTATATGACTGTCCTCTGAAATGGCATTGCAAAGGCATGGACAATCAGGGCAGGCAGCACAGTGGCTGTGCCTCATGGTACCAGGGACTTGGGTTCAATCCATCCAAATGGAGGTACAGGTTGGTGGGTTAATCAGCTCAACACATTCTGCTGGCAACATTTGCTCACTTTTTGCACTTCATAATTAATTTAATTGTTTTCTATACTGTCTATTTCTTATTTGGTTGGTAGGGTGGAGATACATCTCTACCAAAGGAGGTGTAAGGTGCTGGCCTGCAGGTCACCCTTGGGCAAGGTGTAGCACCTGCTTCACCCCCACCCCCGCCCTGATCAGAGTCCCATGAAGTCATGGGAGCAGATGGTGGGTGGTCATATGAGCAACTGGTGAATATCACAAGTCCTGGTCATGTGACCACTGATGCCAGGCAGACAATATCTGAAGAGTATTGATAATGGTTGGGGTCACCCATCTTGTAATGGCACTGCCTAGAAGAAGGCATTGGCACTAATTCTGCAGAAAAAATTGCCAAGAACAATCATGGTCACGGATAAGACTATGATTGCCCATGTCATACGACACAGCCCATGATGATGATGATGATGATATTTCTTATTGTATTTTATAGTATGTTTTCATTTTGCACTGTACTGTTGTCACAAGACAATGTATTTCATGTAATACGGCAGTGATAGTAAACCTGATTGCTGCTGGAACACAAGTGAGCAGTTCAAACTGGTGGAAGTTAGAGTCCCTGAGTCATTATTCTCCAGCACGAAAACAAGCCTTTGGGCCACGCAGAGATCTCAGAGGATCTGTCCTGGACCAATACATTGATGAAATCAAGAAGAAGCAGTGTCAGTGGCTATGGAGATCTGGTATGTCACCTGCGACTCTAGTCAGCTTCTACTGATGTATGATAGAGAGTATTCTGATTGGTTGCACAACTGGTATGAAGACTCCAATCAGGATCAGAAATGGTTCCAAAGGGTTATCGAATCAACCATCTCCATTATGAGCACATGCTTACCCACCACTGAGGCCACCTGGAGTTGGTGCCTCTAGGTGGCCACATCATTTGGGGCGTGCCCTTTTCTCCTTATTACTGCTGGGGAGGAGATACAGAAGCTTTATGATCCACACTCAGTGCTTTGGAAACAGCTTCATCCTCACTGCCTTCAGATCTCCGAACAGTCCATAAATCCATGAACACCACCTTACAGTTCTTCTTTTGCTCTGTCTATCTGTCAGTCTGTTTGTTTGTTTGTTATTTTGTTTATTTACTTATTTATTCTGTAACTTGCAATAATTTTATGTCTTGCAGTGTACCAGTGCTACAAAACAACAAATCTCACAATAAAGATCAGTGATGATAAAGCTGATTTAAGAAGGTAGTACCCACCATCAAGGACAGGCCCCCCCCCCCCCCCATCTAGGCCATGCTCTCATTGCTACCATTGGACAGGAGGTATAGGAGCTATAGGTCCTCAAATCTGCTAATTGGTTGCAGCATGGCCTGGTATGGAAGCACTAATGTCCAGGAACAGAAAAGTCTACAGAAAGTGATGGAAACAGCCCAGCCCATCACAGGCCCTCCCCACCATGGAGCGCATTTAAATAGAGTACTGGCACAAAACAGCAGCATCCATCAGCAAGGACCCTCACCTTCCAGGCCATGTTCTTTTCTCACTACCATCCTCAGGCAGGAGGTACAGGAGCCTTAGGTCTCAGCTCCGTCTGCAAAAAAGCAGGGCTTCCCGGTGGCCAACCATTTTCATTCCTCTCCCCATTCCTGTTCCGAATATCTGTCTATGGCCTCCTCTTCTGCCACAATGAGGCCACTCTCCAGTTGGAGTAGCAACACTGATATTTTGTCTAGGTATCCTCCAACATGAACACCGATTACTTTAACTTCTGGTAATTTATTTCCCTTCCCCTTCCCTTCTCTTCATTTCCCCACTCTTGCCTCTTATCTCTTCTCACTGGCCTATCAACTCCCACTGGTGCCCCTCCTCCATCCCTTTCTCCCATGGTCCACTCTCCACTTCTATCAGAGTCCTTCTTCTCCAGCACTTTGCTTTTTCCATTTATCACCTCCCAGCTTCTTACTTCATCCCTCCACCTACCTGGCTTCATCTATCACCACCTGGTGTATCCTCCTCCCCTCCCCCTACCTTCTTATTCTGGCATCTTTGACCTTCCTTTCCAGTCCATGAAGAAGGATCTCAGCCCAAAACCTCAACTGTTTATTCATTTTCTTGATGCTGGTGATCTGCTGAGATCCTCCAGCACTTTTGTGTGTTGCTTAGGTCCCACATCACCATGTTTGGGAACAGTTATTACTCTACAGCCATCAGGCTCCTGACACAGTATGGATAACTTCACTCACCACAACTCTGAACCGATCTCACGACCTGCAGACTCACTTTCAAGGGCTCTACATCTCATGTTGCTCAGCACCATTTGTATTTTATTTGCACAATTTGTCGTTTGCACTTTGTTTGTTTGTCAGCTTTTGTTTATGTATCGCTTTTCACGAATCCTATTGCATTCATTATTTTCCTGCAAAGGCCTGCAAGAAAATGAATCTCAAGGCAGTGCTATGGTAACATATCTGAGGCCCCTGTCAGCCAGGGTCAACCATGGATATCACGTCTAAGCTGTTGGTACAATATGGAGAGCAAGCTGTTGCCCATATAGCAAGATCCCCCTCTCCAGATATCTGATGAACCCAAATCAGCAGTAGGCACCAATATAGTTTGTCACCAGCAGTGTCGCAGGAGTTGGCTGTAAGCGTTGAACTTAATGTAGGACTACCTTAGGGACTCTCACTCTAGATTTTTCACTTGCAGTTTATTCCCAAAGCCTTCACCAGGAGTGGGTATAGCCGCAAGGCAGGAGAGGCTTGAGATCAGAGTTTTGTTCTCCTAGATGAGCAGCCGCAGCTGAGGAGCCCCAACTGCCCCAAGTGGTTGGTTTTAAGGTGCCAGTAACTTGGCCGCTTCACCTGTCGATAGAAATAGTTCCGTCAGTAGAGATGGTTCCGTCACATTGTAAGCCACCTGTGAAGGCCTGGAGTTGGACTTGGTTGTCAGGGGCTATTTGAGGTGCAAGCCATTGAGAGCATTTAATATCTAGTGGGAGCTTGTCCCCATTACCACCCCTGGCTATAACAACCTTAAGGAGCCATGGCAATATATGTGTACTTTTATAATACGTTTACCTTGACTTTGATTCAGACTTTGCTTCTGATTGCTTACCTACAGTAATTTATGGGTAGCATGGTAGCGTAGCGGTTAGCACAATACAGGTTTAATTTCCACCACTGTCTGTAAAGAGTTTGTATGTCCTGCCGTGACTGTGTGTGTTTCCTACAGGTGCTCCAGTTTCCTCCCACAGTCCGAAGTATACCGGTTGGTAGGTTAATTGTCCCACAGTTAGGCTAGGGTTATGTCAGAGCTTGCTGGGTGGCATGGCTCAAAGGACTGGAAGGGCCTATTCTGTGATGTATATCAGTAAATAAATAAATAATCCCACTTTCTTGTACTTGCCCTTATTTCCTTCCAGGCATCAATTAGTTAAGTCAGCATTTAAATGTCTCTTAAACATAAAAATTCTATCTAATTATATCACCTCAATTTTGGATATACAATTGGATATCATTTGTAAAAAAATTGTTTTCCTCATATCTTCTAAAAAACCCTTTTCTCTCACCTTACACCTATGCCCTCTTGCATTTGATACACCTTCCACGGGAAAAATATTCTGACTTTCTATCCTATCAATGCTTTAGTTAAACAAACTTCTAATAGATTTCCTCCTTCACTCCAGAAACAACGAGTCCTGCTCCATATAAGTACCTCCTCCAATCCAAGCTCCCCCGGTGTATCTCAAAGATTCAAAGTACATTTATTATTGAAGTATATATTCAGTATACAACCCTGAGATTCAACTCCACCAGAGACAGCCACAAAGCAAGGATAACCACAGAACCTGTTCAAAGAGAAACAGCAAACTCCGCCCCCCGCACGTTTAAAAGTAATTGCGCAACTGGCAACAAAAAAAATCTAGCGAATAAACACAAAATATAAAATACAACATCAAAGGGGTCCAGGCACAATTAATTTCAGCTCAGTGTTCGATATCTGCAGTCCGCCCCGATTCAAAGTGGCACAAAACAGCAACAAAAAAAGGAGTGACCAGAAACACAGTAAAATGTGAACTAGAATCTAATCCACCAGGCAGATCATTCAAACCTCACCCATGAGCTGTGGCATCATCCTCCAATGTCATAGAGAGAGAGACCATATAAATGCCTTTCGGAGCAGCGAGCAAGAGGGAGAGAGAGACAGTCACGTGCAGACAGCTTCCTCCAGAAGCAGACGTGAGAGTCTGGTAGATGGCACTGAACGCTCTCACTTCATCTCCTCTGCACTCTCTCCGATGCAAACCCATCCTTTCAACGATACTACAACCAGAACTGCTTACAGCACTCCACGTATGATCTGCCTGGGCAGTTAGGCATCTGATTAGGAGATAGGGACAGGGATGAAGAGAGTGAGAGGTCAGATCAGTAAATGAAGGATTAGGGGAAGGAGATGGATGTCAGAGTTCAGGCTGGAAGTCAACAATCCATGAGGACGGAGGCCCAAGATCTGAGGTCTGCTGGTCCCAAGAATGAGATCCCCAAGTCTGGTGGGTCCTGGGGTCAGAGGTCTGCAATCAGTGAGTCCTGAGAGACCCAAGGCCAGTCAGCGGGTCCTGAAATTGGAGGCTTGTGATTTCCGAGTACTGGACCCCACAGGTTAGTGAACCCTGAGGTTGAAGCTCCAATGTTGGTAAGTCTGGAGGTCGAGAGCCTAATGTCTGCAGGTCCAAGGCCTTGATCTGGAGGTCAAAGGCTGGAGGCAGCCTTTGTGTGCTTGGAGGCCCTTCTGTGTGCGTGAGTTAGGGTGTATTATGGGAAAAGAGGTTTGTTTTTCTGTTATTGCTTGTTGTATGTTGGCTGCATTTTATTCTGCTGAATTTTGTTGGCATGTTATGTTATCATCAAAATGTGTGGCAACACTTATGGGGCTTCCCCAGCAATTCCACAAATTGTGTTGGTTGTTAATGCAAATGATATATTTCACTGTATGTTTTGATGTACATGTGATTAACAAATCTGATCTCTAAATTTACAGAATAACATTCTAACTTTTATATACTATACCTTGACTAAGAAAGCAAGTATGCCTTCATCACCACCCTATCTATCTGTACCATAACTTCCAGGGAATAATGGTCCTGCCTGTTCATCAACAATTCTTAGTGTCCCACGTGAAGGCAAAGGACACTGCAGATACTGAAATCTGAATCAAAATGTAAGCATAAACCCAATGTTACGAACATTGGGTTTGCCAGCTTCAGGTCATGCACACTTCTGGGGTGTGCTCCCTATTCAATCCAGTTTCCAAATCAGATTCAGAATCAGGTTTATTATCACTGATATACAGTATGTAATGAAAGTTGTTGTTTTACAGCAGTAGAAATGTGTAATGCAAAAATATTGAGGTCATGTTCACGAGTTCATGGCCCATTCAGAAATCTGATGCTGGAAGAGAAGTTCCTAAAACATTGAGTATGTATCTTAGAAGAGGGCATGTCCTGGGCAGTGGGGGCCTTAATGATGGATGCACCATTTTGAAGCATCGACTTTTGGAGATGCCCTCGATGGTTGGAGGCGAGTGCCCATGATGGAGCTGACTGAGTTTACAACCCTGTGCAGCATTTTCCGATCCAGTGCATTGCCCCCTCCACAAAAGTTGATGATCCAATCAGCCAGAATGCTCTGTGTAGAAATTTGTCAGAGCCAGAGTCAAATATCCTCGAACTCCCAGTGAAATACAGCCAAAATGAAATATTCTTCCCTCTTTCTTCAACTTTCCCATTCCCCAAACCCACTCAGCAACTGCTCTGCCTTGGACGGCAAGAAACAGCAGCAGTAAGTTGTAGACATAGCTCAATTACCTACTCCAACTTCAGTTATGTCTTGTGTCCCTATCAGGGTCGTTAATGGGTGAGCCACGTTTTTGAAGACCTTGTTTGAACTAGGAATAAATATGATCTTGAGAAGTGCTCTTGAGTTTGCAGAGGCAAATGGGGAGAGAAAGAAGAATGGGGGCCTATTCAGAAGAGCTATAAAATTTGACTTTACAGTGCCTATTGTGCCTTTAATGTTAATGTCAACCAGGCCCAGCAGTGTCCTTCCACCCACTCCTAATCCAATGTGTAGCATTGAGCTCTATCCTGTTCAGTCAATGTCTAGATCTTATTTGTTCAGTTGCTTACACTGAAACTGGGTCTTCGCTCATTGTGCGATCTAGATTCAAATCCTCTCAAGTGATGGCCTTGTAGCAATCATAATATATTGGCATTAGTACCTGCCTATAAATCCGTAATTTCAAAATAAACAAAATGTGTCCCGGCTCCTCTTTTTTTTTGGATTAGGTTCTGGAGTTACAAAATGTAACGATCCACCCCAAAAACCAGGATTTGTGGATCCTGGTGGGCCTCTACAGCTACCACGGAGACAACACCCCAGGAGAACATCATTCCCAACTCGAGTGTCACACTGCTTCTGCTATTTATTCTCTTTACTTCCCCCTACACCCCTATCCTCCAAGATCAGGAAGTAGACAGATAAGCTTGAAACACACACACACACACCTCTGGGCTCAAAGACAGCTTCTGTCCTACTGATATACGACTCTTGAATGGAAGTCGAATACAATAAAGGTGAGCTTCTGATCTGTCAACCTACCTCATTCTTATAAAGTAAATTCTATTATTAAAATATGTTATGTCACCATATACTAGCAAGGTATTTATTTTCTTGCAGACCTTCAAGAACAAAGAAGCAAACAGAATTAATGAAAACTACACACAAAGACTGCCAATCAATGTGTAAAGAAGGGAAACTGTGTGAATACAGCCGAAATAATAAATAAATAATACTTAGAACATGAGTTGTAGAACCTTGGGGTTGATGGTTACCTTATGAGTAATGGTTAACTCTTTTGATTCTGTGGTTAATGTTATCTTAAGAGTAATGGTTAACTAGTTTAATTCCTGGGGTTGATGGTTATCTTAAGAGTAATAAGGTAGCATAGTGGTTAGTGTAATGTTTTTACAGTGTCAACGATCTGTGATCAGGGTTCAATTCCTGCCACGTGGACTTTGTACGTTCTCCCTGCGACTGTGTGGGTTTCCTCTGGGTGCTCCAGTTTCCTCCCACATTACAAAGGTGTACAAAGATAGGGTTAGTAAGTCGTGGGCATGCTAAGTTCTCAGTAGATGCATGACAACACATGTGGGCTGCTCCCAGCACATCCTCTAACTTTGTTGGTCCATAAGACAATAAGACTATAAGACATAGGAGCAGAATTAGATCATTCACCTAAATGGGTCTGCTCCACCACTCTACCATGGCCAATTTATTATTCTTCTCAACAATATTCTGCTGTCTTCTCCCCATAGAAGAATGGGGCTGAGAGGGATAACAAATCAGATTAATTTCTTTTATCTGTTTCTCCATTTATAAAGACTATAATGTCACATGTTTTTCCGTAATCTGCTTTGTCACTTTACAAGGAACTATCCCAAGGCCACTCTGAAGTTGTAGAAAAATATGGGAATGAGATCGAGTGACATTTTATGGCCATGGCTTCTTTCCTGGTTCCAACAAAAGGCTAATAATTTAAAAGGACAACTCTGTTCCTTTCTCTATAAATGCTGCCTGACCTGCTGAGTGTTTTCATCCTTTTCTGTTTCTGTATATCACACTTCTACCATCTGCAGTTTATTTTCCTCTTCTCGACTGTCTTTTTTTGCTTTGTAAAATCTGTTTGCTACATGGGTGGAAAGAAGAGTCATACTTTTGGCCAGTAAGTTTGAAAATATTACTTCAAATTTTTGTTTTTTATTGTTTTCTACTACTTCCATTGAGACAATTTGGAAGAGTTTTATGCTGGGGGGATAATGCCAGCAAGTTCTAAAATTCTGTTAAAAAATGAGAAGATAAATTTTCCAGTGGCTGATAAGCTACCCAGAAATATAGGCAATATTACTGTACTCCTTGTTAACTTCCATTTCAAATCTAATTCTGTCTTTGTCTGTTGTAACACTGCCAGCAATAGAATCCAATAAATCCCCTGAACGTGAATTGTAGATAATAATTTGGTTGTCAAGACAGAAATAGATAATGATTATCCCTTAGTCATTAGGCATTGTGAGGGCACAGAATAAAGTTCTGTAGCTATCAGGATTAGTCTGCTGACTGACTGCCTTTGAGCATCTTTAAGCTTTCAACTGGTTTACATTTGCATTATTGTAAAACAAAAGGTCATATTATTCATAATCCTTCAAATTTAAAAGCAGGACGTAAGCCGGGGGAGAAAGAGAGAGAGTCAAAAGTGGAAGAAGTTTCAATATGAACAAATAAACACAGGAATAGAACTAGGAGTTAAGAACAGCAGTAATCCAGAGAGATGGGTGTTTGAATTTGAATCAAGATTATCCTTAACAGCAAGTTGTCCATGACAACAGGAGTAGGCCTTGGGTAGAGGAGTAAGTCGTAGGCCATATGAATAGATAGTATAAGAACAAAGCTGGATCGTAGGCAGAGGAATAGGTCAGAGCAACATTATGTGAATTGTAATGGGAATAATCTGTGGCAATTGGAGTGAATTACCAGCAAAACAAAAAGAAAAAGCTCAGGCCATAGGAACAGGTGAAGGCTATACAAAGGGGAGTAGGCTATAAGAACACATGAAGGACCCTATAGTAATTGCTGAAGACCACAGGAATTGTAGGCCTTAGGAATAGACGAAGCCCATAGGAATGAGTGAAGAACATTGGAAGAAGGTAAAGGCCACAGAAACAGGCAAAGTCCTTAGAAACAGGCCATGGGAACATAAGCAGGATACAGGAACAAATGGCTAATGGAACAAGAGGTAGCTATAGGAGTAGGAGTCAGTCATAGAAACATAGGCCTTCTGTAGTTCAACAGAAGAATTATTCAGTTAATGGAATAAACAGAAAATGGAGAGACAGGCTGAGGGAAATTTCCAAATTCCTCACCAGGTAACAGGTCTTGAGTCTTTGACGTTCTCTTCGTCAAAGGGAAGTAGATGTAGATTGATACGTGAGAAGTAGGGAAATGGGAAAGTTTTTGAAGATGTGCACCAGTTTTTTATGATCCTATTAAGTGGTGAAGCAAGCTTGAGGGGTTTCTCTTGTTACTAATTCCTATGCTTGTAAGTGGAGCAGATGAGAAGTAGCTCAGGAGCACAAAGGAGTTAATTTTCCAGCAACCACTCCTGCCAAGGGACGTATGTGAAATGGAATTGCTGGAGTGATTGAAATATGACTGTTGGAGAGAAAGATCTTTGATGGATCTCCATCCACTGGGATATCAGTGCCAGTCCCAAAGGCAAACAGGTAGCCATCAACTCCTAATGCAAATTCCAGTCCACAGGATCTTGCATGCCACAGTCTCAAGGGGACACTGGACTGTGTAGTGGGAGAGAGAGTTTAAAAGAAGCAAGAGGGGGCAGCTGGAACTTTGTGCACACTACAATTCCGGGGTAAATATTGGATTGTGTATAATTAAGCACTTGGCAAGGATCAATAAAAAGAAGTTAGATTTAAGCAGACTGGCCATTGTGTGAGTTTGCCTGTGTTAGAGTGGGGGGGCGGGGGGGTTGAGATTTTGGCTTATCGAGGCTTCAACAAAAAAGAGGCATAGCCCGTAGGAAGATGTTTTTCATTCTTTATTCTTTATTTATTTCTTTTGTACATTTAGGGCAGTGGGGATACCAGACAAGATACTGGAATGCTCCTCTTGTAGAATGTGGGAAGGCAGGGAGACCTTCAGTCTTCCTGATAACTACACCTACAAGAAGTGAATCCAGCTGCAGCTTCTAAGACCTTGTTATGGAGTTGAAGCTGGAACAGGATGAACTCTGGATCATTCACGAGGCTGAGGGGTTGATAGACAGGACATACAGGGAAGTAGTTACATCCCAGGTGCAATCAGGAGGGAGAAGGGGGATAGGCAGCCAGCAAAGTGTACCAATGTGGCTCTTGCCCTCAACAACAGGTATATGGCTTTGGATTCTGTTGGGAGGGAGGGTGACCTAACAGAAGAAAGCCACAGTGGGATCTGGCTCTGTGGCTTTGAAGGAAAGGGGGAAGAAGAGACGAGTTATAGTGATAGGGGCTTCATTGGTTATTGAACAGAAAGAAGGTTCGGTGGATGTGAATGAGAAATGAATCCAGGATGGCTTGTTGCCTCCTGGGTGTCAGGGTCAAGGACATCTCAGTCTACAATGTTCTGAAGTGGGAGAGTGAGCAGCAGAGGTTGTGGTCCACATTGGTATCAATGACATGGGTAGGATGGGTGATGGCATCCTGTAAAGTGAGCTCAGGGTGTTAGGTGTTAAGTTAAAGGACAAGACATCCAGGATTGTTATCTAGGATTGCTACCCATCCCACATGTTAATGAGGACAAAAATAGGAAGATCATACAGTTTAATATTTGGCTAAAGTGTTGATCAGGAGGGGGAGGCTTCAAATTTTTGAATCATAGGGCTCTCTCCCAGGGAAGGTGGGCCCTGTACAGAAGGAATAGTTTTCACCTGAACTGGAGGGAGAATTAGTATCCTAGTGGGAAGGTTTGCTAGTGCTGCATGGGGCGGGGTGGGGGAGAGGGATGTTTTTAAACAGGGAATTGCAGGACAATGGGAAGCAGAGCACAAGAACATATAGTGGAGTGGTTGTGGAGAAAGATGTTGTTAAGGCAGGAATCAAAAGGTCGAGCATGGGGGGAGTACTGTTTTGAACTGCATAAATTTCAATGCAAGAAGTATTGTAGGAAAGGCAAAAGAGTTTAGGGTATGGATTATGATGTGAAATTATGACATTGTAGACATTAGTGATACTTGGCTGTAGGAGGGGCAGGACTGGTAGCTTAATGTTCCAGGGCTGTGTTGTTTCAGACGTGATAGAATGGGAGGAATTAAAGGGGGAGGGTGGCATTACTAGTCGGGGAAAAGGTAACAGCAGTGCTCAGTCAGGACAGACTGGAGAACTCATCTAGTGAGGCTTTATTAGTAGAACTGAGGAATAAGAAAGGTATGACCATGCTAATGGGATTATGTTATAGACCACCCAACAGCCCAAGGGATTTTGAGGAGCAAATTTGTACACAAACTGTTACAAGAAAAAAAAAGGGATGTGATAGCATATGCTTTTAAATTTCCACTTATTGACTGAGACTCCCATACTGTAAAAGGCCTGGATAGGAAAAAGGGTTTCAAATGTGTTCAGGAAAGCTTCCTTGATATAGTACATCGAAGTCCCAACTAGAGGGAGTGTGATGCTAGATCTCCTATTAGGGTATGAGACAAGGCAGCTGTCAATGGTTGATGTAGGGGAACACTTTATATGTAGTGATCTTAATGCCATTAGTTTCAAGATAATTATGGAAAAGGATAGGTCTGTTCCTTGGGTTGAGGTTCTAAGCTGGAGGTATCAGAAAGGATTTGCATGTGTGGATTGGGACAGGTTGTTTTCTCCCAAAGGTGTAATTGGTAAGCAGGAGTCTTTCTTGCTTTTGTAATTTATTTTTTATTAAAGTTCATCATCAAACAAACATTTCCATAAGATAT
This sequence comes from Hemitrygon akajei, assembly GCF_048418815.1. Lineage (NCBI taxonomy): Eukaryota > Metazoa > Chordata > Chondrichthyes > Myliobatiformes > Dasyatidae > Hemitrygon > Hemitrygon akajei. Next base: position 20,015,529 of record NC_133127.1, read on the forward strand.
ATTTCAGATGCCATACAGGCGTCCCCTGCTTTACGAATGTTCACTTTATGCCACTTCGCTTTTACAAAAGACCTACGTTAGTAACCTGTTTTCGCATTACAAAGAGGATTTTTGCTTTTATGAAAGGTTTTCCCATATAAAATAATGGTTCTTCGCTTTACGCCATTTCGGCTTAAGAAAGGTTTCATTGGAACGTTCTACCTTTGTAAAGGGGGGAACACCTGTACATATATATCGTATAGTCATATTTGCCATAAAGCTCCACTTAATATTTATCTGAGGTATACACTTAGAGAAAAGAGAGGAAAGAAAGAACAAGCTAAAGGAGAAAACTATGTACAAGTAGGGAGTGATTTTTTTTACAACATGTTCATTGATTTGTGAGAATAAAATCAGGCCTATGAGGCATTATGTAGTTAAACCATTTTTCCCAGTATGAATCAAATTGTTCCAGCTTATGATTAACGATGCTGTTATCTTCTCCATTTTGTAAATGTCCATTATAATTTCCATCCATGAGTTTAAAGTTGGGCTCTCCTGTGATAACCATTTCCTGGTAAGAGTCTTTTTACCAGCCACCAGCAGTGTATTCATTAAATACTTATCTCTTTTCAACCACTCTTGAGGCATATACCCAAAATATATGGTCTTACCGTCTAAGGGTATTTCATATTTAAAGATGTCTTGTAGGACATTATGTATCTCCCTCCAATAGTCTTTGATAACAGGGCAGTCCCAGAAAATATGATAATGGTTTGCATTTTGACTTCCACAATTTCTCCAGCAAACAGGGAGGTTACTATCATAATGGGATTCCTGAGAGGGTGTAATAAAATATCTTATCAAGTTTTTCCATCCAAACTCCCTCCATTTCTGTGAACTGGTACACTTCCATTGATACCTCCATATTATTGTCCATTCTTCCTCAGATATAATTATCCCTCCTTCCTTCTCCCATTTTGTTTTAAATGATGAAGTCGAATATGTTTTAAGATTTGACAAACCCTTATACACGCTTGAAATGATTCTACTACCGTTATTTGAATTATATGCTTTTCCAAATACCTCTATCAAACATGTACATGCCTTGTTACATTTTAACCCTCTTACTAACATACAGTCGCATCTGTAAATACCCATAAAATACCCATAAACGTCTTGTTTTCTAATAAGTGTTTCTCTTTAAGCATTTCAAAACTGAACAGTGTTCCTTCTTTCATTATATTACAAAGAACTGTTATTTCTTTAGCTGTCCAGTCCTTAAATCTAGCTTACAGTTTATTTGGCGTAAAATCCAAGTCATATGCACACCATTTAAGAATTGCAATATCTCCCTCTAGTTTATATTCTTTTATAACAGTTTTCAATATTTTAAGAGTCCATTTCACCCATGGGTTATCAGTAGTATTTATGTAACTTTGTAGGTTGTTATCAGCCAAAATTGCCTGTATGGGGATGGAAAGTATCCTCTCCCCAATGTTTTTCCATTGAGCGTCATATGATGGGTTACACCAGCATATCACAGCTCTCAACTGTGCTGGAAAATAATAATCTCTAAGAGAAGGTAGGCCTCATTCCCCCTTTTCCTTGGCTAATTGCAAAGTTTTGAAACAAACTCTAGGTCTTTTACCTTGCCATATATATCTTGATAACATCTTGTTCCATTCATTGAATTGATTTTGCTTAATCTCTATTGGTAGGGTCTGAAAGAGATATAGTAGTCTGGGCAGTATATTCATTTTAATAGATTCAATCCTTGAACTGAGACCAAGAAATGGAATTAGGTTCCATCTTGTTATATCTTCCTTAATTTTTTTTATATATAGGCTGATAATTGCATTCTGATAATTTTGCGAAATCTTTTGGCATAATGATTCCCAAAGTTCCTGAGGCAGCACCTTCCAGACCCACGACCACTACCACTACCATTTAGAAGGACGAGAACAGCAGATACCTGGGAACACCACCACTTGGAAATCCCCCTCCAAGTCACTCACCATCCTGACTTGGTAACATATTGCTGTTCTTCCATTGTCGCTGGGTCAAAATCATGGAATTCCCTCCCTAACAGCACTCAGTGACTGCAGCAGTTCAAGAAGGTAGCTTAGCACCACCTTCTCAAGGGCATCTAGGGATGGGCAATAAATGCTGGCATAGCTGGCGACAGCCATATCCCGATGTAGTAATAAAAAAGGCAAGACAGGAGCTATACTTCATTAGCAGTTTGAAGAGATTTGGCATGTCAACAAATACACTCAAAAACTTTTATAGTTGTACCGTGGAGAGCATTCTGACAGGCTGCATCACTGTCTGGTATGGAAGGGCTACTGCACAGGACTGAATGAAGCTGCAAAAGTTCGTAAATCTCCATCTTAGGTACTAGCCCTACAGAGTACCCAAGACATCTTCAGGGAGCGGAGTCTCAGAAAGGCAGCATCCATTATTAAGGACCTCCAGCACCCAGGGCATGCCCTTTTCTCACTGTTACCATCAGGTAGGAGGTACAGAAGCCTAAAGCCACACAGTCAGTGATTCAGGAACAGTTTCTTCCCCTCTGCCATCTGATTCCTAAATGGACATTGAATCTTTAGACACTTCCTCACCTTTTTTTTTAATACATGGTAATTCTGTTATTGCACATTTTTAAAAATCTATTCAATATATGTATACCATAATTGATGTACATATTTATTATTATCATTTTTATTTTATTTAATTATCATTATTAATTTTCTCTGCTAGATTACGTATTGCATTGAACTGCTGCTGCTTAGTTAACAAATTTCACGTCACATGCCGGTGATAATAAACCTGATTCTGGTGTAAGTGAATAAATAAACAAAAAAAAATTAGGGTGGCTACATTTCCAGAGCCAGACTATGTGTTTCTTTGGACCCTGTGGGAGACTAGTGCGGAAATTACAAGGGCTCTAGCAGAAATATTTAAAACATTCTTAGCCACGGGTGAGGTGCCAGAGGATTGGAGGATAACTAATTTTATTCCATTTTTTTAAGAAAGGCTCTAAGAATAAGCCAGGAAATTATAGGCTGGTGAGCTTGACATCAGTAGTGGGAAAATTATTGGAAGGTATTCTAATGGCTGTATAATTATATGGATTGACAGGCACTATTACAGATAGTCAATATGACTTTGTGCATGGTAAGTCATGTCTAACCAATCTTAAAGAGTTTTTTAAGGAAGTTACCAGGACAGTTGATAAAGGTAAGGCAGTGGATTGACTTTAACAAGGCCTTTGAAGACGTCCTGCATGGGAGGATGGTCAAGAAGTTTCAGTCGCTTGGCATTCAAGATGAGGTATTAAATTAGATCAGACAGTGACTTCATGGAAGAAGCCAGAGAGAGGTTGCAGATGATTGGCTCTCTAACTGGAGGCCTGTGACTAGTGATGTGTCACAGGGATCGGTACTGGGTCCATTGTTGTTTGTCATCTATATCAATGACCTGGATGTGGTAAATTGGATCAATAAATTTGTGGATGAGATTAAGATTGGGGATATAGTGAACAGCGAGGAAGACCGTGATGACTTGAAATGGGATCTGGACCAACTGGAAAAATGGGCTGAAAAATAACAGATGGAATGTTATGCAGACGAATGTGAGGTGTTGCACTTTGGGAAGAGGAACCAGGGTAGGCCTTACACAGTGAATGGAAGGGCACTAAGGAGTTCTGTAGATCAGAGGGATCTAGGGATATAGATCCATATTTCCTTGAAAGTGGCATCTCACATAGATGGAGTCATAAATAGTGCTTTTGGCATATTGGCCTTCATAAATCAATGTATTGAGGACAGGAGTTGAGATGCCATGTTGAAACTGTATAAGGTATTGGTGAGGCCTAATTTGGAGTACTGTGACCAGTTTTGATCTTCCACCTAGAGGCAAGATGTAAATAAAACTGAAAAGGTGCAGAGAAAATTTACAAGAATGTTGCCAGGACTTGAGGGCATGAGTTATAGGGAAGGGTTAAATAGGTTAGGACTTTATTCCCTAGAATATAGAGAATAAGGGTAGTTTTGATAGAGATATCTAAAATTATAAGGGGTATAGAGAAGGTAAATGTAAACAGCCTTTTTCCGTTGAGGTTGGGTGAGACAACAACTAAAGGTCACGGGTTAAGGGTGAAAGGTGAAGGGTTTATGGGTGACGCGATGGGGAATTTCTTCACTCAGAGGATGTTGAGAGTGTAGAATGAGCTGCCAGAGCAAGTGGAGAATTTGGGGTTGTTTTCAACATTTTAGAGAAATTTGGATAGGATCATGGATGGAAGGGCTTTGAGGGCTATGGTTCAGATGCAGGTCAATAGGACCAGGAAAGTTAATGGTGCAGCACAGACTAGATGGGCCAAAGGGCTTGTTCCATGCATTAGTGTTTATGGCTTTATGACTTTTCCCAACATGTAAATGGTTATTATGAGGGGACATAATTTCAAAGTGATTGAGGGAAAGTAAAAGGGATATTAGAGGTACTTTTTACGCAGAGTTGTGGTAGTGGGGAACACACTGTCAGGGGTGTCAGGCACATGGAGGAAAGTAAAATGGAGGGCTATGTGGGAGGGATGGGTAAAGGTTCAACATAATATCATGGACCAAAGGGCCAGTACTGTGCTGTAGTGTTCTATCTTCGATCTTCTTCTATCTTTGAGGCGTGAGATGGCAGATGGGGTGGATTTGGGTAGTCTATGATTTCTATGACTTTAGGAATTCCAGTTGGCAAGAACCACTGAAATTGTCTCAGAACCAAGCATAGGGGACTACAAACCAGCCACTCATATCTGAGTCAGGTTAAGGAACATTGCTCAAACATCTGTCATTCCCCATCAATAGCCATATATTTAAGTAACTGAGCCTTGAATCTTGTTTGGACTTTGAAAGAGCCACATAATCACCAAAGCTGTAAATAGACTCAGTGGCCACTTTATTAAATACCGACTGTACCTAATACATCAGCACTGAGTTTATGTTCAAGGTCCTCTGTTGCTGTAATCCTTCCACTTGAAGATTCAAAAAGTGTTGTGCATTCAGAGATGCTCTTCTGCACACCACTGCTGTAAAGTGTGGTTATTTGGCTTATGCCACCTTCTTGTCAGCTTGAGCTACCTGCCCGTTCTCCTCTAAACTTTCTCATCAATAAGGCACTTTCGTCCACAGAACTGCTGCTCACTGGATTGCTTTGGTTTCTTGTACTATTCTCCGTAAACTCTAGAGAGTGTCGTGCAAGATCAGGTTTCTGAGATAATCAAACCACCTCGTCTGGCACCAAAAATCATTCCACGGTCAAAGTCACTTAAGCCTGCACCTCCTGGCTGTGTCTGCCTGCTTTTATGCATGGAGTTGCTGCCACATGACTGGTTGATTAGATATTGGCATTCATGAGCAAGTGTACAGATGTACCTAATAAAATGGCCACTGAGAGAACATTGAGTTTTTATACTCCTTAAGAATGAAAATGGCAGCAGGTGATTAAATAATTTCAATAGCTAAAATTACATGGTTCAAAATTTCGGAAAAATGATTGGCATTCTCTTCAGAGTAAGACCAATGGAAATTTAAATGGTGGAGACACAAGAAACTACAGACACTGGAATCTGGAGCAACACACAATCTACTTGCACTTGAAATACTGTGAGAAGGCTTGGGCTCCTTTGTGCTGGCATTGGAAAGGATCGAGAAGAAGTTCACGAGAATGATCCTGGGAACGAATGGGTTAATATACCATATAAGGAGTGTTTGAGGGCTCTGGGCCTATATTCACTTAAGTTTAGAAGAATGAGCATCATCTGATTGAAACTTCGAATATTGAAAGACCTAGATAGGGTTGATGTGGAGAGCTTATTTCCAGTAGCAGGAGAATCTAAGACCAGAGGGCATTGAGGAATGGCCATTTAGAATAGAGATCAGGAAAAAATCCTTTAGCCAGATGGTGGTGAATCTGTGGAATTCATTGCCACAGACAGTTGTGCAGGCCAGGTCATTGGGTAGGCAATATCAAAGGCGGAGGTTGATAGGTTCTTGATTAGTCAGGGCATCAAAGGTAGGAGAATGGTGTTGAGAGAGATAGTTGATCAGCCATGATGGAATGGCAGAGCAGACTTGATGAATCAAATGGCCTAGTTCTGCTCCTATGTCTTGTGGTTTTAAGGTTCTGTGGTCTTACAGGTCAAGCAGTCGGGACAAAGTGATTGTCAGTATATCAGGTCACAGTCTGCAGCAGCACTGAGACTGGGGAAGGGAGATGGTCAGTTTGAAGAGCGGAGGGGACTGGTGAGAAAGGAAGCTGAACTGTCATCACTATGATCTGCAGAGATGCAAATCTGATTGGGTTACCCAGCCCTTTTCAAAGCATCTGCACACACTTCACAGCCAATGAAATGAGATCCATGGGGGTCACTTAACTCAAAGACTGCACTGAAGTTGATCCACTTTGGAGCATCAATATAAAGATAGTGATTGCGTTTTATTCCTTTTTTTTATAATGTTCGTTTTGCTGGCAATACCAACATCTTTTGGCACAATAGTACAGTAGTTAGTGTAATGCTATTACAACACCGGTGACCCAGATTCAGTTCTGACGCTCTCTGTAAGGGGTCTGTACATTTTCCTGATAACCAAGTGGGTTTCCTCCAAAGATGTATGCGTTGGTAGGTTAGTTGGTCACATGGGTGTAATTGGGTGGTGCAAGCTCATTGGGCCAGAAGGGCCTGCAACCATGCTGTCTAAATAGAATAAATAAATAAAACTTCTTTTTTTGCCCATCACTAATTGCCTTAAACAAACTCTCTTGTTAGGACGTTTTAGTACCAACCACATCTGCAAGTATGGAGCTACATGTACGTAAGGTAACACCAACAATATTTTTTTCCAGTGAAGGATATTACTGACAACTATTTTTCTTCTAGTTATGAATTAAAATAGATTTTAAATTGCACCATGGGAAGATTTGAACTTAGATTTGTGGATTGTTTAGTCCTAGATCCTACATTCCCACTCCAGTCATTTAAACATTGCACGACTTCTGTGCCACAATAAAGACAACAATTGACACATTGCTCATCTTTGCTGATTGTTCCTCGAGTAACAAACACACAAGATGCTGGAGGAACTCAGCAGGTCAGCCAGCATCCATGGAGAGGAATAAAGAGCTGACATTTTGGATCAAGTCCCTTCACCAGGACTGGAAAGGAAGGGGAAAGAAGCGAGAATAAGAAGGTGTGGGTAAGGGTAAGGAATACAAGCCAGCGGGTGATTGGTGAGGCCGGTGAAGGGGGAAGTTAGTGGGTGGGGGATGAGGGTGGTGAAGTGAAAAACTGTGAGATGATAGGTGGAAAAAGTGAAACGTTGGAGAAGAAGGAATCTGATAGGATAAGAGAGAAGAGGATTGATTGTTGCTGGACTTTACTTGTAGAGAAATCCAGAAATCCATGGTCTCCCCTTCTGCCATGTTCAGGCCACACTTAGGTTGGAAGAGCAACACCCTATATTCCACTTGGTAAGCCTCCAACCTGATGGCATGAACATCGATTTCTCGAACTTCTGGTAATTGCCCCTCACCCTCACCATTCCCTATTCCCACTTCCCTCTCTCATCTTATCTCCTTACCTACCCATCACCTCCCTCTGGTGCTCCTTCCCCTTCCCTTTCTTCCATGGTCTTCTGTCCTCTCCTATCAGATTCCCCCTTCTCCAGCCCTTCATCTCTTTCACCAATTGACTTCCCAGCTCCTTACATCATTCTGCCCCCTCTCCTGTTTTCACCTATCACCTACCACCTTGTAATTCTTTCCTCCCCTCCCACCACTTTTTTTTATCCTGACTTCTTATCTTTTTTTCCCCAGTCCTGATGAAGGGTCTCAGCGTCACACATTGACTCTTCACTCCGACGCTGACTGCAATGCTGAGTTCTTCCAGCATTTTGTGTGTGTGTCCAGATGTGTTGTGAGGCCATTTAATACTATTGCAGTGGAAGTGATTAGCATTATTATTATAAGATATAATTCTATTCTTTGCAGGTTAATGTTTTCTTTGGCAGTAAGTGTTCAGCAGAGAACAAAATAACATTTTAACAGCAAATATCCTTGCATTTCCTCACATTTACCACTGCTGTCCGTGTGATGCTCAATTAATCTAAAGAAGCTGCTGGAACAAGCACAAACTCATGGGATTAAACAAATAAATTGGACAGAGAAAGATGGATTAGAAAAATCTCACACAAAGCAAGTCTGTGGGAAGACAATAAGAATAATGAAGAGTGAAATAATTGCTTATTGTAGATAGGGAACATAATGCCAGAGAATGAATCCATCTAATTTGCAATCCTTAAGCAAGTCTGGGATATATGCGAGATGCCTGCACTGGACAGGAACAGAATTTTTTCTTCGCCTGTGTTAAATGAGTGAAAAGGCATCAGCTATTAATTGCGTTCACCTCCTGAAATTCAACTTATAGTCATCATAATTCATCATAAAAATGTAATTGCAAAGAAAGCACGACAGTGCCTCTACTTCCCCACTACCACAACTCTGCGTTAAAAGTACCTCTAATATCCCTTTTACTTTCCCTCCAAAAACCTTGGCAAGCTTCTATAGATACATGGTGGAGTGCGCTGGCTGGCTGCATTACAGCCTGCTATGGGAACACCAATGCCATTGAGTGAAAAATTACTACAAAAGATAGTAGATTTGGCCCAGTACATCATGAGTTAAACCTTCCCAACCATTGAGCACATCTGCATGAAACGTTGCCATAGAAAAGCAGCATCAAAGATCCTCACCACCCTGGCCAGGCTCTTTTCTCACTGCTGCCATCAGGCAGAAGGTACAGGTGCCTCAGGACTCGCATCACCAGGTTCAAATTTAGTTACTACACCTCAATCATCAGGATCTTGAACAAAAGGGGATAACTACACTCATTCTACTTCAGGTGTTCTCGCAATCAATGGTCTCATTTTAAGGACTCTTTATCTTGTTATTTCATGCTTGTTATTTATTGCTATTTATTTATACCTGCCTTTGCACAGTTTGTTGTCCATTGTTCCTGATACAGTTCTATAGATTTGCTAAGTATACCCGCAGAAAAAGCACCTCAGGGATCTATGTATGCACTCTGATAATAAATTGAACTTTGAACTTTAATCTTATTGAAGGTTGGTTGAGGGGAAGACCCGGCAGAAACTTATAAAATTCTGAAGGGCGTAGATAGAGTAGACAGCCAATACTTCTTTTCCCGGGATCTGGATTTTTTCCGTGGTAGTGTAGTGGTTGGCATTACTTCTGTATTGCCAGCCATGAGATCAGGGTTCAAGTCTTAATGTTGCCTGTAAGAAACTTGTGCGTTCTCTCCATGACATCCGAGTTTCCTCTGGGTGCACCGATTTCCTCCCATGTTCCCACAAGCAGCACCTGTGGGCAGAGAAACAACGTTGCTAGCAGTTTGGATCAAAGGCATCATGTCAGAAGTGAGAAAGGGAGTAAATGGATCAGTTTGAAGGGGCAGAGAAAACAGGGAGGGATGAACGAGGCAACGGATCGCCGTAGAGACTAGTTGTGGAGTTACTGACACTGGGTTTAAGGGACCAGTTAAGCAGAATCAAAATCAGAGTTGGGTTTAATGTCACCAGCATATACATGAAATTTGTTGTGTTGAGGTAGCAGCATACTGTAGTGCATAACAATAAAACTATTAATTACTTTATGAAATATAAATAAAAAATATATTAAGTAAGTAGTGCAAACAGAGAGGAAATGTTCATGTGTTCATTGTCCATTCAGAAATCTGATGGCAGACAGAAAGAAGCTGCTCCTGAAGTATTGTGTGTGTGTGTGTATGTGTCTGTCTTCTTGCTCCCGTATCTCCCCCTTGACAGTAGCAATGTCCTGGATGATCAGGGTCCTCCATGACAGATTCCGCCTGTTTCACCTTTCGTAGCCGTCCTCAATGCAGGGAGGCAAGTGCCCACGATGGAGCTGACTGAGCTCACAACTTCTGCGGCTTCTCGGGTACCGTGCAGCGGCCCCCTGGTTGCATTACTGAACATCAGAATATGCAAAAGGGAGCGCAAAATGCTGGCTGCAGCATATGCCCAGCTGGGCAGGTTGTGCTGAGGAGAGAGAGAAAGCTTCAGCTAATATCACAGATATTAGAACATTTTGACCAGCTCACAATCTCTTCAATACTACCCCTTTTGCACTATCTTTCTATCTGTCTATCTGTCTAATTATACATTTATGTATATATCTATGTATTTATTTACTTATCTATCTCTCTCTCTCTCTATCTATCTATTATAACTTATATATCTTTCAACAAGGTGAACCCTTGCCAAGAGTCACACCCTGATGATGTACTTTGTAGGGCAGGGATGGGCCAAAAGTGGTGCATTTGATGATTAGAAGTGGTCCATTGCACCCCAGTGATAATAATAAAAAAGTAAACCTACTCATGCAAAAATATTAACTAAAAACTGCTTTTAAAAAATCTATAACAGGAATTCAAGTAGCTTAGAGCTAGAAATGGATTTTAGAAACATAAACATAGAAAACCTACAGCACGATACAGGCCCTTCAGCCCACAAAGTTGTGCCAAACATGTCCCAACCTTAGAAATTACTATGCTTACCCATAGCCCTCTATTTTTCTAAGCTCCATGTATCTATCCAAAGTCTCTTAAAAGACCCTATCATATCCGCCTTCACCACCATTGCCGGCAGCCCATTCCATGCACTTACCACTCTCTGAGTAAAAAACTTACCCCTGACATCTCCTCTGTACCTACTCCCCAGCACCTTAAACCTGTGTCCTTGAGTGGCAACCATTTCAGCCCTGGGAAAAAGCCTCTGACTATCCACGTGATCAATGCCTCTCATCATCTTATACACCTCTATCAGGTTACCCCTCATCCTCCGTCGCTCCAAGGAGAAAAGGTCGAGTTCACTCAGCCTATTCTCATAAGGCATGCTCCCCAATCCAGCCCTCCAAATAGATTTACTGAGAATAAATCTAAAACTTAGCAATTATTTTTAGCGATTTTATTATTTTGTGTACATCTTTTGATGAATGTTATCTTCTCTCACAATAATGTTTTCAATTTTTAAAAAAAATGTTCAGTGAGTCAAACTAAGAAAGAAGGACTTTCGTTCGCAGTCGTTCCATAACTGTTCAATACACGTTTGATACTTGTTTGATCCTGAGGCGCCAGGCGTCTGCACCAGCGGTACGTCGCAGGTTTTTGCCAGTCAGTTTACAATTGACAGTCATGCGCGACAGAGTTGTGCCCTGTTCGTCCTTTGTGAACATTTGCAGTTTTGTACTTTTTCAAAAATTAGGCCTTGTTTTTGCATTCAGTTACCCATCACAGTGCAAAAGAAAATGAGCAAAAGAAAAGCAGAAAGTGATAGTAAACGTGAATTCAATGAACAGTGGGAAAATGAGTTCTTATTTATAGCAGGTCTGTCAGGAATACCGTTGTTAATTGTTTGTGAAAACGCTTTCTCACATAATAGAAGACACGATCTTAATAGACACTGTAAAACACAACATCAGACTGAAATAGAAGGAAAATTGAAGCTAATGCATGGGTCTGAGTTACGGAAAGAATATGTGATTAAGAAACAGGAAGAAATCAAAAGAAGACAAATATATTTATTAGAAGTCTCATTAAGGTAAGTAATGTTTATCTTGTTTTTATATTAAATCAATATATCATGTAAAATGCTAAATATGTCTATATTAACATAGTTTTACAAGAATTAAATGGGGGGTACAAGAGTTGTATGGCACATCTGAACTCATGTGAAAATATTGGCACATGGAATGTAAAAGGATGGCCACCCCTGTTGTAGGGCAACTAACTTGCAGGTGTGTTCAAGGTCATCTTCAGTCTCTAAATGTTGCAGTTGTAGGTTCCCACCTGCTTCCAAAGGGCAAGTATCATACCACTATCCACGAGGAGCCTCAATGACTATTGTCCAATGATGAAGTGCTTTGAGATGTTGGTCATGGCTAGAATCATCTCCTGCCTAAGCAAGGACCTGGACCCACAGCAATTTGCCTATCGCCACAATAGGTCTACAGCAGATGCAATCTCACTGGCTTTCTGCTCGGCCTTGGACCATCTGGACAATACTATCCTTACGTCATGTGGCTATTTATTGATTTCAATTCAGTGTTTAACACAATCATACACTCATTTCTAATTAACAAGCTCAAAACCGGGGTCTCTGTACCTCCCTCTGTGACTGGATCCTTGATTTCCTCACCCAGAGACCACAGTCGATGCAGGTTGTAAATAACATCTTCTCCTTGCTGACAATCAACACTGACGCACCTCAAGAATGCGTGCTTAGCCCATGCTCTACTCTCTTTACACTGACATCTGTGTGGCAAGGCTCAGCTCAAATGCAATCTATAAATTTGCCGACAACACAACTGTTGTTGGCTGAATTTCAGATGGTGATGATGAGGTGTACAGGAGCAAAGTAGATCAACTGTGTAAGTGGTGTTGCAACAAAAACCTTGCACTCAGTGTCAGTAAGACCAAGGAATTGATTGTGGACTTCAAGAAGGGGAAATCAAGAGAACCCATACCAGTCCTCATTGAGAAATCAGCAGTGGAAAGGGTGAGTAGTTTCAAGTTCTTGGGGGTCAACATCTCTGAAGATCTATCCTGGGTACGACATATCGATGCAGTTACAAAGAAGGCACAGCAGCAGCTATATTTCATTGGGAGTTTGAGGAGATTTCTCATGTCACCAATGACACTCACAAACTTCTACAGATGTACTGTGGAGAGCATTCTAACTGGTTGCACCACCGTCTGGTATGGAGGGGTCACAGCACAGGATCAGCAAAAGCTGCAGAAAGTTGTAAACTCAGCCAGCTCCATCATGGGCACTGTACCCCCCAGGATAGAGGACACCTTCAGAAAGCAATGCCTCGAAAAAGCGACATCCATCATTAAAGACCCCTATCATCCAGGACATGCCCTCTTCTTATTGCTACGATCAAGGAGGAAAAGGCTTAAATTCATATATTCAATGTTTCAGGAACAGCTTCTTCCCCTCTTCTATCAGATTTCTGAACAGACAATGAACCCATGAACAATACCTCACTATTCTGCTCTTTTTGCACTACTTATTCAATTTATTTTTTTAATATATATACTTAATATAATTATAGTTTTTATTATTAGGTATTGCAATGTACTGCTGCTGAAAAACAACACATTTCATGACATATGCCAGTGTTAATATAACTGACTCTGGTTCTGTTTATAATAATTTGTTATGCCTGCACTGTACTTCTTGCATTAAACATCAGTGATGACAATAAGCCTGATGCTGATTCAGTTTCAATACAGACAGAGGAATCAAAGCGCTTAAATTTGATGTTGAGTCCCAGAGGCTGCAGTGTGCCCTGACAGAAGATGAGACTCTGTTCCTCAAACTTACCTTGGGCCTTGTTATAACAGTGCGGTAGATAGAGTGGGAAACGGGTGGAGAGTTAAAGTTGCAGGCAATAGGACCATCAGGGTCATGCTGGTTGAATGAACTCACATACTTCCTGAAGCATTCATTCAATCTGCTTTTGGTTCCTCTAGTTTAGTGTGGACCACACTTTGAACACTGAATGCAGCTCACTGACTAGGCTTTCACAGGATGTGTGAGCATTTGGAGAGACTGATTAAGGAGAGTCATTGTGGCTTTGTAAGTGGCAGGTCATGCCTCACAAGTCTGAATGAATTCTTTGAGGATGTGACAAAGCACATTGATGAAGGTAGAGAAGCAGAGGAAGTGTATGGAATATGGATTTTAGAAGGATGAACAATAAGGTTCCCCATGGTAGGTTCACTTAGAAAGTCAGGGAGGCATGGGTTCCAGGAAATCATGAATGCATAGATTCAGAATTGGCTTGCCCATAAGGGGCAGAGGGTGATTGTAGATGGAACTTACTCTGCTTGAAGGTTAGTGACCAGTGACGTTCCACAGGGATCTATTCTGCTCTTTGTGATTATCATAAATGATTTGGATGAGGAAGTGGAAGGATGGGTTAGTGAGTCTGCAAATGACATGAAGGTGGGTGGACTTGTGAATAGTGTAGAAGGTTATAGGAGGTTAAGATAGGACATTAACAGGATGTAGATCTGGGCTAAGATGTGGTAGATGGAGTTCAACCCCCAAAAAAGGGTAAGGTGATTCACTTTTGAAGGTCAAAGTTAAAGGCAGAATCCTGGGTTAATGACAGGATTTTAGCTGTGTGGAAGAACTGAGGGATTTTGAGGTCCAAGTCCATAGACCCCTCTAAGTTGCCACATAAGTTGTTAGTGCATGTAGTGGATTGACCTTCATTGGGTAGGGGATTGAGTTCAGGATCCAGAAGGTAACGTTGCAGCTCTATGAAACTCTGATTAGGCCACACGTGGAATATTGTGTTCACTTCTGGGTCCCCTTGTTATTGAAAAGACGTGGAAGTTTTATAGAGAAGGTTCAGAGGTATTTACCAAGATGCTGCCTTGACTAGGTTGGGCATCCATTGTTGTTTACCCAATGCATTGCAGGTTATAGGTGGAGGTACGCGAATGGCATACATCATCACCCCACCACATCGTTTGCGCGCACCTCGCTAAAAGTAAAAATGAACATACACGGGTTATCTCTGGGCTCCCTTGTTTTCCCTTCAATTAGTTTAATGCTTTGGAGTGACAAAACATAACAGCTCGGACTCAGCTCTCTCAGCTCTCCTGTAGAACTGGCTATCGCGTAGTCTTTGACCATCTCAGAACCACAGGCACTCTTCCTACAGGACTAAATCGCATGTGTGATTTGCCTCATTACACCCCGCCCCTTCCCGAGTTTAATAAATCTCACTAATGCTCTGAAAATGAACGCAGCAGCCAGACACTCCTCACACAAGGCAGCTCCACAGAGCCACAGCCACTCGGTTTGTAAGCGCTGCTGAATGGTTGAAGGAAAAATGTCCTTTGAATGGCGGCATTTTCCATCCCTGCAAGAATTGGTCTGTTCCTTGTCATTTACCAGACAATACCTACATCAATATTGTGCTATGCTGGAGTATCTATATGGTGTGCTCAAGTCCCATGACCTTTAGAATCACAGGAAAATAGTTCTCCCAGTGAACCAAGCTGACACTTGGGTAGATAATTGCATTGCCTTAAACACACTGCGTCGCTCTCCTGCTGTTGACTAAACTGAGAGATGTGATAGGTCTGGCGTGTTTTTCCTTTCAGCTTCTCTGCACTGACCTGCAAAGAATTGTGGGGCTTTCCAACCCCATATCAGCTTTGGTTCATCAGTCAAGGCATGATGAGCACAAAAAGATATCAAACCCTTTTTTGCAATAATTGTACACTTGTGAAAGGTATCGATGGTTACTTCTAAGTCTGTAAAGATATCTTTGCTTGTATGGCTCTGCAACCTTAACTGAGAGTCCACATCGATTAGCACTTCAAGATCTTTATCTATCTCGGCATGAACTTGGGGCAATTGCCTCCATACTTAAGATGCCAGAATTGTTTTGAAGCTCTTATGAAAGCTATCTTCCTGACCTATCCGTTGCAATATTTTGTGTGTTGCGAGTTAGTACAGACTTCTTCCCTCAACGACTCATATTGCTGCCTATAGAAGGGGCTCACATCTGATTCAGAATGTGTCAGTTTCCTTTCTACTCAAAATTGTTTAATGTCATTTCCAGTACACAAGTGTAAAGGAGAAAAAATAAATTGTTATCCCGTATCCACAAATAAAAACACAATAAAGTAAAGAACACAATAATAATTAAAAAAACGATAAACTTAAATACATAAGATAGCTTATATACATAGATTGATTGTATAAAGTGACGCTGGGAACAGGAGTGTCTGTACATAAGGTGATTGACAGGAAATGATAAAATAGAGGTAGTTGGGTCAGTGGGTGGAGTTGTTTGTCAGCCTTACTGCTTGTCAAAAGTAACTGTTTTTGAGTCTGGTGTTCCTGGTGTAGATGCTATGTAGCTTCCTCCCTGATAGGAGTGGGATAAACAGTTTATATCCTTCGAGGCGTTACTGCCCCTTTTTCTGGCACCTTTCTGTACATATATCCTTGATGGAGAGTAGACTGGGGTGCTGGTGATGATTCCCTGTTGAAGAGCCTTTCTGCCCGCTGCAGTGCACGTTCCATACAATGCAGCGATGAAGTCCGTTAGGACGCGCTCCAATGCAAATGCTGTGAATATAGATGTGCCCAGTCCAGCTCTCTTCGGCCTCCTCAGAAAGTAGAGGCATTAGTGTGCTTTCTTGAATGTGTTCTGGGACCATGAGAGGGTGTGTGAGATGTGCACTCCCAAGAGTTTGAAACTGTTTGCAGTTTCCTCTGCTTTGCTGCCAATGTAAATGGGGTGTGAGTGATACAAATCCTGCTGAAGTCAATAACCATTTCCTTTGTCTTGTGACATTGAGGAAGAGATTACTTGCCTGGCGCTAGGCCTGAAGCTTTTCCTCCTCTCCTCTGTAGGCCATCTCATCTTTGTTGGTGATTTGGCCGTGTGGTCATGTTGAGCAGAGTGTATAGCAACGGGTTCAGCACACAGTCCCGGGAGGGTACCTGTGTTGAGAATGATGGAGAAGGAGGAGTGGTTGTGTATCCTGACTATCTGAGATCTGTCAGTTAGGAAGTTCAACACCCAGTTACACAGTGGTGTATTTAGCCAAGGAATAGTTTTGTTCACCAAGGCCCATGGAACAATAATTTTGAATAAACTGAAATCCAAAAACAGTATTCTGACGTAATTGTCCTTATTCACTAGGTGTTTCGGGCCAAGTGCATGAGAGATGTTACAGCAACTGTCATAGAGTAGTTATATCAGTAAGCATATTGGGGAGAGACCCAGTGTGAAAGGAGTGGTGCTTTGAATTTATGCCATTACCAGCCATTCAAAACACTTCATGATGATTGGTGTCAATGCCATCAGATGGTAGTCATTTAGAGTGGAGGTATAGAGTTCTTTGGTACAGGGATAATGGTGGTTGATTTGAAGCAGCCTGGATGAGTGAAGGGTTGAAGATGTCAGGGAGCTGGCATACACACTCCTTGAGTACTTGGCCTGGGATGTTGTCAGTATTGGCCATCTTATGTGGGTTGAGTCTCTGCAGGGTCTTTCTTACATCTGTTGCTTTTCCAGACAGTGGCTGTTCAGAGTGGCTTTCGTAGCCGGTATCGTGCGCATGCCGTGAAGCAGGCATAAAGTTGTTCAGAGCGTCAAGGAGGGAGGCATCACTGGTACAGTCAGTTGCTGGTTTTCCTTGCATGGTCAGTAATGCTGGGGTCCGTAATCTGACGGGGGTTCCTGAATGTTTTGTGAGTAGGCGGCCTTTCTCCTCTTGTTGCCTAATATGAGGTTTTTCCTGGCGGCTCTGTCACCAGACTTGAAGACAGCGCCCTGGACTTTTAGTAGGGAGCACAGCTCGGTGTTCAGCCAGGGCCTCTGCCTGGTCATTGACGTGACTATTCTTGAGGTACCGATGTCATCTACACACTTACTGATGTAATCGGTGACAGATGAGGCATTTGCCTCAAGGTCTGTCTACTCCATTTGTGGCAGCCTCTTGAACATCTGCCAGTTAGTCCAGACTAAACAGTCCTGAAGCATAGAGATTGCCTCAGTAGGCCATACAGTGATGATCCTCCATTTCAGCAGTGGTCAGAATGCTGGGATTAACATTATGGGTATGTGGTCAGAGAGACCAAGTTGAGGGGAGGGGTCGCTTTGCAAGCACTGTAAACAAGAGTCTGTTTGTTCCCCCAGTGGCCATGGTGGCATGTTAGTGGAATTTGGGTAAAGTGTCCTGTAGGTTAACATGATTGAAGACTCCTGCAACTAGAACCACAGAACCATAGAACATTACAGCACAGAAACAGGCCTTTTGGCCCTTCTTGGCTGTGCTGAACCATTTTCCTGCCTAGTCCCACTGACCTGTACCTGGGCCATATCCCTCCAAACCCCTCTCTTCCATATACCTGTCCAAGTTTTTCTTAAATGTCAAAAGTGAGCCCGCATTCACCACTTCATCTGAAGGCTCATTCCACTTTCCCACCACTCTCTGCATGAAGAAGTTCCCCCCTAATGTTCACTTTAAACTTTTCCCCCTTCACCCTTAACCCATAACCTCTGGTTTTTTTCTCCCCTGGCCTCAGTGGAAAAAGCCTGCTTGCATTCTCTCTATCTATACCCATCATAATTTTATACACCTCTATCAAATCACCTCTCATTCTCCTATGCTCCAGGGAATAAAGTCTTAACCTATTCAACCTTTCTCTGTAACTCAGTTTCTCAAGTCCCAGCAACATCCTTGTAAACCTTCTCTGCACTCTTTCAACCTTATTAATATCCTTCCTGTAATTAGGTGACCAAAACTGCACACAATACTCCAAATTCGGTCTCACCAATGTCTTATACAATCTCACCACTACATCCCAACTCTTATACTCAATACTTTGATTTATAAAGGCCAATGTACCAAAAGCTCTCTTTACGACCCTATCTACTTGTGACAACACTTTTAGGGAATTATGTATTTGTACTCCCAGATCCCTCTGTTCTACTGCACTCCTCAGTGTCCTATCATTTACCTTGTATGTTCTACCTTCCGAAGTGCAATACCCCACACTTGTCCGCATTACACTCCATCTGCCATTTTTCAGCCCATTCCTCCAACTGGTCCAAATCCCTCTGCAAACTTTGAAAACCTTCCTCACTGTCCACTACACCTCCAATCTTTGTATCATCAGCAAATTTGCTGATCCAATTTGCCACATTATCATCCAGATCATTGATATAGATGACAAATAACAATGGACCCAGCACTGATCCCTGTGGCACATCACTAGTCACAGGCCTCCACTCAGAGTAGCAATCCTCCACTACCACTCTCTGGCTTCTTCCATTGAGCCAATGTCTAATCCAATTTACTACCTCTCCATGTATACCTAGCCACTGAATCTTCCTAACTAACCTCCCATGCGGGACCTTGTCAAAGGCCTTACTGAAGTCCATGTATACAACATCCACTGCCTTCCCTTCATCCACTTTCCTGGTTACTTCCTTGAAAAACTCTAATAGATTGGTTAAACATGACCTACCACGCACAAAGCCATGCTGACTTTTTCTAATAAGTCCCTGTCTATCCAAATACTTGTAGATCCTATCTCTTACTATTTCTTCCAATAATTTACCTACTACCAATGTCAAACTTACCGGCCTATAATTTCCTGGCTTATTTTTTGAGCCTTTTTTAAACAACGGAACTACATGAGCTACCCTCCAATCCTCCAGCACCTGACTCGTGGATATCGACATTTTAAATATTTCTGCCAGGGCCCCTGCAATTTCAACACTAGTCTCCTTCAAGGTCCGAGGGAATACCCTGTCAGGTCCTAGGGATTTATCTACTCTGATTTGCCTCAAGAGAGCAAGCACCTCCTCCTCTTCAATCTGTATAAGTTCCATGACCTCCCTACTTGTTTGCCTTGTTTCCATAGACTCCATTCCAGTTTCCTTAGTAAATACAGATGCAAAAAACCCATTTAATATCTCTCCCATTTCTTTTGGTTCCATACATAGCCGACCACTCTGATCTTCAAGAGGACCAATTTTATCCCTTACTATCCTTTTGCTCTTAACATACCTGTAGAAGTTCTTAGGATTATCCTTCACCTTGACTGCCAAAGCAACCTCATGTCTTCTTTCAGCCCTCCTGATTTCTTTCTTAAGTATTTTCTTACTCTTCTTATACTCCTCAAGCATCTTATTTCCTCCCTTTTGCCTATACATGTTATACATCTTCTTTATCAGAGTTCCAATATCCCTCGAGAACCAAGGTTCCTTATTCTTGTTCATTTTACCTTTAACCCTGACAGGAACATACAAACTCTGCACTCTCAAAATTTCTCCTTTGAAGGCCTCCCACTTACCAATCACATCTTTGCCAGAGAACAACTGGTCCCAATCTACGCTTTTTAGATCCTTTCTCATTTCTTCAAATTTGGCCTTTTTCCAGTTTAGAACTTCAACCCGAGGACCAGATCTATCTTTATCCATGATCAAGTTGAAACTAATGACGTTATGATCACTGGAACCAAATTGTTCCCCTACACACACTTCCGTCACCTGCCCTATCTCATTTCCTAATAGGAGAACTAATATTGCATCCTCCCTAGTTGGTACATCTATATACTGATTTAGAAAATTTTCCTGAACACATTTCACAAACTCTAACCCATCTAGACCTTTAACAGTATGGGAATACCAATCAATGTGTGGAAAATTAAAATCCCGTCTTTCTGTCTCCTGCAGTTGTCTGTCATCTCTCTGCAGATTTGCTCCTCCAATTCTCGCTGACTATTGGGTGGTCTATAATACAACCCTATTAATGTGGTCATACCTTTCCTGTTTCTCAGGTCCACCCATATGACTTCAGCAGACAAGCCCTCTAATCTGTCCTGCTGAAGCACTGCTGTAAAATTTTCTCTGACTAGCAAAGCCACCCCCCCCCCCCACCCTTCATCCCTCTGCCTCTATCACATCTGAAACATCAGAACCCTGGAACATTGAGCTGCCAGCCCTGCCCCTCCTGTAGCCAAGTTTCAGTAATGGCTATGATGTCATAATTCCATGTTTCAATCCAGGCACTCAGCTCGTCTGCCTTTCCCACAATTCTCCTCACATTGAAATATACACACCTCAGAAGATTATTACTACCACACACAACCTTACTATTTGTGACTTTGCATGAATTATCAACATCATTTATTTTTACCCCTGTTCCACTATCTATTCTGGCACTCTGGTTACAATCCCCCTGCAAATCTAGTTTCAACCTTCCAGAATAACACCAGCAAACTTCCCTATAAGTATATTGGTCCCATTGTAGTTCAGGTGTAACCTGTCTCTCTTGTACAGGTCCCACCTGCCCCAGAAGAGGTCTCAATGATCTAGAAATCTGAAATCCTGCCCCCTGCACCAGTTTCTCAGCCACGTATTCACCTGCCAGAGCATCCTACTCTTACCCTCACTTACACGTGGCACAGGCAGCAATCCGGAGTTTACTACCCTCGAGGTCCTGTCTTTCAACTTCCTACCAAGCTCTCTGTACTCACTCTTCAGGACCTCCTGACTCTTTCTATCTATGTCATTGGTACCGATGTGTACCACGACATCTGCTGATCACCCTCCCATTTCAGAATGCTGTGAACGCGATCAGAGACAACCCTGACCGTGGCACCCGGGAGACAACAAACCATCCGGGAATCTCTGTCACGACCACAGAACCTCCTGTCTGTACCCCTGACTATGGAGTCCCCTATCACTACCGCTCTCCTCTTCTTCCTCCCTCCCTTCTGCACTGCAGAACCAGACTCAGTGCCAGAGATCCGGCTGCCGCAGCTTGTCCCAGGTAAGCCATCCCCCCCAACAGTATCCAAATCAGTATACCTGTTTTGGAGGGGAATGGCCACAGGGGAACCCTGCACTACTTGCCCTTTCCCCTTCCCTCGCCTGACGGTAACCCAGTTACCTGTGCCCTGTTCCTTAGGTGTAACTACCTCCCGGAAGCTACTATCTATAAACTGCTCAGTCTCCCGAATGATCCGGAGGTCATCCAGCTCCTGCTCCAGTTCCCTAACGCGGTCTGTTAGGAGCTGCTGCTGGATGCACTTCTTGCAGGTATCATTGTCAGGGAGACCAGAGGTCTCCCTGACTTCCCACATCCTGCAA
This sequence comes from Hemitrygon akajei, assembly GCF_048418815.1. Taxonomy (NCBI): domain Eukaryota; kingdom Metazoa; phylum Chordata; class Chondrichthyes; order Myliobatiformes; family Dasyatidae; genus Hemitrygon; species Hemitrygon akajei. The sequence goes on from NC_133127.1 coordinate 20,037,306, forward strand.
GAGGAGCATTCCAACATCCTGCCCAGCATATTCAGAATCAGAATCAGAATCAGAATCAGACTTTAATCGCCAAGTACCTATGCACATACAAGGAATTTACTTCCGGCAGATGTTGTCTCTCTGCTCATAACAATAATAATGATAAATATAAATGAAAATATAGATTATACATACAGGTAGTGCAATCCAAGTAATAGTTAGCCGACAGTTAACCAGCAGTTAACTGTTCAGCAAAGTGACCGCAGTAGGGAAAAAACTTCTCCAGTGCCTATTAGTCTTAGTCTGGAGGGATCTGAAGCGCCTACCAGACGGAAGCAGATCAAACAGTCCGTGTGCAGGATGGGAAGAGTCCTTTATGATGTTCCCCACTCTCTTCTTCAACCTGGAAGAGTACAGGTCCACAATCGAGGGCAGGGAGGCTCCAATGATGCGCTTGGCAGTCCTCACTGTGCGCTGTAGTCTGGTTCTATCCTGCTTGGTGGCGGCTCCAAACCACACAATGATGGAGGTGCACAGGACAGACTCAATGACTGCAGTGTAGAATTGCAGCAGCAATTCCTGAGGCAGACCGTATTTCCTCAAGAGCCGCAGGAAATACATCCGCTGCTGGGCCTTCTAGTCTGAACAAAAAAAAAGAAGAAAAACAGAAACTTACCGGAACCTACCCTCTGCCTGTTTCTCGCCGAAGCCTGATTGAGCCAAAGCTGTCCACTCTGACTCAGTCCACTCCAACGATGGCTGCTACGACGATTGCCGCCGTATATGGTGGTCTTTCTTTTAAACCTTGGCGCGCTGCGTCACGCGCCTGCGCCGTAGAGCCTCTTTTCCCCGATCAGTTAAAGAAAAGAAAAATGACCTTCCCTCCGCGATGCTTCAGTCTTCCACTCTCAGCCTCTTGCTTCCATTGAAAAGTGAATCGATGAGGCACAATCGAGTATGAAGAGATTGTCCAGATGTTTGTTTTGTAGAGAGCTGAAGATATTGAAAGCTCTCCCAGTGTATCCTTGGTGTTTGTAGACAGCAGTGATGAACACAACAGTAAACTCCCTGAGCAGGGAATCTAGCCAACAACTAATTGAAAGATATTCATTTGCCCTGGAAAAGTGACTGTTAACTATCTCCATTGTTGCAACTAGAAAATTATCTTCAACTATTTTCAATGTGAAGTCTTTGTGTTTCACCCTGAACGGTAGCCTTGACAATGCATCTGCAACTGTGTGGTGCTTCATTGACTTACCTTCAAAGATATAATCATATTGAGATAAGAGAGAGGCCTTCATTTGCAACACAGCGGCTGAGGTCAGTATTATCAACAGAACAAAAACTGCTATAAAATCGAATCATTCTGAAGACAATTGAAGATGCCCCCATCTCAATTTGAAGTAAGTTTTCTTTTTCAATAGAAGGGATTGGTAAATTATTATTTTTACATGTACCCAGGAAGAAAAACTTTGTCCTGCATGCAATCTATACAAATAATTTAACCACATCGAGTCATAGAATCATAGATAACTAGAGCACAGAACTTTCAGTCTATCTAGATAGATAGATAGATAGATAGATAGATAGATAGATAGATAGATAGATAGATAGATAGATAGATACTTTATTCATCCCCATGGGGAAATTCAACTTTTTTTCCAATGTCCCATACACTTGTTGTAGCAAAACTAATTACATACAATACTTAACTCAGTAAAAAATATGATATACATCTAAATCACTATCTCAAAAAGCATTAATAATAGCTTTTAAAAAGTTCTTAAGTCCTGGCGGTAGAATTGTAAAGCCTAATGGCATTGGGGAGTATTGACCTCTTCATCCTGTCTGAGGAGCATTGCATCGATAGTAACCTGTCGCTGAAACTGCTTCTCTGTCTCTGGATGGTGCTATGTAGAGGATGTTCAGAGTTATCCATAATTGACCGTAGCCTACTCAGCGCCCTTCGCTCAGCTACCGATGTTAAACCCTCCAGTACTTTGCCCACGACAGAGCCCGCCTTCCTTACCAGCTTATTAAGACGTGAGGCGTCCCTCTTCTTAATACTTCCTCCCCAACACGCCACCACAAAGAAGAGGGCGCTCTCCACAACTGACCTATAGAACATCTTCAGCATCTCACTACAGACATTGAATGACGCCAACCTTCTTAGGAAGTACAGGCGACTCTGTGCCTTCCTGCACAAGGCATCTGTGTTGGCAGTCCAGTCTAGCTGTGCTGAACCATTTAAACTGCCTAGTTCCATCGACCTGCACCGGGACCATAAAGCTCCGTAACCCTTGCATCTATGTACCTATTCAAACTTCCCTGAAATGTTGAAATCAAGCTTGCATACACCACTTGCACTGGCAGCTCATTCCACTCTCACCATCCTCCAACTGAAGAAGTTCCCCCTCATGTTCCACTTAAACTTTTCAACTTTCACCCATAACAAGTGACCTTTAGTTATAGTTCTAGCCAATCTGGGAAAAAAGCCTGCTTGCATTTACCCTATCGATATTCCTCATAAATTTGTACACCTTTATCAAATCTCCCCTAAAGCTCTTACATTCCAAGGGATAAAGTTCTAACCTACTCAATTTTTCCTCATAACTCAAGTCCTCCAGTACTGGCAACATCCTTGTAAATTTTCCCAGTACTCTTTCAGCCTTATTTACATCTTTCCTGCAGGTCGTTGACTAAAACTGCACATAATACTCCAAATTAGGCCTCACCAATGTCTTATACAACTTCCCATCTCTTGCATTCAATAAACAACACACAAAATGCTGGAGGAACCCGGATGTCCAGGCAGCGTCTATGGAAGAGTACAGTCAACATTTCCGGCCAAGACCCTACATCAGGACCCTTCATTCTGTGTTCAATACTTTTAATTATGAAGGCCAATGTACCAAAGGCTGTTTTTATGAGCTATCTACCTGTGCTGCCACTTTCAATGAATTATGGACCTGTATTCCCAGATCTCTTTGTTCTACCACATTTCTCAGTTCCCTACCATTCACTGTGTAAGGCCTAGCCTGGTTGGTCCTACCAAAGTGCAACATCTCACACTTGACTACATTAAATTCCATTTGCTATTTTCAGCCCATTTTTCCAGCTGGTCCAGTTCCTGCTGCAAGCTCTGATGGTTTTCCTCACTGTGCACTACACCCCCAATTTTGGTGTCATCTATATATTTGCAGAAATACTTAACCACATTATTATTCAGGTCATTGGTATAGATGACAAACAACAATGGACCCAGCACCAATTCTTGTGACACTCCACTAGTCATAGGACTCCAGTGAGAGAGGCAACCATCTATTACACTCTCTACCTTCTCCCATAAAACCAATGTCTAATCCGATTTACTACCTCAGCTTGAATGCCAGGCGACTGAACCTTCCTGACCAACCTCCCATGCAGGACTTTGTCAAATGTCATGCTAAAGTTCATGTAGACAACATCCACTGCCTTGCCTTCATCAACTTTCCTGGTAACTGACTTGAAAAGCTCTATAAGATTGGTTAGACATAACCTACCATACACAAAGCCATGCTGACTATCCCTAAGCATTTCCTGTCTATCCAAATAATTGTATATCCAGTCTCTTAGAATAACTTCCAATAACTTTCCCACTACTCATCTCAGGCTCACTGGCCTATAATTTTTTAGAACCCTTCTTAAACAGCAGAACAACATTAGCTATCCTCCAATACTTTGGTGTCTCACCTGTTGCTAAGGATAACTTAAATAACTCTGCCACGACCCCTGCAATTTCTGCAGTTGCCACAGGGTTTGAAGGAAAACCCTGTCAGGCCCTGGGGATTTATCCACCCTAATTTTCCTCAAGACAGTAAACAGCTCTTCCTCTGAAATCTGTATAGGGCCCATGACCTCTCTGTCTCACTTCAATAGACTCTGTGTCCATCTCCCTAGTAAATACAGATGCAAAAAATCTGTTTAAGATTTCCCCATCTCTTTTGACTTCATGCATATGTTACCATTCTGATCTTCCAGAGAACCAATTTTGTCCCTTGCAATCCTTTTGCTCTGAAAACATCTGTGGAATCCTTTAGTATTCTCCTTCACCATGTCTTCATGTCTTCTTTTAGCCCTCCTCGATTGTTTTTTAAGTGTTCTTTTGCATTTCTTACACTCATGCACCACTTTTTTTTTGAGGTAGTACAAAGAATAAAGTGTTGCAGTTACAGAAAAAGTGCAATGCAGGCAAACAACAAGGTGCAAGGCCATGCCAAAGTAGATTGTGAGGTTATGTCCATATAATCATAGAAGATGACCATCAGTATCTCACAACAGTCAAATCAAAGCAGTCTTCAGCTTGATAATTGATACACCACACATATTTCAATGTTGTGTCATAGTGAATGGGCAAAGATGTTCTAACTTCTCTTATATAAGGCATATGCCCAATTCCATTTCTATCTTCAGAAATCGTTGTAATGGAACAAGAAGCTAGTGGAACCCTACGGGTCAGGCATCATCCATGTCAGGAAATGGACTGATGGACTGTTGATGTTTGGATCAACCCCCTCCATCAGGACTGAAAGATAGAAGGGATCCAACCAGTGTAAAGAGCTGAGGAGGAAGGGACAGAACAAGAGTTGGCAAGTGGTAGGAGGATGCCACTGAGAAGGGATGATACATAGATGGAGGAGGGTGGAGTGGGAATAGTGAGAGGAACTGGGATGTGGTAGGTGAAGGTGATGAGGGGCTGAATCTGAAATCTGAAAGAAGAGGGAATGGACCATGGAACCACACAATGCTACCAGTCAGATTCCAGAATCTAGTAAAGTTCTAACCTCAAGGGCGGCATGGTGGCATATCAGTTTGCGCTATGCTTTATAGCGGCAGCTATAAGATCAGAGCTCAATTCACTCTACTGTCCGTAAGAAGTTTGAATATTCTCCCCATGACTACATGGGTTTCCTCCCAGTGCTCCATTTTCCTACCACGTTTGAGAAACATTCGGTTAGGGTTCGAGACTTTCGGGCATGCTATACTGGCGCTGGAAACATGGTGGCACTTGTGGGCTCTTCGGTAGAGTTCTCTCTGATTGGATTTGATGCATTTCACTCTATGTTCCAATGTACATGTGACAAATAAAGCTATTTTTGTTACCATACTAGCATAGTCTAAAGTCTGGTAATGTATTTCAGATTCCTTTTACTTTACAATTGCATCTATGCTTCCACGTTTCCTTTGTTGGGGCAATAATCCATTTGAGTTGCAATCTATTTTTACACAAGAGTGTGTAAAAACAGATTGCTTTCTGTGCACTTGCTCCTTTTAAGCTTTATACTAACATTTCTAAGATTTGAAGATTTGCTTCTATAGTGCCTGTGACTAATAATGTACCATTAATAGTCCTAAGTAGCTAGCCATCTGGACACAAGTTGGGGTCTGATCAGCCCCGGCTGGGTCACCTGGAGGAGGATGTATGATGTTGAAAGACCCGAAACACCCGATGATTCCAGGAACATCACTGAAGTTGTGTCCAGAGGCATCAGTAGATGTATGTACACAGCACCTACGCCCATCAATCTGCACCGGACCACTGCCCTCAATACCCCTCCCATCCATGTACCTGTCCAAATTTCTTCTCAATGTTAACATTGAACTAACATCTACCACTACCATTCCACACTCTCAACACCCAAATTTCACTTCTTCCGAGTGAGGATGTTTACCCTCAGGTTCCCCGTAAACATTTCAGCTTTCACCCTGAACCCATAAACTCTAGTTCTAGTCTCACCTCAATGGGGGAAAAAAACCTGTTTCACTTAACCCATCTATATTCCTCATAATCCTGTATACCTTTTGTGTAGGATTCTACCTTTCTCCTTATCTACACTCAGTGACTACTTTATTACCTACACATGTTCAATGCTTTTTAATGCAAATATGTAATCAGCCAATCATGTGGCAGCAACTCAGTGCATAAAAGCATGCAGACCTGGTCATGGTCAGTTGTTGTTCAGACCAAACATCAGAATGGGAAAGAAAAGTGATCTAAGTGACTGTAACCCTGGAATGATTGATGGTGCCAGATAGGGTAGTTTGAGTATCTCGGAAACTGCTGGTCTCCTAGTAAGCAGCAGTTTTGTGGGTGAAAATGCCTTGTTAATGACAGAGTTCAGTGGAGAATGGTCAGATGGGTTCAAACTGACAGGAAGGCGACAGTAACTGAAATAAACACATGTTCCAACAGCGGTGTGCAATGGTGTATCTATGAATGCACAAAATGTCAAACCTTAAAGTAGTTGGGCTACAGCAGTGGAAAACTACACCGGGTTCCACTCCTGTATCTCACAAAGTAGCCACTGAGTGTAGACAATGATCTATAACTTGAAGGATCTTTCCTGAAAGACCTTTAATGACAATTTCATACTAAAAGTTAATTTTGTGCCTATATACAGGCACTTACGTGCATTAATTTTCAACTATTGCTGACTCCTCTTTTCAATATTCAACAGAGAATATGTATGTGACAGAACTAGTTTGGTCAAATCTGCCAACTCTCCAGAATGTGGGTAATGAGTGCAGTTCATTATTAACTATGTGGTTCAAGGTCACCTTGTGAGCACCCTGTATTGAATAGTTTTACCCACTTCAATTACAGCCACGATTGCCATTACACAGTTATCTGCCTTGTCTTCATTACTCCAGTTAAAGCATCATGCTGTTTTAAATTGGCCGATGTACAATGGATAGGGTTGGTATTACCTAGCACAGCCTGTTTCTACTTCTGCTTTGAAACTCTTGTCTTTGCTACTGCTCTTTGGCTGTAAACTGTCCCTTACACACGCAGTGGCCACTTTATTAGGTACCACCTGTACTTAATGAGGGTGCCACTGAGTACACGTTCATAGTCTTCTGCTACTGCTGCCCGTCCACTTCAAGGTTTGAAGTGTTGTGCATTCAGACACACTCTTCTACACATCAATATTGTAACACGTGGTTATTTGAGTTACTGTCACCTTCCTGTCAGCTTGAACCAATCTGGCCATTCTCCTCTGACCTCTCTCGATAACAAAGCGTTTCGTCCGCAACAGAACTGCTGCTCACTGGATTTTGTTTTGGTTTTTCACACTATTCTCTGTAAAATCTGGGGACTGTTGTGCATTAAAACCCCAGGAGATTGGCAGATCCCGAGACACTCAATTAACCCCATCTGACACCAGCAATCATCCCACGGTCATAGTCACTAAGATCACATTTCTTCTCCATTCTGATGTTTAGTCTGCATGCATTTCAGGCAGGCCTCTGTCTCTGCCTGCTCCTGCCCCACTGAACTCGTGTTTGCAGACCACAACTTCATTCTATGCCCCTGGTTCAGGCCCTTCCCACTTACCTCTGTGAAACTTCACATGCTCTCAATCTGCTCAACAACTTTCAATTCCCTTCCACTGACTGCCTCATTTTCACCATGGGTGTCTGGTCCCTTCTATCTCCCATTAAGGAGGCCTTAAAGCTCTATGCTTCTTTCTCAACAGAAGACTCAACCCATTCCCCTCCACCTACCTCCATCTGGCAAAAGTGGTCCTCACCCTCAACAAATTCTCCTTTGGCTCCTCCCATTTTCTGCAGACTCGATAGGCACCCATGGTCTTTTTGTTGGATCCATGTTCCAAGCCTTCCCCAGAAATACTTCCCAACTCTTCCTCCACTACATCGATGACTGCATTGGCACTGCTTCATGCACCTATGCTGAGTTCGCCAGTTTCATCAACTTTGCCTCCAAATTTCACCCTGCCCTTAAATTTACTCGGTCCGTTTCTGACCATTCGCTACTCTTTCTCGATCTCTGTCTCCATCTCTGGAGACAAACTGTCTACCAACATATTTTATAAACATGCTGATTTCTCTCTACTTCTATCCCTACTCTGGCCTCTTACATCTTCTCCTCACCTACCTATCACCTCCCCTTGGCACCCTTCCTTCTTTCCTCTCTCCCATGGTCCACTCTTCTCTCCTACCAGATTCCTTCTTCTCCAGCCCTTTACCATTCCTACTCTCCAGCTATCATCTTCTAGCTTGTTCTCAATCCTTTCCCTCCCCTCCTTTTTATTCTGGTGTTTCCTCCCTTCTTTTCCAGTCCTGAAAATGGTCATGGCCCAAAATGTCAACTGTTTATTCATTGCCACAGATGTTGCCCGACCTGCTGAGCTTCTCCAGCATTTTGTATGTGTTGCTCTGGATTTCCAGCATCTGAAGAAGCTCTTGTGTTTATGCATTGAGTTACTGCCGCATGATTGACTGGTTAGATATTTGTATTAAAGGGCAGGTGTACCTAATAAAGTGGCCAATGAGTGTTTACCTCCTCCGTGCTCATTGATGACTTTTTCACTGACTGAAATTACACACACAAAATCAAATGTGCCATTCTGTAGAATTGGTAGTCTTAATTATTTAATTAAAGCAAAGCCTTCAGTTAACTCTATTTCCCCTTCCTTACCTGGCTCCGTATTAATTTTTATTGAATTCCCCAGCAAAAGAGGAATCAGTGCATTAGCATTTTCCTCCTCTCAGCTGCCTCGTCTCATACATTGATCATGTTCCAGGCTTTTTCACAAGCTCACTCATTTTAAAGGCTTATTCGGCACTGTTTATGATGAATTCCAGATTTTGGCTACTCAGTGAATAATTTTTTTTTATCTTAAAGTTGTGCCCCATTATGCACATTGCATTCTAGAATGGTTGCAGCATAGCCAGAGACCATACAGGCCATCGTACCTGTGCTGGCTCTCAGCAACACCCACTCATCAATTCTGCTCCTTTTATCATGGCTTACAATTTTTTCATCATACAGTTATACAATTCTTGTTCCAACGCTGTGGTGGAATTCGCCTCTACCTCGATGAAGGCAGTGCATTTCTGATTTGAAACAGATGCCTGATAAAGATTTTTTTCAGGTGAAGCTTAATTCTGTTCCCCGTTCTGTTATACCAGTGACCTTAGAATCTGATTTATTATCACTGACATAAATGACTTGAAATCTATTGTTCTGTGACAGCAATACTGTGTAAAGACATTAAATTATTACATTAATGACTTCAGCATTGTCAATGATCCCTCCCATCCGTCCAACAGTCTCTTTGACTCTGTACCATCATGCAGGAGGTACCGTAGCATTAAGGCAAGAGCTGTTAGGTTGGGAAATAGCTTCATCTCCCAGGCTATAAGATTACTGATCTACCTGCCACCCAGGCCTCATCATGTAGGAATGCTAGTAGCGTGATACTGTTTACTTTTTAACTTGTATTGTAAATGCACCTTATTATTTGTTAGTTTATTTGTGGTAATATTCAATTATGTGTTACGTGTGTTGTGCAACTTGGTGCAGAAGAACATTGTTTCATTTGGAGGTATACTTGTGTACAGTTGAATGACAATAAACTAAACTTGAAGTTGGATTTGAAATTACAAAGAAGTACAAAACTAAGGAATAATGAGGTGGTGCTCATGGGTTCATGGACCGTTCAGAAATCTGATGGTGGGGGAGGAGGAAGTTCCTTCTGAATCATTAATTAGAGATCTTCATTATTAATTGCTTCTGTACTTCCACACCTGATGAAAAGGAATACCTCCCATTATCTACTTCGTCCACCTCCCTCTCTTCTTTCATGCACTTCTGTCAAATCTCCCTTTAGCCTTGTCTTTCAATTACATCATCAGCAAGATCCCTTTGGATCATCTTATAAGAAGAGAAAGTTATATTTAAAGAACATCTTTATCTGTCATATGCCATGAAATTGCACCAAATAAAATCAGTGAGGATTATGTTGAGCAGTGTGCAAGTAGATGCTTCCACCACCAACATAATATACTCACAACTCAAGACGTATCTGAATGTCTTTAGGATGTGGGAGGAAATCAGAGTACGTGGAGGAAATCCGAATGTTCACATGGAAAACATACAACCTCCTTACAGACAGTGGTTGGAATTGAACCCTGATCAGTAATCACTGGCACTGTAAAGAAATGCGCTACCACATCGTCTTATTTAACCGCAGGCAAATATTGACCATACATATCCTTGCCCATGCATATGTGGTTCTGTTCACTTCAATGTGCGATAAGCAAGTACAAGTGGTGATCAGTGCAGCCACGTATGATGCCCACAGCAGGGGTAAGTCAATCCCCCCGGTAGCTCTCCAGAACTATAGCTGCTTATACCTGGCAACATCCCTGCAGCTCTTCATTCAGATTCAGTATATTTCCTGCAAAAGCTTTCATTGATACAGCCCTAAATTTTACCAGGGCTGGTGAAATGGAGAGCAACCACAGAAAACCAATTACCCCTCAGTTCTTCAGAACTGCTGGAGTGCTGCAGTCCAGCCGAGATGGAATAGCCAGAAACAAGAAAGAATCTGCAGATGCTGGAAATCCAAGTGACACACTCAAAATCCTGGAGGAACCCAGCAGGCCAGGCAGCATCTGTAGAAAAAAATACAGTTGACATTTCGGGCCAAGACCCTTAGGCAGGCCTAGGTTTAGGTTTACCGATCCATATGGTAAAATAATGCATATTTGCACATTCCAAAACTCTTAATAAATTTCCTTCTTTGGACAACCAAGCACAATTTAGACTTTCCAACTTTACATTGTGTCACATTTTAATTCTGACTATATGTGCTGTGATCATAACTAAATATGCTTTGTGTGATTCTGTGTACTGTGTTTTGCATCTCATTCCCAGAGGAACGATGTTTTATTTAGCTGCATACATATGTATGGCTGGATAACAATAAACTTGCACTTGAACATCTTCCTGTTCTGAGTGAAGTCATTGTCTATTCCACCATGGTTCTGGAAGATGTCATAAAGCATCACTTTTAATGTTGCCTTACATCCAGTTTCTCAGTGCTGAGCTCAAATCCACATTGCCATGGAATTCTTGCTTCCTTTATGGATTCCAAGCTTGAACAGCCAAGGGTGTACTTAAAGGAATGGTGGCCAAAGTCTTCCATTACTATTTCAACATTTTTTGAAGGAATTTAAACCATCCAATATGTATCGAAATAATTTGAGATAGAAATGATAGCATTGAGATATATCACACCAGTCTACAGACTGCAGTTGTAATAAGTTAACCTGCCAAGATGTACAGAAGATTTATACACTAAGGCATAGATCTCAGACGGATCAAAGTCCTCTTCGACTTCTTCTCCCTTCTTTTCCAGTCCTGCTGAAGTGTCTCAGCCTGAAATGTTGACCTTTGTTCCTCTCCATAGATGCTATTTGACCTTCTGAATTCCTCCATTATTTTGTTTGTGTAATTTTGGATTTCCAGCACCTGTAACATCTCTTGTGTTCAAGGTCTTCATTCCCTGTTTGATGAGCTCTTTAACTGCAATGTGTGGAGCCAGCCTTAATCCTTTAACTAGTGGATGAATCTAGAGTTCAAAATCATCATTAAATTCATCACCCAGTGACTCTATTGCCACAACCTCTTCAGGGGATTAATCCTAACAGGATTAATGCCTCCACATTAATGGACAGTTATGAAAGACTGAAGCTTTTACTAATTAACTCAGATTTCTCTGGTATTTTTTCTTCTTTCTGAAGTCTAATGGTTGACTATTTAGTCTTGGTGTTTGGGGTTTACGTAGAACTAACCGGTTGCTAGTTAACCTGTTGTGAGAAATAAGACATAGGTATGTAAGAATGTACTTCTTGAGCTTTAGTTTTGCTGTTTGCCTTGTTGAAAGAACAACTTACAAAATAATAAAAACAAGAGATTCTGCAGATGTTGGAAATCAAGCACCTTTGCTCCATTTGTATCAGGGAGGATTTCCCAGTGGCCAACCATCTTAATTCCACTCCCCATTCCCATTCCAGCATATTGGTCCATGGGCTCCTCTGCTGCCAAGATGAGGCCACCCTCAGCTTGGAGAAGCAACACTCATAGTCTGTTAATGTTGCCTCCAAACCTAACAACATGAACATTGATTTCTCCAACTTCTAGCAATTCCTCCCACCTCCCCCTTCTCTCATTTTCCATTCCCCATTCTGATTCCCCTCTTACCCCTGCTCTTCTTCTCAGCTGTCAATCAACCCTTCTGGTGCTCTTCCTCCTCCCCTTTCTCCCATGGTCCACTCCTCCCTCCTATCAGGTTCCTTCTTCTTCTGCTCTTTACTTTTTCCACCTATCACCACCAAGCTTCTCATCCTTCCTCCCTCACTCCCTCACTTTCCCCCTCACCTGCCTTCACCTATCACATCCCAGCTTACACTCCTTCCCTTTCCCCTGCCTTCTAATTCTGACATCCTTTATGAAGGGTATCAGCCTAGAACATCAACTGTTTATTCTTCTCTCAACCTGACCTGCTGAGTTTCTCCAGCATTTTGTGAGTATAATACTTCACTTTCAATAAATAAGCTTTACTCAGGGAAATAGATCAGACAAAGTACCTATTGGAACACAGTAAAGTAACGAGAAAGATGTCAATTGAAGTCACATTTGTGACGGGTACTAAGGAAAGAAAATAGATCTCTGACTGTCTGAACTAAAGTTGTGGTCATGAACTGGATCCAATGAGGGCAGATGGTGGAATTAAAAACAGCAGAAGTAGGAAAAACAACTCTTGGGAGGATTTGTCTGGCAGACACCATGTGGGGTAGTAGAAACAGAGTTAACATTTCAGGGTGAAGACACTTCATTAGAAAAGGAAATAGGAAGTTTAGTTTTAAGTTGCAGAGAGGGTAGAGTTTGGATGAACAGAGGAGAGGAAATATTTTTGACAGAGTGCAACTAGAGATTGTTGTAGGGATCACACCACCAGACTTGATCAGCCTCCTGGTAAATTGATTTGTACCCTCTCTAAAGCTTCCACATCATTCCTATAATAACGCAACCAGAACTGAAAACAATATTCAAAGTATGGTCAAACCAGAGTTTTACAGAGCTGCACACAATACACCTTCTTACACGTTGCTCAACTTGTGTGGCAACTTAGAGAGCTCTATAGACACAGCCGTTAAGATCCCTCTGTTCCTCCACACTGCTAAGAAGACTAATGGACCATACATCTTCTTAATCTATTCTTAAATTTTAAAAAGTACTTTTTTTATGTTCACTTAAGTGAGCAATCTCATATTTTCCATTTGCCAAGTTCACTTTTTCTGTAACTGCAGCACTATATCTTCTTCCTATTGCATTGATGTAATTATCTCTGGCATGATCTGTCTGGGTGGCACACTGTATTTTGTTACGTATGACAATAATAAGTCAATACTGACGTAATCTGCTTGATGCCTCTCACACTCTCCTCTACCCTCAGATTCCCACTTACTTACTTAGTGCCTGCTATGCCACTGGCATTTAGGGCAGCAATGAAGGTCCTCCATCTCTGAATGACCTTGGCCATCAAAACCAATTTTGGTCTTGGTCTTGGTGGTGTTCAGGGCTCCCTTCATCGTGCCAGTAGCTTCAGCTTGGTTTTCACTACTGTCAGTCATGCAAGCCCCAGGCAAGAGTTGGGAATGATTTAAACTAATATGGCAAGGGGATGGGAACCAGTGTGTTAGAGCTGAGGATGAGCCAGCAGGTTCACAAATAGATGATGGATGTAACATGAATGTAAGGAAGGACAAACCAAAGATTGGGTACAAATGCAGACAGAGCAAAGAGTTAAATTTTACCACAGAGGCAAAATTCAAAAAGGGTGAAGATCACAGGACTGAAGATGTTGTATTTAAATGTGCATAGCATTCAGAAAAAGGTGGATGAACTTGTGGTGCGATTAGGGATTGGTTGATATGACGTTGTGGACATCACTGTGTCACTGAAAGAAGGCCATAGATGGGAGCATAACATCAAAGGATATACTTTGTATTGAAAGGATAGGCTGGAAGGCATAGGTGGTGGCTCTGTTGGTAAGAGATGGAATTACATCCTTAGAAAGAGGTGACAGAATATGTTGTGGGTGGAGTTAAGAAATTGCAAGGATAAAATCACACTTATGGGAATCACATATAGCCAAGAGATAGGGTTGAGATTGCAGAGGGAGCTGGAAAAGGCATGTAATAAGGATAATGACACAATTGTGATGGGGAATTTCAATATGCAAGGGAATTGGCAAAATCAAGGTGCTGTCGGACAAAAATAAGGTCCCTAAAATGAGATCATTGAGGAACATCTCAGTCGATGGCCAACTAAGTGTAGTTCATTGAATCATAGAGTCATAGAAATCTACAGCACACTACAGGCCCTTCAGCCCACAATGTTGTGCTGACCATGTAACCTACTCTAGAAACTGCCTAGAATTTTCCTTCTGCATAGCCCTCAATTTTTCTACACTCCATGTACCTGTCTAAGAGTCTCTTAAAAGACCCTATTGTATCCAGGTCTGCCAACTTCCTTGGCAGTGCATTCCACACACCCACCACTCTCTGTGTGAAAAACTTACCTCTGACATCCTCCCTGTACCTACACTTTAAAACTATGGCCCCTCATGTTAGCCATTTCAACCCTGGGAAAAACCCTCTGGCGATTCACATGATCAATGCCTCTCATCATCTTATACACCTCTATGAGGTCACCTTTCATCCTCCATCACTCTAGGAGAAAAGGCCAAGTTCACTCAAACCTATTTGCATACAGCATGCTCTCTAATCCAGACAACATCCTTGTAAATCTTCTCAGCACTCTCTCTATAGTACCCACATAGTAGTTACCCCCTTTTGTTCAAGAACTTGACGATTGAGGTGTAGTAACTGTTCTTGAACCTAGTGGTGCGAGTCCTGAAGCATTTGTACCTTCCACCTGATGGCAGCCACAAGAAAAGAGCCTGGCCAGGGTGGTGAGGATCTCTGATGATGGATGCTGATTTTCTATGGCAACGTTTCATGTAGATGTGCTCAATGGTTGGGAGGATTTTACCTGTGATGTTCTGGGCCAAATCCATTACCTTTTGTAAGATTTTTCACTCAAAGATATTGGTGTTTCCATACCAGGCCTTAATGCAGCACACTTTCCACCACACGTCTATAGAAGTTTGCTAAGGTTTTTGATGACGTGCTGAACCTCCGCAGACTCCTGAGGAAGTAGAGGCGCGTCATGTTTTATTCACAATAATATTTATATGATGGGTCCAGGACAGGTCCTCTGAGATCGTGACACCCAGGAAGTTAACGTTACTGACCCTCTCCACCTCTGATCCTCTGATGATTACTGGCTCATGGACCCCTGGTTTCCCTCTCCTGAAGTCTACATTCAGTTCCTTGGTCTTACTGACATTAAGTGGGAGCCAAGTTTTTAATCTCTCTTGTATGCTGATTCATCACTCGCTTTGAAACAATCTGCAACAGTGGTGTTGTCAGCAAATGTATATGCTGTTGGAGCTGTACTTATACACACAGTCATTGGTGTAAAGCAAGTAGAGCAGGGTTAGGTGGCTAAGCACCCATTCCTGCGGTTCTCCTGTGCTGACGGAGATTGTGGAGGAGATGTTTTTGCCGATCTGAACTGTCTGGGGTCTGCAAGTGAGGAAATTCAGGATCCAATTACACAAGAATGTATTGAGGCCCTAGTCTTGAAGTTTATTGATTAGTTTGGAGGGGATGTCGAGCTGTAATTGATAAAGAGTATTGTTTCCATAGCAATTTTGTTTTACTGGTCAGGATTGTTAGCTCTAAGCTGAACTCCCCAAACTGGAAGACAATTAGTCCACTCTTAGTCTGGCCTCTACCCTTTGATCTGTTTGGCAGGTGGCCCTACCAAGAGTTAAAGCATAAAGCCCTGACTTCAGCCAGCATATATATCTGGGTCATTGAGGCATGCAAGTCTCCAAACCATGACAAGGTTGTGGACCACTTGGAGGAGATTCCCACCTAGGTTAGTGGGAAATGTTATACTTGCTCCCCTCAGCCAAGCTATTGATATCAGTTGCATGCAGCCCCAAGGAATGAACTATAATGCCCCACTGGTCGCATCCTGGCAACATGAAAAAGACCTATTCTTTCCTACAGCTTGCTTCCTGGCTGACAACCGGCTCTCAGTCCATCTCAGTATCCCCAAATCCATCTGCTATTACCTTGCTAACCAACGTACTGTGTGGAATCTTATCGGAAGCTTCACAGGAGTCCAAATGCTCCCTGCTCACTGGTCCCTTATCTATTTTGCTAGTCACGTCCTTAAAGAATTCTAATAGATTAGGAAGACAGATTTTCTCTTTGCAAATCCATGTTGATTCTGTTCAATCCTATTATTCTTTTCAAGGCGTTCTGTTATTACAGATTGCGTTCTTACATTTTTCCTACATCTGACATTGTCTAACAGTTCGGTAGTTTCTATTTTCTCTTGCATTCTTTATACCTTCCCATGGATATTGCTTAGCTTGCTGAGTTCTAGCACTATTTAGTGCATGTTACTGCAGCAGCTCTTGTGTTCTGTATTTTCCACCCTGCCTTCAGAACATAGAAACAATCCCTAGAAACATTTCCTAAAACTATAGAACCTCTTCTTCAGAAACTTAGGAAGGAGGGTATGAAGAGGCATCAAGCTGAATGAGAGATTGAGAACCTGGCAAATGGAATTTTTGTGGAAAAACATGAGGTTATCCACCTTGGTGTTGGGGATTATAAATTCTTCCTTCTCTGTCCAGAAGTGACCCACGTTTGCCATTGCTGGTCAGTACATTTTGGAATATTGCCATCTTGAGGATAAGTCTACAGAGCAGATGTGGAATATAGACCATAGAACATTATAGCACAGTACAGGCACTGCAGCCCACAATGTTGTGCCAACTTTTTAAACTACTCTAAGATCAATCTAAGCCTTCCCTCTTACATAATCCTCCATTTTTTTCTATCATCTATGTCCATATCTAAGAGTTTCCTAAATGCCCCTTAATTAACTGCCTCTACCACCACCCCTGGCAGGGTATTCCGTGCATCCACCACTCACCATGTAAAGAACTTAACTCTGACATTCCCCCTGTGCTTTCCTAAAAGCACCTTAAAATGATGCCCTCTCACGTTAGCAAAGTCTGCTCTGGTAAATTGTCTCAGGCTATCCACTCACTCGATCAATTCCTGGTATAATCTTGTATACAATGGCGGTGTGACAGAGCTTGCAGCGGCCACTCCGTAACTGATTATCTGTTATTTGTGAAGTGGGGTGCTGTGCGCAATCATAATCAATTGAAAACAGACGTGGAAGCACAGAGAAACATCGGGAAATTCCAGGAAGACCTTCTTAGTTGCTGCTGCTGCTGTGAGGTCCGGGACTCTGCTGGGAAGAACAGGCCCACAGTCCTCTGGGTCGCGTTGCTGATGGCTGTTGGCGGGAGCGTCTTAATACGCTTGGCAGAGGATAGTGCTCGGAGAAGCTGTGCCAGAGGGGATGATTGTCGGCTCGGAGGTTCGACGGACTCGGAGTCCTTTCGACGGATTCAGGTTGCTTTCAGTGTGTCTGCGAGGCAGGTTTCGACGGAGCTTCCATTGTGTGCTGCGTCTGCGAGGCTGAGTCGGGCGGCGCCTTGGAAGTCCATAGTTGGGGATACTCCCTTCTGCCGCCGGCGTGGGATGGCGAGTCTGTCGGGATCCTGGGGACTTGTGGAAACTGTGGTGATTTCTTTTGAACTCACAGTCCTTTAACATCTTGGACTATTTTTACTTTGCCCATAGTCTGTTTTTTATCAATTATGCTATTGTTTGCACTGTTGTAACTATATGTTGTAATTATGTGGTTTTGTGCAGGTCTTGTAGCTTTAGTTTTTCGTCTTGTTTTGTCTGGTGGATTTGAAGCTCCTTTCCAGTGTACGCGCTATACGGTAGCGCAATATTAATACGCAGCAGCCTCTCCGGACTCTGGATTGGGGATTGCCAAACGTTACGTGGATTTTCTGGTGTAGTCTGTTTTGTCATATGCTTTTGTGATATCATTCTGGGGGAATGTTGTCTCATTTTTTAACTGCATTGCATTTGTGGTTTCTAAATGACAATAAACTGAATCTGAAGCTGATACCTCTATCAAATCTCCTCTCATACTCCTACTCTTTTCAAAAGACATGCTCTCTGATCCAGTCAGCATCTGGATAAACCTCTGCATCCTCTCTGAAGCTTTCACATCCTCCCTATAATAAGCTAATGAGACTCTATGTAATACTCCAGAGAATGTGGTGCACTTAGATTTTCAGGTCACTTTGAAGAAAGCCTTAGACAGTCAAATGTTGAAAAAGGTGTTAGTATATAAGATCATAAGACTATAAGACAACAGAATTAGGTCATTCAGCCAATCATATCTGCTCTGCTATTTCATTGTGGCTGATTTATTTCCATCTCAACCCCATTCTCTTGCTTTCTCCCTTTGATGCCTTCAGTAATCAAGAACATATCTCATCTTTGCTTTAAATATAACCACTAACTTGGTCTTTACTGCTGTCTATGGCCATGAATTCCACTGATTCACCACCCTCTGGCTAAAGAAATTCCTCCTCATCTCCATTCTAAACGGATGTCCTTTTGAAATCTTTATTAATGTTTATAATTCTGGTCCATGACCAAAGGGTATCTCCCTCAAATTTTTCTTCTTCACCCAAACATCCTGCAAGTACACAGTTAATGCAGTCATTATTCAAAACTACTCTTGCCTGTGATGCAATCACAACGTTTAATTTCTGTGAAAATTTTGCTTAATGTTACCATCTGATTGTTATTTGCTGTTGTGGTTCTACTTTCTGGATGTCAAAATTTAAAAGCTGAAATTAATTTTAGACCCAAGATTTAAACGCAGCGATTTGCGTGCTTTGTCCAAACACAATAAAAAGCTCTGAAATAAAATGCAATATTCAGCCATGGCTGATTGTACTTAAGGTGCTTTATTCCCTAGACACTCGGCTGTTCAAACAAAGTGGGATTAGACGGTGAAATTCAGCGATAGGACAATCTGCAAGAGGTTGTGAGGCTGAAGACTATTTCTGATGCAAGTCCCTATGGTATTCCGCTCCTGGAGTTTAATTGATCTTATCTCCGTAGCACCAGACATGTTGTTAAAAGAGTATATTATATACAACCACATAATATACAAGATATGCTTATAATGTTTAATTCAAAGAACTGTTACATGTGTGTGTGTTTTAATGGGTGCAATGATTTAGACCAGACTTTCAGTTATCGGAGACTAGAACGGCTAGCAACTTGAATAAGAAATCATCTTGGTTACTCTTGAATGAGAGAGTGAGTTGGTCAGGATCGACCACGAATGCTGTGTCCTAGCTGTCTGGATATGCAAGCCTGGTAGTACGATATTGTGGTGAACTACATATACCTGTCTGGACACGCCCCCCCCCCCCCACCGCTGACTGCTCCTGTGGCTCCTCCCACACACCCCTGTATAAAGGCGATTGGAGGCACTGCTCCTCCCTCAGTCTCCAGGATGTTGTGTGGTGGTCTCTTGCTGCTGACGGTGCTTTCTTCCAGCTAATAAAAGCCTATTTCGACTCACGTCTTCGAGAGTTATTGATGGTGCATCAGATATGGAGAGCAAGCCTTTGTCCACGTAGCAAGCTACACCTCTCCACACATCAGATGAACTCACAGGAATGGCGGAGACTGATCAAGTTTGGTACCAGCAGCATTGCAGGAGTTGCCAGTTAGCTTTAAACTCAACATAGAACTGCCTTAGGGACTCCAGCTCCAGATTTTTCCCTCAGTTCACTCCCAAAGCCTTCCCCATGAGTGGGTATAGTCGCAAGGCAGCAAAGATATGAGATCAGGGTTTTCCTTCTCCAACCAAGGCTGACAAGCCCCATCTGTCCGAAGCGACTGGTTTCAAAGCACCAGTAACCCTTTGCCCCTTCTCCAGTCAGTAGAAACGGTTCCACCATGTGTAGTACCTAAGCCACACATGAAGGAAAGGAGCTGAACTTGGCTGTTAGAGGCTAGTTGAGGCACTTGCCATTTTTTTTTGTTCGTGTGCCATACTCTGCCAGCGCTTCAGTGACCACTTACTTTTTTCAAGTGGTTGTCTTGGAGGAAAGATTCTGTGAGTGGTCCCCCACGTCCTTCTCACAGCGTAGTGCTTTTTTTTTAGGAGGCCAAGTTGTGAGCTCGACACTCAACCCGGCATGGATGGAAGGCGAGTCCGGAAGCGGCCCGACTGGATTCAAACTCGGGAACCTTCGCTCCGGAGTCCGGCGCTGATGTCACTGCACCACCAGCCAGCCATTGGGAGCATTTAATAGGTGCTGGGAGCTTATCCCCATTACTACTCCCAGCTATAACACCCCTAAGGTCCGATCACTCCTAATCTCGCTGCTTTTCATTGTGTTACAACCCGATGCTGGATAGACCAAGCCATTTGACTCATTGAGGCCTGCCCCAGATTTCTGAAGTACTATTCATTGAGTTTCGGCCTCCTTTTCATTCATTTATTTAGAACCAGGGTTTCCATCCTGGGGTTCATGAAAATCCACCAGCTCATGAAAGGGGTCCATGGCATAAAAAAGGTTCATTTTGAGATACAGGCTCTCCCAACAAGCTGCGCTGCCCTGCAATCCACACTTTTTAACCTAATCACAGAACAAATTTACGGTGACCAATTAACCATCTTTGGACTGTAGGTGGAAACCAGGGCACCTGGAGGAAACCCACGTGGTCATGAGGATAACATATAAGTTCCATATAGACAGCAATGGAATTGAACTCTAAACTCTGATGCTCCAAGCTCTAGCAGCATTGCACTAACCACTACACTACTGTACATCCTTATAATTTGGTGGGTTGGAATCCAAGGGTAGAATCACACAACCTAACCCATTAAGACAGCTTTTGGAAAGACCCACTAATTAATCCTATTCATCTGCTTTATTTTTAATACTCACTTCCTTTGTAAAGAAGAGATTTCTCATCTCTCAGCTAAGAAGAGAAACTGTTGGATAGGTCAATAGTTGTTTCCCAGTTTCTCCTTTTGACTGACCTATTGAATATCCAATAGTTTCTCTGCTATTTTGGACTTGCTACATCTGCATTATTTTAAATTTTTCATTAAAATTCCATTTGTACAAACCACATTTCAAACATTCTAAGCTTATCTGTGACAGCAATTACTTGCATCCTTTCAGAATCTCAACTTGTATTATATCTACAGAATATATTTTATTACTTGTTAATACTATTGTGTTAATATTATTTTATGTCCCTTATGTAATATATGTATTGCATTTTTCACCTTGGTCCCAGAGGAATGTTGTTTCATTTAGCAGTGTACATGTGTACAATTGAATGACAATGCACTTGAACTTGAATAGTTGACCTTGGCAACTTTGCAACCTAAACCTCTGCTAACAACACTCACGTTGCACTATGTGAGGTGAAGCCACTGGCAGTTTTGTTGTCTCTCCACATCAAGCTGATAAATTCATTGGTCATGAGAAATTCCAATAAACAAGATGGAACTTTGACGAAGGGTGGTGGCAAAAAATTGCCAGGATTACTTTTTAGAAACATAGAAAACCTACAGCGCAATACAGGCCCTTCGGCCCACAAAGCTGTGCAGAACATGTCCTTACCTAGGGTTACTCATAGCCCTCTATTTTTCTGAGCTCCATGTACCTATCCAGGAGTTTCTTAAAAGACCCTATCATATCCGCCTTTACCACCTTCGCCAGCAGCCCATTCCATGCATTCACCACTTTCTACGTAAAAAAAAAACCTACCCCTGACATCTCCTCTGTACCTACTTCCAAGCACCTTAAAACTGTGCCCTCTTGTGCTAGCCATTTCAACCCTGGGAAAAGCCTCCTTGTAAATCTCCTCTGTACCCTTTCTATGGTTTCCACATCCTTCCTGTAGTAAGGCCTATTTCTGTGTAAAAGCATTAATATTGCAGGGGAACTGGTGAGTAACCATGTTTTTAACACTTCATTCTGAGAATATCATTTAGAATCTGTCCAATGAAAATCAATATCCTGTGATGTTATCGTTTTAGAGCATCTGCGCTAGCAATTGGCTTTATAGGAAGAACAGACCTTTCTTTTTCAAATATTCACATTATTATACAGATATCAGTGCCCTTGCCCACCTTGTGGTGAGCAAGGTAGATAATTACAGAGATCAGCAATAATCTTGTGAGGGAAAGATTGAGCAAGCTAGGTCTTCTCTCTTTGGAATGAAAGAGGATGAGAGGTGACTTGATAGAGGTGTGTAAGATGATAAGCGGCTTTGAAAGAGTGGACAGCCAGGTACTTTTCTCCCAGGGTAGAAATGGCTAATGCAAAAAAAATAATCTTAAGATGATTGGAGGAAAATATATGGGAGATGTCAAAGGTAGTTTTTTTTTACACAGAGAATGAGGGGGCATGGAACATGCTGCTATGAATGGCGGTTGAGGCTGATAGAGTAAAGACATTGAAGAGACTCTTAGGTAGGTGGTTAAGAGGAAAATGAAGGGCTATGTGGGAGAAGCATTAGATTGATCTTGGAGTAGATGAAATGGTCAGTGCAACATTATGGGCTTGAGGTCCTGTACTGTGCTGTAATGTTCTATGTTCTAAGTAAAGTTAGGTGTAAATAGGATTACAGCATAGAAGAGTCCATCTGGCTCATTAGATTTGTACGGGCTCTTTGTTGGGCTAAACCAAAATTAATTTCCTTACCCTAGCCTTTCCTCAAACCTGTAGCACTTCAGCTATACAGCAGGGGAAAAAAATCTAAATAACCGAGATTGCTTTTAAGTTAATGAGAGGAGTGAGAAAGGTTGACGTGTGGAAGGTGCATGCTCTGAAGGAAACGCCTCCAGACAGTCAGATTGCAACACATCATTAGGGGGTGGTGCTGGAGGCTAGGAACACTCAGAGCATTTCCGAGATTTAAATAAGCACATGGATGAAAGAAAAATGGAGGGTTGTATGGGAGGGTGGGGCTAGATTAATCCTGGAGTAGGTTAAAAACATGACACAACATCACAGGCGAAGGGCCCTGTGCTATGCTGTAGTGTTCTGTATTGATCTTTTGGTGGGCCAATCCAAAATAAAAAAGCCTTAATCTAGCCTTATTATAAACCCACTGTGCTTCATCTAATTATCAAGAGAAAATAAATCTATTAAATGAGATCTATTCTAGAATATAGACCAATAAAGTGATCGCCGAGACTTATATAGTGTAATAGAACAAAGAAACAAAAAGCATCGACTCAGTGATACAATCACATGTGTATTGGGTGACGGATTAGAAATCCACCTCCATAAGGTGCTCCTTCCCTCTGCTAGCCTACAGGAAGCCCTTGGGCAAGGTGTAGCACCTGCTTAACTAAACCCCAGCCCCCAGCCCTGCCCCGATCAGGGTCATGTGAAGCCATGGGAACAGGTGGTGGATGGTCGTACGAGCTGCATATCACAAGTCCTGGGCAATGCAGCCCCTGACACCAGGCAGACAGTCCCTGAAGAATATTGAAAATGGTTGAGGTCACCTGCCTTGTAAAGACACAGCCCAGAAGAAGGCAATGGCAAACATGAGGAAATCTGCAGATGCTGGAAATTCAAGCAACACACACAAAATGCTGGTGGAACACAGCAGTATTTTGTGTGTGAAGGAAATGGCAAGCCACTTTTATAGAATTTGCCAAGAACCATCATGGTCATAGGCCATGATCACCCATGTCATATGACACAGCACATAATGATGTTGATATAACTAGAGTACCTAAGACTTTTGCACAACACTGCAGCAATTTTATGTATTGCACTGTACTGATGCTGCAAAAGAAAAAAATAACAAATTTCATGACACATGTGAGTGATGATAAACCTGATTCTGATATGGGTCTCTACAGTGGACTGAGAGTGAGAAGGGACAGGAAGAGGGCTTTCGTGGTTGGGAAAAGGGGAAGAGATAGGGGAAGGTGTGGGAAGCACCAGAGAGTCATTCTGTAATGATCAGTACACCAATAGTCTGGAATCACAAGGCCTTGCCTGGTGTCTCAGGGCTGGCTGTGTCTGCACTTGTTCCACCCTCCACCCCTGCCACCTGTCCCACACCCCTCCTGTGGGACTCCACCCTCATTATTCCTAACATCCTTTGCTCCTGCCAGTTTTATAGCTTTGTAATTATTATTGCACTATATTTCTACCACAAAACAACAAACTTCACAACATATAATTTTGATACATTGATCTTCTCCCAAAAGCACCTTGGACCAACGTCACTCGCAGAGCTTAGAAGTTTAATAAAAAGCATCCACGGAATAACTTCAACTCAATTTGCTGTACTATGGTACCAGCAATAATAAAGTTATTCCAGTGTTGGAGTTTATTATGGGACAGAAATTTCTAAAGTGAATGACCTTCTGAAAGAGCAAAAGACATGAATCGTGAAGCACAGTGTATTACAGCACATCCCTTATGCAGCAATTCACCACCAGGCATCATATCCAAAAAAATAAAGTGGGTGGGGAAAACAATAAGCCATGATTTAAAAGGCAGTCAATTTAGGTTTAGTAAATAAAACAAGCCATAACTGTATCTGAAGAAGATTGGACAAATTCATATCTTTGAACACAGCAATGGGCAATAGGCAACAGTTGATCTCAAATAGATTATATGTAATATATATTAAAAATTCAATAGGAAAAGGCACAGTGCCAGAGGACAACAAGCAGCAGATGTAATTCATATCTTAGAGAAATGGAAATGGAGGTAACCACGGAAACTAAAGGTCAGTTAGATTAAGATAGGAGAGATATCAGTGTCTTTTTTCGGAAGATCAGATATCAAAACATCTAAGAGATGGAGGATGCAATTAACAGAGTTGGAAGTAGGGATTCTGAAAAAAAGGAAGGTCATGTTTGTTATTTCTTTGTGGAGCATCAAAATGTTTAGACAAGGGCAGTGTAGCAGATGGAACATACATGGAGTTTCAATAGGGTTTTTATGAGTGAAGTACACTGTGTGGCCACTTTATCACGTACCTCCTGAACCCAGTAATGAGGTCAATGAGTGTATGTTCATGGTTCTTCTGGGACTGTAGCCCAAATATTTCAAGGTTCAAAGTGCATTCAGAAATGCTCTTCTGAACACCACTATTGTAATGTGTGGTTACTTACTGTCACCTTCTAGCCTGGCCATTCTCCTCTGACCTCTCTCATTTACAAGGCATTTTCACCCACAGAACTGTCACTCATTGGATTTTTTTTTAAGCATCAATCTCTGTAAACTCCACAGGTTGCTGTGCATGAAAATCCCAGACAATCAGCGGTTTCTGAAATACTCAAAGTATCCTGTCTGGTACCAACAATCATTCCACGGTCAAAATCACTTAGATCACATTTCTTCCCTCATCTGATGTTTGGTCTGAACAACAACTGAACCTCTTGAACATGTCTGAATACTTTTACACATTGAGTTGCTGCCACATGAGTGGTTAATTAGATTTTTTGAACTAACAAGCAGATGCACAGGTGTATCTAGTAAAGTGGCCACTGAGTGTATGTTCCCAACAGGGCAACACATACGAAGTACCAGGTATATCTTATTCAGAGAGTACATATATGTCACCACATACAACCCTGAGATTCATTTTCCTGTGGGCATACTCAGCAAATCTATAGAATAGTAACTATAACAGGAACAATGAAAGATCAAGTAGAGTGCAGAAGACAACAAACTGCAAATGTAAACTCTGAGGCATTGCTTTTTGAAGATGTCCTCAGTCCTGGGGTATACAGTGCCCATGATGAAGCTGGTAGAGTTTACAACTTTCTACAGCTTTTGCTGAACTTGTGCAGTGACCCCTCCATACCAGACGGTGGTGCAACCAGTTAGAATGCTCTCCATGGTACATCTGTAGAAGTTTGTGAGTGTCATTGGTGACATGAGAAATCTTCTCAAACTCCTAATGAAATATAGCTGCTGCTGTGCCTTCTTCGTAACTGCGTCGATATGTCGTACCCAGGATAGATCTTCAGAAATGTTGACCCCCAAGAACTTGAAACTACTCACCCTTTCCACTGCTGATTTCTCAATGAGGACTGGCGTGGGTTCTCTCGATTTCCCCTTCTTGAAGTCCACAATCAATTCCTTGGTCTTACTGACACTGAGTGCAAGGTTTTTGTTGCAACACCACTTACACAGCTGATCTACTTTGCTCCTGTACACCTCATCATCACCACCTGAACTTCTGCCAACAGTAGTTTTGTTGTCAGCAAATTTATAGATGGCATGTGAGCTGAGCCTTGCCACACAGATGTCAGTGTAGATGAGTGCCTGAACGTGGCCCAGTTCACTGACTGAAAGCAATCCTGTGATTGTTCTTCTGCCTCCCGCAAACATCTCTTAGTTGTCTTTACCTCTGGAGCCTTGTCTTTTTAGGCTCTGCCTGTATACAGGTAGGAGGACAGCCAAGTGATCTGATTTGCCAAAATGCAGTCTGGGCAAGGAACGGTAGGCATTCCTTATCTTAGTGTAGCAATGGTCTAGTATGTTGGGATCTCTGGTGCTACTGGTTATAGGCTGGTGATGATTGGGCAGGTCTGTCTTCAAGCAGGCCTGGTTGAAGTCTCTGACTATAATTTGAAATGTGTCGTGATGAGACGTTTCTTGCTTGCAGACGATATTGTGTAGTGTCGCAAGTGCTTGCTTATAGTCAGCTACTGGTGGTATATAAGCTGCAGTCAGGATCACAGAGGAGAACTTCTGAGGCAAATAGAATGGCCTACATTTGATTGTTAGGCGGTCCAAGTCAGTAGAACATGAGCTAAACTTAACAGCCACTTCAGAGCACCAACAAGAATTGACTATAAAATGCATGACACCTCCCTTTGCCTTACCAGAGTCCATTCTCAAAACTGAAAATTCTGACTGCTGTATCAGGCAGATCCACAGGTAACCAGTGATGCTGCATTAATGGAGCTTCTGTGACTTGTGTTTGATCCTGACCCATGCTGCTGCCTTCGGATGGCGTTTGCACATTTTCCCTATGACCATTGGCACGGTGCTGTAGTGGTTAGTGGTTACAGTGCCAGATGTAAGATTCCCATTGCAGTCTGTAAGGAGTTTGTATGCTCTCCCCATGACTGCATGGTTCTCTAGTTTCATCCCACATTCCACAGATGTACTGTTAGGGTTAGGGAGTTGCGGGAATGCTGTGTATGTGTCACTTGCAGGCTACTCAGCACAATCCTTGCTCATTTGATTTGATGCAAACGGTGCATTTCACTGTATGTGTGTACAGTTCTGGTCACCAAATTATCGGAAAGATGTCAACGAATTAAAGAGAGTACAGAGAAGATTTACTAGAATGTTACCTGGGTTTCAGCACCTAAGTTACAGAGAAAAGTTGAACAAGTTAGGTCTTTATTCTTTGGAGTGTAGAAGGTTGAGGGGGGACTTGACAGAGGTATTTAAAATTATGAGGGGGGATAGATAGAGTTGACGTGGATAGGCTTTTTCCATTGAGTGTAGGGGAGATTCAAACAAGAGGACATGAGTTGAGAGTTAGGGGGCAAAAGTTTAGGGGTAACACAAGGGGGATCTTCTTTACTCAGAGAGTGGTAGCTGTGTGGAACGAGCTTCCAGTAGAAGTGGTAGAGGCAGGTTCGATTTTGTCATTTAAAAACAAATTGGATAGGTATATGGACAGGACAGGAATGGAGGGTTATGGGCTGAGTGCAGGTAGGTGGGACTAGGTGAGAGTAAGCGTTGGCATGGACTAGAAGGGCCGAGATGGCCTGTTTCCGTGCTGTAATTGTTATATTGTTATATGTTTTGATGTTCATGTGACAGATAAAACTGACTTTTATCTTTATCTTTCCCCCTGCCGCTCCAGTTTCCGGTCACATCCCTAGGAAATGCTGACTGGTAAGCTCATTCAGCACTGTAGATTGCTCCCCACTCTGTCTCAGTGCAGGTGGGTGGCAGGAGAATCAGGGAAAGTCAAAGAGGACATGAGATAGATACAAGGAAATATATGGGAAAGGAAATGGGCTGCCTGCAACGGTGGTGGAGGCGGATA
Organism: Hemitrygon akajei; assembly: GCF_048418815.1. Taxonomy (NCBI): domain Eukaryota; kingdom Metazoa; phylum Chordata; class Chondrichthyes; order Myliobatiformes; family Dasyatidae; genus Hemitrygon; species Hemitrygon akajei. The sequence continues at coordinate 20,065,260 of NC_133127.1, forward strand.
CGATAGGGTCTTTTAAGAGACTCCTGGACAGGTATATGGAGCTCAGAAAAATAGAGGGCTATGGGTAACCCTAGGCAATTTCTCAGGTAAGGACATGTTCGGCACAATTTTGTGGGCTGAAGGGCCTGTATTGTGCTGTAGGTTTTCTATGTTTTCTATGAAATTGCCTTACAAGCTTGCATAGATTCAATGGCTGAAAGGCCTCCTTTGATATCGTAAGGAAATAGTAAATGAAAGTAGGAAAAATGATGGGCTTAACACATTGCTTTGAAGAACCCCTCAAGCAATATCCTGCACAAACACAGCCCTTCGCCTTCGTTCTAGCTCTGACCCTAGCAGTGGAGATACTTCCTCTCAATATACTGTACATTACATCTCTAAGCAATGTTGATGCCACATTTGATCAAACACTGCCTTTACATTGACTGTAATAACTTACATCTCTCATGTGGAGTCTTGTTGCTTCGTCCATATCTTGTGCCAGGCTCTCAGAAAGCTCGGGCCTGAGTAGTCTGATAAACCTCAAGCTGAGCATCGGTTTGAAGCAATTGGTGAATGAGTGTTGCTCACTACCACAGCTAATGATACTCTATCACTTTGTGATGTTGAGAGTAGATTGACTGAGTGGTAGTTGGACAGATAGAATTTGTCTTATGCTTGGTGAACTGACCTATCACGGCAATTTACTACATTGTCTGTTCTACACCATAACTATTCAGTCTGATTGCATGTTTTAGAGTGTAGAAGGTTGAGGGGGGACTTGATAGAGGTATTTAAAATTATGAGTGGGATAGATAGAGATGACATGGGTAGGCTTTTTCCATTGAGAGTAGGGGAGATTCAAACAAGAGGACATGAGTTGAGAGTTAAGGGGCAAAAGTTTAGGGGTAACACAAGGGGGAAATTCTTTACTCAGAGAGTGGTAGCTGTGTGGAACGAGCTTCCAGTAGAAGTGGTAGAGGCAGGTTCGGTATTGTCATTTAAAGTAAAATTGGATAGGTATATGGACAGGAAAGGAATGGAGGGTTACGGGCTGAATGCAGGTTGGTGGGACTAGGTGAGGGTAAGCATTTGGCATGGACTAGAAGGGTCGAGATGGCCTGTTTCCGTGCTGTAATTGTTATATGGTTATATGGTATTTGTAAGCTTTAAGAATACCACTATTATCCCTTTACCCCTCCAAAAAAAAAACAGAATTCTGTGCCTTAATGATTACTGCCCAGTGGTTCTGTTATCTACCATCATGAAGTGCTTTGAGAGGCTGGTCATGGCACGCATTAGCTCCAGCTTTGCAGGCAACCTGAACCCACTGCAATTTTCCTACCACCGAAACAAGTCTGCGGTGGACACCATCTTCCTGCGGCTATACCCATCTCTGGAGCATTTGAACAGTGAGGCCACTTACATCAGGCTATTGTATATTAACTACAGCTCTGCCTTTAATTCTATAACTCCAAGCAAACTCATCATCAAACTCCAGATCTTGGATGTCAATGCTTTTCTCTGCAACTGGATCCCTGATCTTCTGACAGACTGTAATCAGTAAGGACGGGCAGCAACAGCTCCGCCACAATTATTCTAAACACTGGTGATCCACAAGGTTGTGTCCTATTTCCTGCACACTCATGACTCGATGGCCAGGTTTTGCTCTAATTCCACAGGTTTGCAGATGATCACACCATAATGGTTCATATCTCAAACCATGATGACTCAGAGTACAAGAAGAAAATAAAGATCTTAGTAACACAGTGTCATGACAACAAGCTTTCCTTCAATGTCAACAAAACAAAAGAGATAGTCAAACAACACACACAAAATGGTGGTGGAACACAGCAGGCCAGGAAGCATCTATAAAAGAGATGGTCATTGACTTCAGAAGCGGAGGTAAGCTTGCTCATGCTCCTGTTTACATCAATGGTTTTAAGGTTAAGAGGGCTGAGAGCTTTAAATTCCTGGAAGGTCCAACCATGTAGATGTCACGGACAATAGAGCTCACCAACATTTCTTCTTCTTTAGCTGGATAAGGATAGCTGGCATGTCCCCATCGATCCTCACTAGTTTTGATCGATGCACCATAGAAAGCATCCTATCCATGCTTAGTATGGTCAGCTCTGCACACAATTGAAAGAAATGGCAGGGAGCTCTGGACACGGCTGAGCACATCAAAGAAACCAGCCTCCCCTCCTTGGACTATGTTTCTGTAATGGCTTCTGTAATGGTGGAGGAGACTGGATGGATCATTAACTCAGAAATTATAGAGTCATATAGTGTCATAGAACACTACAGCATAAAAACGGGCCCTTCAGCCCATCTAGTCCATGTCAAACTATTAATCGGCCTGCACCCAGACTCTATACCCCCACCAAACATATATCTATCCAAAATAAAATAAAACCCACATCCACTAGTTCTACTGGTAGCTTGTTCCACACTCTCATCACCCTCTGAGTGAAGAATTTCTCTCTCATGTTCCCATTAAACCTTTCACCTTTTACCCTTAACCCATGACTAAGTCTCACCCAATTACAGCTAAAGATAATTGCCAAAACGTAAAGATGTTGATTTACAGAGATCAATTCTGGATATTGATTCACAATGTATAGAAAAGGACTGCACTAAGAAATTGCACATTTGGTCAATGAGTTAAAAAAAAACACAGATGAGCAACTCCTTAACTAAGGGAGAATATGAGCTAAGCGATATGGGGTTTGGAAACAATGATAGAAGTTATAAGGTCATGAAAACAGCAAACAAGCACTGTGGCTTACTCCAAGAGATACAGAATAACAAAGAGATGATATTGCATATATACAGAATATTTGGATAACTCACTTCTATTTTCTTTCCTTCTGATTATTAAGGACAGCAAACGGAATATAAGGTGTTGTTCCTCCAAACTAACTGTGGCCTCATCACAATAGTGGAGGGAGCCATGGATGGACATATCAGAATGGGAACGGGAAGTGGAATTTTAAATGGGTGGCCACTGGGAGATCCTGCTTTTTCTGGTTGTCGGAGCATGTGTAGGTGCTCAGCGAAGCGGTCTCCCAATCTACGTTAGGTCTCGCCGACGTACAGGAGGCCACACTGGGAGGATTGAACGTAGTATATGACCCCAACAAACTCATAGGTGAAGTGGAGCCTCATCTGGAAGGACTGTTCAGGGGCCTGAATGTTGTTGAGGGAGGAGGTGTAGGGACAGGTGTAGCAGTTGTTCTGCTTGCAAGGATAAGTGCCAGGAGGGAGATCAGTGGGGAGGGATGAATGGACAAGAGAATTGCAAAAAGCAGAAAGTGGTGGGGGAGGGGGAAGATGTGCTTGATGGTGGGATCCTGTTGGAGATGGCAGAAGTTTCAGAGAATTATGTGCTGGATGCGAAGGCTAGTGTGGTGGTAGGTGAGGACAAGAGGAACTCTATCTCTGCTAGGGTGCCAGCATTTTGTGTGGATTGCTTTGGATTTCCAGCATCTGCAGAATTTCTTGTTTAAGCAATTATTTTTTTGTTTTCTGACAGCAGTACAGTGCAGGCATAACAAATTAATATATTGAAGTTTACAATAAATAAATAAAGAAATAATGTAAAAGAGAAATCGTGAAGAGAGCTCATGAGTTCAGGAACCCTTTCTGAAATCTAATGGCAGAAGGGAAAAAATTGTTGCTAAAATATTGAGACTTCTTCAGACTCCTATCCTATAGGAGTCTCACCTTCAGACTCCTATACCTCCTCCCTGATTGTATCTTCTCCCTCTTGAAGCACCACTTTTTGAAGATGTCCTTGATGATGGGGAGGCTTGTGCCCATGACGTAGCTCAATGACTCTACACCCTCTTATGATCCTGTGCGTTGGTTCCTCCATACCAGACAAAATCGTCTCCACAATCTTCTCAAACTCCTAACGAAGTATAGTCTTAACATGTCTTCTTTGTGATTGCATCAATATATTGTGTTCAGGATAGATCCTCTGAGATGTTGACACCCTAGAACTTGAAACTACTCACCGTTTTCACAGCTTACCCCTCAGTGAAGATTTGTGTGGGTTCTTTCGACTTCCCCTTCCTGAAGTCTACATTCAAATCTTTGGTCTTGCTGACGTTGAATGCCAGGCTATTGTTGTGACACTATTTGACCTACCAATCTATTTCATCATTCCTATGCACCTCCTTGTCTCCATCTGAGATTCTTTGGCAAATTTATAGATGGCATTTGAGCGACGCCTAGCGACACAGTCATGAATAGAGACAGTAGAGCAGTGGGCTAAGCAAGCATTCTTGAGGTGCACTTGCGTTGATTGGTAGTGAGGTGGAGATGTTATCAACAATTCATACTGACTGTGGTCTCTTGATGAGGAAGTCAAAGATCCAGTTGCAGAGGGAGGTACAGAGGTCCAGGTTTCAAAGCTCGTTGATTAGTAGAGCAGGGATGATGGTGTTGGGCGTTAGGCTGTCCAAGTTTGAGTGGAGAGTCAGTGACACTGTGTCCACTGTAGAGCTTTTGTTGTGGGAGTTAATTTTATTTAGGATCAACCTCTCAATGTGGGATGTGAGTGCTACTGGACTGTTATTGAGGCAGCTGATTCTGCTCTTCTTGGGCTCTAGTTTGAATGATGCCCTTTTGAAGCCGATGGGAAACTCCAAAAGCATCAGTGAAGCATTCAGGAACATTCCATCCAGCTGGTCAGTACAGATTTTCAGTACCCTGCCAGGTACACAATCAGGGCCTGATATCTTGCAAGGGTTCACTCTCTTGAAGGATGTTCCAACATCGGCCTCTGAGATAGAGATCACAGGGTGGCCAGATACTGTGGGTATTTATGCAGGTATAGTCTTATTCTCCCTTTGAAAGTGTACTTAAAATAAGTTGAGCTCATTGAAACATCACTGCCAATTATGCTGTTTGGTATTGCCTTTTAGGAAATAATGGAATGCAAACTCTACCACATTTGATGCAGATCCGATTGTGTCTCTTAACTTCACATGGAGTTGCTGTTTTGCTCTCACAATGGTCATCTATAGGTCATACCTGGTCTCCTTGTAGGGTTCTCATTCACTGACATTAAACACCGCAGATCCAACTTTTAGAAGACTGTGAATCTCCTGATTCATCTATAACTCTGGTTTGGGTATGTTTGGTATGTTCTGAATCTTCCAATCTCTCACATGATTGGAAGTACTCACCTGCTTCAAAAGGGCAACAATTATACCTGTTCCCAAGAAAAGCAGTGTGAACTGCCTTAATGCCTCATCCAGTAGCACTCACATCTACAGTGATGAAATGCTTTGAGAGATTGGTCCTGGCTAGAATCAACTCCTGACTCAGCATGGACCTGGACCTACTGCAATTTGCCTGTCAACACAATAGGTCTACTGAGGATGCAATCTCAATGGTTCTCCATGTGGCCTTGGATTACCTGGACAATACTATGTCAGGATGTTGCTTATTGACTATAGCTCAGTGTTTAACACCATCATTCCTATAGCTCTTTTCAAAATGCTACAGAAACTGGGCCTCTGCACCTCCCTCTGCAATTGGATCCTTGACTTCCTAACGAGAAGAACACAATCTTTGCGGATTGGTAATAACAGCTCCACCCTTGCTGACATCAACACTGACACACCTCAGGGATTTGACCTCAGCTCACTGCTTTACTCTCTCTACACCCATGACTGTGTGGCTAGGCATGGCTCAAATGCAATCTATAAATTTGCTGATGGCTTATTGAGAAAGTAAGGAGGCATGTGGATCCAGAACTAGCTTGCTCACAGAAGACGAAGAGTGGTCGTAGATGGGTCATATTCTGCATGGAGGCCGATGACCAGTGGTGTGCCTCAGGGTTCTGTTCTGGGACCTCTACTCTTTGTGATTTTTATAAATAACCTAGATGCGGAAGTGGAGGGTAGGGTTAGTAAATTTGCTGATGACACAAAGGTTGGGGGTATTGTGGATAGTACAGCGGGACATTGATAGGATGCAAAACTGGGCTGAGAAGTGGCAGATGGAGTTCACCCCAGATAAGTGTGAAGTGGTTCATTTTGGTAGGTCAAATATGATGGCAGAATATAGTATTAATGGTAAGACTCTTGGCATTGTGGAGGATCGGAGGGATCTTGGGGTCCGAATCCATAGGACACTCAAAGCTGCTACACAGGTTAACTCTGTGGTTAAGAAGGAATATGGTGCACTGGCCTTCATCAATCGTGGGATTGAGTTTAAGAGCTGAGAGGCAATGTTGCAGCTATATAGGACCCTGGTCAGATCCCACTTGGAGTACTGTGCTCAGTTCTGGTCACCTCACTACAGGAAGGACGTGGAAACCATAGAAAGGATGCAGAGGAGATTTACAAGGATGTTGCCTGGATTGGGGAGCATGCTTTATGAGAATAGGTTGAGTGAACTTGGCCTTTTCTCCTTGGAGTGACAGAGGATGAAAGGTGACCTGATGGAGGTGTTCAAGATATTGAGAGGTATCTATCATGTGGATAGTCAGAGGCCTTTTCCCAAGGGCTGAAATGGCTAGCATGAGAGGGCATAGTTATAAGGTGCTTGGAAGTAGGTACAGAGGAGATGTCAAGGGTAAGTGGTGAGTGCATGGAATAGGCTGCCGGCAGCTGTGGTGGAGGCAGAAACGATAGGGTCCTTTTTAAAAGTCTCCTGAATAGGTACATGAAGCTTAGTAAAATAGAGGGCTATGGGTAAAGCCTAGGTAGTTTTAAGGTAGGGACATGTTCGGCACAGATTTGTGGGATGAAGGGCCTGTATTATGCTGTAGTTTTTCTATGTCTCTATACAACCATTGTTGGCAGAACCTCAGATGGTAACACAAGGGTGCACAGGAGCAAGGTATACCAACTAGTTGAGTGATGTTGCAATACCAACCTTGTACTCAATGTCCGTAAGATCAAATCAGAAAGGGTAAGATGAGGGAACACAAACCAGTCCTCATAGAGGGATCAGAATGGGAGAGACCGAGCAATTTCAACTTCCTGGGTGTCAAGATCTTTGAGGATCTAACCTGGTCCCAACATCTTGCTGCAGCTATAAAGAAGACAGGACAACAGCAGAGATTTGGTTTCTCACCTAAAACACTCGAAAAATTTTAAATATTTACCTTGGTGAGTATCCTGACTGGTTGATTCACTGTTTGATCTGGGGGTGGGGTCTACTGCGCAGGATCGTAGTAAGTTGCAAATAAAATCCATCTTGGGTACTTGCCTCTTTAGTATCCAAGACATCTTCAAGGAGCGGTTTCTCAGAAAAGTGACTTCCATCATCCAGGACCCCACTACCTAGGACATGCCTTCTTCTCATTGATACCATCAGGAAGGAGGTAGAGAAACCCAAAGGCACACACTCAGTGATTCAGGAACAGATTTTTCCCGTCTGGCATCCAATTTCGGAATGGACATTGAACCCATGAACTCTACCTCACTATTTTTTATATCAGTTTTTTGGATTATTTATCTTAATTTAAATATTTAATATACATATATATATTTACTGTAGTTCAGTTTTTTCTATATTTATCATGTATTGCATTCTACTGTTGCTGCAAAGTTAACAAATTGGATAACATATGCTAATGATATTAAATCTGATTCCGATTCTCGAAGGCACACACCCAGGTCCCAATGAAGTCAGCAACGACTGTAGTATCTTCATTTAAATCCAAAGATTAATCACTGAATATGGTCCAACGCAGTTAGTGGATTCAAAGCAGTCCTATAAACACTCCTCCACCTCCCTTTGCAGTCACCAGATCTGCAGCCCTCAGACTCTGCCTATACACTGGGTGTACTGGTAGAGCCAGGTAATCGGACTTAACCAGTGGGAGTGTGGGATGACGCAGTAAGCATTCTTGATGGTGGTGTGTAGGGTTCTCTGGTATATTTATAGTACTTCCCTCTTGCATATTTTATCAATGCGTCATAGAAAGCATTTTATCTAAATGTATAATGGCCTGGTATAGTAACTGCTTTGCATGAGTCCATAAGAAACTGTAGAGGGTTGTGAAGACAGCTCAGCACATCACAAAAACCAGCTTCCTCTCCATGGACACTTCTTGGTGCCTCAGTAAAGCAGCCAGCATGATCAAAGAGCCCACCCACCCTGGGCATCCTCTCTTTCCCCCTCTCACATTACCCCTCGGGCAGCATTACAAAAAACCCAAAAGCACGTACTTACCAACATGCTTCTATCCCACGGTTATCATACATTTTGTACAGTAAGGTGGACTCTTTTCCTCACAACCTACCTCATTATGATCATGAACTTTATTTTCACCTGCATTGCATTTTCTCTGTTGCAGTTCCACTTTATTCTGCATTGTCACTGTTTTGCCTTGTTCTACCTCAATGCGTTGTGTAGTGATTTGATCTGTATGAACAGTATGCAAGGCAAGCTTTTCACTGTAACCCCGTCCATGTGACAATAATAATAAACCAAACCAAACTGATGTGCAGGAAAAGCCAAACAGGAGAATAGGAATATAAAGGCAGTATCCTCCGTTTCAATGTCGAGCGTGTAGTGAAATTGCTTAATAAACAAAGCTAACCATTAGGAATAAACTTTCTGCAGGAGGATGTTGTACATTATAGGACCCCCATGACCCTTCCTATTGGGTCATAAAGGTTATACTATTATATGATTGTGGAATTTCATCAAGAAGTTCTTATGATGTTCATTGGACATACTCTGATAAACTGTATTCCTTCCAAATGAGATGACACAGGACTCCACTGTCACAAATGCCAGTTGACTGAATGAGAATATAACTCAAGTTATACCATTGTAAGCAACGCACTTTAATTTTAGTTTTATTTTGGAGATACAGTAGAGTAACAGGCCCTTCCAAACCAATAACTCCATGCTACCCGATTATACCCACGTGACCAATTAACCTACTGAACCTTTAGAATATGGGAGAAAACTGGAGCACTTGGAGGAAATACCACAACCATCAGGCTCCAGGGGCGGTGCTAAGGTGGTGCTTAAATTACAATAGCACCACCAAGAAATTAACTGAAATTTGACATACAAATTGCAGCTGCTTTCTCTGTGTAGTTTTGAATACAGCTCATTTCTCCAGTTGATCGAGTGAAACAGCGCCCCCAATTACCATAGCACCCATGCAGCAATAAAGTTATAAACTCTGTGCTGGTCTAAGGTCAGATCCACTCTACGCTTGTGCTCGTTCGTTCGTTGTCACTGTCTCACCGTTGCTGTCCTCACTCAGATCAGTCAAGCTGATCTAAGATCACTTAAGGTGGTGATGCCACTCACTCTCACTCATGCAAGGGATTGATAATATACATACATTGTTCATGATCCAGGTGCAGATCCATGGTCTCGTGAGACTAACGGACACCACACGCACACACACATTGTGCTTTTACGAGCTAGCGTGGGCCTGGCACATGCATTATTTTGGCCGGTGTGAAAAATGGATCGATTTTTAGTGAGAAAACGACATCATCCAGAGGAATCAGTGGCGTCTCAGCCTGAGCCTGTCTTAGTTGAAAGTGACATGCAGAGAGAAGTAAGTGGGGATGAGGACGACAGCAGTTCATCGAAGGAGTGTGAGGGAGAAGTAGAGGAACAAGAAATGGAGTGGGATTCAGAAGAGAACATGGATGAAGCTGCTCTTAGTGCTAGTGGGAATACTGGTAGCGATGTTATCCAGCAGCCTGAGGAAGGACCCCGTCGGCCAGCATTGAGAAAGTACCCTTCACAACAGTTTGGCAATCAGCAAAGGAGTTTTATTCATGGCTGATTTGACCTGTACTCCTGGCTGGAATATTTGATTATGAAAGATACCACGTTCTGCTTCGCATGCAGGCATTTCCTGTGTGGAGAACATGGGTTCCATTCTGAGTCTACCTTCACTGTCACCGGTTATCGCAACTGGTGGAAAGCTACAACAACTTTCAAAACCCACCATGTAAATGCAGCTCATAAGTTTGCTATGGAGGCATGGGCCGAATTCAGATTGAGGAAACAAGACAGTTCAAGATTGGGAAATATTCTTGCTATAGGACATGCAAAGATTGTCCAAGAAAATCATGAGTATATGAGTATGATATGTCCAACTCCTGGTAAAGCCTTGCACCTGTTGTTTTCCTTATTTGACTTTAATAACGGTGTATCTTTTGGCATTGTCTGTCTATGTAAAGCGAATAGCGGTGGACATTGTGGGTTAGTGTTGTGTTTTTCAGTTGAAAAGCGCGTGTTTGATGCCGATTGCAGGATCGGTGTGTGATTCATGTTCTGCGCTGCGGGTCGGATGCTCTGTTAGTTTGTTTATTTATGCTCTGTGTAGCCCAGGTTGTCTCCAATGCTGTTGACACTGTCACAGTTCACTTGTATATTAGATCTATCAATTGCTGTTGCTTGTGAATCAACAGAGGCATTTATAGTAGGCACATAATGCTTGAAACTGACGTCACATGTCTGGTCTTGCGAATACATATTACCATACAGTACATCCCTCAGCACCATCACTGAATAATTCAGTCCCACTGTAGAACCAGCAAGAAAAAATCTCTGGCGCCACCAGTGTCAGGCTCTTGAACAAAAGGGGTTAACTTCACACAACTTCACTTACCTCATCATTGAAATGTTCCCACAACCAATGTACTCACTTTCAAGGACTCTTCATCGCATGTTCTTGATATTTATTGCTTATTTATTTATATTATTGTTCTTTCTTTTTGCATTTGCTAGTTTGTTTCCTTCTGCACTCTGGTTGAATGCCCTACTTGGGTGGTCTTTCATTGATTCTGTTATAGTTACTATTCTATAGATTTGTTGAGTATTCCCTCAAGAAAATTAATCTCAGGGTTGTATATGGTGACATTTACGTACTATGATAATAAAACTTACTTTGAACTTTTTTTCTGGGGTGAACAGTCAAACTGCTTACAGAATTGTGCCCAATCACTTGTGCTGTAATAGTGTTATGCTAACTACTATGCTACTACCCTAAATGTATGGGACAGATTGTACTACAATGGGATTTAAAGCAATTACAAGCAGGACTTGCTCACCTGCATGGCCCGGCAGACGTTTAAATGTAATTAAGTACTAACTTTTCAACATGTGATTTGAGTTAGTAACCAACTCTTGTGGGAAATACATTATAGAAATGAAAATTGCAGTAGGCTACACACTTAATTTGGTTAAATATAGCAATACCTTTCTCGTAACACCGCACCTCAGTTGGTGCTGTCCATGGTGCTGAAACAGTGTTGCAGGATGACTCGAATAACCAAAGACAATAAATGCAAGGATGCATCCAGGAAAATGGATTTTAAGGTTTTTTATCATGTTTGGTTTTCCTCTATCCTCCTGGACCAGGCACCAGGCAACTTTATTATGCATACTTTCCATGAGTGTGACTTTCTGTTGAATTATTAGGTTTTCTCCCACCACCATCCTAAGCAGTTTCTTAGACGTTTGTGCAGATTCATAATGTTAAATAAAACTTTGGCAAATTTCTATAGATACAAGATTGAAAGTGTCCTGACCGGTTGCAACATGACCTGTAATGGAAACACCAATGTCCCTAAATGGAAAAGCCTACAAAAAGTAATGGATACAGCACAGTCTATCAGCGGCATTGACCTCCCCACATTTGAGCACATTTACAAATTACGTTGCTACAGGTTAACAACAGCCATCATCGGGGACCCCATGGCATATGATCCATGCCATTTTCTCTTCTTGCTGATGCCATAAGGAAGGAGATACAGGAGCATTAGGTCCCATACAAACAGGTTCATAAACAGCCTTTACCCATCAACCATAACTTCAATACTGAACTGATCACTGAACACAACCTCTGGATTGACATTCCAGGGCTGTAGAACTCATGTTCTCAGTAGTGTTTATTTATTTATTAATACCATTATTATTTAGATTTGCATGAATTGTCTTCTTTTGAAAATAGATTTCTTGCCAGTCTTTGTTTGTGTGTAGCTTTCATTCATTTTGTTTTAGTTCTTTGTTCTACTGTGAATGCTTAAAAATGAATCTCAGGGTACTATATGGCAACATATATGTAGTTTGATAATAAATTTATTTTGACTTTGACTTTGGTCTGCTCAACCCTGAATATTGATTCTTCCTCTCTACACTCTGTTGTCAAGGAAACTGCATTTGCTGCACTGATGGTACCCCTTAGTTGGAGGCATAGAGAGTTATCAAGTCCAATTGAGTTGATTATCATTTGCATAATTAAATGTACAATGAAAAGTTTGCTTACAATAGCATCACAGGCAGTTGAGTACAGTCAACAGCACACAGAACAAAATTGTACTTAAATTAGGCAAGTCAGTGAAGAAAATGATTGTGCAAAATAAGACATGAGTAAAAATAAAACACAGACAAGTATACACAGTATTGAACGGGGTGTTCCATTACTGAGGTAGGATTATGGCTGTGCAGATCGGTTCATGAACGTCAAGGTTGTAGGACAGTTGCTGTTTCTGAACCTGGTGGTTTGGGAGTACAATACCTCGAGAAGAGGGCACCCAGATTCAATAGGTAACCTCCGTCTTCCCCAATTTCTTGGAGGAGCACAGCCAACACAGCCTACATTTCCACATCTCATCTTCAATGAGGTATGCAAGTGCATAGAGCCACAGTCACCTCATGCCAGCCCTCTCTCACAGTCAAAGTCAAGAACGCTATTGACCTCATCTTCTTAGCCTCAGGTCTGCAGTGGGCTGCAGTTGCTGAACTCAGCCAGATGTCAGAGTTTCTGCTCATGGCTACATTGTGGAGGTCACATGCTCTGTACTCTAATGCAAGGGACCTTGCCTACCTCTCCTTCAGCCCTCAGGACTCAGGAGCAGATAGACCACACACACACACACACACACACACACACACACACACACACACACACACACACACACACACACACACACACACACACACACACACACACACACACACACACACACACACACACACACACACACACACACACACACACACCCTTCCTGCTGCAGTTCACATTAATCTCTGAGCCGAAATTCAATTGTCTTTCTCCAGCTTCAGATTCAGATTTATTTATCATATGGACATGGAAATGTGTTGCTGGTGTTCATGCTTACTCTCATTTAGAGATACAGCATGGATCAGGCTCTTCGGCTCCATTGAGCTATACCACCCAGCAATTCACCTACTTAACAGGAAAATTTACAATAACCTATTAACCTCCTAAGCAGTATATCTTTGGACTGTGGGAAGAAAGTGGAGCACCCCGAGGAAACCCACACTGCTCACGGGGGGAACATGCAGACTCCTTACAGAAGGTGTCAGAATTAAACTCAAAACTCCATAATGCCGTGAGCTGTAATAACATAACTCTAACCATTATGCTACTGTGGTGCCCTCAACAACAAACATACCTGCAGATATGTTTGTGGACATATTTTTGTGGACAAAAAAAAATCTTGTGATTTAAAGTCTATCTTAGCTAGCCAAACATCTAATGCATCCACTACTCAAATTCATTAGTGCGTGAGGCCCAGGGTAGCTTATTCTACCGAGCGGGCCTTCTGCATCTAAAGGGCTTTCCTTTGCTCTTTGCTGTTGCAGGCTAAATAAATTATTTAAACCCTGTTGGTTGTGGAGTTGGATTACAGGAAGCAAGGCCCATCAGGGGGACTGGAGAGTAGAGTTTCAGAACAATGGTCTGAATGCTCTGGAGTTCAGTGTTCAATTCTCGTGCCATCTGTAAAGACTTTGCACATTGTCCTCATGAAACGCAGAGGTTTCCTTCGGGAGCTTGTGTTTCCTCCCACAGACTGAAGACCTACTAGTTAGTAGGTTAATTGGTCTTGTGATTTGGCTAGTGTTAAATAGGTGGTTTGCTGGGCTTGTGGCTCGTTGGGCAGGAATGGTCTGTTTCACACAGTATGCAAATGGTGCCACATACCCTGGTGCCAATTTAGCATGTCACAATGTTCAGCACAGTGTCCACTGGCCAACCTAAAACTCCTCCTCAAAAGTCCACCTTAACAACACATACAATGAAGAATGCTAATGGATATTTAAGAAAAGAGCAATAAAGGACCGCTCAAGGGATCATAAGTATCACTTATGACCTTCTCTTGAGTCAGTGGAGTCCTCCAGCAGCAGGTCCAAGTGATCATTATTTCACCTGATCAAGAGATATACTCACTTGTCTTATAGTCTTTAAAGATCATTTCTATAGTCTTTTCTGATTTATGGTGACTTCTCTAAAAAGTAAGTCATTTCATGATAGAAATCTTTTCAAATTCAGATTGCACTTCATACCTTGAAAGGTTTTAGTGCCTTTGTGCATGAAGCACAACATGGATGCAATAATGTGCTTCAAACTTCTATTTCCACCTGTGATACTTCAGTCCATGTTAGAAAGCCAAGATACATGTTATAAACTTTTAATTTTCCTTCTGCCAGTATAATTTATACTTGCTTCTCCAAACATATCATATTTTTTATGTTCTAAACACATGAGATTCTGCAGATGCTGGAAATCCAGAGTAATATACGCTTCTTCTTGATGAAGTATGGCTTTGGTGAATGGCTCCTTCACTTTACCTTTACCTTTTCCGCCTATCACCACCCAGCATCTCACTTCATAAACCCTGCTCCTTCCACCCACCTTCCTTCTCACCAGGTTAGACCCACCACCTGCCAGTTTGTACGCCCTCACCTCCCGCCATCTTCTTATTCTGGCTTCTTTCCCCTTCCTTTCTAGTCCCGATAAAGTTTCCCAGCCCAAAACCCCGACTGCTTATTCCCCTCCAATGATGCTGCCTGACTGCTGAGTTGCTCCTGTGCTCTGTGTGCCCATCACCTCTTTGTCTCCTACATCACAGCTTCACTCTGTATCATTGTAGAGCTTGTATAGCATTTCCCATTGGAAGACTATGATCTATCTCCATGAGTCCATCATTATTGCTACTATTAAATCATCTTTGAAATAAGAGAGTCTGCAGATACTGGAAATCCAGTGTAACACACACTGGATGCTGGAGGAATTCATCAGGTCAGGCAGCATCCTAAGAGGGAAATAAACAGTCAACTTTTTGGGCTGAAACCCTTCACCAGGACTGGAAAGGAAGAGGAGAGAAACCAGAATAGCATCTTCTCTTCTCTGCTCTCTGCTCTCATGGCCTGTCAATCAACTCCCTCTGATTTCCCACCAGCTACCCTTTTTTTGCATGGACCACTGTCCTCTCCTATCAGATCCCTTCCTCGTCAGCCTTTTGCCTTTTCCATTTATCCCCTCCCAGCTTTTGACATCATCGCCACTCCCCTACCAACCCACCTTCCTCCTCACCTGGTCTCACGAGGAAGTTTTCCACCATCTCTCTGGTAGTGGTCTACATTCCAGCTCTGGCCAGTGCTCAGGCACTGAAGGAGCTGAGCATCATCATCGGCAGTCACAAAACAGTGCACCCCATTGCTGACCAACAGGAAGGAGTGTTTAAGAACATCGTCAATCTGTCACTGCTTCAGCCAAAGGTTCCATCCTGCTTCAAAAGGGCGACCATCATGCCAGTGCCCAAGGAGAGCCTCAATGACTATTGCCCAGTTGCACTTATAAATGCTTTGAGAGGTTTCTCATAGCTGGAATCAACTCCTGCAAGAACCTGAACACACCCCCAGTTGCCTACCATCACAATAGGTCTACAGCAGATGCAATCTCACTGACTCTCCACTCTGCTTTAGACAATAGCAATAGCTACATCTGGGTGCTCTTTATTGTCTACAGCTCAGCGGTCAACACAATCATACCCTCAATACTAATCAACAAGCCCCACAACACGGACCTCTGTACCTCCCTCTGCAATTCGATCCTTGACTTCCTCACCGGAGACCACAGTCTGTGTGGATCGGAAATAACATCTCCTCCTCAGTGGCAATCAACATGGGTGCACCCAAAGGAGGTGTGCTTAGCCCACTGCTCTACTCTCTCTCCCATTGTCATGTCACTCGTCTGAGTGCTACTGGTACCATGTAACCCAGTACTACCTGTCGCAAGGTCGGGTGTTCGGCGACTAATCCGGCACCCCCACCAGGCTTGCCTGGAGAGGAGGGTGGCTAGACACCCTGCAGGATGAAAAACAAGGCTTGTCAAAGGGTGGATGAACCCTCTCATAAGGTCAACGGCCATCTAGCAAACACGTGCCGTGAAGTGCGGACAGGGCATTCCTCGCATCGAAGCTTGGTCTGGCCATTCACTGCAACAGGACTTCCCCCAGCCGTCTTGGACCCCACCGTGCCGTTTGGATCCGGGAGGGGATGTCGAGAGGGTGGGTCTGGAACTGTGCAACCCCCTACTCACCTAAAATCCATTCACACACACGCTGTTCCTTTCTGAGGAGTACTGACTGAGAGGAACTGTCATCATCCTATGGGATGGATAGCCAAAAGAAGAAGAGAGAGACTCTCTCTCTCCACCAGGTGCTCCCAAATTGGGATCCATGGACCCTTTGCTTAATGAAATTGGGTCATGGCATAAAAAAGGCTGCTCTAAACCCATCACTAAGTGGCTAGGCGTAGCTCAAATTCCATCTATAAATTTCCTGATGACACAAATATTGTTGGCAGAATTCCAGATGGTGACAAGGAGCCATATAGGTGTGAGATAGATCAGCTAGTTGAGTGGTGTCAAAACAACAACTTTGCACTCAAAGTCAGGAAGACCAAGGAATTGTTTGTGGACTTCAGGAAGGGAAGTCGAGGGGACACACACCAGTCCTCATTGAGAAATCTGGAAAGGATTTGCAGTTTCAACTTCCTGGGTGTCAACAGCTCTGAAGATCTACCCTGACCCCAACATGTTGATGCAATTACAAAGAAGGCACAACAGCAGCTATATTTCATTAGGAGTTTGAGGAGACTTGGTATGTCAACAAAGACTCTCAAAATTCCTACAGCTCTACCACAGAGAGCATTCTATCTGGCTGCATCACCATCTGGTACAGAGGGACAGAAAAAGCTGCCATAAGTTGTAAACTCAGCCAGCATGGGCACTAGCCTCCACATCATGGAGGACAGCTTCAAAAGGCGATGCCTCAAAAAGGCTGCCTCCATCATTAAAGACCCCTAAAGCCCAGGACATGTCCTCTTCTCATTGCTGCCATCAGGGAGGAGGCACAGGAGCCTGAAGATGCACATTCAACATTTCAGGAACAACTTCTTTCCCTCCATTATCAGAGGCATTATTATGGGCATTGAACCCATGCACACCACTTCAGTACCATTTTTTTTCTCTTTTTGCATTACTTATTTAATTTTATACACACACACACACACACACCATTGTGTAAAAGTGCTTACATAGAACAGTACAGCACATTAATGGGACTAATGAGCAAAGCCTGCCCGCCCAGTTTTACCGCTGGACTCTCGGTCACACTGTGACACAGCAAACTCAGTAAGAACAGGGATGCCATGTGAAGGCGTTGCTATGGGCACAGTAGTGTAGGAGAGGCCATATGCAAGTGATCCCTGTATGGCAAGCCAGACAGTGGCCCTGCGGTGATCACTAAACCTGGACTGGAGAGGCTGCAGGAGACACTTCACCTTCCATAAGTGAGCAGGACGTCCAGCTCAGGACTCACCTGTTCCCGTGTTGCAATGTACTGCTGCTGTAAACCATATTTCACAGCAACAGTAGATCAGTGATATTCAACCCTGATTCTGACCTTTCACCAGCTTGTACTCCACCCACTGCACTTCTCATTATTCTAGCTTCCACCTCCTTCCTTTCCAGTCTTAATGATGGGTCTCACCCCAAAATGTCAGCTATTTATTCCCCTCCATAGATGCTGTCTGACCTGCTGTGTACCTCCAGCATTTTGTGTCTGTGTGTATTGCTCAAGATTTTCAGCATTGCAGAATGTCTCGTGTCATGAATAAGTTCTTGATTGGTAAGGTGGAGCTGAAGGTTATGGTGAGAATGTGAGTAATGGGGTTAAAAAAAGAATCTGCCCTGACTGAATGACAGAGAAGCCTCGACTGGCCAAATAGCCAAATTCATAGGAGTATGGTCTTATGATCTTATAGAGTCAGAGAGTCATAGAGCTCTACAGCACAGAAACAGGCTCTTCAGCCCATCTAGTCCATGCCAAACTATGAATCTGTTTATTCCTATCGACCACAGCCCTCCATTTCGCCCCATTCATATACTTATCTAAATTTCTGTTAAAAGTTGGCATCGAGCATACATCCCCCATTTCCGCTAGCGGCTCCAGCCAGTCTTGTACCACCTGCTGAGGGAAGGTTCCCCCTCTTGTTCCCCTCAAGCATTTCACCTTTCACCTTCAACCTATGACCTTTAGTTCCAGTGTCAACCAATGTCAGTGGACAGAGCCTGCTTGCATCTACCCTGTGTCAAGTTACACCTAATTGTAGTAGCATCCATTTTGAAGTAACAGCTGTACACGTACCCCAGATCTTTCAGTTAACTTACCTCGGTAAAGTTAGAGTAAGGAAATAAGGGACCAAAACCATGAGCAACATCAACACTGGGTTATATTACGTGGCTTCTTTCAACATGAGCAAGGACAACTTTAATGGAACAAAGTACTGGTTAAACGGAAACTTACTGGAACAGAGAATCAAAGTCTACGCAACTCTATTCCGCTTCATTTTTATGCATTCCCATGTGGATCTGCTGTGCTGTGGAACTCTCCCAGTTGCTACCAGCTGGTTGCAGGAAAATCAGCTCTCTTCATCACTGGCACAACTCTCCCCACCACCAAGGCAGAAGGCTTTTCAGCCCGATGTTTCTACTTACCCACTCATTAAAAAAATGCCACTTACTAGCACCAGTCCTTTATCTCTTGATTCTTTTGTATCTCAAAATCTGCCAATCTCGAATATATTCAACACATGAACTTTCTTGGCATAAAGTTTGGTCTCTCTTTGATTTGGTGTGAAGACCAGTCGTCTGTAAACTGCAGAGAGTGGGGGGTGTTGGGAAAAACAAAAGGGAATTACAAAGCAAATTACAAGGGAAGGGGTGTATAAATTCTCTAAGGTTAAGTTGAAGGTGAGAGGAGAGAGTTTTAAGAGACATGAAGGGCAAGTCCTTCATGCAGAGGATAATGTGTATATGGAATGAGCTGCCTAAGAAAGTGGAGAAGCAGCTACAACCTTCAAAACTCCTGCATAAGTACAAGAATAGAAATGTTCAAATGTTCAAAGGTTCATTTTATTGTCAAAGTATGCATGTACAAATACAATACAATCTGATAATTGTCTTATCTAGACAGCCAGGAAATACAAAAAGACCATGGAGCTGATGAAAAAAAAAGGCATCAACTCCCCTCCCCCAGCATGAAAAAAAAAGAAACAAAATTCACAGACCCCAAAATCCCCCCACTGAAAAAAACAGCAACAATAACATCAAAACCTTCTCCCCGCAGAAAACACAGCGACAATAGCATCAAAGCCTCTCTCCCGGAAGTAAAAATCAGCCAGAGTAACAATCCTCAACCCCCTCACTTGTAGAAAAGAGCAATGAGAATAACAATCCCCAACCCCCTCACCCACAGGGAAAAAAAAGAGAGGCAATATCAATCTCTGACCCTCTCACTCCCTGGAAAGAACAGCAGCGTTAGCATCAAAGCCCCCAACCCCCTAACAATAAAAACCCTTAAAAACTGAAGGAACCCAATATAAAGTATGAACCGATGATAACATAAATCCCAGAGTATCGGAAATGTTTAGAGGGATAGTGGCTGAATGGGACTAGATTGTTGGGCATGAAGTGTAGCATGGGTGAGCTGGACTGAAGAGACTGTTTCCCTTATGCTTCCATGACTCTTAACACCAGGGGTTTCTTCTCATCTCAGTCCTGAACAGCAGATTTCCTGCCTGGGATTCTAACCGTTGGTTCTGACACTGTCAGGCAGAAGAAACTTGTATTTGCATTTTAAGTGATGCATGGTGTTCAGAACAGATTAGCATATAGACAAATTATTAAATTACTTCAACAGTATTAACTGAAGGAATTGTGTATTCTGGGAAGAAGGCTAACCAATCCCAGTGCCTGAACGAACAATACAAGTGAAAAAAATAAATGGATTCAGATGGGAAATAAATAGATACATATCATAAACTGGAATCCGTATTAGTCTGTCAAAGAGATTAATGAACAAGTAAACTGATGGACAAATAGACGGACAGATTTGTTAGTGCTAAGCTGCCATTCTACACATACAGACAAGAGTAACATAAATACATATGCCTTGCGATAGACTGATAGATAAAGACAGGCAGAAGGAAACATTAGCAGATGTAGAGATAGAGAGATTAAAAGTGAAAGACAAATGAATTAGACAGATATATAGTTAAGGATAGATAGAAAGACAGATAAATCAATAGATAAAGAGATGGATGAATAGGGAATCTGACAGATGGATAGATGGAAGCATTGCATGGACAATATAGCTGATCATTTTTCTGCGGACTTTATTATAAGATGCTTCTTCAGTAAAGTTGCTGCTCACGTCATTCCTTGCCACACTGATTATACTCAAGCTAGTGGTGAAGTGCACTGATGAGGTGGCTCAGGCTTCAAATTTGCATTCAGCACCAGGCTAATATATTTCAGAAATTCTGTTGTATTTTTCCTTGTTAGAGTAAAAACTGCTGCCTTAATAAGAAGATTCCTGCTCACTTACGTTCAATCTACGAAGATAAACTACACCACAAAGTGGATTTCTCTATTGGACGATATCTCATCCATTTGGAGAAGGCGGTGGCCTTCCTGTGCTACGCAGTGGAAAGCATGATGAATTTTAGCAGCACTCAGCGGGGAGGGAAACAGAGTCAAATTTCAGGTCAAGAACCATTCGCCGGGACTGCAAAAGCGAGAAAACCATTTGTCTGTAAATTACAGAGAGTGGGAGGGGTGGGACAAATGAAAGGGAATTTAAAAGCACATTATAAGATGAGGCTTTTTCAGGCATTGATCATACCACATTGGAGTATTGTGGGCAATTTTATTTACTTATGTATTTATTTATCTATTTAGAGATACTGTGCAGAACAGGCCCTTCCAGCCCAGTGAGGTGTGCCACCCACTAACACTAGCCTAATCACAGGACAACTTACAATGACTAATTAACCTACTAACCGGTACCTCATTGGACAGTGGGAGGAAAACAGACAATTTGCAATGACCAATTAACCTCCTAAACAGTATTTTTGGACTGCTGGAAACTGTGGACCCCTTAACTACAGATAAACTAGTATTGGAGAGGGTCCAGAGAAGGTTTGTGAGAATGACCCTGAGAATGAAAGGGTTAAAATATGAGGAGCATTTGATGGCTCTGGGCCTGTACTCACTGGGCTTTAGAAAAATGAGGGGGGTAACTGATTGAAACGTATCAAATATTGAAAGACCTAGACAGAGTGGATGTGGAGAGAATGTTTCCTATAGTGGGGGGAGTCTAGGACCAGGAGGCACAGACTCAGACTAGAAGGACATGCCTTCAAAACAGATTTGAGGAGGAACTTCTTCAGCCAGAGGGCTGTGGAATGAATGAATCTGTGGAATTCATTGCCACAGGCGGCTTGGAGGCCAGGTCATTGGGTATATTTACCCAGTGGAGGTTGGAGTCCTGACGAAGGGTCTCGGCCCGAAACGTCGACAGTGCTTCTCTCTATAGATGCTGCCTGGCCTGCTGTGTTCCACCAGCATTTTGTGTGTGGAGGCTGGAGGTTGACAGGTTATTGATTAGTAAGTGCCATAAGACCGTAAGATATATAAAATTAGGCCATTCAGACCATCAAGTATGCTCAACAACAAAGGTTACAGAGGAAAGGCAGGAGAATGGGAATGAGAGGGATAACAAATCAACTATGATGGAAAGACTCGATGGGCTGAATGGTCTAATTATGCCTGTCAAGGCGACGCATAACTAGTAGGTAGGAACAGATGAGGAAAAAAACAAACATGTTGCAATGGAGAGATGCAGGTGCATCTGCGGAGAGAAGGAGAAAAGGGGGAGGATCATCCATTATCTCGTTCAACACCGCTCAGTTCCACCGTGATATAGCTATGTTACTCCACAGCGCTCAGAGGCATTGTTACCTTTGCTGCCACTTTGCACCCTGCCCTCATATTCGCTCGGTCCATACCTGACTCTTCCCTTCCTTTCCCTTTCTTAACATCCTTATCTCCTGCTCAGAGGATAGGTCAGCCACCAATATCCATTAACAACTCATTGTCCCACTGAGAGTCCTCATGAAGGGGTCAGTGGAGAAAAAGGGTGGGCAGCTTCAGGTTCCTGAATGTCAATGTCTCGGAGGAATATTCCTGGGCCCGGCGCATTGATGCATTCATAAAGAAGGCACGCCAGTGGCTCTACTTCATTAGGAGTTGGAGGAGATTTGCTTCAGTATGTCACCAAAGACCATTACAGATTTCTATAGATGTACCATGGCGAGTATTCTGACTGTTTGCAACACTGCCTAGTGTGGAACACCCTCATCCAAGCCTCCTCCATTGTCCACTCATCTTTCCCCTCCCTTCCTGGACAAGAACAGAGTTCCCCTGTCCTAGCGTCCCAGGATCTCAGAGCTACGAAGCATGGAAAATGGACCTACCTCCCAACTTGTCCATGCTGATCAAGATGTTTTTCTGAGCTGGTCCTGCAACTGGCACACATCCCGCTGGGACCTTTCCATCTATACACCTGGCTAAAAGTCACTTAAATGTAACTTCACCCACCTCTGCAGCATCCTGCGCTCACTTTGCAACTCAGTAACTTCCACGGTCGACAGAACACCCTCCGTGTTGTTGGCCAACTCTGTTTTGGGTGAATCAAACATGGTGATGAATCCATATAGAAGGGAGATTGGAAATCTGGTTGAATGGTGTTACAACAACCTCTAATATCAGAGTCTAATACCGGAGGGCAAACATTGAAGGAAAGAAGGGAAAGATTCAAGGGAAATGTGAGGGGTAAGCTCTTTACTCAAAGAGTTGTGGATGTCCGGAATGCACTGCCTAGTATGGATCTGTCCTGGGACAAGCACATAAGTGTAATTTCAAAGAAGGCACAGCTGCACCTCTACTTTCAGACAGACAGACAGACTTTATTGATCCCGAGGGAAATTGGGTTTCGTTACAGCTGCGCCAACCAAGAATAGTGAAGAAATATAGCAATATAAAACTATAAATAATTAAATAATAATAAGTTAATCATGCCAAGTGGAAATAAGTCCGGGACCAGCCTATTGGCTCAGGGTGTCTGACACTCCGAGGGAGGAGTTGTAAAGTTTGATGACCACAGGTAGGAATGACTTCCTATGATGCTTCGTGTTGCAGCTCAGTGAATGAGTCTCTGGCTGAATGTACTCCTGTGGCTAACCAGTACATTATGGAGTGGATGGGAGTCATTGTCGTAGATGGCATTCAACTTGGACAGCATCCCCTTTTCAGACACCACCGTCAGAGAGTCCAGTTCCACCCCCACAACATCACTGGCCTTACGAATGAGGTTGTTGATTCTGTTGGTGTCTGCTACCCTCAGCCTGCTGCCCCAGCACACAACAGCAAACATGATAGCACTGGCCACCACAGACTCATAGAACATCCTCAGCATCGTCCGGCAGATGTTAAAGGACCTCATTCCTCAATCTCCTCAGGAAATAGAGACAGCTCTGACCCTTCTTGTAGACAGCCTCAGTGTTCTTTGACCAGTCCAGTTTATTGTCAATTCGTATCCCCAGGTATTTGTAATCCTCCACCATGTCCACACTGACCCCTTGGATGGAAACAGGGGTCACCGGTGCCTTAGCCCTCCACAGGGCTTAGAAGTTCTTAGAAGTTTGCGCAGATCTGGTATGTCATCTAAAACTCAGATACACTTCTGTAGGTATACAGTGCAGAGTATCCAAACTTATTGCTTCACAAGCCTAATATGGAAACACCAATGTCCAAGAAGAGAAAAACATACAAAAAGCAGTGGATACAGTCTGGTCCATCACAGCAAAAGCCCTTCCCACCATTGAGCATATCTGCAGCAGAGCACTGCCATAAGAAAGCAGCATCCATCATGAAGGACCTTTCCAGGCCATACTACAATAGGAAAGGAGGTATAGAGGCGTAGGTCCCACATCACCATGTTCAGGAACGCTACAACCCTACAGCCATCATGGATAACTTCACTTACCAAAATGCTGAGCTGATTCTACAACTTACTGTCTCACTTTCAAGGATTCTTTACAACTTGTATTCTCAGTATAATATTTTTTATTTGCACAGTTGTTCTTCTTTTGCACATTGAATTCTAGTATGTGTTTATGTATAGGCTTTTTTGTAAATTTTATTGTATTTCTTTCTTTTTTTTGTAAATACCTGTAAGGAAATGAATCTCAAGCTAGTATATGATAAAATACATGTACTTTGATAATAAATTTTCCTTAGACTTCAACTTTGATCAAACTATACCACGTCAAAGACTAGACTTTATTCATTCCGGTGATTTAAAGATATGAAGAGGTCTAAGTAAATGGAGGTTCCTTTCTGTCAATGACAGGCGGAAATATGAGTACAAAACGTGTTATACCGAGAGGAAGATAGTGTGAATTGAAATACTTTTCACAAGTTGTAAAGCTGTATTTCAACACAGTGTCAACATTCAGAATTCTCAAGTCAGGTACCTCTAGCTTCAGGGGAAATTGGCCTCTGTTTTGCCCCAGTGTTAGGATTCAAGGCTAATGGACAAAGAGCCTGTACTGCAATGTGTCAGCTTCATTCACATCACCAGTTCCTGTGGCCTCCAGACTAGAAGCGACAACGAGAGGTGAATTATGGGCTGTACTTCCTGTGGACTATGTGGTGGATTGCGACTGACAAAGCCAATTTCTCTCAGGGTGGATGCGTTCAGTTAAAAATTAGAGGCCAATACCTTCGTTCACAGGTGGAGCTGATGGTTAACTGTGCTCCTGATGGGAAAAGAATACTAAAGCTGGACTCAGTCTTCATAGAGTCATAGAGCAGAAACAGGCCCTTCTGCCCATCTAGTTGATGTTGAACTGTTATTCTACCTAGTTCCATCACCAGGCCCTCCATACCCCGCCCATCTATGTACCTATCCAAATTTTTCTTAAATGGTGCTCCAGGGAATAAAGTGCTAATATATTTAACATTTCCCTGTTTATATTTCATTTATTCAAAGATACAACATGGAATAGGCCCTTCTGGCCCTTTGAGCTGCACTGCTGATAACCCTGATTTAACCCTAACCTAATCACAGGACAATGACCAACTAACCTACCAACCGGTACATCTTTGGACCGTGCGAGAGACCGCAGGCATCCCATGGGCAGAACGTACAGAGGCTCCTTACGGAGGACATCGGGATTGAACTCTGAACTCCGATGCCCTGAGCATTACGCTAACCACTACACTACCATGCCGCAGTCTTACATTCAACCACAATTCATGAATGTTGAGTTATGGTTGAATGTAAAATTGTGTTTATGTCCTGAAATGAAGGCACAGG
Source organism: Hemitrygon akajei (assembly GCF_048418815.1). Classification (NCBI taxonomy): domain Eukaryota; kingdom Metazoa; phylum Chordata; class Chondrichthyes; order Myliobatiformes; family Dasyatidae; genus Hemitrygon; species Hemitrygon akajei. The sequence continues at coordinate 20,090,786 of NC_133127.1, forward strand.
TCAGTGTGGAGATCAAATGCAAAGAGACAGCAAACTGTTAATGGCAAGACTCTAAACAGTGTTGATGTGCAGAAGGATCTTGGGGTCCAAATCAATCGCTCCCTGAAAGTAGCTATGCATGTAGATAAGAAGATATGCGGGATGCTTCCCTTTATCAGTTGAGGACTTGAGTTCATGAGTCAAAAAATTATACTGCAGTTTTTTTAAAATTCTGGTTAAATAGTGTCTGGCATTCCAGATTCTGTTCTGGTTGCTCCATTATAGGAAGAATGTGGAGGACTTGGAGAGGGAGCATAAGAGGTTTACCGTTATGCTGTCAGGATTAGAGGGATTATCGTATTATAAGGAGAGGTTGGACAAACTTGAGTGTTTTTTTTCCTGTGCGGAAGAGGTTGAAGAGAGATCTGATAGAAGTTTTTAAGATTATGAGGGGCACAGATAGAGTAGACAGACAGGGTTTCCCAGGATTGAAATGTCTAGTACTGGAGTGTATGCATTGATGCACCATCAATAACTCACGCTGAGACTTAGGAAACGAGATATCGGCTTTTATTGACTGGAAGAATAAACAGCACTACATCCTGGGGAAAATGAGGGAGAGCAGCAGCCCACAGTCGCCTTTATACAGGGGTCTGTGGGAGGAGCCACAGGAGCAGTCAGCAGGGTCTGTGGGAGGAGCCACAGGAGCAGTCAGACAGGTATATCTAGTTCACCACATGCATTTAAGATGGGAAGGGGTAAATTCAAAGGAGATGGAGTGGGAAAATTCTTTACTCAGAAAGTAAAGAGTTGTGGGGACCTGGTATGTGTGGAGTGGTGGTGGAAGCAAATACAATAGAGGTGCTCGAAACACTTTTCAATAGGCATATGAATGTGCAGGAAACAAAAGGATGTGGATTTCTGTGTCGGCAGAATTGATTTGTTTTGTAATTTAATTAATTTGGCACAGCACTGTGGGCTGAAGGGTCTGTTGCTGTGCCCTGTGCCCTGTTCTCATTCATGTCACCTTGCAGATTTGTGGGCCAGGATCTACAAAATCCTACAAACTCCACCCAGAAGATGAAGATGCATGGATCCATGGTCACTTGAGCGTTTGGGTTCAGAATTGTCTTGTCCATTGAAGACAGAGCATAGTGGTTGATGGGCCTTATTCTGGCTGGATATCTGTGACGTGGTGCTCCATTGGGATCTGTACTGGGATGTTCTTTGTTTGTGATATATGTATATAATTAGGATGAAAAATTGGATTGGTGGGTTCGTAGTTTTTCAGATGATACAAAGATTGGAGGTGTGTATAGTGTAGAGGATTGCCAAAGGATATAGCAGGATGTAGATCATTTGTAGATATGGGTGGAGCTGTAGCAAACAGAGCTTATTCCAGGCAAGCGAATGGTGTTGCTCTTTGGGAGATCAAATGTAAAGGGACTGCACTCAGGGCAGCACAGTAGCTTAAAGGTTAGTGTGATGCTTCACAGCACTAACTGTAAGATTGGGTTTCAGTTCCTGCTGCTGTCTGTTAGGAGTTTGTTTGTTCGCGCGATGCTATGCTGTAGTGATTAGGCTGGGTAGCTTGGTATAAGATCCAAATGGTTGAAGGGAAATCACTGTTCCTGAGCCTGGTGGTGTGGGACTTCAGACCTCTGTACTCCTGCCCAATAGAGGCTGTGAAAAGATGGCATCACTCGCATGGTAGAGTTAATATGCTAACGCAAGTGACCAAGGTGAGGGTGTTTGGGAAAAAGATATAGGAGCAGAATCAGGCTATTTGGCCAATTGAATCTGCTCCTCTAATCAACCATGGCTGATTTAATATCCCTCTCAACCCCATTCTCCTGCATTTTCCCTAAGGCATTTGATGCCCTCACTAATCAATGACCTAACAACCTCTGCTTTCAATATACTCAATAATTTGGCCTCTGCATCCATCTATGGCAAAAAATTCCAAAGATTTAACACCCTTTGGCTAAAATAATTCCTTCTAATCACTGTTCTGAATGAACATTCCTCTATTTTGAGGCTGTGCCCTCTGGTCGTAGACTCCCCCGCTATAGGAAACATCCACTCCGCATTCACTCTATCTAGGGCTCTTTAGTATTGGATAGGGTTCAATTAAATCCCCCCTCATTCTTCTAAACTCCAACGAGTACAGGCCCAGAGCCACCAAACGCTTTCCATATGTTAACCCTTTCTTTCCTGGGATCAATCTCGTGAGCCTCCTCTGAACCCTCTCCAATGCCAGCACATTCTTTCTTAGAGCAGGGACCCTAAACTGCTCACAATACCCCAAGTGTGGTCTGACTGAATGAAAGGTCTGAGGAGCTCAAGGAGGACATGAGCCAATCTGACACCATCCGAGTACAGAGAGAGGCTCACACAAAACTTGCGAGTCTAAACGGGAAAAAATTGTATGGCCTCAATCCTAAATTGTCTTTCATTTTAATCAAATTGGTTCAGGAAACAGATAAAAAAACACAGAGCAAAATTCCAGCGTAATTTCCAGTTGGCTTCTGTGAAATTTTGAATCTGAAGCCATGTGTTAAATTAAATATCATTTTTTGTTGCAGTTCATATCTTTGACTAATTCTGAACACAAATGCATGGTAACTCTGAACGGATTTGCATAGTTTATTAAATGCCTTGGGCAAATTATCTAATATTAGCTCCAGGATTAATTCGTTATTTGTGGTTGGAGAATTTTTCCTTTGTGCATGAGGATAGATAACATACCCTTGACATTTAATAAGGTGCCAACACTATGTTATTCCTGCTTTCTCATTTAACATGAAATGTATTGCGATTACGAGCCTTTGAGCCTTGCTTTAGTTTGATTAGACTTTGTGTAGAAAAGACCCTCTGTTGTAAAAGGAAAGGACAATATCTTGCAGTTAAAATCCACCTACATCCTCGTTGATTCAGACACCCGCAGCACTGATGTGAGGAAGTAAACAGAAGCAGCAGCATTTTCGTTTCTCCACACAGAAAATCAAGTTCACTACGGGATGAATCACAAACACAAGAGAGCTTCTGTCGGTGCTGGAATTCCAAAATAATACCTACAGAATGCCGAAGGCACTCAGCGGGTCAGGCAGCATCCATGAAAAGGAATGAACAGTCGACATTTTGGGCCGAGACCTCTCATTGGGTCTGGAAAGGAAAAGGGGAAGATGCCAGAATAAGAAGATGGGGAGTGAGAAAGGACCACAAGCCGGCAGGTGATAGGTGAAGCCAAGTGAGGGGGGATGAAGTGAGAAGCTGGGAGGTGATAGGTGGTAAAGGTAAACAGCTGAAGAAGAAGCAGGAATCTGATCGGACAGAAGTGGACCATGATTATTTTCTTTGATGATAAATCGAACATTGAACATTACAGCACAGGAACAGGCCTTTCGGTCCACGGTGTTGAGCCAAACCAATTAAATTAGTAACCAAATGACTAACTAAACTAATCTCTTCTGCCTACACACAATGTCCATATTGTCCCATTTCCCTCACATTCATGAGCCTATGGACCAAGTGTATCAGCCTCTTTGAGTGTGTTACCTGGGCAACACACTCCAGGTACCCATCACACTCTGTAAAAAACCTGCCTCTCACATCTCCTTTGAACTTACCCCCTCTCCGCTTAAATGCATGCCCTCTGGTATTAGATATTTCAAAACTGGGAAAGAGACCCAATTTCCCTCGGGATCAATAAAGTATGTCTGTCTGTCTGTCTGTCTGTCTGTCTGAGATACTGTCTGTCTGCTCTATCTATGTTTCTCATAATCATATCAACCTTCATCAGATCTCCCCTCAGCCTCTGCCTCTCCAGAGAAAACAAACCAACTCTGTCCAATCTCTCCTTGCAGCACCTGCCCTCTACTCCAGGCAGAATCCTGGTAAACAATTTCAGCACCATCTCCAAAGCCTCAACATCCTTCCTATAATGGAGTGACCAGAATGTACACAATATTCCAAAGTAGCCAAACTAGAGTTCTATAAAGCTGCAACATAACTTCCTGACCTTTGAAATCATTGTCTCGACTAGTAAAGGCAAGCATGCCATATGCCTTCTTAATCAACCGATCAACCTGTGTAGCCACTTTCAGGAATCAATGAACTTGGACCCCAAGATCCCTCTGTTCATCAACATAGTTAATGGTCTTGCCTTTAATAGTGTACTGTCTCATTACATTTGAAAAGGAATGTGGAGTTGTGCAGAATGAAGAGGGATAGAAAGACCAAAACTTCATAGAATCACATGAGAGTTCAGCCAAGTTACTTGATTAGCCCCGAAAGCCCAGGCTTTTCCCACAGCCCAGAAAATCATTTGCAAATATTGTCCTTTAGAAGTTGCCGTTGAATTTGCTACCACCACCTGCTCAGGCAGTCTTCCATATCATGGCTACATGAAAGATCTTCTTCCATAAGCTGCCTCGAGCCTTTTAAATCCATGCAATCAGTTGAGCAAACTTCTAGCTTCTTGCAATTTTGCCATCAGTTTATTGAATCATGGATTAAGTTAAGCACAGAAGCTATTTGCCCCGTTGAGCCTGCACCAGCACTTTGAAAAGATACACAGTTGGTCTTCTCATTCCAATTATTTCCCTCTTTCCATGTAGGTTCAAGGTTCAAACTTGCACATCAAAACATACAGTGAAATGTATCATTTGCGTTAATAACCAGGATGCGCTGCGGGTGAGCTGCAAGTATTGCCACACGTTCCAGATTGAACATAGCATGCCCATGATGCTCAGCAGAACAACATTACAGTCAACAAACAATGACAGCAAAAACAGGTCCTGTGAGCACCGACTCAGGCCTAGCAGACTTGCAGAGATTCTCGGAGTCAGCTCTGGCTAATGGGCCTTGGCTTCTACACTTCTGATTTGTCCTCGAGCCTTGATCCTCAGCATCATTCCCAGAACACATCGATCAGCGAATACCAGTCCATGTAACGGTTGCTTCTTCAAGCATCTATCCAAATCCCTTGTTAATTTCAAACGTGTTTGTTTCCACCAGTCTATACAGAAGTATTAATACATGTTTGGGTCTTCTGCTCTTAGCAAACACTTTAAATCTGAGTATCTATTTCACTAAAAAATTTATGGCTGTTCACTTCATTTAAATCCTCTTGAGTTTACTCAATAAAGCAAAAAGCAAAATGCGGTAGATGTTCAACATCAGTATTAGAAAAAGAAAATGCCTGAAATACTCAGGAGGTTGGTTAGCTTCTGTGGAGACATCAAGTTGATGTTCACTGGTCGTAAGAAGTGACTTCAAAGATCTCAACCAGGCGTCATCTTCTAGAACAATCACTCAGAAACTGGAGTAGACATATACACACTGTGGCTACGAGAACAGGTCAGAGCCGTGAATCCAGAGTAACTCACCTCCCAGCTCCCCATCTACAAGTCTCACATCAGGACTGTGATGGAATACTCTCCACTTGCCTGAGCGGACTGTAGCTTCAGCATTACCCAAGAAGTTCAATACCATGCCTCAGAAAGGCCGGTCAAGCCATGCATTCAATCCAGCCTTCAAGAGAACCTCAGCCCATGGCAATTACCCATCATTGAAAACGACTCATGAAAGATCATCTGAATAGGCAAGATACCTACATTGGGCTGTTATTCATTGACTATAGCTCTGCCTTCAATGCTATAGTTTCATGCAAACTCATCTCAAAATTCATAGACCAGGTTCTCAACACCTTCCTTTGCAATTGGATCCTTGACTTCCCAACAAACAGACCACTATCATTAAAGATAGGAAGCTCCTATTTGCTATGATTATTCTCAACACTGGTGCTCCACAACATTGCATCTTCAGCCCCTTCTCTGCTCCCTGCACACTCATAACTATGTAACCAGTTTCTGCTCTCACTCTGTCTACAAGTTTGCAAATGATACCATATTATCTCAAATAATGGTAAATCAGAGTACAATAAGGAGATGGAGTGCCAAAAGACATAGTTCAAAGTTCAAAGTAAACTTATTATCCAAGTACATATTTGTCACCATACAGCATATAGCCCTGGGACTCATTTTCTTGCAGGCATACTCAATAAATCCAATGACCATAATAGAATCAATGAAAGACTACACCCCACAGGATGGGCAATCAGTGTGCAAAAGACAACAAACTGTGCAAATTCAATAATAATAATAATAACAATAATAATAATAAACAATAATTATTGAGAACATGAGATGAAAGATCCTTAACATTGTATCCATAGGTTGTGGGTTCAGTTTAGTGATGAAACAAATGAAGTTTAGTGAAATTATCCCCCTAGTTCAAGAGCCTGATGGATGAGGGGTAATAATTGTTCCTGAACTTGGCGGTATGAGTCCTGAAGCTTCTGTACCTTCTCCCTGATGCTGGCAGAGAGAAGAGAGCATAACCTGGGTCATGGGGGTCTCTGATGATGGATGCTACTTTCCTGTGACAATGCTATGTGTAGATGTGCTCATTGGTGGGAGAGTTTTATCTACAATGGACTGGGCCGAAACTACCATTTTTTGTAGGACTTTCCATTCAAGGGCTCTGGTGTTTCCGTACCAGGCTATGATGCAGACAGTCAATATTCTCTCTGCCACACATTCATAGAAGTGCCATGACAACAACTTTTCCATCAATGCCAAAGGAGCTAGCCATTGACTTCAAGATGGGTGGATCAGGAGGTAGTGGACATACTTCTGTCTGCGTCAGCTGTGCTAAGGTCAGGAGGCTGAGAGCCTCAAGTTCATGATAGTGAACATCACCAGTAGCTTGTCCTGGTCCAACAACATTGACACCATGGCCAAGAAAGCACATCAGTATGTCAATTTTCTGTAAAGTCAAATGAGATAGTTGGGAATTGGAATTGGATTCTTATTGTCACATGTACTGGAATACAGCAAAAAAAAAAACTCACCTTGCACACTGTTCATAGAAATAAAATCAGTACGCTGTAGGCTGAGGTAGAACAAGGTGGGGCAAAATGGTAGTGTAGTGGTTAGCACAATGTTTTACAGTACCAATGACCTGGTTCAATTCCCACTGCTGTGCAGTGTACATTCTCCCTGTCACCACTTGAGTTTACTCCAATTTCCTCCCACAGTCCAAAGGCGTACTGTTTGGTAGGTTAATAGGTCATGGTAAACTGTACTGGTTAGGTTAGGATTAAACTGTGGCTGGGCGGCATGGCTCAAAGGACCGAAAGGGCCTATTCCTTACTGTATCTTAACATACAAACAAACAAACAAATAAATAAATAACACGGCAGAATAAAGTGCAACAGGTTAGGAGTCATAAAACCATAAGATATGAGAACAGAATTAGGCTATTGAATCTACTCCACTATTCCATCATGGCTGATTTATTATCCCTCCCAACCCCATCCTCCTGCCTCTCCCCAAATTCTTTGAAGCCTTTACTCATCAAGAACTCATCAAACACTGCTTTACTCAGAGGAAACATAGTGCAGGGAAACGATTATAACAGTGTAGATTGTGAGGTCAACACGTGGCGCATTTTTAATATTGCTGCTTGATGTCGGCCAGGGACACAGAGATAGAATTCTTTGCTTTTTAATTTTGTTTCTATTTATTCATCCATTCAGAAATGACTAAAAGTATTCACGTTTTGCCATTTCTGTCTATTACAAAACTGCAGCTTCAATATTTGATCTCTATACAACGCAGCAGAATTGAGATTTGCATATCCATATCTGACATCTTCTACTAGGTTGTATCTACTGTGACATTAATATTGTACAAGCAAATCGGACGGAACATTTAAAGAAAACCTCCTGGATTTTTCTTAATGCAGAAAGAAAAACTTAATGCGTTGTTGGCATTTTTTACTTTGTTGAGTTTATTACCATATGCACAAGTACATGTACTGTATGCACAGGTGCAATGATTCTGCAGGTGCTGGAAATCTAAAGCAAGACACACACACACAAAATGTTGGAGCGACTCGGCAAATCAGTTAGCATCAGTGGAAGGGAATAAATAATGAATGTTTCAGGCTAAGGACTGGAAAGGATGGTGGAAGAGGCCAGAAGAAGGAAGTAAGGTTTCAGAAGGACTGCAAGCTGGCTAGTGATAAGTGAGACCAAGTGAGGGAGAAGGTGGCTGGCTGGGGGGAGGGGGTAATAAAGTGAGAAACTGGGAGGTGAGAGGTGAGTGAGATAAATGGCTGAAGAAGAAGGAATCTAATGGTCCATACAGATCAAATTATTACACAGTACATTGAGGCAAAACAAGGTGGGCTATGGAAGAAAGGAAAGGAGGAGGGGAATCAGAAGGGGTGATGGGCAGGTGAGGAGAATAGAAGGAATAACCAGAATGATGAAAAGATAAAGAGAGAAGAAGAGAAGGGCAGAAAGAGAGAAGTAGGGAAGGATGACATGAACATTGATCTATCTAACTTCTACAGGGAGAAGCGCTGTCGACGTTTTGGGCTGAGACCCTTCGTCAGGACTAACTGAAAAGAAAGATAGTAAGAGAGGAAGAGAAAGATAGTAAGATAATAAGTCTCTTAGTATCTTTCTTTTCAGTCAGTCCTGATGAAAGGTCTCGGCCTAAAACATCGACAGTGCTTCTCCCTATAGATGCTGCCTGGACTGCTGTGTTCCACCAGCATTTTGCTGTTTGGTACTTGACGACATTATGGTTGGTCCAGAGTACACTGTGTGCTTCAGGTTCTGAGAGGCTTAGAGACCAGAAGGAGCATCAGGAGATCTGAAGGTGATAGAAAGAGAGTGTGATGATGATTCCAACCAGATTATTAGGCAAGATGGTAAAGTTGACAGAAAAAGAATATAACATGACACCAGGCTCTTTGAGATGAGGTTGTAGAAATTGAATTTGATGTCCCTTCAGAGGTTTGATGGTTTGGAATTAGAGAGGAAGATAACAACAAAAACATAGCAACCCATGGGACTTGAGTGGAATGATGAGATCAGAGGAAATGCCTGGAATGGTATCAGAATTTATGACAAACATGAGAAAATCTGCAGACGGGTGTGCTGCTCAGAAATGTATGAGTTATTAATTTTTACAATCTTTGACACTAGACAAAACGTCTTCTGCAGAATCACCCTTTTGTAAAAGATGAAGTGGAACAATGGGCTGGGACAAGTTTGATATCGAGTACGCCAGTGCTGCAGAGGGCATGAAAGTGCTCTGCATGACATTGGGCATGGACTAGAAGGTGCGGCAAGACCACGATTCAGAGAAAGGGTTAGTAACTACAGTAATGTGTGGCTCCAAAATGCAAGGGGTGTCATCCCCCTCGGAATCCACGTGGATTAGGTTAAAGCCAGAAAGGTCAATAAAGGGATATAGTTATGGAAATGAATGTTAGTCAAGACCCAGTTGAAAACAAGAAGAGAAAAACATGAGGTAAAAGACACAGCTGTGGATCTAACTGGAAAAAAGGAGCAAAATACCTTCAACACAGATCACATTAATGAGCTCAAGAATCACAAGTGGAACTGGATCCTGGGTCTCAAGTGGCGGTGAGCATACCAAGCTGAATCAGTAAATTTGTTGTCAAATATTATGACTGAATTCATATTAATTTCCTAATCATCCTCTGTGAGGTAAATGAATTCTAACTTCTACATCCTGATTACCAGAATAAAGATTTCACTCTCTTGCTATAAATTCTCTGACCGTAAAAATATCCTTTCACTGTTTACTGTCCCAGTGCCTTCAGTAATCGGGAACAGCTTTATTAGATTTCTCTTTAACCTTCCTTGCTCCAGTAGGTACAGTTGTGACAACCCCAACATAATTACAATCCATGATAACTTCTTGATAACTCAATGGTGACCTAATTATCCAATGACCTTCATGGCTTTAATATTCTTTCTATAATAATACCCCAAACTGCACATTATTCTTTAAGCTGCAAGCTAATCATCCTATAAAAGAGTTTCACCTTTATCTTCTAGCATTTCTCAATTTAACAGTTCCTGAATTCCACTAACTGATTGTCAGATTTTCCACCTATAATTGCATTTCAATGAAGATTTGCAATACACTGTCCCCACCAACTGAACGGAGAGGTTAGAATTTCTATTACTGTCATAGTTACATTGTTAACACGAGTGAATCTGCAGATGCTGGAGATAAATAAAAACACAAAATGCTGGCAGAACTCAGCAGGCCAGACAGCATCTATGGGAGGAGGTAGTGACGACGTTTCGGGCCGAAACCCTTCATCAGGAGTGAAGTAACATGGGATGGTCGAGGGGGGATAAGAAGTAGGGGGAGGGATAAAGTAGAGAGCTAGGAAGTGATAAGCTAGAGGGAAATGGGCGAGGGGGAAGGTGGAGAATTATGGGAAATAAAAGAGAAAGAAAGGTAGGGCTGGGGGGGAGATAATAGTGAGGGGGGAAAAGAGAGAGAAAGAGAACCAGACTAAAATAATAGATAAGGATGGGGGTAAGGGGGGGCAGGGGTATCAACGGAGGTCTGTGAGTTGGATGTTCATGCCGGCAGGTAGGAGGCTATCTAGGCGGAAGATAAGGTATTGCTCCATCGACCTGCGTGTGGCCTCATCTTGACGGTAGAGGAGGCCATGGACAGACATGTCGGAGTGGGAGTGGTCTGTGGAATTGAAGTGTGTGGCCACAGGGAGATCCCGCCACTGCTGGAGGACTGAGCGTTGGTGTTTGGCGAAACGGTCTCCCAGTCTGCGGCGGGATCTCCCTGTGGCCACACACTTCAGTTCCACAGACCACTCCCACTCCGATATGTCTGTCCATGACCTCCTCTACCGTCAAGATGAGGCCACACGCAGGTCGATGGGGCAATACCTTATCTCCCACCTAGGTAGCCTCCTACCTGCCGGCATGAACATCCAACTCACAGACCTCCGTTGATACCCCTGCCCCCCTTACCCCCATCCCTATCTATTATTTTAGTCTGGTTCTCTTTCTCTCTCTTTTTTCCCCCCACACTATTATCTCCCCCCAGCCCTACCTTTCTTTCTCTTTTATTTCCCATAATTCTCCACCTTCCCCCTAGCCCATTTCCCTTCAGCCTATCACTTCCCAGCACTCTACTTCATCCCTCCCCCCACTTCTTCCCCCCCCCCCCCCCACCCCACCAACCATCCCATGTTACTTCACTCCTGACGAAGGGTTTCGGCCTGAAACATCGTCACTACCTCCTCCCATAGATGCTGCCTGGCCTGTTGAGTTCTGCCAGCATTTTGTGTTTTTACAGTTACATTGTTTACTGTTTTGGATGCCCTGTTATGAAAAGGATGTTATTAAGTTGGGAAGAGTGCAGAGATTTACAAGGATGCTGGCAGGATCTGAGAGCCTTAGGTATCGGGAGAGGTTGGGCAGACTAGGACTTGATTTCCTGGAATGTAGGAGATGAAAGGGTGACCCTATAGAAGTGCATGAAATCATGAGGGGTATAGATACAATGAATGCGCATAATCCTTTTTTTAATCCCTCAGGGAAGGGAAACAAAAAACTGAAGGGCAAAGGTCTAAGGTGAGAGGTGAAAGATTTAAAAGTGGCCTGAGGGGCACAGAAGGTGGTGTGCATATGAAATCAGCTGCCAGAGGAAGTGGTTGAGCAGGTACAGATGAAGTGAGGGCATCCTTCAGTCAGAGTTAACTATGGGTAATGCGTCCTAGCTGTCTAGATACACAAGCCTGGGCAGTACAATATGGAGAGCAAACTACCCATGCGGCCAGCAGGAGTTGCTAGTCAGTATTGAACTCAATATAGGACTGCCTTAGGGACAGCAGCTCTGGATTTTTCCCTCGGGGTTTATTCCTGAAGCCTTCCCTATGACTGGGTATAGCTGCAAGGTAGTGGAGGTTTGAGATCAGAGTTTTCCTTCTCCTAGTTCAGCTTCCAACCAAAGCCCCATCTGTTGAAGCGACTGGATTTAAAGTGCCGGTAACCCACCTTCGCCCCTTCCCCTGGCCGTAGAAATGGTTCCAACAGGCTTAGTAGCTAAGTCACACATAAAGGCCAGGAGCTGGACTTTGTTGTCAAAAGCTATTTGAGACGCATGCCATTGGGAGCATTTAATAGGAACTGGGAGCTTGTCCCCATTACCATCTCCAGCTATAACAACCTTAAGGAACCAGGCAGGTACAACAACAACCTATAAAAGACATGTAGATAGGAAGGTTTTTGGACAAGTGAAGGCAAATGGGACTAGCTTAGATGGGCACTATAGTCAGCATGGACAAGTTGGGCCGAAGGGCCTGCTTATGACTCTCTGGCTGTATGATTCTAAAAGAGCAAGGTCCTGCTAGAATTGTATAAAGCACAAACTAGGCCACAGATAGGAGTATTAAGGACTGTTCTAGACATTAAATTACAGTATACATGTGTTAAATCTAGAGAGGGTTCTGAGACATATATGAGGATATTGTCAGAACTAAAGATATTCTTGTTATCCGTTGACTTACTATTGATGGATAAGGGTGCTCATGACATCAGTTGTGCATTACTGGGAGAGTTGGTGCACTGTTCCAGAGGTCTCTCCAGTTGGGTCTGGTGAACCATGTTTGCCATTAGTTGGACTGTATTTAATGTATTATGCCTGCAAGCAGCCATATGTCAATACTCCATGTGTAGCTGGAGCTGGAGTTGGATGGGAATAAAGGGGTCCTTTTCTATAGGCTGCTGGGGTCGAGTGGTATTCCATAGGGGCGGGTATAGAGACCACTTCCTTTCATGTTACATGTCACTCATTTAGATGATGGAATTGTTGGCTTTGTGGCCAAATTTGCAAATGATACGAAGTTAGGTGGAGGAGCATGTAATGCTGAGGAAGCATGAAGTCTGCAGAAGGACTTAGAAATATTGGGAGAAGAAGCAAAGACGTGGCAGGCGGAATATAGTGTAGGGAAGTGAACAGTCATGCACTCCGGTAGACAGAATAATGAAACGGACTATTTCCTAAACAGGGAGAAAATTCAAAAATCTGAGGTCCAAAGTCACTTGGGAGTTTTAGTGCAAGATTCGCTGCAGGTTAACTTGCAGGTTGAGTCAGTGGAAAGGAAGGCAAATGTGTCATTAGCATTCATTTTGAGGCAACCAGAATGAAAGAGCAAGGATGTAATACTGAGGCTTTATAAGTCCAACTGCAGCTGGAGTATTGTGAGCAGTTTCGGGCACCTTATCTCGGAACTTGGAGAGAGTCCAGAGGAGGTTCATGAAAATGATTCCAGGAATGAAAGGGTTTACATATGTGGAGCGCTTGATGGCTCTGGGCCTGTATTTGCTGGAGTTAAGAAGATTTGCGGGGTGGGGGCAGATCTCATTAAAAACTATCGAATATTGAAAGGCCTAGATAGAGTGGATGTGGAGAGGATGTTTCCTATAGTGTGTGAGTCTAGTTCCAGAGACAAACCCTCAGAATAGAGGGACATAAATTTAGAACCAAGATAAGGAGCAATTTCCTTAGCCAGAAGTAGTGAATCTGTGGAATTCATTGTCACGGACAGCTGTGGAGGTAAAGTCACTGATACTTTTAAATCAGAGGTTAATAGGTTCTTGATTAATCACGTCGTCAAAAGTTGCCAGAAGATGGCAGGTGAATAGGGTTGAGGGGGATAATAAATCAGCCATGATGGAATTGCAGAGTAAACTTGATGGTTCATATGACCTAATTCTGCTCCAATGTCTTATGATCTAATGATCATACAAGTTGAAACATCCAAGCTACAACTTACACAGAAGTTGTCCTATCCATGGAGAGGTTGATTACCGCATGCATCGTTTGCCTTGATGTCATTACTGTGGCCTTAGTGGTCTCTGCATATTTTGTTACCCTCAGGAGTTCCATGCCTCCCTTGCTCATGAATAATGTTGTCTTGGTTTAGTTACGAGGAGGGACTGTCTAGTTTTCTTTGGAACAAACAAGAATGTGAGTTCATTGTGGTGTATAAGGTTATGAGAAGATGAAATGGGTGAACAGGAAACTCTACTTACCCGTTGAGAAGAGATCAGAAACTATTGGGAGTAGATCATGGAGAACGATTAGATGGGAGATTCTCTCGAAAATTTCACTCAATGAGTGGTAGGTGCCAAGTATCCAAAGGGTTTTAAAAGATAGAGCCTCACCAAATACAAAACGTTCCCTGATGAGCACTGGCCACCACGAAGTTATGGAGGTGGGATTAGCTTAAAGCCCACTTTGTCTAGCATAGAATCAATGTGACAAATGTACAGTAAGGTGTCAGAATAAGGCAGGTTATCACCCACCCTGCTTATGGACTGCTTGTCCTACTCACATCAGTAAAGAGACACTCCACGACCACAAGGCTGAAAGACAGTTACTTTCCCCAAATCGTCAAGCTCATTAATACCTCCACTTATTAACCCACCTCAACAACTAGAGGGCACAGCCTCAAAATTGAGGGGGTGACCATTGAGGGGGCAAGGAGGAATTTTTTTAGCTAGGGTGTAATGAATCTGTGTCACAGACTGTGGTGGAGGCCAAGTCTGTGCGTGTATTTAAGGCAGAAGTTGATCGTTTCCTGATCGGTCAGGGCATCAAAGGACATGGCAAGAAGGCAGATGTATGGGGGTTGAGTGGGATCCGGGTTCAGCCATGATAGAATGGTGGAGTAGACTCAATGGGCTGAATGGCCTAATTATGCTCCAACGTCTTATGGTATTAACATGGCTCTTTATATACATAATATCAGTCTATGTATATTAGCTATTCTTAGATATATATGACCACGCTCAAGCAGTTAATGTACATTATGTTTTGTAGGATTGTTTTTCTATTTATCTTTGTGGGTTTTTATGCTGCATTGGATCTGGAGTTATAATCATTTTGTACTCCATCACACTTGTGTACTGAAGAATAACAATAAACAATATTAAATCTTAACTCTTGTCAGTTTTCCTCCCCTTTCACATTTCTCTCTGTTGAGTTGTATTTGCCACATACCCTCTCACTTTCCCGACCTATCAATGTGCCCCTATTGTCTGCAACCTTTCTGCAGGGTCAGCTGTGCTGCTGCCCATACCTCTCCTTCAGAACATTGTGAGCACATTTAACACCATTGATGTGGACATAAAATCCATTCATTCAGTAACAACATTCCTCTGTAGCAGGAAGAAAAGTGGTTATGTGTCCCCAGAGATCCCAGTTGAGAAATGAACTGTGAGAACTTACAGGTTTCAGTGAAGAACTCCCTCCCAAGACTGATACACCACAGAAAAGCCACCCGCCCCCCCCAGCAAAGCTGAAGGTCTCAGGTCATTATGGAATCTTTACAATGAGAAATTGGGTGAGACACAAATCCATTGCCATGAAAAGGCTTAAAACACTTTCTAATCTAAGAGCAAACACGAGGAAATCTGCAGATGCTGGAAATTCAAACCAGAACACACACAAAATGCTGGTAGAACACAGCACGCCAGGCAGCATCTATAGGGAGAAGCGCTGTTGACGTTTCGGGCCGAGACCCTTCGTCAGAACTAACCGAAAGGAAAGATAGTAAGAGATTTGAAAGTAGTGGGGGGAGGGAGAAATGCTAAATAATGCGAGACAGCCTATCTACTGATATCTACTATAAGCCTACAGACAGAGACGGCCTATCTACTGATATCTACTATAAGCCTACAGACTGAGACGGCCTATCTACTGATATCTACTATAATCCTACAGACATGCTGAGCTCGTCGACTTCATTAACTTTGCCTCCAACTTTCACCCTGCCCTCAAGTTTACCTGGTCCATTTCCGACACCTCCCTCCCCTTTCTTGATCTTTCTGTCTCCATCTCTGGAGACGGCCTATCTACTGATATCTACTATAAGCCTACAGACTCTCACAGCTACCTGGACTATTCCTCTTCCCACCCTGTCTCTTGCAAAAAGGCTATCCCCTTCTCACAATTCTTCTGTCTCCGCCATATCTGCTCTCAGGATGAGGCTTTTCATTCCAGGACGAAGGAGATGTCTTCCTTTTTTAAACAAAGGGGCTTCCCTTCGTCCACAATCAACTCTGTTCTCAAACGCATCTCTCCCATTTCCCGCATATCTGCCCTCACCCCCTCCACCCCCCACCCCACTCATGATAGGGTTCCCCTTGTCCTTACCTACCACCCCACCAGCCTCCAGGTCCAACATATAATTCTCCGTAACTTCCGCCACCTCCAACGGGATCCCACTACCAAACACATTTTTCCCTCCCCTCCCCTTTCTGCTTTTCGCAGGGATCGCTCCCTACACGACTCCCTTGTCCACTCGTCCCCCCTATCCCTTCCCACCGATCTCCCTCCTGGCACTTATCCTTGTAAGCGGAACAAGTGCTACACCTGCCCTTACACTTCCTCCCTCACCACCATTCAGGGCCCCACACAGTCCTTCCAGGTGAGGCGACACTTCACCTGTGAGTCGGCTGGTGTGGTATACTGTGTCCGGTGCTCCCGGTGTGGCCTTTTATATATTGGTGAGACCCGACGCAGACTGGGAGACCGTTTCGCTGAACACCTACGCTCGGTCCGCCAGAAAAAGCAGGATCTCCCAGTGGCCATGCATTTTAATTCCACGTCCCATTCTCATTCTGATATGTCTATCCATGGCCTCCTCTATTGTCAAAATAAATCCAAACTCAGGTTGGAGGAACAACACCTTATATACTGGCTGGGTAGCCTCCAACCTGATGGCATGAACATTGACTTCTCTAACTTCCGTTAATGCCCCTCCTCCCCTTCTTACCCCATCCCTGACATATTTAGTTGTTTGCCTGTTCTCCATCTCCCTCTGGTGCTCCCCCCCCCCCTTTCTTTCTCCTGAGGCCTCCCGTCCCATGATCCTTTCCCTTCTCCAGCTCTGTATCACTTTCGCCAATCACCTTTCCAGCTCTTAGCTTCATCCCACCCCCTCCGGTCTTCTCCTATCATTTTGCATTTCCCCCTCCCCCCACTACTTTCAAACCTCTTACCATCTTTCCTTTCGGTTAGTCCTTACGAAGGGTCTTGGCCCGAAACGTCGACAGCGCTTCTCCCTATAGATGCTGCCTGGCCTGCTGTGTTCTACCAGCATTTTGTGTGTGTTGTTGTTCTAATTTAAGATGATTCTTTCTGTGATGAGAGTAGCTTGAATTTCTAACTGCCTTATAACTGCCTCAATCCTCCAAGAGGACTCCAAACCTCAAATACCTCAATGACCAGAGAGCTATGTTGGCTGGAGCCAGGGCATTATGCTTTGGCTCTTGGTAGGCTCACCCATGCCAAATGGGTCAACGAGTGGAGGCCAAACTGAGAGTGGTTCACCGGTCCTCCAGGTTCAGGGCTTCAACTCAGGGCCATAAACCCCGACTGGTAAAACAAAACTATTATGGATGCAGTAATGAAGAATCCATCTACAGCTGAGTGCATCTGCATTCCTACCAAGACAGAGATAGAGGACCTTCACTGCTGCCCTAAATGCCAGCAGCAAAAAGGGTAGTACGTAAGCAAGTAACTCTGCAACTTTCAGAAACTGCTAGAAACAAATCCACATTGTGGAATCGTAGTTGTAACTACATGCGCTATATGTAGAGGCTGGACAAACTCGGGTTGTTTTCGCTGGACTGACAGAGGCTGAGGAAAGACCTAACAGAAGTTTGCAAGATTATGGGAAGCAGAGATAGATTAAACAGCAGTTGTCTTTCCAGGGTTAAAATGTCTTATACTGGAGGACTTGTATTTAAGGTTAGTGAGGGCAAATTCAGTGTAGGGCAAGCTTTTTACACAGAAAGTGGTGGGCATGGACTGTGCTTCCAGGGATAGCCATGGAGGTAGATATGATAGAAATGCTTAAGAGACTCTTAGACAGCCAAGCAGATACACAGAGAATGAAGGAATGAAGAATGAAGGACATTGTGTAGGCAGAAGGGATTAGTGTAGCTAGGCATTTAATTGCTAGTTTAATTAGTTCAGCACAACATCATGGTTTGAAGGTGAGGAACTGCTCTATGTTCTATGGATTGTCTTGTATATCCTTGTTGACAGCCTTGTCAAAGGGGGACATTTACTGTAACTAAATTACAACTACATCTTTCATTATCACCTGTGAATCATTGAGTCATACAACGTGGAAGCAAGCTCTTCAGCCCCACTCATCCATTCCGAACCGAATTATTCACATTTGGTTCATATCCTTCTAAGCTTCCTTTTTCCATAGTAGAAAAAAATGTAATTTTTCCAATATTAGTAAAAAAGGGAAATGGGGACATTTGCTTTATGACAATATTAAGCGCTTGATAAATGCTGAGAAAGTAATGGGTCTTCTACTGGGGTGAAATGAGCAAATATATATATATACACACACGTATATATATCTGGATTAATTTTCTGATTAATTTAATTTTACTTGGAAATTATAGGAAACATAATTAAGATACTTTTATGTGTGAGTTATAAGTGGATGTACAAATGGATCATTTTTCTGGGATAAAATATGCTATTTAAAAAAAAATTCTCATTAAGGTAATTTATGACATTGCAGCTTTCATTAGACGATGCTTCACTCAGAAACTTCTTCACTCAGAGGATGGTGCAAGTGTGGAAACAGATGTCAATGGAAGTGGTGGATGTTGGTTATAATGTAACTTTTAACATGAGTTTGGATGTGACGAGACAGGTTTGGGAGGATAGGTTGGTTATAATGTAACTTTTGACATGAGTTTGGATGTGACGAGACAGGTTTGGAAGGGTATGTTGGTTACAATGTAACTTTTAACATGAGTTCCCACCAATCTCCCATCTGGCACTTATCCTTGTAAGCGGAACAAGTGCTACACCTGCCCTTACACTTCCTCGCTCACCACATTCAGGGCCCCAGACAGTCCTTCCAGGTGAGGCGACGCTTCACCTGTGAGTCGGCTGGTGTGGTATACTGCGTCCGGTGCTCCCGGTGTGGCCTTTTATATATTGGTGAGACCTGACGCAGACTGGGAGACCGTTTTGCTGAACACCTACGCTCGGTCCGCCAGAGAAAGCAGGATCTCCCAGTGGCCACACATTTTAATTCCACGTCCCATTCCCATTCTGATATGTCTTTCCATGGCCTCCTCTACTGTCAAAATGAATCCAAACTCGGGTTGGAGGAACAACACCTTATATACCGGCTGAGTAGCCTCCAACCTGATGGCATGAACATTGACTTCTCTAACTTCCGTTAATGCCCCTCCTCCCCTTCTTACCCCATCCCTGACATATTTAGTTTTTTTCTCTCCCTCTGCCCATCACTCTGCCTGTTCTCCATCTCCCTCTGGTGCTCCCCCCCACTCCTTTCTTTCTCCCGAGCCTTCCGGTCCCATGATCCTTTCCCTTCTCCAGCTCTGTATCACTTTCGCCAATCACCTTTCCAGCTCTTAGCTTCATCCCACCCCCTCCGGTCTTCTCCTATCATTTTGCATTTCCCCCTCCCCCCACTACTTTCACATCTCGTAGTATCTCTCCTTTCAGTTAGTCCTGACGAAGGGTCTTGGCCCGAAACATCGACAGTGCTTCTTCTTATAGATGCTGCCTGGCCTGCTGCATTTCACCAGCATTTTGTGTGTGTTGTTTGAATTTCCAGCATCTGCAGATTTCCTCATGTTTGGAAGGATATGTTGGTTATAATGTAACCTTTGACATGAGTTTGGATGTGATGAGACAGGTTTGGGAGGATATGTTGGTTATAATGTAACCTTTGACATGAGTTTGGATGTGACGAGACAGGTTTGGGAGGAAATGTTGGTTATAATGTAACCTTTGACATGAGTTTGGATGTGACGAGACAGGTTTGGGAGGAAATGTTGGTTATAATGTAACCTTTGACATGAGTTTGGATGGATGAGACAGGTTTGGAAGGATATGGTCTGGGTGCAGGTAGATGGTACTGGGCAGAAGATTAGGTTAAAATGCATCTGATGGGCCAAAAGGCCTGTTTCAGTGCTGTGTCAATCTATGACTCGATAACTCTTCTCAGGAGGTGCAAGAATGAGATAGATCAGCTGGTTGAGTAGTGTCACAACAACAACCTTGCCCTCAATGTCAGTAAGACCAAGAATGGGATTGTAGGCTTCACAAAAGGGAAATCCAGATACCACCCACCAGTCCTCATCGAGGGATCAGCAGTGGAAAGGGTGAGCAGTGTCAAGCTCCTGCATGTCAACATCTCTATGGACCTATCCTGGGCCCAACATATTGTTGCAATTACAAAGCAGGCACATCGGCGGCTATCCTTCATTGGGTGTTTGAGCAGATTTAATTTGTCACCTAAAACTCTAACAAATTTCCACAGATAGGCCATGGAGAGCATTCAAACTGGTAGCATCACTGTCTGGTTGGAGAAACCACTGCACAGGATCAGAAAAAGCTGAACAAGGTTTTAAACTCAGCCAGATCCATCATAGACACTAGCCACCACCATCCTCCCTTCCAAGCATCGAGGACCTCTTCAAAGGACAATGCCTCCAAAAGGCTGTGAACCAACCCACTACCTCACTATTTTTGCCTCTGAATATAATCCATCTCAACCCCATTCTCCAGCCTTTTCTCTGTAAGCTTTGATGTCCTTACTAATAAGAACCTATCAACCTCCACTTTAAATACACCCAGTGACTTGGTCTCCAACCTGCAGAAATTCCTTCTCACCTCTGCTCTAAGGAGACAATCATCTGTTCTGAGTCTGTTCCCTCAAGTCCTAGATACCCCCACTCTTGGAAATGTTCTCTCTGTGTCCTGTCTAGGCCTTTTTGATATTCAGTTATCTTGCACTCAATGTCAATAAAACCAAGAAATGGATTGTAGACTTCAAGAAGGGGAAATCTAGAAAACTCCTTTAGATTTACAGTAAGGATGTAAATCTAGTCAGCTCCATCTTGGGTACTAGCCTACAAAGTACCCAGGACATCTTCAGGGAGCAGTGTCTCAGAAAGGCAGCATCCATTATTAAGGACCTCCAGCACCCAGGGCATGCCCTTTTCTCACTGTTACCATCAGGAAGGAGGTACAGAAGCCTGAAGGCACACACTCAGCGATTCACGAACAGCTCCTTCCCCTCTGCCATCTGATTCCTACATGGACATTGAATCTTTGGACACTACCTCACTTTTTTTTTAATATACAGTATTTCTGTTTTTGCACATTATAAAAAATCTATTCAAAATATGTAACTGATTTACTTTTTTATTATTATGTTTTATTTTATTTATTAGTTTTTTTTCCCTCACTGCTAGATTATGTCCTTCATTGAACTGCTGCTGCTAAGTTAACAAATTTCACATCACATGCCCGTGATAATAAACTTGATTCTGATTCTGATTCTATAGTCAGTGCTCTGACTGATGAAGGTCAGCATACCAAATGCCTCCTTCGCCATCCTGTCTAGCTGTGACGCCACTTCCTGGGAACCATGTGCTTGGGTCTAAGTCAGCCTGTTTGACAGCACTCCGTAGTTCACTGTGGAAGCTCGACCCTGGTTGGGCTTCCCGAAATGTTAAGAATCTGTATCAGAATTCTCCTTTCCTCCCATATACCAAGTGTAGATGCAGGCCAGTGGCTGTTTGGTGCTGTAATTTACCCCTCATGAGTGGTGAGTACAGTAGTAGAATCTGGGGAAGATATGAGGAGAGAATAAAAAATAGTAGGATTAATTCAGGACTGGTGTAAACTGGTGGCTGATAGTTGGTGTAGACAATTGTCTGAAGCATTGTTTCCATCCTACGTCATTCTATGCCTGTAAAATTATTACTTTACCTGGTTATAGTAATGGGAAAACCCAATTACTGCAGTTCAGCAACATTATGACCACATTGATAATTTTTCACTAAAATAGACTTTATCTTTTTGTTTGTTTTAATTAAGTTATTCCTTGTAAAAATGGTGCATATTTATATTTTTTAAATTTCAAAAAATTTATATTTTTCTTCTGAATGCTGCTTATATGATTCTGAAGATTGAAGATGGGCTTTCCTTCTCACACATACATCACAACATGCAGTGAAATGCTTCTCAT
Organism: Hemitrygon akajei; assembly: GCF_048418815.1. Lineage (NCBI taxonomy): Eukaryota > Metazoa > Chordata > Chondrichthyes > Myliobatiformes > Dasyatidae > Hemitrygon > Hemitrygon akajei. The sequence continues at coordinate 20,112,749 of NC_133127.1, forward strand.
GCATCAGGGATGTGCTGAAGGCAGCCCACAAGGGCTTCCAGTGCCAACGTAGCATGCCCACAATTTACTAACCTAACTCGTACATCTTTAGAATTTGGAAGGAAACCAGATCGCCCGGAGGAAATCCACAGTGTCTCGGGGAGAATGTACAAATTCCTTACAGACCATGGTGGAGGTTGAACACCGATCTTACAAATGGCACTGTAACACTCTTAACTGCTACACCACTGTGCCCATGATGCTGCTGAAAGTAAGCTTTTCACTGCACCAGTGCATACATTTATTTGTGCAAATGACAATAAACTTGACTTTGACATTGACTTTATGGTTTTGGGATCTTGACGTACAACCTTCAATACAGTATCTCAACACAACACACCTTCACTTTCCTTCACTACAACACTCATGAATGGCTAAGCTGCAATAACTCACCATTGGTTGGAAGGTGCCTTGAGATGTCCCAGGTTCATCAGTAGTTTCATAAAACACCAGTCCTTCATTCTCACCCATTGAGAGGATAACCAGATTCTCCTGGCCCACACAGTACGGAGAGATCTGCAGAGTAACACACACAGAATGCTGGAGGAGCTCAACAGGTCTAGCAGTATCTACATAGAGGAATAAACAGTCAATGTTTTGGGCCAAAACTCTTCATCAGTACCTCCAAAAATCAGTCAAATAGTCCTCAAGAATGGTTTTGGCCAGAACTGTGACTGCTTATTTTTCCCCACAGTTGCTGCTGCCTGACTTGCTGAGTTCCTCCAGCATTTTGTGTGTGTGTGTGTGTGTGTGTGTGTGTGTGTGTGTGTGTGTGTGTGTGTGTGTGTGTGTGTGTGTGTGTGTGTGTGTGTGTGTGTGTGTGTGTGTGTGTGTGTGTGTGTGTGTGTGTGTGTATATATATTACTCTGGTGTCTCCAGCATCTGCAGAATCTCTTGCGGTTGAGATCCGAAGGGGATGGTGCGCATCCTCCTTTTCTGAAATCCTGCTGGAGAGAAGTTTCATGTTTCAGACACATCTGCTGCATTGATTTTCAATTGAGCCAGCTTTCAAAGCCAGTTCACCCCTCAACTGCCTTCGAGCAATGCAATGGCTGGCAGCTGCACTCATTAAATTTGGCACTATCTGGCCCAGTATTATCAGTAACTCGAAGATCTGGTGAATTCTAATGGTCCTCTGGGAGTCCTTGTTGCAAGGGCATCTGATATTACCTCCCTGCTGACTTGCATCCCAAAGTAGATAGAAATTAGGACTGGTCACACCATTAGTAAGAGGGCACATCACTGACAACAACAAGGGACTTCTAAAGGCGAGAAAAAAAAGCAAGTGAGAATAAAGAAATCTGTATGATTGGAAAGGAAATACAATGCTGAAAGGAATTTGTTCATGAAACACTTGCATTATACCCGCTGTACGAGGGTGAAACAGAACAGATTCTTCTGACCGACAGGGGATATATCTTTATTGGAAATTAATCTTAATTACGGACAAACTGGCTTTTCATAGCTTCTTAAAGGATATCCATTGTAAATTGTGTTGTGTAATTTAACTCTATGACTGCTTGAATGACTTTGATGTTTTCTTTCCCAGATGTTCAGCTCATTAATTCTTGTAAACTACATATTCTGCTCTGAGAAGTCACAAAGATCAGAGGGTTTTGAGGGGGGGAATATTTTTTTAAAATTCCAGAATGTATATCATAGGGACGTAATGCAGGATTGTGCGGAAATGCTCCCCATGTAAGGAGACGACTGTTTGACCGTAACAGAGGTTGTAAAGTATTGTGAGGTTATGGAAATGGGAGAGGCAGTGAGGCCGGCTGTAGTGCTCTTCCCATGCATTGGTGCTAACTTAGAGTCCAGGGGGCAGTACAATGTTGCTGTCACACAGCTCCAGTGACCTGGGCTCGATCCTGCCCTCAGATGCTCTCTGCAGAGCGTCTGCATATTCTCCCTGTGTACTCCTGATCCCTCCTACAGTCCAAGGATGTGATGTTAAATTAATTGTAACTGCCCCCGGGGTGTAGAGGTAGTGCGATCGCTCAAGTTGAGTATGGTGTGCTCCCAAGTGGATATTCCCTTAATGGAGAACATCTGAGTGTGGCTTTGTATAATGTGGGAGGCTAAGCCATCATGTGTTCCTTGACAGATCAGGGTCAGGGTCCAGTGGTATAGCATCCAAGATGATGGGGGCCATTTCACAGCTGCAGCCTTCCTCCACCTTCACTGATATTATTATGTGTCATCATATTCTGCCGAGGCCAACGTTGTCATCTCAGTTGGACTCCTTTACCTCCCCCTTGACCTTATAGCCAAGGCTGACCCCATCAGGAGCTCCAGGTGGCAGCATGCTTGGGATCTCAGTAACTCACAGGCCTCTCCACCACGACAAGTTGATGATTCTTAGAGATAATCTCCTGGAGTTCTAGGTAAATGTCAATAGTATCAAACAGGAATTAGACTCATTCAGTCAGAGAGTGCTACAGCAGAGAACCTTTTGACCCATCCAGTCTGTGCTGAACTGTTACTCTGCCTAGTCCCAATGACCTGCACCTGGACCATAGACCTCAATACTTTTGCTATCCAGGTACTTATCCAAATTTCTCTTAAATGTTGCAATGTGTGCCTAAGGTTAGGCCATACTTAGACCCCCTCCAGTTCGCCTACCAGCCCCGACTAGGAGTTGAGGATGCCATCGTCTACCTGCTGAACCATGTCTATGCCCACCTGGACAAGCCGGCGAGCACTGTGAGGGTCATGTTTTTTTACTTCTCCAGTGTGTTCAACACCATCCGCCCTGCTCTGCTGGGTGAGAAGCTGACAGTGATGCAGGTGGATGCTTCCCTGGTGTCATGGATTATTGATTACCTGACTGGCAGACCACAGTACGTGCGATTGCAACACTGTGTGTCAGACAGAGTGGTCAGCAGCACTGGGTCCACAGGGGACTGTCCTGTCTCCCTTTCTCTTCACCATCTACACCTCGGGCCTCAACTACAACACAGAGTCTTGCCATCTTCAGAAGTTTTCTGATGACTCTGCCATAGTTGGATGCATCAGCAAGGGAGATGAGGCTGAGTACAGGGCTACGGTGGGAAACTTTGTCACATGGTGCGAGCAGAATCATCTGCAGCTTAATGTGAAAAAGACTAAGGAGCTGGTGGTGGACCTGAGGAGGGCTAAGGCACCAGTGATCCCTGTTTCCATCCAAAGGGTCAGTGTGGACTTGGTGGACGATTACAAGTACCTGGGGATACGAATTGACAATAAACTGGACTGGTCAAAGAACACTGAGGCTGTCTACAAGAAGGGTCAGAGCCGTCTCTATTTCCTGAGGAGAATGAGGTCCTTTAACATCTGCCGGACGATGCTGAGGATGTTCTACGAGTCTGTGGTGACCAGTGCTATCATGTTTGCTGTTGTGTGCTGGGGCAGCAGGCTGAGGGTAGCAGACACCAACAGAATCAACAAACTCATTCGTAAGGCCAGTGATGTTGTGCGGGTGGAACTGGACTCTCTGACGGTGGTGTCTGAAAAGAGGATGCTGTCCAAGTTGCATGCCATCTTGGACAATGTCTCCCATCCACTCCATAATGTACTGGTTAGGCACAGGAGTACATTCAGCCAGAGACTCATTCCACCGAGATGCAACACAGAAGAGTGAAGGTCAAAGGGAGATTAAATAGACGCTTTTGGAATAACAAGAGGTGTTGTTAAAGGAGAGAGGGAGAGATGGCTTGCAGCAGCAGGTGAGTTGGTAAACAAAGGCTGGGCATTTAAAATAATTTTCAAAAGAACAAAAGGTGAGATAAGGAATTAAATTTTATACAGTAAGCTGTTGAAGTCTAGCGAAAAGTCTAATGAAAAGAGATTAAAGAAAAAATCTTAGAGAGTTGTGCAAGTGCTTGAGAAATTTTTTTAAATTTTTAAAGGAAATTTACATTATCATCAGAAATTAACAAAAATCATGGGACTAATTGATCAAAAATGCCAGAGTGCCAGTCCAGCTCTACCAAGGGTTCTAACCTCCCCAACATTAAGGACATCTTCAAAATGTGGATGTTATCATTAAGGACTCCCACCACCCGAGACATGCTCTCTTCTTATTAATACTATCTGAGTGGAGATACAAGAGCCTGAAGACACACACTTGTTCCTCTCTGCCATCAGATATCTGAATGGACAATGAACCAAGCCATAAAGGATTAAAGGTAGAGGGGTGGTGTTACTTGTCAGGGAAAATGTCATGGCACTGCTTTGCCAGAGCATACTGGAGAACTTGTCTAGTGAGTGGTTATGGGTGGAACTGAGGAATTAGAAAGATATGACCCCATTAATAGGCCTATGTTATAGACCACCCAACAATCTGCGGGATCTAGATGAACAAATTTGTAAAGAGATTGCAGACTGTTGCAAGAAATATAAGGTTGTGAAAGAGAGTGATTTTAATTTTCCACATATTGACTGGGATAGTGCAGTGGACGTGATCTACATGGATTTTAGTAAGGCATTTGACAAGGTTCCACACGGTAGGCTTATTCAGAAAGTCAGAAGGCATGGGATCCAGGGAAGTTTGGCCAGGTGGATTCATAATTGGCTTCACTGCAGAAGGCAGAGGGTCGTGGTGGAGGGAATACATTCAGATTGGAGGGTTGTGACTAGTGGTGTCCCACAAGTATCTGTTCTGGGACCTCCTCTTTTCGTGATTTTTATTAATGACCTGGATGTCAGGGTAGAAGGGTAGGTTGGCAAGTTTGCAGATGACACAAAGGTTGGTGGTGTTGTAGATAGTGTAGAGGATTGTCGAAGATTGCAGAGAGACATTGATAGGATGCAGAAGTGGGCTGAGAAGCGGCAGATGGAGTTCAACCCGGAGAAGTGTGAGGTGGTACACTTTGGAAGGACAAACTCCAAGGCAGAGTACAAAGTAAATGGCAGGATACTTGGTAATGTGGAGGAGCAGAGGGATCTGGGGGTACATGTCCATAAATCCCTAAAAGTTGTCTCACAGGTAGATAGGGTAGTTAAAGCTTATGGGGTGTTAGCTTTCATAAGTCGAGGGATAGAGTTTAAGAGATGTGATGTAATGATGCCGCTCTATAAAACTCTGGTTAGGCCACACTTGGAGTACTGTGTCCAGTTCTGGTTGCCTCACTATAGGAAGGATGTGGAAGCATTGGAAAGGGTACAGAGGAGATTTACCAGGATGCTGCCTGGTTTAGAGAGTATGGATTATGATCAGAGATTAAGGGAGCTAGGGCTTTACTCTTTGGAGAAAAGGAGGATGAAAGGAGACATGTTAGAGGTGTACAAGATATTAAGAGGAATAGATAGAGTGGACAGCCAGCATCTCTTCCCCAGGGCAGCACTGCTCAGTACAAGAGGACATGGCTTTAAGGTAAGGGGAGGGAAGTTCAAGGGGGATATAAGAGGAAGGTTTTTCACTCAGAGAGTGGTTGGTGCGTGGAATACACTGCCTGAGTCAGTGGTGGAGGCAGATACACTAGTGAAGTTTAAGAGACTACTAGACAGGTATATGGAGGAATTTAAGGTGGGGGTTATATGAGATGCAGGGTTTGAGGGTTGGCACAACATTGTGGGCCAAAGGGCCTGTACTGTGCTGGACTATTCTACGTTCTATATGTTCCCATACTGTAAAAGGTCTAGATGGGACAGAGCTTGTTAAATATGTTCAGGAAAGTTTCTTAAATATGTGCATAGGTACTTGGCGATTAAAGTCGGATTCTGATTCTGATAAGAGAGTGTACAACACTTAATCTCCTTTAGGGAATGAGACAGGGCAGGTGACAAAAGTTTGTGTAGGGGAACACTTTGCATTCAGTGATCACAATGCCATTATTTTCAAAGTACTGTAAATATGCAAGAAAGTAGGTCAGGTCCGTGGGTTGAGATTCTAAATTGGACAAAGGCCAAATCTGATGGTATCAAAAATTATTTGGCAAGTATGAATTGGGACAGGCTGCTTTCTGGCAAAGGTGTACTTGGTAAGTGGGAGGCCTTCAAAAATGAAATTTTGAGAGTACAAAGCCTGTATTTGACTGTCAGAATAAATGGTAAAGATAACAAGTTAATGGAACCTTGGTTTTCCAGGGATATTGAGGCCCTGGTTAAGAAAATGAAGGAGGTGCATTGCAAGTATAGGCAGGCAGGAGCAAATGAGGTATTTATGGAAATGCCAGAGAACACTTAAGAAAGAAATCGAGAGGGCTAAAAGAAGGCATGAGGTTGCTCTAGCAGACAGGGTGAAGGATAATCCTAAGGGTTTCCACAGATATATGAAGAACAAAAAGATTGCAAGGGACAAAATTGGTCCTCTGGAAGATCAGAATGATAATCTGTGTGAAGCCGAAAGATAACCTAAGTAAATTTTTTTTGCACCTGTATTTACTCGGGAGATGGACACAGAGTCAATAGAAGTGAGACAAAGCAGCATTGACTTCATGGACCCCATACAGACTATAGAGGAGGAGGTGTTTGTTGTATTCAGGCAAATTAGAGTGGACAAATCCTCAGGCCTCACAAGGTGTTCCCTCAGACCCTGTAGGAGGCAAATGGGGAAACTGCAGGGTCACTAGCAGAGATATTTAAATCATCCATGGCAACAGCTAAGATATAGGGGGATTGTCAGATAGCTGATGCTGTTCCCTTGTTTAAGAGAGGCTCAACAACTAAACCAGGAAATTATAGGCCAGTAATGGGAACGTTATTGAAAGGCATTCCAAAGGACTAGATATATGAATATTTGGGTAGACAGGGACTGGTTAGGGACAGTTAGCATGTATTTGTGTGTGATGGGTCATGTCTAACCAATCTTCGGGTCTCTATGACTCTATGAACATTACCTCACTATTTTTGCTATCTTTTTGCACTACTAATTGTTTTTAAATTATGTGTATATATGTTTTTTATTATAATTTATAGTATTTTTATGGACTGTTCCGCTGCTGCAAACAACAAATTTCACAACATACGTCAATGATAATAAACCTGAATCTGATTCAGAAATGAAGGACTGAGTAGCTTCTACATTGCTGCATCATTTTGTGGTGCCGAGCTGCATTCCTTCCTATCAGATTTTGCCAGTTGTTCCTATCTGTCTCCATTTAAACCTGTGAAATCCCATTAGGGGGTTAAGTATGATTATTGACTCTGCGGTGAATGTAATGGATAGCCACGAATGTTTAGCCTTGATGCCGCAGCGGTGGAAAGTGATTGCAATTTGTATCCTCGGAGGGCTCTGGGGAGTTTTAATCTGAAACCAGGCATCTGCTGTGGAAACAGGCTACACAAAGGATCTACAAAATCTTCACAGGGTTTATTGTAAAGAGATGCCGTATATATTTGTATGCTAGCACACTGCAGGATGCCATACGTACTGTCGGAACATACCAGTAGTGTTTGGTAAGTGCCAGTCTGAGATCGCACTGTGGAGTGGGAGATGGATGGGTGCACACCTTAAATGACTCTCGCATGTATCTTTTGGCATGCGTTCTTCTTGGTTGCAGCTCAGTGGGGAGCACTTTAGTCTCCGAGTTCGAAGGGAGTGGGTTCAATTCCCATTCCTGAGTTAAGCACAAAAATCTGACATGTTCAGATGAGCTATCCTTCATGCAGAAACAATGTTGCCCTTCTCTTATACTTAAAATGACCTATTTTTAATCTCCCTTTGCAAGTTCTGGAAAAGGGTCTTTGACCTGAAGCATTAACTGTTTATCTTTCCACAAATGTTTCCTGACTTGAGAGTTTCCAGCAGTTTCTGTTTTTACGTAAAGTTTCCAAATTTTCATATTTCATTTATTCTATTGATTTAAGCACCAGGCTGAATTGTGGTGGTGGGTCCAGGCCCCAGAGCATATCAAATCGACAAGTCCGGAGCGGGCTTGAAAAAGAAGCCAGTTTTTAGCAGGAGTGTTTGATTGGACAGCGGCGCAGACACGGTAGAAATGTTTCCGTGCAGGATTGAGCAGAGCTTGAAAAACCCAGTCTGCATAAAAGGGAGGGCAATAGTCCGAGTGTTCTGAGTCAGAGTGATCAGGCTTTGGCAAGAACAGGTGGAGGTGAAGTAAGTAGGGAAGTTTATTTCTTATTTCTTATTCTTATTTAACTCTTGAAAGAATAGGGGGTATATTTGCAGGGCCAATATTCTGTTCTGAATGTCAGACGTGGGATACTCCAGGAGACTTACGGCCTCCCCGATGGCCACATCTACACCAGGTGCATCAAGATGCAGCTCCTTAGAGACCATGTTAGGAACTGGAGCTGCAGCTCGATGACCTTTAGGAGAGTGAGGAGGTTATAGGCAGGAACTACAGGGAGGTAGTCACCCCAAAGCTATAGGAGACAGATAAATGGGTGACTGTCAAGAGAGCAAGAGAGGGAAAGGAAAAACTCAGACAGTGGAGATCCATACCCCTTCATCAATAAGTACTCCATTTTGAGTACTGTTGAGGGGGGGATGGGGGTGGAAATGACCTACCTGGGAGAAGCAAAATTACCGTGTACGTAGTATTCTGAATAAGGTGGATGAACTTGTGGTGCAATTAGAGGTAGGTCAGTATGACATAGTAGGCATCACTGAGTTGTGGCTGAAAGGCCGTAGTTGGGAGCTTAACATTAAAGGACATACTTTGTATCAGAAGGACAGAAAGGAAGGCATAGGCAGTGGGTGGTGTGGCTCTGTTGGTAAGAGATGAAATTGCGTACATCTTTAGAAAGAGGTGACACAGGGTCAGAGAATGTTGAATCTTTGTGGGTGGAGTTAAGAAATTGGAAGGGTAAAACAAAACATTATGGGAATCATATATAGGCCTTCAAATATTAGCCAAGATATGGGGTTGAGATTGCAAAGGGAGAGGGAAAGGGTATGTAATAATTGTAGTGGGGTGCTCAATATGAAAGGGATTGGGAAAATCAGGCTGGTGTCGGATCTCAAGAGAGGGAATTTGTTGAATGCTTATGTGATGGCTTTTTAGAGCAGCTTGTGCTTGAGCCTTCTCGGGGAAAGGCTATCTTGGTTTGGGTGTTGTGAAATAACCCAGATTTTATTAGGGATCTTAAGGTAAAGGGACCTTTAGGAGGCAGTGATCATAATATGGTTGAATTCATACCACAAATTGTGAGGGAGATGCTAATCAGATGTACCAGTATCACCAGAATAAAGGGAATTACAGAGGAATGAGAGAGGAGCTTGCCTAGGTGGATTGGAAAAGGATTCTGGCAGGGATGACAGCAGAGCAGAGATGGCTGAAGTTTCTGGGAATAGTTCACAAGGCACAGGATAGATATGTCCTTCAGAAGAAGTTGTTCACAAATGGCAGGGGTAGGATGACATAAGAAGTTAAGGACTACATAAAAGCCAAGGAAAGGGCATATAATGTAGCAAAAGTGAATGGGAGATTGGATGATTGGGAAGTTTTAAAATCCAACAAAAGGCAACTAAAAAAGCTAAAAGAAGGGAAAAGAATAAATATGAGGGCAAACTGGCCGACAATATAAAGCAGGATGCTAAAAGTTTTTCTCAGTTATATAAAGAGTAAAAGGGAGGTGAAAGTTGATATTAGACCACTGGAAAATGATGCTGGTGAGGTACTAATTGGGGACAAAGAAATGTCAGATAAACTTAATGAGTACTTTGCATCTGTCTTCACTGTGGAAAACACTAGCAGTGTGCCAGAGGTCTGTGAGTGTCAGGAATCACAAGTGAGTGTCATTGCCATTATGAAAGAAATAGTGCTGGGCAAACTCAGAGGTTTTACACTGAGATGATTCCATCTGTCTCTTTTGCCTCATTACACCCCTGTGGTGTGGGTTCCACTTCCCTTCTCGCCTCTTCACACTCCCCCCCCCTCCATCCTCTCTGTATCCTCTCTCTAGTTTAAAACTACACTTTTTACCTCTTTCTGACTGAGTGTTTGACCTGAAATGTTAAGTTACTTCTCCTCTCCTACAGATGCCGCCTAACCCGCTGAGTGTTTGCAGCATTTCAGTTTTTATTATGTAAAACTGATGTCCTACTAAGTGTTTGATGGACAGCCTATTTCCATGCGGATTCTCGTTGTGGCTCTATGACTCACCACACTCACTGGTGAATGCATAAACTTTAAAGAAAAGTTAACAACTATCCCAAAAGTCCATGCGAAATTAAGTAGAAATGTGGGAAGTGCTGAGATTTAATTAAGAACACTAGGCTTGTTCTGGTCATCTGCTATAGTAAAGATAGTATTAAGGTGGAAAAGGTGAAGAGAAGAGATTTACAGACATCACAGAGTCATAAAGAACTACAGCACAGAAACAGGCCTTTTGGCCCATCTAGTCAGTGCCAAACTATTAATCTGCCTACTCCCATCAACCTGCACCCAGACCATAGGCCTTCAATACACTTCCCATCAATGTACCTATCCAAATTTCTTTTAAATATTGAAACTGAACCCACACCATCGCTTCCGATGGCAGCTTACCACTCTCTGAATGAAGTTCCTCCTCCTGTTCCCCTTAAGCACTTCACTTTTCACCCTTAACCCATGAACTCTAGTTCTCATCTCACCCAACCTTAGTGGAAAAAACATGCTTGCATCTATCCTGTCTATAATTTTGTATAGCTCTGTCAAATCTCCCTTCACTTTTCTACGCTCCAGGGAATGAAGTCCGAACCCATGCAAGCTTTCCCTATAACTCAGGTCCTCAAGTTCTGGCAACAAGTTGTCAATTTTCTCTGCGCTCTTTCCTGTAGGTAGGTAACTAAAACTGTACACAATACTTCAGGTTGAGCCTCAGCAATGTCACATACAACTTCAATATGCCAAGGTCAGAGGGAATGAGCTAAGCAGTACTGTTGAACATGTTGGGACTTTTTCACCGGAGCTTAAGAGAAAGAGGGCTGATCTTACAGAGGGGTATGGAATTGTGTGTGGCACAGACAAGGCCAATAGGTTTTTTACGGGATTGGAAATTAAAATTTAAGGGGACAGGACAGAGATTCAATAGCAACATGAGGGGCCAATTTTTCACACAGAGATACATATCTGGAATGACCAGTCAGCGTATATGAATGCGACAGCTCCAATAACAACATTTATTAGATATTTGGACAGGTAATTAGATAGGAAAAGGGTAAGAACCAAATGGAGGCAAATGGAACCAGTTGGAATAGGAATGTTGGTTGGCATGGACCAGTTGAGTGGAAGGGCCCGTTTCTGGTCTGGACTCTATGATTCCATCCCTGTCTATGTCTGCTGTGATTTTATAAGGCTCCAGAGACACAAAAAGCTGCAGCGGCTGAATTCTGGCACAACCACCAACCGGACGTAGCTGCTCCTCCCTACACCTTTTCACTTTCCACAGGGATCACTCCCTCTGTGGCTCCTTGGTCCGCTCTTCCCTCCTTGACCCCTGACACTTCTCCCTGCAAAGGCAGGAACTGTGCCACTTGTTCTTGTGCCTCCAGGGGCTTAATCATTCTTTCTCAGTGAGGCAAAGATCCACATGCACTTCTTCAAATCTTGTCTACTTAATTTGGTGGTGCCAATATGACTTCCTCTCCATCAGTAAGACCAAGCACAGACTGAGCAACCATTTTGCAGAGCACCTATGCTGCGTCCATCGAGCTCCCAGTTGTATTCCATTTCAATTAGCCTTCCCATTCCTACACTGACCTGTCCTCCCTCAGCGTTCTCCACTGTCGGAGGCCCAAATTAAAAGAACAACACTCCATATTGTGCCTTGGTAGTCTACAACACAGTGGACATCAAGTCTTCCAGTTTTAGGTAACAATAAATTTTTCTGCATTCTGACCCCCCCCCCCCCACCCAGTTCCAATCTTTCTCTGGTCCTCTCAGTTTGAAACATCAAACCACCACCCTCCCATCACCCATCTTTGTCCCACTCCCCTTCTTGGTTCCATCTACCAGAATACACCTAGTTCAAAATTCTAAGTTCAAAGTTAATGTATTATCTAAGTACATTTATGTCACCAAATGCAGTAGCATGTAAGTCTTAGACTCATATATATATATGTAGCTAGGGAGCCCAAGAATTTGTCACAATACTATATTTGGTTACAAATACATACTTTGATAATTAATTTACTTTGAGCTACAGTATGAGTGTACTATAATAATTTTATGTATTACACTGTACAGCTGATGCAAAAAAATTCATGACATAAGAGGCGGGCTTGCAACCAGTCAATGAGGTGAAGTGTGTAAATGGAGCTACCTTTTCAATCAGGTCACAAATCAGGATTCCAAAGGCAGAGCTTCGTAGCAGTTTCTCAGAGTTGGGCTGAGACCAGTCACCGAGAGGGAGTCATTAGAAAGGACGAAGAAAAATAACACAAGTGCAAGCAGAGTGGCCATTCTTTTGAGTGCACCAGTGTTTAGAGCAGCTTCGGCTCATCAGGCTTGGGCAAGGTAAAGTACCTGGTAAGATTCTCATTTGTTTATCCCTCGACTGTTAGGACAGAGTAATTCAGTGAGAATAGCTCCAGCTGCAGTGTTTGTACTGTGTGTGGGAATCTGGGACACCTCCTGTCTCCTGGATAGACACTTCTGCACCAGGTGGAGAGCGGCAGCTCCTGGGAAAAGGTATTAAGGAACTGGAGCTGCAACTTGATGACCTAAAACTCATATGGGAGAATGAGGAGGTGGTAGACAGGAGCCACAGGGAGGTAGTCACCCCTAGGTTGCACAGGTAGGTAAGTGGGTGACTAAGGGGAAATGCACAGCCAGTGTAGAGTACACATGTGGCCGTTCCCTCAATAATAAGTACATAACTTTAGATACTGTCGAGGGAGACAATCTACCAGAGGTGAGCCCTAGTGACCAGGCATCTGGTTCGGAGTCTGGGGCCGTGACTCAGAAGAGCAGAGAGGTGAAGAGGACTGCAGTATTGATAGGAGATTCCTTAGTTAGAGGAACAGAGATGGTTCCTCTCGGATGGTATATTGCCTCCATGATGCCAGTATCAGGAATGTGTCCACGGCATTCTCAAAGGCAAGGGTGAGCAGCCTTGGTACATATTGGCACCAATGACATAGGTAGAGAAGGTGAGGAGGTCTTGCAGAGAGATTTATGGAGCAAGGTGGAAAGGTGAGAAACAGAACCTTCAGGGTTACTTCTGGATTACTGCTTGTGCCACATGCCAGTGAGGGTAAGAATAGGACAATTTGGCAGGAGAATGCCTGGCTGAGGAACCTGGGAGCAGGAGTTCAGATTTACGGATCATTGGGATCTCTTCTGAGTAAGGTATGACCTCTACAAAAGGGATGGATACTCCTGAACCCAAGGGGGACCAATAGGCTTGCAGGCAGGTTTGCCAGAATTGTTTGAGAGGGTTTAAACTAATTTGGCAGAGAGGGGGAACCAGAGTTGTTGAGGATGAGGTAGTTGGTTTACAAACAGAGGCAGTGTGTAGTGAGACTCTTAGCAAGGAGAAGCTCTTGATAGGTCAACATTGCAGTCACAAGGATGAGTTGCAATGTAATAGGTGGGCAAAATCGAAAATGGAGAACACAGGACTGAAGGTGTTGTATTTGAATACACGCAGTATACGGAATAAGGTAGATGAACTTGTAGCACAGTTACAGATTGGCATGTATGATGTTGTAAACATCACTGAATCATGGCTGAATGAAAAGATTATAGCTGGGAGCTTAATGTCCAAAGAAATACATTGTATTGAAAGGACTGGTAGTTAGGCAGAAGGAATAGTGTTGCTCTGTAGGTAATAAATGAAATCAGATCATTAGAAGGTGACAAAGGATTGGAAGGTGTAGAATCGTTGTGGGTAGAGCTAAGGAACTGATGGGAGTTATATATAGATCCCAAAAACTGATAAAAATGTAATCTATATATTACAATGGGAGATAGAAAATGCATGCCAAAAGGGCAATGTTACAATAGTCATGGGGGATTTCAATATGCAGGTAGTTTGGGAAATACAGGTTGGTTCCAGATCACAAGAGGGGGCATTTCTAGACTGCCTACAAGATGGTTTTTTAGAGCAGCTCGTGGTTGAGCCCACTAAGGGATCAGCTATACTGCATTGGGTGTTGTGCAATGAACTAGAGTTGATTAGAGAGCTTAAGATTAAAAAAAAACCCTTAGGGACTGGTAATCATAATATGATTTAATTTACCCAGATATTTGAGGAGAAGGTAAAGTCAGATGTATCAATTTTACAGTGCAGTAATGGGAATTACAGAGGCATGGGAAAGGAGTTGGTCAAAATTGATTGGAAAAGAACACCGGCAGAGGGGACGAAGAGCAGCAACGGCTGGAGTTTCTGGAAGCAATTCATAAGGCATACAATATATACATCTCAAAGAGGAAGAAGTATTCCAAAGGAAAGATGACACAACAGTGACCAACAAGGCAAGTCAAAGCCAACATAAAGGCCAAAGAGAAGGCATGTAATAGAGCAAAAATTAGTGGGAATTTAGACGATTGGGAAAGTTTCAAAAGCCAATTAAAGGCAACTAAAAAGTCATTAAGAAGGTAAAGAAGAAATATAAAAGTAAGCTAGCCAAAAATATTAAAGAGGATTCCAAAGGTTTCTTCAGATACATAAAGTATAAAGGAGAGGCAAGAGAGGATGCTTGACCACTGGAAAATGATGCTGGAGAGGTCGTAAAGGGGAACAAGGAAATGGCAGATGAACTGAATAAGTATTTTGCATCAGTCTTCATTGTGGAAGACACTAGCAGTATGGTAGAAGTTCCAGGTGTTGGGAGTATTGAAGTGTGTGAAGGTACCAAAAGCAGACAGAAGGTTCTTGGGAAACTGTAAGGTCTGAAGGTAGAGAAGTCACCTGAACGAGATGGCATATATCCCAGAGGTGGCTGGAGTTATAATTAACGACCTTCCAAGAATCTCTAGATTCTGGAATCATTCCAGAAGACTATAGAGTTGCAAATGTCACTCCACTTTTTGAGAAGGGAGAAAGGCAGAAGAAAGGAAATTATAGACTAATTAAGCTGACCTCAGTGGTAGGGACGATGTTGGAGTCAATTGTTAATGATGTGATTTCAGGGTACATGGAGGCACATGATAAAATATGCCAAAGTTAGCATGATTTCCTCATGGGAAATTCTTGCCTGACAAATCTGTTGGAATTCTTTGAAGGAATAATAAGCAAAGGAGAATCAGTGGATGTTCTGCACTTGCATTGTCAGAAGGGCTTTGACAAGGTACCACACATGAGAAGGCTTAACAATTTAAGAGCCCATGGTACTACAGAAAAGATACAAGGATGGATAAAGCTGGAGGCAAAGAGTTGGAATAAAGGGAGCCTTTCCTGGTTTGCTGCCAGTGACCAACGGTGTTCCACAGATGTCTATGTGGGGACCACTTATTTTAACATTATATGTCAATGACTTGGATGACAGATTTGATGGCTTTGTTGCAAAGTTTGCATATGATACGAAGATAGGTGGGGTAGGTAGTTTTGAGGAAGTAGAGAGAATACAGAAGAATTTAGACAGATTGGGGGAATGGGCAAAGAAGTGTCAGATGAAATACGGTGTCAGGAAATGTATGGTCATGCATTTCGGTAGAAGAAATAAAAGAGTAGACTATTTTCTAACTGGAGAGAAAATTCAAACATCTGAGGTGCAAAGGAAACTGAGAGTTCTTGTGCAGGATTTCCTGAAGGTTAGATTGTCGGTTGAGTTGGTGGTGAGGAAGCCAGATGTGATGTTAGCATTCATTTTGAGAGGATTAGAATATAAAAGCAAGAATCTTTATAAAGCACTGGTGAGATCTCATTTAAGAGTTTTGTGAGCAGGTTTGGGCTCCTTATCTTAGAAAGGATATGCTGAAATTGGAGAGGGTTCAGAGTAGATTCATGAAAATGATTCCAGGTTTGAATGGCTTGTTGCATGAAGAGAATTTGATGGCTCTGGGCTTATATTCACTAGAATTCAGAAGAATGAGGGGTGACCTCATTGAAACCTATCGAATGGTGAGAGGCCTTGATGGAGTAGATGTGAAGAGGATGTTTCTTATGGTGGGGGAGTTTAAGACCAGAGGACCCAGCCTCAGAATAGAGGAGTGTCCTTTTAGAATGGAGATGAGGAAAAATTTCTTTGGCCAGAGAGTGTTGAATTTGTGAAATTTGTTGCCACAGGTGACTGTGGAGGTCAAGTTTTTATGTATATATAAGGCAGAGTTTGATTGGTCAGGGCATGACGGGATACGGAGAGAGAAATGGCTGAGAAGACTAGATGGGCCAAATGGCCTAATTCTGCTCCTACATCTTATGGTTTTATGACCTTATATGTGAGTGATGATAAACCTGATTCTGATATGCATCTCTGTTGGGGACATAAAGTGGGAAGAAGTCAGGGAGAGGGGGAATAGTGGTTGAAACAAGAGGAAGGAAGTGGGAAGGGTGTGGGAAACACCAGAGAGAAAATAAACCAACTATTTGGAATCAAATTACCCAGCCCGGTGTCTCAGAGCTGGGAGTGTCTGCACCCACACCACTTCCCACCCCTGCCACCATCCCACACTCTTCCTGCGGCACTCCTCCCTTGTCATTCCCAACATCCTTTGCTTCTGCCAGATTTATAAACCAAGGTGACAAACACAGTGCTGTGAAAAAGACTTATGCACCCTAGCTATATATAATTTATACATTCTCTGTTAATGAATGCACTTTGATGTTTGTGGACTTTGATATATCCACCTAAGACTTTTGCACAGAAATTAATTTTCTTGCATTCACATTAGAACAAAGAAGTACAATGGAATCAATGAAAACTACACACAAAACAAGGAAAAACATACAACCAATGTGCAAAAGTTCACCCACAGGCTCCAACCCACCTCCCCAGTCTGTTTTTGTCCCATCTGTCCTTTTGTCATTCACCTATCTTCTAATGGTTTCCATTATCATTTATCTCCGTTTTAGTGATCATACTCCAGCTCTTTGTGCTCCTGTTTATCTTTCCCCAGCAGCTCTCTCCACCTTCACCTTCCCTTCCATCCTACCTTGCTCTATCCCTCTCTGCCTCTCTCCCCTTTCAACTTTCTGCTTCTTTATCCCTACAGTTCTTTCATGCTTATCCCCTCCCCCTCCCCCCTTTATCTTCCCTCTGATTGGTTTTCCACCTGGCACCTCTAGGCCCTACCCCCTCCCCTATCTCTATTACTGAGCTTCGGCCCTCTCTTTTCCCTCCCCCCATTCCTGATGAAGGGTCTCGGCCCGAAACATTGGCTAATGTTTTCTCACGGATGCTGCCTGACCTGCTGAGTTCTTCCAGCGTTGTGTACGTATTCTTTGATCCACAGCATCTGCAGTTGTATTTTTGTGTTTTGATCTGCATTGACCGTCTCCTAATTTCCATTGAATCCGCCTCCAACTCCAATCTGCTCTCCCTCCCCTACCAGATGCAACCTGCCTGTCATCAATCACCCATCCTCAGTCCACCAGTCACATCGGGCTCCTGTCTCACCACTCTCCCTCTCCACTCTCAGACCCTGATGCAGAGTTCCGATCTGAAACATTGACAATCTGAGATTCCCAGCTGATTTTATAAATCTCTATAAGGTCACCCCTCAGCCTGCTTCACTCCAGGAAAATATTCCAGTTCATCCAGTCTCTCCTTATAATTTAAGCCCTCCAGACACAGCAACACCCATTTTGGATATCTTCTGCACCTTCTCTATCATAATCATCCAGATTCAGATTTATTTATCACATGTACATCAAAACATACAGTGATTGTGTTATTTGCATTAAAAAGCAACACCATCCTAGGATATGCTGGGGGCAGCCCGAACATATCTCAGAATGAGAATGAGAATCAGATTTATTCTCACTGACAAATGTCAGGAAGTTTGTTGTTTTGCTGCAGTAGTACAATGCAATATAAAAAAAGAAATTGCTATGTTACATTAAGAATTATATCAAATATCAATAAATAGTTCGAAAAGAGAACAAAATAGTGAGGTACTGTTCATGGGATTGTGGACTGTTCATAAACATGATGATAGAGGGGAAGGAGCTGTTCAAAAAACGATGACTGTCCAGCTTCAGGCTTCTGTACCTCCCTGATAAGCCGCATGTCATAAACACAAAAGATTCTGCAGAAGCTGGAAATCCAGAGAGGCACAGACAAAATACTGGAGGAACACAGCAGGTCAGGCAACATTTCAGGAATAGAATAAACCCTTGACGTTTCCTGACGAAGGATCTCGGCTTGAAATGTTGACTGTTCATTCCTTTCCATAGATGCTGTCTGACTTGCTGAGTTCCTCCAGCATAAAGCGCTAAGGGGGGCACGTGCAGCTAACGTGACTTTATCTTTAGTGCCAAACATCCAGAATTACATTAGATCTTTTTAACATAATGGCGGTAGCAGCGGAGAACCTAGTGTTTCTTCTCAACCTCGTGTGTGTGCTGGCTGTCTAATATCTAAAACCAGTTACACTTTCTAGTTTGTCATTGTCGAGCCCTGGGTGGACATTGCTGTTGGCGATCCGGGATATTGTCATCACATTGCTTTCCTCAGCACTCGCTTTGTCCTGCTTTTCTGTGAGCTCCTGACGCTCTCGTCTTACTCGGCCATGCCTTTGCTCTGGATGATGGTGATCCTTTTTCAACCAGAAAAGGTTGACCACAGCAAGCTGAGTAGCCACTGCTAAGCCAAAAAAGGTAAAATGCTGCTTTTCTCATCTTGTCTGACCTTGCTGAGTTCCTCCCGTATTTTGTACCTGTTATCCTGGGGCTGACCACTGATCAGAAGTTAATCATTTCAGCCACAAAAAACAAATCAGGTGTTGGGTATTCTGGGATGAATGTCTCCTCATTGGATAACTCCAACTCTTCCGTAGCTTCGGGGCCCACTTCAGGAGCGTGAAGGTATTGTCCGCACCTGCTTGGAGTGTAGATCTAGCAACACTCGAGAAGCTCCACATCATCTGGGGCAAAAGAAACAACTCAGTTGGTATCCCATGCAACCCCCTGACCTCAGGGGTATTGTGCTATCTCCAAGATGGTCTGCAGTTCCTCCCTGTGGCTGTTCTACAGTAACACCCACCCCAATGAACTCTGCTGCTGAGGACCTTGGAGACATAGGAACACGATCAGGTGCATGGGAGCACCATCACAAAGAAATCCTCCCCACTTATCACACTCACCCACCAGAGCTGTAAAAAAAAATCCTTCATCACCTCTGAGGCAAAGTTCGGAGAGCTTCCAGCTTGACAACACTGGATGTGAGTACGTCACTCAACAGACTGCAGCCATTCACGAAGGCAGATCACCAACACTTTCTCAAGGGAACTGCTGCACGTATCAATCTGATAATATGATGTGTCCGGCAGTGCTTTCTGGGACATGACACTCACACCACCCTCTCTTCTGAACTAGGATAAGCAAAGCAGACTGGAGATGTTTGATATTAACATACAGAGTAGCTTTGATGTTTGAATCATTACTGTCACACTCATTGCTCAGGGTCCGAGGATTATCTTTGCCCTCTATTGATTTATATAGTGCTCGTGTCATAGAGTTGAAAATCTCAGAGCTCGGGGGGATTGGTACACCGTCCTTTCACCTTTAAAGCCTGCACATTTCAGTCGGTCCAGCATAGAATATTTTTCCACTAATTGTAAAAAGCGAAACAAGTTTGGAGCAGCCACCACATACTGGGAACAGGTTGATTAAAGTGAAGTGGTAAAATTAGCATGAGTCGGCTCTAAACTGTCGCTCACATTTAGGACTCTCATATTCAAATGGCACATTTACATAATATCAGCCAATCTCCACCAGTGTCGAAATGGCCTGCTTACATGGCAGGGAGGATTTGTCTGGGAAAATTGATATCTGTGTTTGTTGGCCTGATGGTACAATTTCAGTGAAGCTTGTACTAACTACCACTGGTATTTAAAGAATTTGAAAGACACCACTAGTGCTTCTCCTGTGCAATCCCGCAAATTCAGTGAACCCCCCCAGATCAACACCCTAGTTCCACTCAGTCACCAGGCCATGTTTTGTGTTGGCTCAGTACCAGATTCTTTGAACAGGCACTCTACTTTGAGTTGTGTCATGGGAACAGATTATCATGAAGAGAAAGGAAAAGATTCAAAGGTGTGCACAAAACTTGCTTGAAAAAGAAATAGCTGCCCCATTAACTTTTGGATATTTTCCGCACCATGACCGTCTATAGTGGGGAAGAAACATTCAGAACAATAGCGAATACCTTTGTGCATTGGAATGACATGGATAACCCAGTAAGTGACTGAAGGAGTATCAACTACTCATCCACCTGCCACCTCCTGCCCATCTGTGGAAAAGTTTTAAGGCCCAACACTTGCCTTAACTCCATCACTATTCCTCTTTTGCCATGTTTGTTTATTTTATCTTGTATTGCAAATTATTTTTTAATGTCTTGCACAGTGATGGTTGTCCATCACATCCAACAATGTCAGGAGACCTGCACAGGAGAGTTTTTAAAGTGGAAAAGACATTGCACTGGGACAATTCCGCTCTCTTGACCTTGGAAGTCCAGGTCTGATAATAATGAGTAATTGTAAAAAACTGCGGACTTCATTATTTGCACTGGATAACCGTGACTTCTTCTGTGCCTTGTCATGCCCTTTGCTCTCAATGAAACATTGCAGAACCTCCTTCCCGGTCATTGGATCTCACAGTCGATCTCATCCTGCCAGTCCGCTGGAGCTGACCTCCCATGCTAGAATAGGCATGACCCTATCTCACCAAGGTGTGAGGCCCACCGGCTACCCTCCACTGGTTTAGCCCGCCTGTTGAAGTGGCGCACCAAGGTGTTGCCACTGTTGCTTGCAAATAGCTACTTGGGGCCATGGCGAGAGCTGAGTGCCTTAAGGGGCTTGTCATGTCCGTTCTGTGGCAGCACGCTTGCACTGTACTGCAGTCACAAAACAGCAAGTTTCACAACATATCACGTGAACGAGACAACATTAACTAGAGGTGCACAGGGATGGGAACCAGAGCACCAGAACAGGTAGTGAAGCAGTTTTATGAAAGATGATGTTAAGGATATGAGTGGAATATAAAAGCAAGGATGTGATGTTGAGGCTCTATAAAGCACTGATGAGGCCTCACTTGGAGTATTGTGGAGTTGTTTTGGGTCCCTTATCTCAGAAGGGATGTGCTGACATTGGAGAGGGGTCAAAGGAGGTTCACAAAAATTATTCTGGGATTGAAAGGCTTGTCATATGAAGAGTGTTTAATGGCTCTGGGCCTGTATTTAGAAACACAGAAGCATAGAATACCTACAGCACAATACAGGCCCTTCGGCCCACAAAGCTGTGCTGAACATGTCCCTACTTTAGAAATTACCTAGTGTTACCCATAGCCCTCTATTTTTCTGAGCTCCATGTACCTATCCAAAAGTCTCTTAAAAGACCCTATGGTATCTGCCTTCACCACGATCACCGGCAGCCCATTCCACGCACCCACCACTCCCTGCGTAAAAAACTTACCCTGACATCTCTTCTGTACCTACTCCCCAGCACCTTAAAACTGTGCCCTCTTGTGCTAGCCATTTCAGCCCTTGGAAAAAGCCTCTGATTATCCACATGCTCAATGCCTCTCATCATCTTATACACCTCTATCAGGTCACCTCTCATTCTCCGTTGCTCCAAGGAGAAAAGGCCAAGTTCACGCAACCTAGTCTCATAAGGCATTTACTGGAATTGTGCAAAGAAGGCGGCACTTAGGAGGGTTATTAGCACCCAACAGTGACTCCTTTGCTTGCATCTTTGGAAACAGCTCTATTTCCATCGTTAATATCTGTATTTTTCTCTTTCAGGGTTCTTTTGTAAACCCTGACCTGGAGTCACTCGCTGACTCGCTCTTGGAGTTCCATAACTGGCTGTTGTTCAGCATGCCAAAGGCTCAGCCTAGGAGTCCAGCTCGAATTCAGAAGCCTAGGATCTCGGGACCCTGGAGACGGGCGGATCAAGGGTCGGTATCACAACAGGAGACCCATGTGTCGTCGGGGGAGTCAGGATATCTGCTGTGTGCCTGGAGACCTGGGAGCTTTGCGATCTTCAGGCATAGAGCTCAAAAAAAATGATGTAACGGGCTTTTAACATCGTAAACCAGTGAGTTGTTTGTTACGTCTCCCCACTTGCTGGGAAACCGGAGACACCTCCTTCTCTTTTACTAGGGAGAGAGAGAACCTGCAGTATGTCAAATACCGGGTGAAACACAAAGTCTTTGGGGTAATTGCGAGTCTGTGTCTTTGCTGTTGCTTTGCTCACACTTGAGTGCTCGGTGGCGGTTCCGATGCTTTCTTTTCTTTGCTAGTGGGGGGGTGGGATCATTGCTCACTGCTGCTTACGCGCGGGGGGGTGACTTTGGGGTTCTAACATTTAACTGTCGTTCATTCTTTGGGGGTACTCTTCTGTTTTTGTGGATGGATGCGAAGAAAAAGCATTTCAAGATGTATATTGTATACATTTCTCTGACATTAAATTGGACCTTTGAACATTTGAATCTTGAATTTAGAAGAATGAGGGGTGAACTTATTGAAACCTATCAAATGTTGAAAGGCCTCAGTAGAATGGATGTAGGGAGATGTTTCCTATGGTGAGGGAGTCTAAGACCAGAGGACACAGCTCAGGATAGAGGGGTGTTCTTTTAGAATAGAGATGAGGAGGAATTTCTTTAGCCAGAGAACTGTGGTGAATCTGTGGAATACAATGCCACAGGCAGCAGTGGAGGCAAATTCTTTGGGTATAACTGAAGGCAGAGATTGAAAAATCCTTGATTGGTAAGGGCATGAAGGGATATGGGGAGAAGGCATGAGACAGAGGCTGAGAGGAAAAATGGATCAGCCATGATGATTTGCAGAGCAACTAGATGAGCCAAATGCCCTAATTCTGCGTCTCTATCTTATTGTGTTAAGGAGTTATGGTTTTTATAATGACGTTGACGATAAGGTTACCCGTTAGTCTCCTACGCTGGAGGAATAAAGTCCTAGTCTGTCCAACATCTTCCTATAATTGAGGCCATTGAGTCCTAGAAACTCTCTTGTAAATCTGCACACTTTCTAGTTTCATAGCATCCTTCCTATTGCGACCAAACTTGTGCACAATATTTCAGCTGTAGTCTCACCAATGTCTTCACCACTCTAAATCCCCTCTAGAGTAGATGAGTAGAGAGTCTTGAGAACATGGGAACAACTTCCCCCAGAGCTTAATGAGGCCCTCTACTGGTCCAGGTCAGCCATGAACGTTTCATCCTATAGCTGCCTACGTTGTTGCTGTCAGTCCATACACAATCCAGGGCTGTACAGAATGGAGGGCAAACTGTTGCCCATGCAGCAAGCTCCCACTCTTAACACAGCTGATGAACCAAAAGGAACGGCAGAGACTAATACAGTTCCGTACTAGTGACATCGCAGGAGTTGCGAGTCGAGATTGAACTCAACATAGGACTGACTTAGTGTCTCCAGCTCCTGACTTTTCCTTGGGGTTTACCCCCAAAGCCTTCCCATAAGTGGGTGTAGCTGCAAGGCAGCAGAGATTTGAGATCAGAGATTTCCTACTCAAAGATGAGCTGCCAGCCACGGCTGATGAGCCCCATCTGCCCAAAGTAATTGGTTTAAAGGCACCAGTAACCTACCTTTGCACTTACTCCTGTCGGTAGAAATGATTCCACCGGTCTTCATAGCTAAGCCACATGTGAAGACCAGGAGCTGAACTTGGTTGTCAGAGGCTACTCGAGATGCACACAATCGGGAGCATTTAATAGGTAGTGAGCGCTTATCCCCACTACCCCACAAACCCCCAGCCATGACATCCTTAAGGAACCTCAAAGCTAAGGGCTGCTCTAACAGTGAACATATTCAAGAATGGAGTCAAGAAAGATTGTGGAAATTACAGAGGTTCCTCCCTTCTGTCAACAACAGGCAAACTGAATGCACGTATCCTTACTGATGCTGGAGAAGAAGTTCTCCCTGAATTGCAGTGTGGTTTGCACCCATCTAAAAATACTGCAGACGTGATCTTCACAGCATGCCAATTACAGGAAAAACTCCATGAACAAAGGCAATCCTTATACTTGGCTTTCAAGGATTTGACAAAGGTGTTTGATACGGCAGAGCGCCAAACTCTCTGCTGTACTGTATACTATCAAGACGTGGCAGTCCTGACAAGTACTTTTGAATTCTGAGGCTCTTGCACAACTACATATCAAATAAATGAAGGCACACACTAGCAGGTGAAGTTAACATGTATATTCACTTTGCAGAGAGAGCAACTAATCAATGTGCATGGGTAAATAATCAGTCAATAATTAGTGCTAAGGGGCGTCCTTGCACTAAAAGAAATAGATCGGTACGCTACATGCATGACAGCACGTCAGCCACGGCACTCAGCAACAGCGGGGCTGAATCACCCTTCACTGTCAGGACGGGGGTCAAACAGGGCTGAGTTACTGCGCCCAGCCTATTTGCCATCTTTATTGCTTCTGTCCTTCTTCTTTTTGGCCAAGACTTGCCACAGGGGATACTAATCGTGTATAGGATGGACAATAGGCTTTTTCAACCTCAACTGGTTCAAGTCAAGAACAAGTGGAGTATGGTTGGATGGGTGTGTAGGTGGAAATGTGGCGATTATAATCTCGTAACATTACCGTAATTGAGTAGTGGTTTGATATGGATTCAGTGGGCCGAGGGGACTGTTTCCATGCTGTGTGAGTCCTTGACTCAAGGGCATTTTTTTTCTCAAGTATCCTACATACTATCAAGCAAAATCCTTCTCCTGAAACAATTCTGACCCATGCTGTTGTTCACACATCCTTAGGTTTATTTTTAATTTTACTTTGAGATACAGAATGGTAACAGGCCCTCCCGGCCCAATGAATCCATGCTGTCTAATTGCATCCACGTGACCAATTAACATTTTGACCTGTACGTCTCTGGAATATGGGAGGAAGCTGGCGCACCCAGAGGAAACCCAGGCAGTCATAGGGTGAATGTAAAGTACTGCTTACAGACAGTGGTGGGAATTGAATCCTGTTCACTGATCACTGGTGCTGTAAAGTGCTGTCTAGACAGCTATGCTACTCTGCTGCCAGGCTGCATTGGCTGTTAAAGCAAATGATGCATTTTACTGTATGTTTCAATGTAGATGTGGCTGCTGGATCGCTTCTCGGCCTTTTGGCTAAGATCAAGTGTAGTTTCCCTTGGGATACGCGACGATCAGAAGGCGGAGAAGGTTTTTTCACTGACGCAGGGGTGGATCCTAATGCTGATTGGCTCCCAATCTAACACCCCTTTCCAGCGACGACGACGACAGTGGTGAAGAGGATGGCTGAAGACAACAGCGCATCGGCCCGAGGCCTGGGCATCAAGAACACTGTGGGGCTGACAGTGCGACACCAGAGCGAGGGCAATGGATTCACGAGAGTGTCCTTCATCCAGAAGGTCCTGATGGATTGCTGTGGATTTACGATCTACGACATCTACTGCATCCAGGACTTTGCTGGGTTCTTCGATGTCACCTTCCGACGACCCGCAGGGTGGCAGAAGTTGCTCCAGCTGTTCCAGGAGAAGGGGAGAGAGACGCCGCTGTCGCTGCTGCAAGCACAGCCCCTCTTCGCTGCCACCCAGCAGGAACAGACCACCACCGTGCACGTGTTCAACCCGTACGTGCCGGTGGCCGACGTCCTTACATTCCTCGCTCGGTATGTGGAGAGCGTAGGAGCTTGTCTGGGCGTGGAGGACAGCCTGGAGTGCTGGACAAGCAAACGGCAGGTGAAGGTGAAGCTGAGGGTCGACTCTAACGGCTGCGTCGTCCACCCACCCTCGGTCTTTGCCATCGGAGGGAACCGAGGCTACCTGGTCTACGCCGGGCAGTCCAGGGTGAGCCGCATCTGAGGCAAGGCGGGGCATGTCGCAGCCCAGTGCAGAGCGATAATCTGCAGAAACTGCAAGGTGGAGGGCCACCTCACCAAGGACTGCACGCAGGCCAAGTCCTGCAATCTCTGCGGAGACACCGACCACCTGTACAGGGCCTGTCCGAAACGTGCCGGCACCTATGCACAGGTGACCAGGGGAGGTGCTGGCACTGGAAGGGCCCCGGCAGGATCGGATGTACCCGCCACCCCTGCAGAGGCGACGTCCGAAGCGACAGAAGACGCCAGCAGAGGAGAAGGCGCAGCCACCCCGAGAGCCCCCACCCCATCGCAGACCCTCCAGGACCTGCCACAGGAAAAGGAGGTGGAGTCCATGGAGGAGGGGAGAGCCGAGGGGGAGGAAGGCTGGAGCATTGTGGGCAAATGAAAGAAGGTCCAAAAAGCTCTGGCCAAACGACAGAGGGCAGAACGGAAGGAGCACGTGAAGAGAAGGGCAGGGGACCAAGCAGACCCCAGCAACCCATCCACTTCAGACGAGGAAGGGGTTGGGGGAGGCCAGCAGCAGTCCCAGCAGATGAAGCGGTGGACAGAGCCGGCGGAGGGGAGGAGAGAGAGTGAGGAAAGCCTGCTGGCCTCCCCTCAAGGACAAGCAAAGGAGGCGGAGACCACCAGGGACCCCCAGCTCCGGGAACCCGGGAGCGGAGCCACGTCTGGCGCCTCGCAGCCTGAAGGGGCAGCAGGCCTGGGAGACACCAAGCCCCCAGGCACAGTACAGGACCTGCCACACCCAGGGGAGAATAACCTGCAGTTCCTGAGCCCACAGAAGGTGAAGGACTTCACAGAGGCCATGGGCATGAAGGCTCAGGATTGTGAAGGTAAGGACAGTGTCCTTCTGAATTAAAGACCTTTAAATGGCGGACGTTTCACTGGCATCTGTCAATGTGCTCAGTTTGAAGAGTACCGGGCGATGCGTCAGCACGCTCCAGTACTTGGACTCGGTAAAGGCTGATGTGACCTTCCTCCAGGAGTGTGGACTGCCACACCTCGGCAACTACCGGAGGTGGTCACGTTGGTGGACCTGGGGTTTGTCGGTGTGGTCGGGGGGCAACGACGGTCGCGCTTCCGGCCTGGGGATTCTGCTATGGGGAGGCAACTTCGCAATCACCCAAGTCAAAGAAGTGGTTGCCAGGCGCCTCCTGGTAGCAGACGTCAAATACCAGGGCAATCCGCTCCGGCTGATCAACGTGTACGCGGCTGGCCATCTTCGACCAGCTCTCACTGCTGCTGGTGACGTCCCGGCCGGTCGTTCTGGCCGGAGACTGCAACTCCATCATCGATGCGGCTGGACGATCCGGCAGCGCCGACGGCAGGCTGGACAGTACCTCCAGACTACTGATGGATACAGTACAGACGACCAAGCTGCGCGATGCCTTGGCGACCCCACAGGTGGAGCTCAGCCGCAAGCCACCTGGACACGATCGGGCGGCTCAGCCCGTTCCCAGATCGACTCCCTCTTCCTGTCAGAGTCCCTCACGGTCAGAACCACCGACGTCACGCTGGTGTTCCTCTCTGACCACTGCCTTCTGCGAGCCACCTGGACACGATCGGGCGGCTCAGCTCGATCCTGGATCAACTCCCTCTTCCTGTCAGAGCCCCTCACGGTCAGATCCACCGACGTCACGCCGGTGTTCCTCTCTGACCACTGCCTCCTGCGAGCCACCTGCCACCTGCGGGAGGACCGGAAGGCAGGGAGGGGGACGTGGAAGCTGAACGTCAAGCTGCTGACCCCAGAGAACATCGAGGAACTAGAGAAGGAGTACACGGGTTGGAGAACCTTGAAAGCCTTCTTTGATTCCCTGGTTCACTGGTGGGAAGCCACCAAGGAGAACATCAAGAGGTTCTTCATCTGCAAGGGCATCCAGAGAGCAAGGCAGGGGCAGAGGGAACAGCGTAATCTCCAGACAGACATACTGAGGATCTGCAGGTCCTTCCATGCCGGTCTGTACGGAGAAAAGGCCACAGACTCCACAGCCTCCCACAGCTTCCTGTTGTCTATCACGCAGGTCTTAGACGACGGCAAGCGGGAGAGTCTGGAGCAGCCACTGACCCTGGACGAGCTGACTGGCTCCGTCCGTTCCTTTGAGTCGGGTAAGACTCCCGGAAGTGATGGCTTACTGGTCGAGTTGTATTCGGCTCTGTGGGACCGGATGGGCCCCAACCTGCTGGAAGTGTACAACGCTACGCTCCTGGCAGGCAGCATGTCAGAATCCATGCGGAAGGCCATCATCACCCTCATCTACAAGCAGAAGGGGCAGAGGGAAGACATTAGGAATTGGAGGCCCATCTCACTCCTGAATGTGGACTACAAGATCCTGTCCAAGGCTATCGCCAACAGGGTTGAGTCTGCACTGGAGCAGGTGATCCACCCGGACCAAACCTGTGCTGTACCGGGCAGGAAGATCTCAGACAGCCTCGCGCTGCTGAGGGACACCATCGCCTATGTGCAGGACAGGGGGGGTGGATGCCTGCCTGGTTAGCTTGGACCAGGAGAAAGCCTTCGACAGTATATCACACACGTACATGGCGGATGTACTCTCCAAAATGGGATTTGGGGAGGGAATCCGGAATTGGATCAGACTGCTCTACACGGACATCTGTAGCACAGTCCAGGTCAACGGGTGGGAGACAGACAGCTTCCCCATCAGGTCTGGAGTCAGGCAGGGCTGCCCTCTCTCCCCTGTCTTGTTCGTGTGCTGCATAGAACCCTTTGCTGAGGCCATCAGAAGGGATGGGGGCATAAGAGGGGTGACGCTGCCAGGCAGCGGAGGGACACAAGTGAAAACCTCCCTGTACATGAACGACGTCACCATCTTCTGCAGGCTGATCAGCATCTGCGAACAGTTCGAGCAGGCGTTGGGGGCCAGGGTCAACCGCACGAAGAGCGAAGTCATGCTCTTCGGCAACTGGCCCGACCGATCCAGCGTCCCCTTCACCATCAGGTCTGATCACCTGAAGGTGTTGGGGATCTGGTTCGGAGGGGCAGAGCCGTGCAACAAGAACTGGCAGGAGCAGACTGCCAAGGTGAAACAGAAACTGGGGCTGTGGGCAGGGTGCTCCCTATCGATAGCGGGCAAGAACCTGCTCATCAGGTGTGAGGTGCTCTCAGGGCTGCTGTACTTGGCGCAGGTGTGGCCAGTCCCCCGCTCCTTCAGCTCAGAAATCACCCGAGCCATCTTCAGATTCGTCTGGGGATCCAAGATGGAGTGGGTCAGATGGACCACCATGCACAAGTCCCTGGACAACAGGGACAAAAACGTCCCCAATGTCGCTCTCACCCTGATGGCCAACTTCGTGTGTGGCTGCATCAGGTTGTGTGTGGATCCCAGGTATGTGGGCACCAAGTACCACTACGTGCCCAGGTTCTACCTGTCGCCCTGGCTACGAAGGATGGGTCTGGCCCCTTTCCCACGCAACACCCCTGTCAGCTGGTCGTTGCCGCCATACCTGTCCTTTGTAGAGAAGTTCTTTCAGGTCAATGCTTTTGACCACAGGGCCATCAGGCAGTGGTCAGCACGTAAGGTCCTGCAGGCACTGCAGGAGAAGGACATGATGGACACAGTGGGGTGGTTCCCTGAGCAGACTGTCCAGTTCATCTGGCAAAATGCCTCATCGCCAGACCTCACCAACAGGCACCAAGACCTCGACTGGCTGGCGGTGAGAGGGGCCCTCCCAGTCCGATCCCTCCTGTACGCCCGGAACGTCGTCCCCACATCCCTCTGCCCACGGGAGGACTGCAGAGAGGAGGAGTCGGTGACCCCTCTCTTTGCACACTGTGGGTTTGCGGAGAAGGTGTGGAGGAGGATGGAAGGGGCTGTGTCGAGGTTCATCCCCAGCAACTGCGTGACAGAGGACTCTCCGATCTACGGGCTGTTCCCGGGGACGCACACCGAGACCAACATCCAGTGCTGCTGGCAGATCATCAACTCGGTGAAAGACGCTCTTTGGTTGGCCCGAAACTTGATGGTCTACCAGCACATTGAGATGTCCATGGGAGAATGCTGCCGACTGGCACATTCTCGGCAGCAGGAGTACGTGCTGAGGGACGCACTCAAACTCGGTGCAGCCACCACAAGGGCTCGATGAGGAAGGACCACCATTTGGGGTTCTTCTCCCATGGGAGTGGGAGAGGTTGGATGGCAGGGAGAATACCCCTCAACTATGGTTATATTGTACAATATGAACCAGTAGAGTGCCACATGAGTAGCTGAAGTCTTTGAAACTGTATAGAATGTAATGGTAATGTCTGTAAAGAATTTAGAGTTATTGAATGGTTTATTGTAAATAATTTTATTGTGAATAAGTATATTTTGGTAATAAAAAAAGTGATAAATCTGAATCTGTTGAGAGATCTTACTTTTTTCCTCACTGGCTCTAGAGTCACTACCAAAAGAAGTGAACTGAATGTCCACTGGAGTCTTGTAAAGCCATGAGCAAAGTGGAAGTGTGACCCTCATCCTGGGATTCAGACCGAGGAAACTGAAGCAAAGGTCACTCTTACCTGTCATTGGTTCTATCATCTCATTCCAGGAAAGGTGGAATAACTTCCAGTTCATCATAAAGCATTTAGCAATCTCTGAAGTGCAGTCCCTGCTGCAATGTAGGAAACATAGCAACAACTTGGGCACGGTAAACTCCCACAAACCTTGCATATTCAGTGGTCACTTTATCAGGCACCTCTTGTATCTAATAAAGTGGCCACTGAGTGTACATTTGTGGTCTTCTGGTGCTGTAGCCCATCCACTTCAAGGTTCGACGTGTTGTGCGTTCAGAGATGCTCTTCTTCACACCACTGTTTCGTTGCATGTTTATTTGAGTTATCATCACCTTCCGATCAGCTTAAAGCAGTCTGGCCATTCTCCTCTGATCTCTCTCATTAATAAGAACTGCCACTCACTACCAGATGTTTCTTGGACCATTCTCTGTAAACTCTAGTGAGAGTTGTGTGTGAAAATCCCAGGAGATCAACAGTTTCTGAGAAACTCAAACTACTCTGCCTGGCACCAACAATCATTGCACAGTCAAATCATAAATAAGAGAAAATCTGCAGATGCTGAAAATCCAAGCAACACACACAAAATGCAGGAGAAACTCACTGGGCTGGACAAGAGTACAGTCAATGTTTTGGGCCAAGACCCTTCATCAGGACAGGAGAAATAAACTCTGACTCCTCATCTGTTTTTCTCCAGTCCAGTCTTGGTCTGAAACATCAACTGTACTCTTTCTGCCTGACCTGTTGAACTCCTCCTGCATTTTCCCTTCTGCCACCACCCTCATCCATCTGACAGAACTGGTCCTCACCCTCAACATTTTTTTGTTTGGTGCCTCCCACTTCCTCCAAACTTGAGTGGTAGCCATGGACACATACATGGGCCCCAGCAACACCTGCCTCTTTGTTGGCTATGCAGAATATTCCAAGTTTGAAGCCTTCTGTGGTAATACCCCCTAATTCTTCCTCCGCTACATTAATGACTGCATTGGTTGACCTCATCAATCTTAGCAACTTTGCCTGAAACTTCCACCCTGCCCTTAAATTCACTTGGTCCATCTCTGACACCTCG
Source organism: Hemitrygon akajei (assembly GCF_048418815.1). Classification (NCBI taxonomy): domain Eukaryota; kingdom Metazoa; phylum Chordata; class Chondrichthyes; order Myliobatiformes; family Dasyatidae; genus Hemitrygon; species Hemitrygon akajei. The sequence continues at coordinate 20,144,236 of NC_133127.1, forward strand.
CTCCACTTTCTCCATTTCTCCTTCTCCAGCTCTGGAAACAAACTGTCAATTGACATCTTTTATAAACCTACTGATTCCTATGGTTATCTTCCCACCCTATCTCCTCTGAAAAGACTATTCCCTTTTCTCAGTTCCTTCATCACCACCACATCTGTTGCCAGGACACGTTTTCCATGTCAGGGTGTTCTTCTTCTTCAAAGAACGTGGTTTCCCTCCCTCCACTATTGAGGCTGCCTTCACCCACATCTTCTCCATTTCACAAACATCAGCGCTCACCCCATCTTGATGCCGCTTTAACAGTGATAGAGTTCCTATCGTCCTTACCTACCACCCCATCAGCCTCCTCATCCAACACATCGCCCTTTGCAAATTCTGCCATTTCCAAGGTGATCTACCACTAAGTATATCTTTATCTCCCCCACTACCCACAATTCCCTTATCCATTCTTCCCTCCTGGCACTTATCCCTGAAAGTGGCCTGAGCGCTACACTTGCCCACACACCTCTTCCCTCATCTCCATTCAAGGCTCTAAACAGTCCTTCCAGGTGAGGCAACACTTCACCTGTATAACTGTTGGGATTGCCTATTGTGGCTAGTGCTCCTGATGTGGCCTCCGCTACATTGGTGAAACCCATTGTGAGTTGGGGGCCGCTTCGTCAACCATCTCCATGCCATCTGGCAAAAACAAAACTTCCTGTTGGCCAAACATTTTAATTCTGATTCCCATTCTGACATGTTGGTCCATGACCTCCTCTTGTGCCATGATGAGGCTACCCTCAGGGTGAAGGAGCAATGCCATATATTCTGTCTGAGTAGCAATGGCATGAATATCGATTACTGCTTCCAATAAACAAAAAGTTTCACTCCCCCTCCCCTCTTCTTCTGATTCCTACTCTGGCCTCTTACCTTTTCTCAACTGCCTATCACCTCTCCCTGGGTTTCTCCTCTTTCCCTTTCCCTATGGTCCACTCTCCTCTCCTATCAGATTCCTTCTTCTCCAGATCTTTATCTGTCCCACCCACCTGATTTCACCTATCTATCACCTTCTAGTTAGCCTCCTTCCCCTCCTGCCACTCTTTTATTCTGGCATCTCCACCTTCCTTCTCAGTCCTGAAGAAGGGTCTCAGCTATTTATTCATTTCCACAGATGCTGCCTGACCTGTTGAGTTCCTCCAGCATTTTGTTTGCGTTGCTTTGGATTTCCAGCAACTGCAGAATTTTGCATGTTCATGATTAAATGAACCTCTTGACTATGTCTGCATGCATTTATCCATTGGGTTGCTGCCACATGATTGGCCTATGAGATATTTGCATTAACGAGAATTTATACCTAATAAAGTGGCCACCGAGTGCAATCTGCTAAAACATAGATACACAAATTTATTGGGAAAGAATATTCTTAGAATAAAGGGAAAAAAAGCATCCTGTCCCTCGAGACTATTCCATTATTCAATGAGATCTTCATCTTAAGCAGGTTTGTAGGACATGAATGTCTGTTGACATGAATTTCCTTGAATATTGAGAAGCATTTGAATCCTTGATTCCTTGTTCCATCTTTACATGGATGAAACAAGCTTCTTATTTGAAAGATGTTAGTGGTTGCCACATGCATGCAACCACTAAAAAGCTATAGTTATATTTCTTGTACCAGAAGCTTGAGCTTATGATCAAACCTCAAAATTCAAAGTACTTTTTATATATATTTTATATGCACTATCTGCCATCATGGAATTTGGTTTCGTACTGACAGAAGGATGCACAAACTTCTCCCAGAGGATACCGGAACTGAACTGTGAACTCTGATTCTCCAAGCTTTAATAATGTTGTGCTAACCACTACACTGCCCTTATTATCAAAGTGCATACTATATATGTCACCTTGAGATTCACCTTCTTGTGGGCATTTACAGGTAAATAAAGAAATACAATAGCATTTATGGAAAACTATACATAACAAAGGCGACAAATCATGCAAATAATAAATAATTAAATGTAAATAAATAACGCTGAGCACATACAATAGAAATTCTGTAGATGCTGGAAATCCAAGCAACACACACAGAATGCTGGAGGAACTCAGCAGGCCAGGCAGCATCTATGGAAAAGACTAAACTGTTGATGTTTTGGGCCGAAACCCTTCATCAGGACTGAAATAATGCCGAGGACATGGGTTGAAGATTCCTTGAAATTGAGTCGTGTAGGCTGTGGAGTCACTTCAGTGTTGAGGTGAGTAAAGTTATACACTCTGGTTCAACAGCCCAAAGATTGTAGTGTAATATTTGTTCCTGAACCTGGTGGTGTGGGACCTCAGTCTCTTGTACCTCCTGTCCAATGGTAGTAGTGAGAAGATGGCATAGTCTTGCTGATGGATGCTGCTTTCTTGTGTCAGCGCTCCTCGTAAACATGCTCAATGATGGAGACGTCAATCAGTATGAAACCAAGTACCAGCATAGGAAATGGTGCATTTAAATTCAGATCATAAATAAGAAATAGAAACAGGAGTCAGCTATTTGGTTCCTTATTCCTGTCTCTCCATTCGATAAAATTATGACAGATCTTTTACCTCAGCTCTACTTTGCTCCCTATTCCCACGTTTCCTTAATGTCCAAAAAAAAATCTGTTTTGAATATAGTCGGTGATTGAGCCTTCACAGTTCTCTCTGGTTGAGAATTTGAAAGGTTCACCTCTGGATAGAGAAATATTTTTCTCATCCTAGTTCTGAGTGACTGCTGTTTTGAGACATCCTAGTCAGGGGAAATAAACTCCACGTCTATCCTGTCAATCCCCATGTGAATTTTAAGCATGTGAATCAAAGTACTTATTCTTCTAATTTATACAGGGTAAAGTTCAAGTCTGCTTAATCTCTCCTCATATGACAAAGACAGCAGAAATCAACCCAGTACTCCCTCTCCCAGACACAAATTGGTAAATTGGTTTATTATTGTCACATGTACTGAGGTGTAATGAGAAACTTGTCTTGCATAACTTTCATACAGATCAATTCGCTGCCACAGAGCATTAAGGTCATACAAGGTAAAAGAATAACAGAGTGTAGAATGATGTGTTTTGGTTTCAGAGAAAGTGGATCTGCAAGTAGACAATAAGGTGGAAGGTTATGGAGAGGTCAACTGAGGTCAAGAGTCCATCTTATTGTACTAGATAAAAATTCAATTTCCGTGTAACGGCAGGGTGGTATCTGTCCTTCAGCCAGGTGGTACATGCTTTCAGGTGTTTGTATCTTCTGCCCAATGGGGGGTGGGCAGGGTGTGGTCAGAGAAGATAGAATGTCAAGTGTGGGTGGGGTTCTTGGTTATGATAACTGTTCATCCAAAGTATAGACAGAATCTATGGAAGGGAGATGATTTCCATGATATGCTGAATTGTGTCCACAACTCTTTGTAGCTTCGTGCAGCCACGGGCAGAGCAATCTGTGACACATCGAGATAGGATGCTTTCTACGGTGCATCAATAGATGTTTGTGAGGGTCAAAGGGAACATGCCAAATCTATTTAGCCTCCTCAGGAAGTAAAGGCATTGGTGAGCTTTCTTGACTGTGGAGTAAACATGGTTGTGTCAGGACAGGCGGTTGGTGATGTTCAATCCCCAAAACGTGAAACTCTCAACTCCTGAACTCAGTGACCAGATATTATGTTTTATTGGCATTGAGAGAAAGGTTGTTGCTATGACACCGTGTCACTAGGCTCTCTTTATCTTTTCTGTTCCCCAACTCATCAGTATTTAAGATGTTGTCCACTACAGAGTGGTATCTATGCACCTGTTTAGTGTTTGAACAGAATCTGGCCATGCCATGTAGTTTTAAGTGGACAGGAGGCAGAGGACACTACCTAGTGAGGCACCAGTGTTGAGGATAATCTTGGTGGAGGTGTTGCAACCTTTCCTTATTGATTGAGATCTTTTGGTCAGGAAGTCGAGGATTCAGGTGCAAAGGGAGGTGTTGAGTAGCAGATTTAGGAATTTGGAGATGAGTTTGCTTGGAATTATAGGATTGCAGTGGGGCTGTATTCAATAAAAAAAAAAGTCCAATATAGGCTTCTTTACTATCCAGAGTGTCCAAAGATGAGAATAGGGGCAGGAAGGTACCATCAGCTGTGGAATTTTTTCTGTGGTAGGAGAATTATAGTGGGTCAAGGTTGCTTGGGCGGTTGAAATTAATGCATGCCATGATCAGCTTCTCTAAGCATTTCATGATGGTGGATGCTAGAGCTACAGACGACATTATTAAGTCATATTACCTTGTTTTTCTTAGATACTGGGATGATGGTGGTCTTCCTAAAGCAAGGGGGAGCTTCAGGTTGAAGCATGGAGATGTTAAAAATGCCTGCAATTACCCCCAGCAGCCGATCCACACAAGATCTAAGGACACGGCCATCAACACCATCAGAGCTAGATGCTTTATGTGGTCTTAACAACTGTAGAAGAAGATTTCTGGAATTAAATAAATCTAGATCTCTAGGTCAAATGCTCAGTTAAAAGGAAGGGCCGCTGGCTGAATACATTGACTATTTTCTCTTTCCACAGATATTGTTGACTGGCTGAGTTTGTCCGGCAATTCTGTTCTAACAAGAGAGGGTCAGACCACTTCACCTTGGCATTCAACAGCAGAACCATCTTTGGAACATCAACATGCTGGTGACCAAGATCAGATACATTGAGTCCTTGGGTCACAATAAGTGAGCAGAGTTCAGATATCCTGTGATTCATTTTCTGACAACTCATTTACCGTTTACAAAACACATCAGATATGTGATGGAATACTGCTCCAACAACACTTAAGATGCCTGAAAGTATCTGGACAAAATGGTCAATTGATTGGAAACCCAACATCTACAGTAAACATTTGTTTCCCCTTCCAAAAGTGTAACTATCCCAACACACAAGCGCATTGATTATCTGATGTTTTCTTTGAACAGATTCCATGGTGTTTCTTTGGCTCGTGGCTGAATCCATGAAGACAAATCTCAGTGCTGTATACTGCATACATACCATGATAATAAATGTACTTTGAAACTTTGAATCCTTTGTTAGGAAGGACCTCCCAAAACACGTGACTTGTCCACCGAGAAAAAAAAAGTGTAACAGAAGTGAACATTACCACCTAACAGTTCTCCCCCCAGTCACACACTGCTTGGTTAAAACTTGGGAGTATGACACTTCATGGTTATTCACCTAGGATTTAAGGGAATAATTTAGCACATCATGGAAACCCACCTGCCCTCCATGGACTTTGCCCGTATTTCCCATTGTCTGCCGTTACTGGACTATTGAATGGTTCCCTAGAGCAATCAGATGGACTCTTGACCTCACAAACTTTCTCGTTATCACCATGTACCTTTTTGTTTGCCAGCAATACACTTTCTCCATTGCGGTTACACGTTATTGCTGTTGTTTTACCGGGTACTACCTCAATGCATTGTGTAATGATCTAATCCGTACGAACAGTTAGCAAGACAACCAGTTCACTATAGCTTGGTACACGCGACAATAATAAACCAATCCGAATTTCAATTACAGGCAAAAATTAGATTGGCTGGCCCTTTGCACCTTGGAACGTGGGAGACTTAGAGGTGAGGGGTGATCCCATAGATCAGGGGTGGCCAAACTTACTTAATGTAAGAGCCACATACGATTAACTTCAGATGTTTGAGAGCCGCAAAACATGAACAAAATTTGCACACACGCTTTTATTGTTGCATACACATTTTGTTACAAAAATTTTATATAAATGTTAAGAAATACATGTACGCAATAATATTTATTCATGCATGTAGTTTTTTAAACTGTTAATTTGTATTAGTTTCAGTAATCATAATGTACATATATACCAAATGTTTTCAAAATCTCGACGGATGATTGTTTTAACTATATTGAGTGTATTTAATACAGTGATGAACTAAGGGAACATCTAAGAAAAATTGCAAATTTGCATTCAGTAACATAAGATTAGACCGCCAAAAATAAAAATAAAAGGGAAAAAAAACTGAGATATTTTTATTGATATTTATTTGTCTAAATAAATATCTGGTCAAAACATGGAGGAAAATATGTTAAAAAAAAGCAAACCAATAATATTAGAGATATTTTAATCAGATACCACCTTACAAGATTACAGTCTTAACATAATATTTAGATAATATTTGGCTTTTTAGAGATGATTTTAACACAGTTAATTTGTTTTTCCGTAATTCAGATTTACGTGGATAATCAGCCGAAAAGTTTTTGTGATTTGTTTCATAGTGGCGTTTCAAATTACTGGCTTTGTAATGACTGATTGACACATTGCAGATAAAACACAAAGGTTTACCTACTTTAACAGTGAATGCGAAATCTTCCTCCCACTGTGGCTTAAAATGTCTGTTTTCATCTTCATATTTTCATTTCTTACAATTTGATGACGCTATCTTCCTTCACAAAATTTTCACAGACACTTGTAAACAAAACTTGTATCTGCAGTGTACCAAGTAGGTCTGCACAATTCAGCGTCCTGTGTTACACTGCGTTAATGTACACGACGTGAGTGAGGTCGGGCCTAGACTCACTAACACCTTGAGCGCCAAATGATGTAGATTTACGTCTGCGCTACTTTCGCTTTCAGCTCCCAACGACGTAGATCTATGTCGTATATTTTGAAACTTGCGCCTCTGTCTTCAAGCTGTCTTCAGCACCACGTAGCGATTCTCACCAACTCTTGAGCGATGGAATTAGGTCTCAAGGGGTTTCCTGGGGTTCTATTTATCGCCAAAATGCTTTCTCATTCATTTCTATGCAATGGCAGCACCTGGTGAAAAGAAGGTCAACCAACATATTTCCATGAGCCGCACATTGAATGCCAAAAGAGCTGCATGTGGCTCACAAGCCGCAGTTTGGCCACCCCTGCCATAAGTGTATATAAAATCATGAGGTGTATAGACTGGTTGAGCAGTATCTTTCCCAGAGTTCAGGAATCAAAAGCTAGAGGACATAGCTTTAATGTTTGGGGTGAAAGATAAAAACTTGAGGGGATTTTTTTAACACAGTGGATGATAGGTATGTGGAAACAATGTTAGAAGAAGTGGTTGAGGCAGGTGCGTCAATACAGGCATATTTTTAATACTTTTAATACAGGTGTATGGATGACAAGAGTTTAGAGGGCTGTAGGCCAAACACTGAGAAGTGGGACTAGTTTGAACATACATCTTGCTTGGCATGGACACATATGGGCCCCAAAGGCCTTTTAACAGATCAAAATTCTATGACTCTACAACAGGCTGCAGAGGTTGAAATTGGTGATTCGCAAGAACAAATGGGAAAGGGAAATTAATAGTCAAACCACTTATTAATTCAAAACTCTAGGTTACACACATGTGTGATTATACTTTGTGTCTTGGTATGTTCACCCCTGCTGAACAAGTCAGACTAAGAGTGGCCCACCAGTCCTCCAGGTTGGGGTGTTCATCTCGGGGCTAACAAACCCCATCAGGGCAAACAAAACTGTTATAGAAACGGCAATGAAGAATCCTTCTACATCTGAGTGTGACAGGATTCCCAAGTCTCCACACAGGACTTGCATGGCTGCCAGAAGTGAAAATCGAGGAAACTACTGGCATGTTGAAGGAAGCCCTGAACACTGCCAGAGATGAAAAAGCTTCATTGCTAGCCTAAATGCCAGTAGCACAATGGGCAGTAAGTACGGTAAGTATGATCCCATGGTATGTATGAAAGGTTTAATAGAATTTGGTGATGTTTACGAATCTCTCCCTTTCTCATTCTTAATGGCCAACCACATAGGTGTAGGCCAATTTAATAATTTATAAAATCTCGATAGTTGCCCATTAAAAGTGAAAAAGCCTGGCCTTTGATACTGAAGTCATTCATCATTAACAAGGCTCTATCTTTGCAAAGTTCTGCTACATCTAAATGCCTCCCTCATGCAGTAAGTGCAGAGATTAAATTCTACGTGTTCTACAGAGAGTTATAAGAACAATATCTCACAAAGCTTGATGCCACCCTGCTGTTACCTGCGGTGTGTCTGCAATAGTTGCGAATATTTTACATTCCGAATGGGAGCGACAAAGGTCAACATGAAATACAACTCCAGACCAACAGTAAATAAAATGTCAAGGTCATAGGATCGCATTGGGAGATGTATGCAGGAATTTAAATTTGGACACTTACAGAGGAGCATGTTAAATATGCAGAGAATACAAATGCTGCCACTCAGGTCCAGTCAACACACACAAAATGCTGAAGGAACTCAGCAGGCCAGGCAGTATCTATAGAATAAAGTACAGATGACGTTTTGGGCCGAAACCTTTCAGCATGACAGCTCCTGTGATTGAATTAGAACATAAAACATAGACTATGGAATAGTACAGTACAGACCCTTCAGCATGCAATGTTGTGGTGACCTTTTAACCTGCTCCAAGATCACTCAAATCCTTCCCTCCTACATATCCCTCCATTTTCCCTTCATACATGTGCCCATTTAACAGTCTTTAAATGCTAAACACAAAAACGTCTGCAGATGTTGGAAGTCCAAAGCAACACAGACAAAACGCTGGAGGAACTCAGCAGCTAAGCCAGCATCTAGGGAAATGAATAAACAGTCAACGTATCAGGCCAAGACTCTTCTCCAAGACTGAAAAGGAAGGGGGACGATGCCAGAATAAAAAGGTGGGGGGAGGGGAAGGAGTATATAGCTAGAAGTTGATAGATGGGTGGGAACGATAAAGAGCTGGAAAGGAAGGAGTCTGATAGGAGAGGAGAGTGGGCCATGGGAGAAAGGGAAGAAGGGGGGCACCCAAGGGGAGGTGATAGGCAGGTGAGAGGAGGTATGAGGCCAGAGTGGGAACAGAAGAGGGGAAGGGGAGGAAAAATAGTTTTAACTGGAAGGAGAAATCAATATTTCTAAAATCTCAGCCATCACACCCAACAAGTGTGTTCCAGACACATACCACTCCCTGCGTAAAACATTCTACCTCTGATATCTCCCCTAAACTTTCCTCCACTCACCTTAAAAGGATGCCCTCTAACGCTGGCCATTTAGGCAATGGCTGTCCACTCTATTTGTGGCTTGCATCATCTTGTATACCTGTTTCACTCCAAAGAGAATACCCCTAGCTTGCTCAACCTTTCCTCAAAATACACACACTTTAATCCAGGCAGCATCCTGTTAAATTTCTGCACCCTCTCTAAAGCTTCCACATCTTTCCTATAATGACACGGCCAGAACTAAATACAATTCTCCATGTGTGGTCTAACTAGAACAGTATGGAATGCAGCATTAACTCATGGCTCTTCATCTCAACGTACCAACTAATGTTACTTCAATCTGACAGCCAGTGCTGTCTATGTGAAGTTTTGTTTCTGACCATGCAGGTTTCCTCTGTGTGTTACGGTTTCCTCCCACATGCTGGAGGAAGTTCTGATGAAGGGTCTCGGCCCAAAATGTCAGCTCTTTGTTCCTCCATACACTATGTGTGTGTTGTTTTGGATTTTCAGCATCTTCAGAATCGCTTGTGTTTATGCATTGAGTTGGTAGGTTAATTGGCAACCGTAAATTTTCCTTGTGCAAGTGTGGGGTAGAATCTAAGGGTTACAAATTAGGAATGTGTTTAGAGTAAGATTCGTGCAAAAAACAGGTACTTGAATTTAGTGGACTGAAGAGTTTGTTTTCTTGCTGTAGCTGTCAATGACTGATCTGGAATAACTTTACACATACTTGCCTATGTATGTGTCCTTAGAGCAAACGTAGAGCATGGAAGCCTACAGCAGAGAAAGAGAACCTGTAGCCCTCAATGTCTATGCCAACCATGAGGCCAGTACAGACTAATTCCATCTGATGTCACAAAATGGCAGCCCGCGCAGTCGGAGTGGTTACTCTGGCTTCAATCAATGGTGAAGTTTACTGTCCTGTTCATCATTTCTATGATAAAACAGACTGCTGATTATAAAGAACAGTAAAATCTGCAATTCTGCCTCACTAGCAAGCGGGATAATGAAGTTGCCGTGCAGTTATAGGCTACTGTATAGAGCGAACCCTCGCACTGCGTTGTAGCCTGCTACAGCTACTCAGGGAACCGGCCGCCAGGAGCGGTGTGCAAGGATGCAGAAGCACGGTAAGTGCGCTGGTACTTGACCGACAGAAAGCGGATCCCTGCCGACTGGCGCTCCAAACAGCTCTGCTCGCAAGAGAATAAGCTGGATTGCCTGTGTCTGCATCTGAACCAGCAGGAGATAAGGGACTGCTGCATGCTCATTCTGACAGAAACATGGCTTCAGCATACCACACAGACTCCAGTCCTCCGATCAGAAGATAACATCCAGGCCCCTATGCAGTGCATGAACATTTGCGGTCAGCCATGGTTTCTGGTTTGCCTGGCAGTGTAGTGTTTAGTCATGTTAATATCCTCAGTGCATTTTCCAATGTAGACGGTCAGCGATCCCTCACATTCATCAATGTGACTTGATGATCATAGGTAGTCACCTCCCCGAATAGTGGAGTGGAGTGGGGAGTGGCATCCCTAGATTTATGCAGCTAAGGAAACCAGGGTCATTATGAAAAAAATTCTTCAAACCATTGATCACTTATTTGTTTAGTTGTGATGTGATCAGCTTTCTAAATCACTGCAGGGTCCTCCTGATTTATAATGGACTCATCGTTGGGTGAGGTGGAATGCACGATGTGATAGTAATTTGGATTAGGTACACCCTTGGAAAAGTTAAGGTGACATACTTATTGTGAGAGCTGTGTTCATTCATGCGTTCAGGAAGGCAAAGCGTGAGCACGCACGGGAAGTTCACAGGCATCTTTGTGACATGAAGGACACGTGGTGTATGTGGCAAGGTATACAAAGCACGACAGATTTCAAGTCCAACCTTTGCGTCGACAACAGTGATTCCTCCCTTCCTAATGGGCTGAATGCCTTTGATGCCAGATTTGATACAGTGACTGATGTGACATCGAGATAAGCTTCCTCCACACCAGTTCTCTCCCCCCCACAACACCCTGTCTGGCCACAGCCAAGGTGAGTAGGATCCTGGCCATGCAAAACTCGCAGGACTGGACAACGTACTGTAGCTGATCAGGTGCTGATGTTCTGTGTGACCCAGCTAAAAGAGGTCTTAATAGACAACTTTAATATCTCTTTGAAGAGTCTGCTGACCCTACATTCTTTAAGGTAGCCATCATCAAGCCAAGAGAGCAACAGTAACTGACTGAAACCATTACTGCCCAGTGAAAATGACTTCAACAGTCATGAAGTGCTTTGAGCGGCTGGTAATGGATCGTATAAAATTCCACCTTCCAGTCTCATTGGACCCTTTCCAAAGTAGTCCACCGATAATGTCGTAGCCTCAGCCCGTCACTCCATCCAGTCCCACCTAGAAAATGATGCCTCATACGCCAGGGTGTTGTTCATCGACTTTAGCTCAGTTTTTAACATGATCATTCCTCAGAGGCTGGTGGGTAAACTGTCCTCGTTGGGACTCAACACCCCTCTCTGTAACTTGATCTTGAACTTCTTGAATGCTAGACCTCAGTGAGTCTGATTTGGCAGCAACATCTCAAGCTCCATCGCGTTGAGCACTGGCGCCTCCCGGAGCTGCGTGCTCAGCCCGCTGCTGTTCTTGCTGCTGACGCACCACTGCACTGACTGACTGCAAACCGCAGGCAACATCAAGTTTGCAGATGATACAGAGGGGAGGTAGAGATGCTTGTCAAATGCTCTGAGAACAAAGACCTGAGTCTCAATGTGGACAAAAGAGATGATTGTGGACTCCAGGAAGGCAAGTCCACCACTCTCCATTGCACATCAAAGGATTTGCCTTGGAGAGAGTGAAGAGGACAAAGTTCCTTGGTGTGCACATAATGAATAATCTAACCTGGACCCACAATGCCTCCTCATTAGTCAAGAAGGCACAGCAGAGTCTACACTTTCTGAGGAGACTGAGGCATGCAAGGCTCTGCAACCCCATTATAGCAACTTTCTGGAGGAGCACCATCGAGAGCGTCCTGACTGGCTGCATCATTGTGTGGTACAGAAGCTAAAGGGCATTGGACTACAAAACCCTAAAAAGGATAAAAACATACCTTTGAGAGGTTCACCAGGGTCTTCTGCTCCCCTATTTGTGACATTTATTGGAAGCATTGTAGACGAAGGTCCCAAAGCATTGTTGAGAATCACCTCCACCCATCACACAATCTCTCTGACCCACTATCATCAAGAAGGAGGTACAGGAACTTCAGGACTAGGACTGCCAGACTGGGTAACAGCTTCTTCCCCCAGGCTGTGAGACTAATAAACACCCTGCCCCCACCGAGGTCTTGTCACTAGGACTGTTTACCTGTGCTGTGCAGTATGTGCATTTTGAATTGAATTTTATGAACTTATTTACGGCAATATTTTGTTCTATGTTTTGTCTTGTGGTACACCATGGTCCGAAGGAATGTTGTTTTGTTTGTTTGTATATATGTACAGTCAGATGACACTAATTTTGTATCGAGGGTGCCCCTGTTTATGCAACTGCCTAAATGTTGCATCTGCTTCCACCACCTTCCCTGAGCATTTCAGCTCTGTGGAAGAAAAATTATATTATAAATCCCTTTTAAACATTCCCCCTCTTGCCTTCAAGTACTTGACATATGACCATAAACCATAAGACATAGGAGCAGAATTAGGCCATTCAGCCCATCGAGTTTGCTCTGCCAGTTTATGGTGGTTAATTTATTTTATTTTCCCTCTCAACCCCATTCTCCTGCCTTTTCCTTCTAGCCTTTGAAACCCTTACTATTCAGGAACCTATCAGCCTCCTCGTCAAACATACCCAATGACTTGGCCTCCACAGCTGTCTGTGGCAATGAATTCCACAGATTCACCACTCTCTGACTAAAGAAACTCCTCCTCATTCCTCCTCATCTAAAAGACTGACTATCTAACTTAATTATCAAATTAATTATCATTAAATTTCCTCCTAGTTAAACAGTCAGAGGGGCCTTCTTGACGGAGATTACTGTGGAATGACACAACATGGAATCATAATACCTTATCAGCAGAAATGGTCCATTTCAGCCTGGCTCATTCATCTTGGATGTGATTCCGATCTATGCTGATTCCATTTCCTTGTATTAGGCCCAATCCCTCTACACCATTTCTATACAAGCCAATCAAACATTGTAATTGCATCTAACTCTATCATCTTCCCTGGTAGCTCAATACAGATAACTTCCATCCTCTGTGTGAAAAGTCTACCCCTCAGAACTTCTTTAAATTTCTCCCCTCTCCCCTTAAAATGCTGCCCTCGTGTTCTCAACTCTGTTGTCCTGGTAGAAAGAATCATTCTCTCTTCTTATTGGTTCTTGTAAAATAGAAATATGTAGAACATAGAACATTACTGTGCCAAACCTATAACCTACCTAAGATCAATTTAATCTTTCTCTCTTACATTGTCCCCCATTTTTCTACTATCCATGTGACTATCTAAGATTTTGTTAAATGCCCACAATGGACCTGTGTCCACCACCATCCAAGTACCGCCAAGTAACATCCTAGTGAATCTCTTCTGCACTTTCGTACCTGCATCAAGTTTTCTTGTAGTGTGGTGACAAGGACTGTGCGCAGTCTTATGCAGTCTAAGCCAGTTTTGTATGTCTGTATCATGAGACCATTTAGCACATCAAGCCTGCCCTAGCTCTGATTAATATGTACAATTAATCCTGTGTATTGCGTATGTAAATCAAAATGGCTTCTTTGTTTGTTAAAAGTAAAACTGCTTCTTTGTTATTCTAACTGGTGAGGGAGTGTTTTCTTGCAGAGTGTTCTGGAAGCTTGTTTAGGTTAAAGTTGCTGATAATGGGGATTGTATTCATTTGTTAACCAGATGGGTTGGATGTTGTTTTCTCTTGTGGGTCTGGGAGCTGGGATTGCACGGTCTTTTCAGGAGTCGGGGAGAAGACGGCGAGGAAGGCGGACAGGTGCGGCACCGTTGGTCGATCACCGAGGGTGGTCCCTGATGCACGGGTCGTGAAGGTCGAAGAGGAGCGAAGAGTGGTCGGAGGGTCGAGGATTGAGCTCCGACGATGTGCACAAATTGACTGAACTTCGGTGCTTTTTCTTTATTTTCTTTCCCTTCATATATGTTGTATCATTATTAATCACTTAGTTCTAGTAAGATTTATAAAGTGTATTCTGTAAACGTACCTGCTGTGAGCTTGATATTGTGTGTGCGACGTTGCATTAGCGTGTATTCCACAGCATCCACGTATACGGGAGGCGGGGTTTGGCTGGTGGCTGGAATTTTCCCCTAGACATATACCAGCCTGTCACGTAAGCGTTACACCTGCATCTCAGCTCATTCTCCATAACCTCATATATTCTTTTTCCTAATTCAAGTATGCATCAAAGAGGAAATTACAGTTGAATCTGTTTCTACTATCACATTGTGCATTCGAGATTTTCATATGTAATGCCCGGTTTTATTTTTGGTGAGGGACACTAAGGTTGGTCTTGGGGCTTTTGTTCAGCAGGAGATGGAAAGAGAAGATGCTGGAGAAAACAGGTCGTAGGATTCGACCCGGTGTGGGACCGTGATTCGATGGAGCCGGGTGCCGAGATTGACTGAGGATCGATGAACACGGTGGCATGTTGGGCTCCAACCTGTGCACAGTTGACTGTTTAATTAATTGTCTTTCTTTACTAACCCTTTAGTTAAGATTCATAAATATAGTTCCTTTAATCATATGCAGTGTACTGTCTGTTATTTCGTGGCACTAGTTTGTAACAAGGTAGCAAATTACACAGCATCCACACAAAATGGGGGTTTCGGGTGGGAGAGCTACCTCAATCTCACGAGTTTGGCGGGACTGGAGAGTGTCTTCCCCAGACTTACGCGGCCAAGGAAACCAGGGTCATTATGAAAAAAATTCCTCAAACTATTGATCACTTAGTTGTTTCGTTGTGATGTGATCAGCTTTCTAAATCACTGCAGGGTCCTATAATGGAGTCATAGTTGGGTGAGGTGGGATCAGTATGTCACCTTAACTTTTCCAAGGGTGTACATAATCCAAATTACTATCTCATCATGCATTCTAGATTTTCATTTGTAATGCCCTGAATCCAGCGGCTTCCCTGTTTTTTTCCCACTTCCTGCTGCTAGACATATGGATTGAATTCATCCATCAGTTGCCAAGGTGGAATTCTCACAAATTCGTAGTAGTTGCTGTCAATCTGGCTTGGGAACAGAGATCACAGATGTTGTTTATTAGAGCCATGTCAGAAACACAATATCTGGTGCAGTTAGACCTTCATTTAAATGTTTACTGGGAAGAGCAACATCTTTAGCAACATTCTGGAATAATTAGATTTAAATTAATAGAATAATTCTGCAGTTATTCCTGGCACTTAGGATTATGGGTGATAGAAATAGCCCCAGAGACTTAAACATAACCACCTTTGGAGTCTGAATTGAACACAATTTGCCAACCAAGGTGGCCACCGAAGCTCATATTATTGGCCTATATCATTCTAAATAAATATAATTTGCCAAACATATTTTAAATATTGTTATTGGACCTGTCTCAATCACTCCCTCTGCTAAGTTGTTACATCTATACACAACCTTACTTTTTTTTCCTCGCCCTTTAAACCTTTGCCTTCTAGTTTTTGGTTTCCTTTCCCTAGGAATAAGACAGTGGGCAACCACTCTCTGGCCGCCATGATTTTATACATCCCTGTGAGGTCACCCCACTTTCCCTGAAGTTCTTCATGATTAGGAAGAGCTATTTTACTGGTGCGGGTGGTGGTGGGGAGAGCTGTCTCTACCAAAGGAGGTGGAGGGTGCTCCGATCAGGATCATGTAAAGCCATGGGAGCTGGTGGTGGATGGTCATATGAGCAGCTGGTGCATATCACCAGCCCTGGCTTACCCATCCGGTAAAGATACTGCCCAGAAGGCAACGGCAAATCACTTCCGTTGAAAACTTTGCCAAGAACAATCATTGTCATGAGACCATGATCACCCATGTCATATGACACAGCGCGCAATGTTGATGATGATTTTATTGGTGACTCTTCCTGGGAACCATACATGGGGCTTCTATGAAAGATGGCAGTTCTCTACTGACAATACTATTGTTGTTTGTCCTTCCTCTTGCTTCCCAACCTCTTGCACCACCACCACCCAGTGGATATGAGAGAGCCTCAATGGATGGGGACTAGGCAGTGCCTACCAAAGTACACAGGCTTCTCACCTCCAACGAGGTTTGATAGAAAATCTCAGCTGAGCAAGCCCCTCCATCAAGCATGAGGGCTGGGCCATACTGCAGGAATGTGTGAGAATGGATTAGTTACTTAAAATATACTTATTTACTATTAGCGGCATTAATTTAATTAAGCCAGCAACTAAAGCTGATCATAATCCTGCAGTGCATGATGCACAGCTGGAGTAGATAGCCAGTATCATTTCCCAGGATTGAAATATCTACTACTAAAGGGCATGTATTTAAGGTGAGAGGATGGATAATACAAAGGAATTGGAAACCAAATTGGTTGACTATTGTCACATGTACCAAGATACAGTGAAAAGCTTTTCTTGCATGCTGTTCATATAGATCAAAACATTACACAGTACATGGTGCATGGAGCATTGCTGCAGGAAATCAGCATCCACCTGCAGGAAATCAGCATCCATCAACAGGGACACCCATCATCCAGAACATGCTCTCTTCTCACTGCTGCCATTAGAGAGAAGGTACAGGAGCCTCAGGACTCAGAACACCAAGTTCAGGAACAGTTATTACCCATCAACCATCAGGCTCTTGAGCCAAAGGGGATAACTTCACTCAACTTTACTTGCCCCATCATTGAAATGTTCCCACAATCTATGCACTCAAGTTTCAAGGACTCTTCATCTCATGTTCTCGATCTTTGAGTGTGAGGCCCCCATCAGACAGGGTTGACTATGGATGTTGCATCCTAGCTGTCTAGATATGGAAGCCTGGGCAGTACGATATGGAAAGTAAGCTGTTGCCCAATAGGCAAGCTCCACTTCTCCATGCAACTGATAAACCCAAAGGAACGGAAGAGTCCATACTGTTTAGCGCTGGCTTGATATTTATTTATTTATTTATTTATTCATTCATTTATTCATTCATTCATTTATTTGTCTATTTATTTATTCATTTATTCATCCATTTATTTATTTATTTGTTTGTTTGTTTATTTATTATTTTCTTCTTTTGTATTTGCATAGTTTGTTATCTTTTGCACATTGGTTGAACACCCAGTTTGGTATGGTCTTCCATTGATTCTATTAAGGTTATTGTTCTACTATGGACTTATTGAGTATGCCCACAAGAAAATAACTCTCAGAGTTGTATATTGTGATGTATATAGTAGTGCTAGAAAGTTTGAGAACCCTGTATAATCTTCTCTATTTCTGCATAAATATGACCTAAATTGTGACCGGATCTTCATGTAAGCCCTAAAACTAGATAGAGAACCCAATTAAATAAATGACACAAAAAACATTATATTTGTTCATTTATTTACTGAGAAAAACGATCCAATATCTGGTGGAAAAAGTATGTGAAATTTTGCTTTCAGTAACTGGTGTGACCCCTTGTACAGCAATATCTTCAACCCAATCAAGTGTTTCTGGTAACTGTTGATTGGTCCCGCACTTTGGCTTGGAGGAATTTTAGGCCATTCCTCCTTACAAAGCTGCTTCAACTCTGGGATGTTGGTGGGCTTCCTTGACTGCACTGCTTGCTTCAGGTCCTTCCACAACATTTCTACAGGATTAAGGTCCATAGGATTTCTACAGGATTAAGATTTAAAGTAAAATTGGATGGGTATATGGACAGGAAAGGAATGGAGGGTTATGGGCTGAGTGTGGGCCAGTGGGACTAGGTGAGAGTAAGCGTTCGTCATGGACTAGAAGGGTCAAGATGGCCTGTTTCCGTGCTGTAATTGTTATATGGTTATATGGTTATAAGGTCAGGATTTTGCTCAGCTATTCCAAAACATGATTTTTTTTCCTTTTTAAACTATTCTGTTGTGGATCAGTCTTTTTGCATTATCCAACTTCTATTACACTTCAAGTGATGAACTACTACCCTGACATTCTCCTGTAAAATGGCTTGATGCAATTTTGAATTCATTGCTCCCTCAACGATTGCAAGCTGTCCAGGCCCTGAGGCAGCAAAGCAGCCCCAAACCATGATGCCCCTTCCACCATGCTTCACAGTTGGGATGAGGTTTTGGTGTTGGTGTGTAATGCCCTTTTACCTCCAAACATAGCAATGTGTATTTCTGCCAAAAAGTCCAACTTTTGTCTCATTTGTCCACAGGACATTGTCCCAGAAGTGTTGTAGAACATCCAGGTAGTCTTTTGCAAACTTGAGATGTGCAGCAATGGTTTTTTTTTTGGAGAGCAGTTGTTTCCATCTGTGGTATATTTCCATAAATGCCGTTCTTGTTCAGTGTTTTTCTTATAGTGGACACATGAACAGAGACTTCAGCAAGTTCTAGAAATTTCTACAGGTCTTAGCTGCTACTCGGGTTCATTTTCACCTCCTTCAGCATTGCACGCTGTGCTCTGGTGTGATCTTTGCAGGGTGCCGACTCCTAAGGACAGTAGCATCAGTGCTGAGTTTCCTGTTCTTGTAGACAGTTTCTCTTACAATGGACTGAAGAACGCTCAGGTCTTTAGAAACGCTTTTGTAGCCTTTTCCAGATTTATGCATCTCTACAATTATTCTTCTAAGGTCTTCTGAAAGTTGCTTTGATTGAGGCATGGTGCAGATAAACAAATCTTTCTTGAGAAGAGCAGACTATCAGTAACCTGACTTTGTGAATATTTTTAATAGGGCAGGGCATCTCTACAACCCACATCTCCAATTTCATCTCATTGATTGGAACACCTGACTTCAAGTAGGATTTGTAAAAGGCATTACCCCAGAGGATCGCATACTTATTCCAACAAATACATGTAATATTCTATCGTTTTTCTCAATAAACAAATGAACAAGTATAATGTTTTTGTGTTATTTATTTACTTGGGTTTTCTTTATCTTCCTTAAGATTGTTATAGCTGGGGGCTCCTACCACCCATTAAATGCTCCCAATGGTGTGCACCTCAAATAGCCTCTGACAAACAAGTCAAGCTCCAGGCCTTCATATGTGGCTCAGCTACTAAGCCCAGTGGAACCATTTTTAATGACAGGGGAAGGGACAAAGGTGGGTTACTGGTGCCTTAAAACCAGCAGCTTCGGGCAGATGGGGCTCATTGGCTGTGGTTGGCAGCTCATCTAGGAGAAGGAAAGTTCTGACCTCAAACCTCTGCTGCCTTGCAGCTATACACACTCATGGTGAAGACTTTGGGAGTAAACACCAAGGGAAGACTCTGGAACTGGAGTCCCTAAGACCTACATTTAGATAAATGCTGAATGGCAACTCCTGTGACACTGCTGGTACCAAACTGTATCTGTCTCGGCAGAGACTTTTGGTTCATCAGATGCATGTAAAGTGGGAGCTTTCTCTTCATATCGTACTACCTAGGCTTGCACATCTAGACAGCTGAGATGCAACGTCCATGGTCAAATCTGACTGACAGAGGCACTCACCGTTTTATCCATTTTTAGGAATTGATTACATTTTAGGCTACGTTTATGCAGAATTGGAGAAAATTCTACAGAGTTCACAAACTTTCTAGCAGCACTGCATGTACCATGATAATAAATTTACTTTTAACTTTGAACTTCGAGGTAGTACAAGGTAAAACAATAACAATGCAGAATATAGTGTAATAGTTGTAGATAAAGTGCAGTGAACAATGAGGTACAAGATCATAACGAGGAAGGTAATGATGAAGTCAAATATCCATCTTATCATGCTAAGGAAGTGTTTAGTTGTTTTATAACAGTGGGGTAGAAGCTGTCTTGGAGCCTGGTAGTACGTGTTCTCAGGTGTTTGTATCTTTTGCCTAACAGGAGAGGGGAGAAGAGAGAATGTCTGGGGTGGGGAAGGTCACTAAGGTAGCAAGAAGGACAGACAGTCTGACAGGCTGATTTCTGTTATGTTATGAGATGTGTCCACCTCTCTGCGGTTTCTTATGGTCATGTACAGAGTAGTTACTATATCAAGTTGTTATGCATCCAAATGGGTTGCTTTTTATGGTGCATCTATATAACAAAACTGGTAAGGGTTAATGAGGACATACCATATTTCTTTAGACTCCTGAGGAAATTGAGGCATCGGTGAGCTTTCTTGGCTTTGGCTTCTATGTGGTCAGATCAGGACAGACTATTGGTGATGTTCACTCCAAAGAACTTGATGTTCTCAACTCTCTCAACCTCAAACCTTTTATTGGGTGCATTTAAGGCAGAGATAGAAAGGTTATTGATTAGCCAGGGCATCAAAGGATATGGGGAGAAGGCAGGGGAGTGGGGATGACTGGAAGAATTGGATCAGCCCATGATTGAATGGCAGAGCAGATTCGATGGGCTGAATGGCCTACTTCTGCTCCTATATCTTATGGCCTTACAAACCCTTTTTAGCATGTATACCACCCTGCTTACTGAAGTCAAGTATTTTACTTGAGTGGCGGGTGCCTGGAATACATTGCCAGGGATGGTGGTGGAGACAGGTACAACAGAGGCATTTAAGAGTGTCTGAGATGGGCTCACAAATGTGCATGCAATGGAAAGGCAGAAAGGATTTGATGACATCAACTTAATCTGTTGAGCTAAACATTGTGGATTGAAGGGCCTGTTTATACGGTGTACTGTGCTATGCTCAAAAATACAATAGGGAATATCAGCCTGTCTGGGAAGAATATATTTTCAAGGCTATATCACTTACTGGGACTTTATGATTTTGACTCACGTAGCTGGAGAACTGTATCCAGTTCTAAACACATCACTTTAGGAAAGACTAGAAGACTCAGAGGCACCAGAATAAATGCTGCTGATTCCCATCTGTCAGGATTCAGGCATGGTGTTGACTTTGGATACTGTCTATGTGGAGTTTGCATGATCACCCAGTGCTCTGGTTGCCTCTCAGAAGCTGCTGTATAATGCTGAAGCTGACAAGAACTTTGATGCATTTTACTCGATTGCTGGGAATCTGGGTTAAATCCCAGCATATGAAGATGTCTCTTACCGCACTCCTTCTGTATGTGGGAAACCACTGCTAACTCTTCAGTCCATGTAGTGTCTATGCTGTATAAAATAAAGTGCACTACTTACAAAGGCTCATCTCTGTACATTTCAGCAATTGGTTCTGTCTGAATTTTTCCTTCCTTGCATCCATTTAAACTCCATTGTCTTTCCTTTAACGATCCTGCAAATGATTTTGAACCCAATGTTACATTGCCTGCACTTTGTATCTGACCCTTTCGTTAATGCACATGCAGTTTGTACCTATTACCACATACGAATGCATTGCAAGAAGTGGTCTAGTGCTCAATGGATTCCATTAGAAATCAAAAGGTTTCATTTAATGTAGATGTTATTTTTAACAGACTAAAATACAGTTTGCTCAGCCACGTGATCTACTTTTATCGACTATAACCATGAGCAGTTAGAGTCTCTTCTCCAGCATCAATCACTTAGCAGGCTGAGACCCATGACAATGACTTGAAACTCTGTACATAAGGGTTGGAAAAGGCACAGCTGCTAGCTTGTAGCCTTTAACTTAATCACTGCAAGTTATCTGTCGGTTCTTCTACAACGCTTGTCCCAAAGTAATCACCCTGGAAGTTTACTTTTGTTAAGAGACCAGTAGCTGGGAATAAACCCCACTGGAGGGAAACATAAGGCCATACGACATAGGAGCCCAATTAGTCCATTTGGCCTACCAAGTCTGCTACATCATTCGCTCACAGTTGTTACATTTTCCCTCTCAACCTCATTCTTCTGCCTTCTCCTATGACTTTTGATGCCCTTGCTAATAAAAAACCTATAATAAAAAACTAATAAAAAACTGCTATAAATATACCCAATGATTTTGTCTTGGCAACTGTCTGTAGCAATGCATTCCACAGAGTTAGCACCCTCTGGTGAAAGAAATTACTCCACCTTTGTTCTAAAGGGGTGTCCTTCTATTCTGATTCTGGACTCTCTTATTACTGGGAACATCCTCTGCACGTAAACTCTATCTAGGCCTTTCAATATTCAATAGGTCTCAATGAGATCCTCCACTCTTTTTCTAAATCCAGATAGTTATCAGAGCTATCAAGTTCTCCCCATACATTAACCCTTTCCTACCTGAGATCATTCTTGCAAACCTCCTCTGAATCCTCTCCAATGCCATCACTATCATGAGTCCTGTGGGCCTATGCACCCATATTTACTAATTATTGTCTTATCTAGAGTCGTTAAGCCCTTGTGCTTTCTGTTTAATCTTGTCAAGCTTATTTTGACTGGCACGGGTTTTCTGCATACTGTGTTAATTTAAATTGGACTCCTGATTCGTGCTTATCATGAATGGTTTCGAGAATGATTCATCTTCTAGTGTCAATCCACCAATGTTCTATTGGAATTCCTATGAATAAACTCTTGTTTCTACCTCTACATGGGAGTGTGTTGTCCCTTTGCACCTGGGTTCAGTCAGATGTAAGAGCACACTGTGAAAAGCATATCATTAACCTTTCCTTTGCCCCCCCACAACCCAGTTGGCCCAGCTTCCCTTCCATGCCTGACTAACAGGAAACTGAAATCAGCAAAACAATAAGCCTTCGGGAGCTGACAGACAAAGCCCAGAAACTTGAAGGATAGAACTCTAATCATAAAATCACAGCCCGTGGATGGCAAGAAAGAAATGCCAGGACTTCTCTGCGATTGTATCTTTTTTATTCTGATTTGCAGCCAGCAACAGTCCAACACTACGGTGATGAGGGTGCTGGTCTAGATTATGGGTTACATGGCTAAAGTTGGTGTTGGAGCCCGCAGCTTTTGAATTTGGAGGTAAGAATTCGAATTGCTCCAACATAACAGATATGGAGAAAAGTGGCCTTGCATTTTATATTATTCACCCTTGAGTGACTGCCTCTATTGGAATGACATTTCAATAGGCCCAGCATCTCAGTAACAATCACATTCCAGCAACATTCAGTAATTTGTATGTCGTTATTTTCATAACCCACAATTTTATTCCTAAACGGATGTCATCCTGCTGCTTTATATTCAATATACCATCAAATGATTGCTCTGGCAGTCTATTCCACACACTCAGAGAGAAAAACAATTCCTTCTAATCTCAGATTCTGCCGGAGCCTTGTTAAACTTATGATCTTGTCTTCTAGTTTCACATAGAGGAGCAATAAGCTGTGTTTGACGTGATCTGGGTTATAAAGGCACAGTCGCATCACAGCACCCTCCAGTATACCAGCAGCTACTGTTATATAATTCCAAGGTTAAACAAGAAATGGACGCACTTTAAAGAGGCATGTGCCCGAACATACACTCTGTGGTCACTTTATCAGAAACCTCCTGTACCTAATAAAGTGGCCACTGAGTCTGTGTTCATGCACTTCTGCTGCTGTAGCCCATCCACTTCAAGGTTCGATGCTCTTATTTATTTACCTAATCTATTTATTTACTGAGATACAGTGCAGAATAGGTCCCTCCAGCCCTTTGAGCTGCATTGTCAGCAACCCCTGATTTAATCCTAGCCTAATTACGGAACAAATTACAATGACCAATTAACCTACTAACCGGTACGTCTTTTGACTGTGGGAAGAAACAGGAGCACCTGAAGGAAACTTACATTCCATGGGGAGGACGTAAAGACTCCTTACAGAAGGTGCCGGATTGAACTCTGAACTCTGATGCCCAGAGCTTTAGTAGCGTTGAGCTAACCACCATGCTGGTATGGCACTTCCGCATGCCACTGTTACTGCCACTCACTGGCTGGTTTTTGTTTATCGCACTAATCTCTGTAAACTCCAGAGACTGTTGAGCATGAAAATTCCCGGCGATCAACAGTTTCAGAGATAATCAAACCACCCTGTCTAGCACCAACGATCGTTCCATGATCAAAGTCACTTAGATCATATTTCCTCCCCATTCTAATAAAAACACAAAATGCTGGCAGAACTCAGCAGGCCAGACAGCATCTATGGGAGGAGGTAGTGACAACGTTTCGGGCCGAAACCCTTCATCAGGAGAGTTTCCTGTCTGGCCTGCTGAGTTCTGCCAGCATTTTGTGTTTTTATTTATTTCCAGCATCTGCAGATTCACTCGTGTTTCCTCCCCATTCTGATGCTTGCTCTGAACAACTGAACCTCTTGACCGCGGCTGCATGCTTGTGTGCATTGTGTTGCTGCCATATGATTGGCTGATTAGATATTCGCATTAGCAAGCAGGAGTGCAAGTGTACCCAAAGCAGCTACCGAGTGTATGGCATTGCCCACAGGCTTTCCAAAGGCCAAGAAGCTGAAGCACTTCTTGAGTGGGGTATCGCTGGATGGTGCAGGAGATTTGTACATCTACAGTTGTTTTTAGGAAAGATGATGGTGGGTCTGCTCCTTAAAACACATAATCCCTTGAGGTATCATGATGGCAACAACTATAGTCCTCCTTCCTAGGCAGACTTAGTTCAGAATTTAACCTGAGTTCATGAAACTAGAATGACACTTGGGCCCAATGTTCAGGGAAGGCTCCACTGACAAAGTTGCTTTGATTCACACTAAGGCATCATTGTCCTCCACATTAAACGTTATGGGAACAACTCTTTGCACCATCGAGGACATCTACAAGAGGCATGGTGTCAGGAAGGTGACATCCGTTATCAGGGATCTCAGCATCTGAGCCATCCCTTCTTTTCAATGCTGCCGTCAGGAAGGAGGTACAGGAATCTGAAGATCTACACTTCAATGTTCACCAGCAGCTTCATTCCCACTGCCATGAAGTTCTTGAACTGACCTGGAAAGGCTAGCACTACCTCATATTATATTATATTGATGTTTATTTTGACTGCTGCCACACAAAAAATTACCATGACATTTGTGAGTGATGATAAACCTGATTCTGATATGGGTCTCTATTGTGGACAGAGAGTGGGAAGGGGGCAGGGAGGTGAGAATCATGGTTGGGAAAAGGGGAAGGGAGAGGGGAGGAGGCAGGAAGCACCAGAAACACATTCTGTAATGATCGATAAACCAATTCTTTGGAATCAAATTACCTTGCCTGATGTCTCAGGGCTGAGTGCATCTGCCCTCAGGGGTGTCATCTCTCCCGCACCTCGCCTGCCCCGGCACTCCTTCTCTGCCATGTGTCCCACACCCCTCCCGTGGTGTTCCACCTTCCCCATTCCCAACATCCTTTGCTCCCGTCAGATTTACAAACTCACTCTCCGCTCCACGTTGACAATTTCAACACTGTGAAAAATTCTTAGGCACCTTTGTTCTATATATGTGCCTAAGAGTTTTGAATGGTACTGTAAATTATATATGATTTATGTTAAATTAAGTTTGTGCTAATTTCTGTATGTTATGTTTGTAATGTACTGCACTGCTGCTGCAAGAAGTGTTAGTTTTCATGGCATTTCTCGCTGGGTGTGTATGCCAGAGGCAATAAACTTGAACTTCACTGTCATAGAGTACACGGTGTTTTTGAAGAACAGAATTTCTCCCGCTGTTCTGCCTGATAGTTGCCCCTTCAACTGATCACTTCAACAACTAATTCTTCCCATTACTACTCCGACTGGCATTACTACTTGCCACTTGCCTGCAGCACTCTTCAGAAGTTCTTTACTGGCTGAACTGGTGAAAAGCTTTGTATAACTGCTAGTTCTTCTCTCAGGTGAACAATATAACCTTCAGTCATATCCATATTGCTAAAAGACAATCATAAGCCTGTCAATGCACTCACATCAAGAAAACAGATCGGCCTCTCTGCATTGAAGAAATTAGGTTGGTCTCTTAGGCTGACACCTCAGCAAATATTCAGCTCAATCAATAATCCCCTTACCACTCCTTGACTTTTAACCTCCCACAGGTTTCCATCTTCCTGTTACAATGATAGAGACACATTTCAACAATTATTGATTCCTTCATCAGTTTTAACCTTGATACAAACAATAGTGGTGAAATAGGAAGAAATGAACATTGAATATCAAGAGCTGGAAACAGAAAAGGATTGGCAGCAGTACTTCAGCACAGAATAGTGGAATGTCGGGCTGTGTTCATCGTTAGGAGCCCACACCATTTGGGATAAGCCCTCTTCTCATTACTAGGAGCCTGTAAACCCTCGCTCAGCATTTCTTGTAGTGCTTCTTCCCCTTCACCACCAGATTTCTGAACGGTCCATGGAAGTATGAACACTGCATAATTTTGTCCTCGTTTGTTCAGTATGTGTCGTGTCATATGACATAGGTGATAATGGCTTTTCCATGAGCATGACTGTTCTTGGCAAATTTTGCTGCAGAAGTGGTTTGCTGTTGCCTTCTTCTGGGCAGCACCTTTACACGATAGGTGCCCCCAGCCATTATTAATACACTTCAGAGATTGTCTGCCTGGCGACAGTGGTCGTAAAAGTAGGGCTTGTGATATGCACCAGCTGCTCGTACGACCATCCAACACCTGCTCCCATGGGTTCATGTGACACTGATTGAGGGGGTAAGCAGGTGCCTCACCTTGTCCAAGGGTGACCTGCAGGCTAGCAAAGGGAAGGAGCACCTTACACCTCTTTAGGTAGAGACGCATCTCCACCTCACCACTCAGATTTGGTGTGTGCCATCTGCAAAACAGACAGCAGTTACTCACGGAGGCTATTCTGATAGCACCACCACATGGGAATATTAACATTTGTATAAGAGTTTAACATTATAAGACTCAGTAAAGCTACCAGCATAATCAAGACCCTAACCACGGCAAACATTCTATCCCATCAGACAGAAGAATCAAAACCCTGAAAGCATGTGCTACTAGGCCCAAGGATAGCTTCTAACCCACTGATTTCAGACTCTTGAACAGACCTCAAGAAGGACTCTGGGCCTTAAAGTCGACCTTGTTAAGATCTTGTACTTATTGTTATCCTGCACTGCACTTTGTCAGTAACTTTTGCACTTTATTCCGCACTGTTACTGTTTTACCTTAATCGAGTTCAATACACTGTGTGATGATTTGATCTGTATCAACAGTATGCAAGACAAGCTTTTTGCTGCATCTTGGTACACGTGACAAAAATACCAATACCAATTCCTTCTTAGTTTGGATATATGTTGAAATCGTTTTGTCAGCACTGGACCTACTGTAAATCTTGAAACTCCCTCCCAATAGCTTTACCGTCACCAGGAATAAAATGTAATAGTTCAGGAAGGCAGCTTGTCACCACTTTCTCAAGGTCAATTAGAGACTGGTCAATAAATGCAGACTTTAATAGTGGCACTCACATCCAATGAATGAATTTTAAAACAAAGGCCTTCTGATTCAAGCAGATGGTAAGAAAAAAGGAATGCTCCATTTACAAATTGTTAACACGGACTTGAAAGGTTTGCATATTTTACTCGTTGTGGGATTGATGAATTATAGGATTTCCTTTCCCCTTTGACCAGTTGCACAGTGGCCACCTTTTAATTATCATCACTCTTCATCTTAGTCTGCCCTTTTCCCAGCACAAGCTCTTATGATAATTGTTGCCTTAAGACGAATGAATTCCGTGATCTCCCTGGGACCACGGGGATGTTTGTCAGTCTCAACAACCTAGCACCAAGCTGAGACCCTACAACAGATAGTGAGGACTGCTGGAAACATCATCTGGGTCTCCCCCTCCCCTTCCTCCCAACCCCATTCAAGACGTATATCAGAAGTGCTGTTGTACAGAGTGCCTCAGACCATTGTTAAAGACCTTCCCACAATCTCTTTGACCTCCTGCCGTCAGGCTGAAGGCACTGCAGCAGAAGACCCAGAACTGTCAGGCTAGGTAAAGAAGCTGCAGAGGGTTGTAAATTTAGCCGGCTCCATCTTGGGTACAACCTTACAACATACCCAGGCCATCTTCAAGGAGCGGTGCCTCAGAAAGGCAGCGTCCAATATTAAGGACCTCCAGCACCCAGGGCATGACCTTTTCTCACTGTTACCATCAGGTAGGAGGTACAGAAGCCTCAAGGCACACACTCAGCGATTCAGGAACAGCTTCTTCCCCTCTGCCATCCGATTCCTAAATGGACATTGATCCCATGAACACTACTTTACTTTTTTAATATACATTATTTCTGTTTTTGCACAATTTTTAATCTATTCAATATATGTATACTGTAATTGATTCAAACACAAGGAAATCTACAGATGCTGGAAATTCTGATAACTCACACAAAATGCTTGTGGAACACAGCAGGCCAGGTAGCATCTATAAGGAGAAGTACTGTCAATGTTTCGGGCCAAGACCCTTCATCAAGACTCACGAAGTCCTGACAAAGGGTCTTGGCCTGAAACGTCGACAGTGCTTCTCCTTATAGATGCTGTCTGGCCTGCTGTGTTCCACCAGCATTTTGTGACTGTAATTGATTGATTGATTTATTATTATTATTATTTTATTTTGTTCTTTGTGCTAGATTATGTATTGTTGCTGCTAAGTTAACAAATTTCACGACACATGCTGGTGATAATAAACTGGATTCTGGTTCAGATTCTTTCCTCACACTGTTAGACTCTCCTAACACCCTGCTGCCACCCAGCGACACCCTGCTGCCACCCAGCGACACCCTACTGCCACCCAGCGATACCCTGCTGCCACCCAGTAATACCCTGCTGCCACCCAGCAATACCCTGCTGCCACCCAGTAACACCCTGCTGCCACCCAGCAACACCCTGCTGCCACCCAGCAATACCCTGCTGCCACCCAGCAACGCCCTGCTGCCACCCAGCAACACCCTGCTGCCACCCAGCAACGCCCTGCTGCCACCCAGCGACACCCTGCTGCCACCCAGCGACACCCTGCTGCCACCCAGTAACACCCTGCTGCCACCCAGCGACACCCTGCTGCCACCCAGCGACACCCTGCTGCCACCCAGTAACACCCTGCTGCCACCCAGCAATACCCTGCTGCCACCCAGTAACACCCTGCTGCCACCCAGCAATACCCTGCTGCCACCCAGTAACACCCTGCTGCCACCCAGCAATACCCTGCTGCCACCCAGCAACACCCTGCTGCCACCCAGCAACGCCCTGCTGCCACCCAGCGATACCCTGCTGCCACCCAGTAATACCCTGCTGCCACCCAGCAATACCCTGCTGCCACCCAGCAACACCCTGCTGCCACCCAGTAATACCCTGCTGCCACCCAGCAATACCCTGCTGCCACCCAGCAACACCCTGCTGCCACCCAGCAACACCCTGCTGCCACCCAGCAACGCCCTGCTGCCACCCAGCGATACCCTGCTGCCACCCAGCGATACCCTGCTGCCACCCAGTAATACCCTGCTGCCACCCAGTAACACCCTGCTGCCACCCAGCGATACCCTGCTGCCACCCAGCGATACCCTGCTGCCACCCAGCAATACCCTGCTGCCACCCAGCGATACCCTGCTGCCACCCAGCAACACCCTGCTGCCACCCAGCAATACCCTGCTGCCACCCAGCGACACCCTGCTGCCACCCAGTAACACCCTGCTGCCACCCAGCGACACCCTGCTGCCACCCAGTAACACCCTGCTGCCACCCAGCAACACCCTGCTGCCACCCAGCAATACCCTGCTGCCACCCAGCGATACCCTGCTGCCACCCAGCAACACCCTGCTGCCACCCAGTAACACCCTGCTGCCACCCAGTAATACCCTGCTGCCACCCAGCGACACCCTGCTGCCACCCAGCAATACCCTGCTGCCACCCAGTAATACCCTGCTGCCACCCAGCAATACCCTGCTGCCACCCAGCAATACCCTGCTGCCACCCAGTAACACCCTGCTGCCACCCAGCGATACCCTGCTGCCACCCAGTAATACCCTGCTGCCACCCAGCAATACCCTGCTGCCACCCAGCGATACCCTGCTGCCACCCAGCAACACCCTGCTGCCACCCAGCAATACCCTGCTGCCACCCAGTAATACCCTGCTGCCACCCAGCAATACCCTGCTGCCACCCAGCGATACCCTGCTGCCACCCAGCAACACCCTGCTGCCACCCAGCAATACCCTGCTGCCACCCAGTAATACCCTGCTGCCACCCAGCGACACCCTGCTGCCACCCAGCAATACCCTGCTGCCACCCAGCGATACCCTGCTGCCACCCAGCAACACCCTGCTGCCACCCAGCAATACCCTGCTGCCACCCAGTAACACCCTGCTGCCACCCAGCAACACCCTGCTGCCACCCAGCAATACCCTGCTGCCACCCAGCAATACCCTGCTGCCACCCAGCGATACCCTGCTGCCACCCAGCAACGCCCTGCTGCCACCCAGCAACACCCTGCTGCCACCCAGCGACACCCTGCTGCCACCCAGTAATACCCTGCTGCCACCCAGCAACACCCTGCTGCCACCCAGCGACACCCTGCTGCCACCCAGTAATACCCTGCTGCCACCCAGCGATACCCTGCTGCCACCCAGTAATACCCTGCTGCCACCCAGCGACACCCTGCTGCCACCCAGTAACACCCTGCTGCCACCCAGCAACACCCTGCTGCCACCCAGCGATACCCTGCTGCCACCCAGCAATACCCTGCTGCCACCCAGCGATACCCTGCTGCCACCCAGCAACACCCTGCTGCCACCCAGCAATACCCTGCTGCCACCCAGCGACACTCTGCTGCCACCCAGCAACACCCTGCTGCCACCCAGCAATACCCTGCTGCCACCCAGCGATACCCTGCTGCCACCCAGCGACACCCTGCTGCCACCCAGCGATACCCTGCTGCCACCCAGCGATACCCTGCTGCCACCCAGCGACACCCTGCTGCCACCCAGCAATACCCTGCTGCCACCCAGTAATACCCTGCTGCCACCCAGCGATACCCTGCTGCCACCCAGCAATACCCTGCTGCCACCCAGCGATACCCTGCTGCCACCCAGCGACACCCTGCTGCCACCCAGCGATACCCTGCTGCCACCCAGCGATACCCTGCTGCCACCCAGCACACATGCACGCACTCTTGCTCTGCAATGCTCACATTTTATCTTTTATAGCTGCTGTTTCACATATTTATACGACTGCTTGTTTTATTATAATCGTGCCAGTAACATTATACTGTCTGAAATAAGCATGCACCTTGCACTTTATATCAGCGTGTCAACCTTCAGGCCATATAACTCAGGGGCTTGTGATCATTTGTGTGTGCTGGACCGTAACTATATGTGCTGTGTGCGACTAAACGTACTGCGATTTACACTGTGGCCTACAGCAGGGGTTCCCATCCTGGGGGTCCACGGACCCCTTGCTTTATGGTATTGATCCATAGCATAGAAAATGTTGGGAACCCCTGGTCTAGAGGAATGATATATATGGTAGAATGACAATAAACTTGAATTTGAACTTGAAAGTGAGAGGAGAAGATGCAGTCCTGGACTACACAAAACTGGAATTGGAAATGGAATGGGTTTATTAATATCACATGTACATACAGTGAAAAGCTTTTGTTTTCGCTACCATCAAGACAAATCCATATCTCTCGCTGCCTCAGTAAAGCAGCCAGCATAATAAAAGACCCACTCATCCCGAACAGTGTCTCCTCTCCTTTTCAGTCGGACAGAAGATACAAAAGCAAGAAAGCATGCACCTCCAAGCTCAAGGACATCTTCTAGCCACTGTTATGAGACTATCAAATAGTTCTCTTGTACAACAATTTGGACTCTTGACGTCACAATCTATCTGGTTAAGATTATACATGTTATTGTTAACTGCACTGAACTTTAGTGCTGCTGCACTTTGTGCTGTACTGTTTTTGCTTTACCTTGTACGACCTCAAAGCACTGTGTAATATTTGATCTGGATGAACAGTGTGCAACCCAAGCTTTTCATTGTGTGACAGTAATCAATCAAATTTAATTCAAAGTACATCGAGATAGACACAAGGAAAACAAAATGCTGAGTATGTGTTGCAGTTATAGAAAAAGGGCACTGCAGACAGTACAGTAAGGTGTAAGGGCCATGATTTAGTAAAATGAGAGATCAAAAGTTCATCTTTACGTGGCATGCAAAAGTTTGGGCACCCCTGGTCAAAATTTCTGTTACTGTGAATAGCTAAGCGAATAAAAGATGACCTGATTTTCAAAAGGCATAAGGTTAAAGATGACACATTTCTTTAATATTTTAAGCAAGATTACTTTTTTATTTATGTCTTTTACAGTTTCAAATTAACAAAAAAGGAAAAGGGCCCGAAGCAAAAGTTTGGGCACCCTGCATGGTCAGTACTTAGTAAAAGATGGCAGGTATCACAGCTTGTAAACACTTTCTGTAGCCAGCTAAGAATCTTTCAATTCTTGTTTGGGGGATTTTTGCCCATTCTTCCTTGCAAAAGGCTCCTAGTTCTGTGAGATTCCTGGGCCATCTTGCATGTACTGCTCTTTTGAGGTCTATCCACAGATTTTCGATGATGTTTAGGTCAGGGGACTATGAGGGCCATGGCAAAACCTTCAGCTTGTGCCTCTTGAGGTAGTCCATTGTGGATTTTGAGGTGTGTTTAGGATCATTATCCTGTTGTAGAAGCCATCCTCTTTTCACCTTCAGCTTTTTTACAGACAGTCTGATGTTTGCTTCCAGAATTTGCAGGTATTTAATTGAATTCATTTTTCCCTCTACCAGTGAAATGTTCCCCGTGCCACTGGCTGCAACACAAGCCCAAAGCATGATCGATCCACCCCCATGCTTAACAGTTGGAGAGGAGTTCCTTGCATGAAATTCTGCACCCATTTTTCTCCAAACATACCTTTGCTCATTGCTGCCAAAAAGTTCTATTTTAACTTCATCAGTCCACAGGACTTGTTTCCAAAATGCATCAGGCTTGTTTAGATGTTCCTTTGCAAACTTCTGATGCTGAATTTTGTGGTGAGGACGCAGGAAAGGTTTTCTTCTGATGACTCTTCCATGAAGGTCATAGTTGTGCAGGTGTCGCTGCACAGTAGAACAGTGCACCACCACTCCAGAGTCTGCTAAATGTTAAACATAGAAACATAGAAAACCTACTGCACAATACAGGCCCTTCGGCCCACAAAGTTGTGTTGAACATGTCCCTACCTTAGAAATGACTAGGCTTGCCTATAGCTCTCTATTTTACCTAGCTCTATGTACATATCCAAAAGCCTCCTATTGTATCCGCCTCCACCACCGTTGCCGGCAGCCCATTCCACGCACTCACCTCTGTTCCCAGCTCCTTAAACCTGTGCCCTCTTGTGGCAACCATTTCAGCCCTGGGAAAAAGCCTCTGACTATCCACATGATCAATGCCTCTCATCATCTTGTACACCTCTATCAGGTCACTTGTCAACCTCCTTCGCTCCAAGGAGAAAAGGCCGAGTTCACTCAACCTATTCTCATAAGGCATGCTTCTCAATCCAGGCAACATCCTTGTAAATCTCCTATGCACCCTTTCTATGGCTTCCACATCCTTCCTGTAGTGAGGCGACCAGAACTGAGAACTTCTTCCTGAAGGTCTTTTGCAGTCAAGCGGGGGTTTTGATTTGCCTTTCTAGCAACCCTACGAGAAGTTCTCTCGGAAAATTTTCTTGGTCTTCCAGACCTCAACTTGATCTCCACTGTTCCTGTTAACTACCATTTCTTAATTATGTTACGAACTGAGGAAATGGCTACCTGAAAACACTTTGTTATCTTCTTATAGCCTTCTCCTGCTTTGTGGGCATCATTTATTTTAATTTTCAGGGTGCTAGGCAGCTGCTTAGAGGAGCCCATGGCTGCTGATTGTTGGGACAAGGTTTGAGGAATCAGGGTATTTATAAAGCTTTGAAATTTGCATCACATGGCCTTTCCTAATGATGACTGTGAACAAGCCATAGCCATAACAAGCTAATTACGGTCTGAGACCTTGGTAAAAGTTATCTGAGAGCTCAAATCTCTTGGGGTGCCCAAACTTTTGCATAGTGCTCCTTTCCTTTTTTTCACTCTAATATTGTGCAATACACAAATAAAACTTAAAATGTTGAATGTTTTATCTTTAACTTTATGACTTCTGCAGATTAGTTCATCTTCTACTCACCTACCTATTCACAGTAACAGAAATTTTGGCCCAAACCTTTGCAGGCCACTGTACCTCATAGTAGGTCCATTCAAGAATCTTATACCAGCAGGACACAGTTGCTCCTGGTGGTAGGGTTTTTCAATCCTTTGTAGCTTCTGCCTGATGGAAAGAGGGAGAAGACAAAATGAACGTGGTGGGAGGGGTCTTTGATTATGTTGACTGCTTTGCTGAGGCAGTAAGAAGAAGGGTAGCTGGTTTTCAGGATGGACTGGTCTGCACTCCCATCTCTCTGCGGTCTCAGGCAGAGCAGTTGCCTTTCTAAACTGTGATGCATCCAGAGAAGATGCTTTCCATGGTGCATCAGTAAAAACTGGTGAAGGTGATTGTGGACAAACGACAGTTCCTTAGCCTGCTGTGCTCTTCGCCGTAACGTCTGCGTGGTTAGACCAGGATAAATTGTTGGTGATATCTACACTAACTAGAAGTTTTCAATCATCTCCACCAAAAGTAACTGTTTTTTAGTTTGGTGGTCCTGGCATAGATGCTATGTAGACTCCTCCCTGATGGAAGTGGCACAAACAGTCCATGAACAGGGTGAGTGGGATCCTTAATGATTTTGCCGGCCTTTTTCCACCTTCTCTGTACTTCCTCTATGGCAAGAATGTCTTTCCTCAGATTAGGGGACCAAAACTGCACACAATACTCTAGGTGTGGTCTCACCAAGGCCTTGTACAACTGCAGTAGAACATCCCTGCTCCTGTACTCAAATCCTTTTGCTATGAATGCAAACATACCATTTGCCTTTTTCACTGCCTGCTGTACCTGCATGCCCACCTTCAATGACTGGTGTACAATGACACCCAGGTCTCGTTGCACCTCCCCTTTTCCTAATTGGCCACCATCCAGATAATAATCTGTTTTCCTGTTCTTGCAACCAAAGTAGATAACCTCACATTTATCCACATTAAATTGCATCTTCCATGAATTTTTGCCCACTCACCTAACCTATCCAAGTCACCCTGCATCCTTTTAGCATCCTCCTCACAGCTAACACCGTCGCCCAGCTTCGTGTCATCCGCAAACTTGGAGATGCTGCATTTAAATCCCAAACTTGGAGATGCTGCATTTAATTCCCTCGTCTAAATCATTAATATATATTGTAAACAACTGGGGTCCCAGCACTGAGCCTTGCGGTACCCCACTAGTCACTGCCTGCCATTCTGAAAAGGTCCCGTTTACTCCCACTCTTTGCTTCCTGTCTGCCAACCAATTCTCTATCCACATCAGTACCATACCCCCAATACTGTGTGCTTTAAGTTTGCACACTAATCTCCTGTGTGGGACCTTGTCAAAAGCCTTTTGAAGATCTAAATATACCACATCCACTGGCTCTCCCCATCCACTCTACTAGTTACATCTTCAAAAAATTCTGTAAGATTCGTCAGACATGATTTTCCTTTCACAAATCCATGCTGACTTTGTCCGATGATTTCACCTCTTTCCAAATGTGCTGTTATCACAGCTTTGATAACCAACTCTAGCATTTTCCCCACCACCGATGTCAGACTAACTGGTCTATAATTCCCCGGTTTTTCTCTCCCTCCTTTTTTAAAAAGTGGGGTTACATTAGCCACCCTACTAATCCAAAATATAAGGAGTTTTGAAAAATTATCACTAATGCATCCACTATTTCTTGGGCTACTTCCTTAAGCACTCTGGGATGCAGACCATCTGGCCCTGGGGATTTATCTGCCTTTAATCCCTTCAATTTACCTAACACCACTTCCCTACTAACATGTATTTCCCTCAGTTCCTCCATCTCACTAGACCCTCGGTCCCCTACTACTTCCGGAAGATTATTTATGTCCTCCTTAGTGAAGACAGAACCAAAGTAGCTATTCAATTGGTCTGCCATGTCCTTGTTCCCTATGATCAATTCACCTGTTTCTGACTGTAAGACATTTGTTTTGACCAATCTTTTTCTTTTCACATATCTATAAAAGCTTTTACAGTCAGTTTTTATGTTCCCTGTCAGCTTTCTCTCATAATCTTTTTTCCCTTTCCTAATTAAGCCCTTTGTCCTCCTCTGCTGGATGCTGAATTTCTCCCAGTCCTCAGGTGTGCCGCTTTTTCTGGCTAATTTATATGTTTCTTCTTTGGACTTGATACTATTCCTAATTTCCCTTGTCAGCCACAGGTGCACTACCTTCCCTGGTTTATTCTTTTGCCAAACTGGGATGAACCATTGTTGTAGTTCATCCATGTGATCTTTAAATGCTTGCCATTGCATATCCACCGTCAACCCTTTAAGTATCATTTGCCAGTCTATCTTAGCTAATTCACGTCTGATACCTTCAAAGTTACCCTTCTTTAAGTTCAGAACCTTTGTTTCTGAATTAACTATGTCACTCTCCATCTTAATGAAGAATTCCACCATATTATGGTCACTCTTACCCAAGGGGCCTCGCACGACAAGATTGCAAACTAACCCTTCCTCATTGCTCAATACCCAATCTAGAATGGCCTGTTCTCTAGTTGGTTCCTTGACATGCTGGTTCAGAAAACCATCCAGCATACATTCCAAGAAATCCTCTTCCTCAGCATCCTTACCAATTTGTTTCACCCAATCTATATGTAGATTGAAGTCACCCATTATAACTACTGTTCTTTTATTGCACGCATTTCTAATTTCCTGTTTAATGCCATCCCCAACCTCACTACTACTGTTAGGTGGCCTATACTCAACTCCCACCAGCGTTTTCTGCCCCTTAGTATTATGCAGCTCTACCCAAATCGATTCCACATCCTACAGGCTAATGTCCTTCCTTTACTAAAAAATTTTAGTAAATTCTTGTCTTGTTCATTATTTATTGTAACTGTTCTGTGCACTTTATGCAGGCCTGGGTGGGTCTGTAGTCTAGTGTAGTTTTTTTTCTGTATTATTTTTACGTAGTTCAGTGTAGTTTTTGTACTGTTTCATGTGGCACCATGGTCCTGAAAAATGTTGTCTCGTTTTTACTGTGTACTGTACCAACAGTTATCGTCAAAATGACAATAAAAAGTGACTTGACTTGACTTGATCTAAATACTTCTTCAATGTTGCAATTCGTGATGGAACTGGCTGAATGCACCACTGTCTTCCACTACCCCTCAAGCAATGCACATTCCAGACTGCAGTCAGTCTTCAAGTGAAACAGTTCTTCATCAAATAATGATTAGCAAATGAACCGTTCTTCTCTGCCAGTGAAGTTTCTCCTCATTTCATGTCTGCTGTTAACTCATTGATAAGAGATGGATTGTGAGGAGTTGATGCAAAGGTGCACCAGGGAAGGGGGGAGTTTTGTGACAGGATGGGCCCTGATAGCCTGACATTCCATGATCTGAAAAGACTTCCTACACTTATTTCAGTTTGAGTTTTTCCTTGCCTTTACATCAGCGAGTAAGTTGACAGCTGGCAGAGCAGGACAAGACATTTATAAAAATGAAGTCCAGGGTCCGAAAGAAGCTCTTCTAACCGATTACCCCCATCTCCTGGCATTAAGCTTGATGAATTGGCATTTTTTTCATGCCGTTAGCTTTATTTGTGAATGATTGTAATTACTGCCAGATGGAATCACACTCAGCAACTGAAGACGACCTCTTCCAGATCTTATTCTAAGTAATGCAGATTAGTCACACTCCGTGCAGTATGAGTGTGAATATTTAGCACAGCAAACTTAAGACTATAAGACCATAAGGCATAGGAGCAGAAATAGGCCATTTGGCCCATTCAATCAAGGCTGATCCTCAGCCCCACTCGTCGGCCTTTTCACCATAATCTTTGACGCATGTCCAATGAAGAACCTATCAATTTCTGCCGTAAATACACCCAATGACCTGACATTCACAGCTGCCTGTGGTAACAAATTCACCACCCTCAGGCTAAAGAGATGTCTCCACATTTCTGTTTTAAACGGAAGCTCCTCTATCCTGAGGCTGTGCCCTTTTGTCCTAGACTCCCCCAGCATGGGAAACATGCTTTCCACATCTGCTCTATCTCAATGAATTCCTCCCTCATCCTTCTAACTTCCTGCAAGTACAGACCCAGAGCCATCAAACATTCCTTGTATGATAACCCTTTCATTCCCAGAATCATCATGATGAACCTCCTCTGGACCCTGTCCAAAGCCAGCACATCTCTTCTTAGATAAGGAGCCCAAAACTGTTCACAATACTTCAAGTGAGGACAAAGCCTCAGCATCACGTCACTGCTCTTGTATTCTATACCTTTTGAAATGAACGTTAACATTGCATTTGTCTTCTTCACCACTGACTCAACATGCAAGTTAATCTTTAGGATGTTCTGCACAAGGACTACCAAGTACCTCTGCAATCTCAGATTTTTGGATTTTCTCCCCATTAAACAATAGTCTGCACATTTATTTCTTCTACCAACGTCCACGACCATGCATTTCCAACATTATATTTCATTTGCCACTTTCTTGCCCATTCTCCTCATCTATCTAAGGACTTCTGGAGCAATCCTGTTTCCTCAACACTACCTGCCCCTCCACCAATCTTCATATCATCTACAAACTTGGCAACAAAGCCAACTATTCCATCATCTAAATCATTAATATACAGCATAAAAAGAAGAGGTCCTAACACTGACCCCTGTGGGACACCACTGGTCACTGACCCTTGTGGAACACCACTGACAGAAAACCAGAAAAGGATCCTTTTATTCCCATTCACTGCCTCCTACCAATCAGCCAATGCTTTAACCATTCCTAAAATACCATGGGCTCTTAACTTGGTAAGCAGCCTCATGTGTGGCACCTTTTCAAAGGCCTTCTAAAAGTCCAAATATACAGCGTCCATTGTGTCCCTTTATCTATCCTACATGTAATCTCCTCAAAGAATTTCAACAGGTTCATCAGGCAAGATTTTCATTTAAGGAAAAGGAAACCATGCTGACTTTGTCCTATCTTGTCCTGTGTCACCAAGCACTCCATAACCACATCCTTAACAACTGATTGCAGCATCTTCCCAACCACTGAGGCCAAGTTAATTGGTCTATGATTTCCCGTCCTGCAGGTTCCCTCCTTTCTTAAAGTGGAGTGACATTTGCAATTTTTCCATCCTCCGGAACCATGCCAGAGTCCAATGATTCTTGAAAGATTATTACTAATGCGTCCACAATCTCTACCGCTACCTCTTTCAGAACCCTAAGGTATAGTTCATCTTGTCCAAGTGACTTATAAGATCATAAGACCATAAGACTCAGGAGCAGAATTAGGCCATTTGGCCCATCGAGTCTGTTCCGCCATTCAATCATGGCTGATCCTCTTTCCCCTCCTCAGCCCCTCACCCGGTCTTCAATCAATCTCTGCCTTAAATAAACCCAACCATCTGGCTTCCATAGCTGCCTGTAGTAAAAAAAAATGCACAACTTTACTACCCTCTGGCTAAAGATATGTCTCCACATCTCTGTTTTAAATGGACACTCCTTTATCCTGATGCTGTACTCCATTGTCCTAGACTCCCCCACCATGGGAAACATCCTTTCCATATCTTCTCTTTCTAGGCCTTTCAACATTTGAAAGGTTTCAATGAGATCTCCCCCTCATTCTTCTAAATTCCTGTGAGTACAGACCCAGAACCATCAAATGTTCCTTGTATGATAACCTTTTCATTCCTGGAAATGAAAGAGTCATGTACCTTTAGATCTTTCAGCTTTTTGAGCACAATCTCCCTTGTAATAGTAACTGCACTCACTTCTCTTCCCTCACACCCATCAGTACCTGGCACAATGCTGGTGTCTTCCACAGTGAAGACTGATGCCAAACACTCATTTAGTTCATCAGCCATCTCCTTATCCCATGTTATTATTTCTCTGGCCTAATTTTCTAACAGTTCTGTATCCACTCTCATCTCTCTTTTACTTTTACATACTTGAAAAAGATTTTTGTATCCTCCTTGAAACCGTTTGCTAGCTTGCTTTCATATTTCACCTTTTCCTTCCTAATAATTCTTTTCGTTGCTTTCTGTAGGTTTTTAAAAGGTTCCCAATCCTCTATTTTCCTGCTAATTTTTGCTTTGTTGTATGCCCTCTCTTTTGCTTTTATATTTACTTTGACTTCCCTTGTCAGCCGCGGTTGTACTATTTTGCCATTTAAGTATTTCTTTGTTTTAGAAATACATCTGTCCTGCACCTTCCTCATTTTTCCCTGAAACTCAAACCATTGCTGTTCTGCTGTCATCCCTGCCAAGATCCCTTTCTAATTTTACTTTGGCCAACTCCTCTCTCATATCACTGGAATTTTCTTTACTCCACTGAAATACTGCTACATCAGACTTTACTTTCTCCCCATCAAATTTCAAGTTGAACTCAATCATAATGTGATCACTGGCTCCTAAAGCTTCCTTTACCTTAAGCTCCCTAATCATCTCCTGTTCATTACATAACACCCAATCCAGTATAGCTGATCCTCTAGTAGTCTCAATGAAAAACTGCCCTAAAGAGCCATCTCATAGTCATACATCAAATTCACTCTCTTGGGATCCATTACCAGTTTGATTCTCCCCAGCTACCTGCATGTTAAAATCTCCCATGACTATCATAAGATTTCCTTTTGACACACCTTTTTTATTTCCCTTTGTAATCTATAGTCCATATCCCATCTACTGTATGGGGGCCTGCATATAACTGCCAGCAGGGTCATTTTACCCTTGCAGTTTCTTAATTCAACCCACATGGATTCAAAATCTTCCAAACTATGTCAAATCTTTCTAATGATTTGATGCCAATCTTTACCAGCAGAGCTAAACTATCCCCTCTGCCTACCTTTCTATCCCTCTGATACCTTGGACATTCAGCTCCCAACTATAACCGTCCTTCAGCCACAATTCAGGGGTGACCAAAACATCATACCCAACAAAGTGCAACAAGATTGTCCATCTTACTTCTTACACTTTATGCATTGAGATATAAAATTTTGAGTCCTGTATTTGCTACCCTTTTAGATTCTGCATCCCTAATGCACTGATACTCACCCTGCTGGCTGCAATTCTCTTGATAGACAATCCATAATAACTGTCTGGCTATAATACTACAGGATAAACAAGCAATAATGGCTTATTTAATAGATATAAT
Source organism: Hemitrygon akajei (assembly GCF_048418815.1). NCBI lineage: Eukaryota > Metazoa > Chordata > Chondrichthyes > Myliobatiformes > Dasyatidae > Hemitrygon > Hemitrygon akajei. Next base: position 20,185,492 of record NC_133127.1, read on the forward strand.
CATTCCAAACACACAAAACTTACAGGAATCAGTAAGTGAAACACTCCAATGTGCTGAATTAAAAGAGGAAATTGGAAGACTTTGGAACATGAACAGTGTCAGAGATCTCTCCACCAGCTTCTCAGCCACACATTTACCTGCCAGATCATTCTGTTTCCAGCCTGACTGGCATGTGGTAGACATTCATGCTGACTTTCTGCCCCCAGGTCGTTCAGCACGATGATGTGTCAAACAAATTATTAAATTACTGATTTGAAAATATCAGAATATTTGCATAATCTTTTAGCAGAGCAGTGTGAGCACATATACCATAGAGTGACTCACACAAAATGCTGGAGGATCTCAGCAGATCAGGTAGCATCTATGGAGAGTTGACATATAGCATGGGTCCTGATGAAGAATCTTGGCCTGAAATGTCCATTATTATTTTCCTGCATAGATGCTGCCCGGCCTGCGAAGTTCCTCCAGCATTTGGTATCTGCTACTCTGGATTTCCAGCATCTGTAGAATCTCTTGCATTTATGAATTGTAGATTTGTAATATCGCACAGTAGAGAGTTAGAGGCCATTCATCACATCCTGACTGTGTTTAGCTTGTTAGTAGAAGAGTGCCATTGATCACAGATTTTCCCCACAACCCTAAAAATAGAAGACATAGAAATCTACAACACAGTACAGGCCTTTCGGCCCACAATGTTGTGCTGACCATGTTACCTACTCTAGAAACTGCGTAGAATTTCCCTAGCGCATAGCTCTCTATTTTTCTAAGCTCCAATACAGGAAAACTAGGAAACATTCAGCAAGTTGGGCAGCATCTGTGGAGAGGGAAACACAGCATATGATTATTTCTTGGTATACAAGTCAATATATTATATTGAGTCTGTGAGGGAGGACAGGCAGATGATAGGCAAAGTTTCAGTCAGAGAGATGAGTTGAAGTGTAACGTGGGAACAAAATCAAAAAGATTGCAGTATACAGAATAAGGCAGATGAACTTGCAGCGCAGTTAGATACTGGCAGGCATGCCATTGTGGGCATCATTGAGTCATAGCACTCCCATTACTAGATCATGCTCTCTTCTCACTGCTGCCATCAGGAAGAAGATACAGTAGCCTCAAGTGTCTCACCACCAGGTTCAGGAACAGTTGTTACCCCTCAACCATCAGGGTCGTGAACCAAAGAGATAACTTCACTTGCCCCATCATTGAAATGTCCCATTTCAAATGACTCACTTTCAAAGAATATTCATCTCCCGTTCTCAATATTTATTGCTTATTATTTATTATTATTATCATTATTTTGCATTTTTTTCTCAGTTCAAGCTGGTAAAACCCGAGGTACGGGCATAGCCAAGCACGTTCATTTCTCAGTTGCTTGGAACTTTCCAACAATTCTACGGGTGTTTAGTATTGTGGCTTTCTGTGTAGCACTAACTGTTTAATGCTATTGTGCCTTTGAGATGATACCAGCTGTTGATATTACTATCAAGAGAATGTATACCCTGTTCATGTTCCAAAGTCTTTCAATTTCCTCTTTTAATTCAGCACATTGGAGTGTTTCACTTACTGATTCCTGTAAGTTTTGTGTGTTTGGAATGATTATATCTATTAAATAAGCCATTATTGCTTGTTTATCCTGTAGTATTATAGCCAGACTGTTATTATGGATTGTCCTATCTGAAATAACGGATCGGTCATAATAGAATTTGAGAGATTCTGTTTCTAAAACTGGATCAGGCCTGTATTTATAGTAAGGTATAAGTTTATGAGTTTGCATTTTAAATTCAGATCTTGGTGGATGTTTTCCACTTGACTGTGCCAAGTGACTACTTGGAAAGCTGCAGGAAAACATCAAGTGGACTAGAATGAAAATCAAACCCAGCAAGTCATGAAGCATCTCCACAGTCAAGGGAATGCTGAAAGACATAAAGTTCTTCATTGGTGATGACCCAGTTCCAACAGTGTCTGAACAGCTTGTAGAATCGGCTGCATCCCATGGGAGGATTCAGTGACTGCAGTGTATGAGCGCAAGAGCTACACTATGCAGACCTAGCAGCTGAAGCTCAGCGACAGGGCTGGAAAACCAATGTTTGTCCTGTGGAAGTGGGTTGTAGGGGATTTATAGCCCCATCCACCATCAAGTTGCTAAAGGAGCAAGGGATCGATGGTCAGACTCTACAGCAAACCATCAGACCCACATCAGAGACAGCGGAAAGAAGCAGTCACTGGCTTTGGATCAAGCAAAAGAGCCTCTCCTGGGCTCCAAGGTAGCATCAAGAGAGTGGGAGGACACAACAGGGGTGACTCTGGGATGTCAGAAGTCATCTTTGAACCCTCCAGAGATGTAGTGAGCTAAATGATGAAACATCAAGGAAGGAGGGTGCCCACTTGAAAATTGCTGCATGTCAACCCTGTGCCACTCCCAGCATTAAGGCAGTCTCGAGCAAGTGTTCACGACCCAATGGCACAAGGGATACTAACATTTTATCCTGTGTCTATTGATTTTATTTCTTGCACATGCAAGTAATCAGATTGATGAATAAACTCTTCTCGGACTTCTAGCTGGACACATATATGCCAGGAAAGCACTAGATCCTTAATCAGATGAAGTTAAACTGCTGCAGGATCTTGTAATGTGTTGGATTGATTCTGTTTTTTTTCTTGACATTTTCTATATTTATCATCTTGAATTTGTTGGTCTTTTATTATGCATTTTTGATAATTTTTTTATGTTAATACCTGGTCCAATATTGCCACAAGGCACCCTGCTGTTTCAGGGAAGAGGTCTCCAACTTTGAGTCAAGTGTTTGATGGTTCCTTGTCGACATCTAGTCTGCTCACATTGTGGGGATGTCTTCTGGAGGATCATGTTCTTCCATTGGTTAACCTTTTTTTCAATAGTGATAATTCCTTCACTCTGATTATTTATTTTTCTTAGCTCAAGCTGGTGAAACCGGAGATACAGGCATACCCAAGCACACTCATACTATTCAAGTGGTGTTTAGTATTGTGGCTTTCTGGAGATTTATGTAGAGTACTGCTATGTAGCCCTAATTGTTTAGTGATATTGTGTAGTGCCTTTGGGATTATTATTATTATTTCTTGTTTCTTTTTGTACTTTGTCTTTTCCACACTGGCTTTATTCCCAGTTGATGCAGTCTTAGATTGATTCTATTATGGTCATTGGATTTATTGAGTATGCCTACAAGAAAATGAATCTCAGGATTGTGTATGGTGGCATGTGTATACTTTGATAATAAATTTACTTTGAACTTAGAACTTTTGAACTTTGAAGCTCAAAGTTGGGAGCTTAATATCCAGTTGAAAGGTCAGTTGGGAAGGGTGCAGTGTGGATAAAATCAAGTCCTTTGAAAGAGGTGGCATGGTCTCAGAAGATGTTGAACCTTTGTGAATTGAGTTAAGAAACCAAAAAGGTAAAAAGACTGTGATGGGAGTTAATCACTTCTCGCTGCTCCCATCAGAAAGGATGCACAGGATCCTTTGATTCCCTCATGGCTATCTTCTGGAGCAGTTATTATCCTACAACCATGAGGCTCCTCATTCAGCTCAACACTGAACTGACCCCGCAACCTGCAGACCCATCTTTCAAGGACTCTACAACACATGTTCTCAGGATTAATTACTTATTTATTTGCACAATTTGTCTTCTTTTGCACATTAGTTATTTCTCAGTCTTTGTCTATATACTATTTTCCTCAAAAGCCTGAAGAAGCGAATCTGAAGGTAGGATATGGTGACTTATACATACTTTGATAATAAATTTACTTTCACTTTGAGCAGTCAGAGATCCTATCTTTCTGATTAGACTGAGATTCGACTAACTTTTGTCTGCAGGTTAAACTAGTCATCCCACTGAGCTGGCATGCACCAAATGCTTGTGTGATTCCCACATTAAAACAATGACAGCATTTCAGAAGTATTGCATTGCCCTTAAAATAATTTGGACTGACCTGAAGCTGTGAATGGTGCTTGATAAATGAGTCTTTCTCTCCATAATAGTTTGCATGGCCCCCTCTCTTACGCAACAGGCTTCTCTCATAATCGCATATCCTTTGAACAAGCAGATGTTGCCATGGAACTGTCACTGATGGCTAAAGTCTGTGTGCACTATGTAATCAAGCCACAATGATTGAGGCCTGTGGGGTGCACCCCTGTGATCACTGTGTGGCAGCTTTTAAAGTGTTCAGCAATGAGCTACAGCTGAATTATCTTCATCTGCTTCCTTGGCAGTTGAAGAGTGTGGGATAGAAGGGGCTTTGCTAGTTGATATCTTGCTTGCACTCCATTTTTGTGGGTCCCAATATAGCCAGTGTGCACCCTTCACACTCTGTCCCAGGTTGGGCAGGAGGTGCTTGACGAGGCAGGTGGGATGGGACATTTGGTGGAAGGGGTGATCTTCTTTATCGGAGTCGTCTGTAGGCTAATGACAAATGGAGTGCGGGTTCCCAATGCACACCCTCCACTCATTAACAGAGTGTCGGGAACAGAGGCAGAAGTAGGCTACTCGGCCCTTCAAACCTGCTTAATACTTTTGACCAATCATAGGCCACGGATTCTCACAAGTCATTGAGGTTTAAGCTTAATCAAAGAGATTCAAGAGCAAGTGGAACCAACGCTTTAATCAGAGTCAGAGTCAGGCTTATTATCACTAACATATTGTATGTTGTGAAAAATTTTAATTTATTGTCAAAAGTACACACAGTATATGTTACCATATACTACCTTGAGCATAGAAGTTAGAACATTACAGCACAGCCCAAATTGTTGTGCCAACCCTTTAATCTACTCCAAGATCAATCTAACCCTACCCTCCTATACACAGTATCGCTCCTTTTTTCTATCATCCATGTGTCTAACTAAGAGCTGCTTAAATGTCCCTAGTGCATCTGCTTCTACCACTACCCCCTGGCAGGGTGTTCCACCTACTCACCACTCTCTGTGCCTCTGACAAGCCCCCCTTCCAGTACTTTTTTCTGATAACCTCAAAATTGTGCCCCTTCATTTTAACTATTTCCACCCTTGAAAGAAAATCTCTGGCTATCCACTCAATCTGTGCCTCTTACCATCTTTTATAGATAATAATCTTTGTGATTCATTTTACTGTTTTATGGCAGCAGTTGTTTTAGAGCAAGACATAAAATATTAGTGTAAGTTACAATGTAGGAGAGAACACCGTAGCAGTTTGCACATCCTGACAGTGAATTTAAATTCTTCTGCAGAGACTGCATTGATGGTACCTCCTCACTGTCTATGTGTCTGGGGCGTGCAGGAGGGCAAGGATCACTACCTCCTCATAGCTTTGTGCTGGGTTTGAGGTCTAGGTCTTCCAACATCTTGTTCTTCACTTGGCCAGCTCTAGCTTGTGTACTGAAGCCGATGTTGAATTCCATACTGACGTCTGCTTTCACTGAGGTATTCTCCACATTTTCCAGCACTACAAAAAGTGCTGGATACAGCCCAGTTCAATACAACAAAAGTCCTCCCCATTATTTGCTTTGTGGTATTAAACTTAACAGAAACACTACCTTGGTGATTTACACTGAGCTCTCATCACTTGTGAGAGATCTAAGCATGGACTCCACAGATTTAAAAAAAAATGCAGATGTCACCAAGGTCACCAATAATGATAAGAAGACTAAAAATCAAAAAAGAAAACTATTGATGTTGGAATTCTAAGAAAATAATCAAGAAACGTCAGAGGTTCTCTGTAGGTCGGGCAGCATCTGTGGGTTCAGAAACAATGTTTCAGCAGGATGAATGTTTTATATTCACTGCTTTATATTATCCGGTAGGACCCTATCAGAGACTTTCCCTTTGGTCCACCCATCATCCTTCCCCAACTTCTCTCCTACCTAAATCATCCGGTTTCTCTCTTTCCCAGTTCTGGTGAAAGTAAGTTCTGAGACCTGAAATTTTAATTGTTTCTCTCTCCACAGATGCTGCCTGATTTAGTGTATTTTTCTAGCAATTAAAGCAGCCCCATTGTGATTGGAAGGAGATTTCTTTAGCCAGAGGGTGAATCTGTGAACAGCAAGTAATTGGGTATACTTAAAGCAGAGGTTGGTGATAAGGTTGGTGTAGGTTATGGGAGAAGGCAGGAGGATAAGGTTGAGAGAGAAAATAACTCAGCCATAATGGAATGGTGGAGGAGACTCGATGGGTCAAATGGCCCGTTTCTGTTCTTAGGTTTATGATCTTTTGGTTATATCAACTTCTATACAAGATTCAGTTTATGAAGACAAGCTGCAATGTACAAGGAGGCAGCTCTTCAGCTCGAGCCACACATGTTTGTATTGGTATTGGCTTGGTTTATTACTGTCACACATACCAAAAGACAAAGAAGTGCTTGTCTTGCAAACTGTTCATACAGATCACTGCAAAGGCTTTGAGATAGAGCAAGGTACAACAGTAACAGTGTAGAATAAGTTTAACAGCTGTAAAGAAAGTTCAGTGCAGGTAAAAAGTACAAAATCACAATGAGGTAGATTGTGAGGTCAAGAATCCATCTTGACATATGAGGTTCTTTCAAGAGTCTGATAACAGCAGGGCTGAAGCCGCCCTTGTGCCTGGTCGTACATCCTTTCAGGCTCTGCTTTCTTCTCTGCACAATGGGGGAGGAAAGAAGACAGATGCCCACTGTCAGTGGGATCTTTGATTATGCAGGGTGCTTTACTAAGGCAGCCTGAAGAGTAGACAGAGTCCATAGAAGGGGTGCTGGTTTTTGCCAAGTCCTGCCACTGTCTGTAAGGAGCTTGTACCTTCTCCCCGTGACCAAGTGGGTTTCTTCTGGGTGCTCCAGTTTCCTCCCACACTCCAAAGACGTAACAGGTGATTAGGCTAGTGTTAAATAGGTGGGTTGTTGGGTGGCATTGTTCATTGGGCTGGAAGGGTCTGTTCTATGATTTATTTCTAAAGAAACACACAAATCAAGAGAGCCATCTGATGGCAAACAGGATTCACCAGAGAGCTTAGGAAAGGGTGTTGAAGGAATCTACTGTACTTAGTAACACTCACAGTAATGCACATGGCCCACCTTGCAAAAAATGCAGAGCAGGTCAGCAGATAACATAGAGTTAATGTTGGGGGGGTGATGGGTATGTGGGCAAGTGAGAGGGTGAGAATGAATGAGCATGAGTGTGCGCACATGTGCGTGTCTGTGTGTGTTTGTTTCCAGTTTCCACACAAGCTGTGCTGTATAATATCCTCAACCAACAATGAACATCATTCCAGAGTGTGCTATTCCAATGTAGTCACTAATCTGGATTAAAGTTTCAGTTACAATGACAAGTAAAGGAATCTCACGCAGGCTGATTGAGGAGCTGGCTGCTAAGTCAGCCCGACCCCACAAGGAAATGGCCTCGTGTTATCACCATGTAATATAATGTAAAAACTGGGTGATTTTGATTTGCGTTTTAAAGTCTTTGGCAGGGTAATTCCATCTGACTCCCATTCATACTGGAGGTCAGATTTGGATGCTAATTTTAATTATAGAGTCGCTGTAGATTGCTGTGTAAGAAAGGAGAAAGGTCCTGAGGGATGTGCTGACAGTTCTCAGTGAAATGGTAAGGGAGGGAGTCGGAATGGATCATAAACACTGACATGAAACAGAGGACAGAGTAGTGACGCATATCAAACATAGAACTTTGCGGCACAGCACAGGCCCTTCGTTCCGCAGTGGTGGTCCGAACTTTTAACCTACTCGAAGATCCATCTACATTTCTCACCATTTTTCTATCATCCATGTGCCTATTAGAGTATCTTAAATGCCCCTAATGGATCCGCTTTCTCCACAACACCTGGAGAGGCACCCACCACTCCTTGTGTAAAGAATTTATCTCTGACATTTCCCCCCTCATACTTTCATATATTCAATCACCTTAAAATTATGCACACCCCCTGCATTGACTATTTCCACCCTGGGAAAAGTCCCTTGCTGTCCACTCTGTATATGACTCTTACCATCTTGTAAACCTCCATCAGGTCACCTCTCAGCCTTCGCTCCAAAGAGAAAAGGCCTAGCTTGCTCAATCTATCTTAATCAGACATATTCTCTAATCCAGGCATCATCCTCTCTGCATGCTCTCTATTTCCTTCCTAGAATGAGGCAACCAGAACTGAACACAATATTCCAAGTGTGATCTAACCAGGGCTTTCTACAGTTACAACATCACTTCAGGGCTCTTGAACTCAAGCCCTCAACTAATGAAAGCCAACGCATTGCATGTCTTCTTAGCTTTCCGATCAATTTGTCTGGCAGTTTTGAGGGCTTTATTGTGTCTTGATCAGTACTATGACCTAATCTGACAATCCAAAGAGAGATCAGGTCAAAAGATCTCCTCTGCTCTGCGCTCGAAGGCCACTGAAGTGGATGGGTGATGAAGAAGATTCAGAGATGTCAGGCTGTCCCAGGTTCCTGGGATTGCATGACTGTGTGAGCCGGTGGCACGGGGAGGACCCAGCACCATCATGGACACAAGCCTCCCCACCAGCATGAACAGCTTCAAAAGGCGATGCCTCAAAAAGACAGCATCCATTATTTAAGACACCCAGCACCTAGGGCACACACTCATCTCACGACTACCATCAAAGAGGAGTTACAGAGCCTGAAGACAAACACTTAGCATTTGAAGAACAGCATCTTCCCCCCGGCATCAGGTTTCAGAATGGACAATGGACCCATGAACACTAACTCTCTACTTTCTCTTTTTCACTCTCTCTTTTTGCACTGCTTCTTTGTCTTTTAATATATACACACTTTTTACTGTCATTTAATTTTCAGTATTATATACTGCTGCTGCATAACAACTAATTTCAGGACATAAGCCGGTGATATTAGACCTGATCCTGATCCTGATTCCGATTCTGAATCTTCAAAATAAATGCCTTATCATTTCTCACAGAACAGGGCACACAGCACTACATATAGGGTGTCTCTCCTTGCTCAAAGAAATATACAGTAACTTCTGGCACAAGGCCAGATGAAGATATAACCTCTAAATGACAAACGAGATTGAGAGAAAACTTTGCGATGACCGAATGTCATTCACAGCTTCTTTCCTGAGTAGCAGATCTAGCACAGGTTCAATTGTAATTGTCAGCTTCAAACTTAATAGCCTCAGTGGAGAGGCAAAGCACAGCCACAGGGGATTCATAGCTGGAGTAATTGGCAGTTCTGTTGGTCACTCCCGTCCTGTGTAAAACCCATCACAAGAGAAGACATCACTTGGGAAGGTTCAGTGCTGATGAAGTAGCACAAGATAATTACTTCCCCTAGATGTCAGAAAGACTGATAGGACTCACACTGTGCTGTTATTAAGTACCTTAGAAATTCTCCCAAATGCTGATTGGTTTTGAATGGTTTTACCTCTTGGCAGTCATCGCAGATGCCTGAAAAGCAAAGCCAAGCGGAAACATAGGACTGGAGTAAACAGAAGAGATTCTGCAGATGCTGGAGATTCAGAGCAACACATACAAAATGCTGGAGGAACTCAGCAGATCAAGCAGCATCTAGAGAGAGGAATAAACAGTCGACATATTGAGCTGATACCCTTCAGCAGGAATGGAAAGGACTGCTGGTTCTTCTCCCATCCTTTACAGTCTCGATGCAAGGTCTCAGCCCAAAGCATCGACTGTTTGCTACTCTCCGCCAATGCTGCTAGGACTAACATAGGCTGTAGGAACAACCTGTCAGAGGTACTCAGCGGGTCGAGCAACATCCGTGGCAGGAAAAGAATTGTCAACATTTTGTTTTGAAACCCTGCGTGATGACGAATAAGAGTGGAGAGTAACAAATCATATTCTGTCTGGGTAGCCTCCAACCTGATGACATGAACAACAATTTCTTTAACTTCCAGCAATTTTCCCCTTTCCCCCTTACCTCTTCTTCCATTCCTCATTCTGACTGATCGCTTCCTTTCTCCTCACCCACCTGTCTGTCACCTCTTCCTGCTGCCCCTCCTCCTGCCCTTTCTTCCTCAGACCACTCTCCTCGCCCTTTATCTTTACCACTGGTCAGACCCCAGCTTCTCAATTCACTCCCCTCCCTCCACCTGGCTTCACCTCTCACCTTCTAGCTCGTACTCCTTCCCTACTTATTTTGGCTTCCTCCCCCACCCCACCCCCTTTCCAGTCCTGAAGAAGGATCTCAGTCCAAAACGTTGATTGTTTATTCATTTCCACAGATGCTGCCTGACCTGCTGAGTTCCTCCAGACCCGATGTGTGTTGCACAGGGACAAGTGTTACTCCTTCTGTGACTGTAGGAGGAGTAAATGGACCAGGTCGAACTGGGTAGGGAGGTGAAGATGTGACCAGTGATGGGGTCTCATTGACTGCAATCAGTTATTTGGTCCACCAAACCCGAAATGGAAATCAAATAAAACATTGCAGATGATGGAAATCTGTAAAAATAGAACACAGAAAATTCTGGAGAAGTTCAGCAGGCCAGTTAGCATCTGGTGAAGGAAACTGGACTCCTAGTTTAGTGTTTCATATTCTACATGTTGTCCGTGTGTTTTCTTTGCCATTTATGCAATTTTTTCCTTTATCGTGCGTTGGGTGTTTCACATTTCTTAAATGGGTTCCACTGAGTTTCTTTGTTTTGTGGGAGGACGAATCTCAGAGCTGTATTCTGCATACGTACTTTGATAATAAATGTACTTTGAATCTTTGAAGAAAAATGGATAAAACTTGAGGTCTGGGATTCTTCATTGGACTGGAGAGGAAATAAGTAGCTTTGGTAACAAAGTTGATGGAGGAGGCAAATAATGATGAGTCAATGAAGAGATGGAGTCTAGTGACACAGTGTCATGACAACACTCTTTTCCTCTTCAGGAGAGGGACGGTGTACATAGCTTCTGTTTACATCGATGGTGCTGATGCTGCGAGGGTTGAGAATTTCAGGTTCCTAAGAGCAAACATCAATAGTACCCTATCCTGGTACACAGTCAAGAAAGCCTCAAGAGAGCAAAGACTTTCGACATGTCTCCGTTGACCCTCACCATTTTTTAAATCAATACACCATAGAAAGCATCCTATCTGGATGTATCATGGCTTGATATGGCAAATGTTCTGCCCATGACTGCAAAACAAAACTGCAGAAGATTGTAGATGCAGCTCAGCACAGCCACTCCACTGTGGACTCTACCTGCATTTCTGGTGTACTGTTATGGAAAAACTTGGTGCGTGGCCAAGGGGTTAAGGTGTTCGTCTAGTTATCTGAAGGTTGCTAGTTCGAGCCTTGGCTGAGGCTTGCGTGTGTGTCCTTGAGCAAGGCACTTAACAACACATTGCTCTGCGACAACACTGGTGCCAAGCTGCATGGGTCCTAATACCCTTCCCTTGGACAACATCGGTGGCGTGGAGAGGGGAAGGCCTGCAGCTTGGGCAACTGCTGGTCTTCCATAAAAAAAACCTTGCCCAGGCTTGCGCCCTGAAAACTTTGCAAGGCACAAATCCATGGTCTATTGAGACTAACGGAGGCCTACTACTACTATGGAAAAAGGATTACTCATTTATGTGTATTCATTGTCTTACTATTAATAAAAGCATAACACAGACAGATTGAAATAAATGAAAACATTTAGAAAACCTTTTCAAAAGTTATTAATATTTATCTTATTAAAAGATAACTGAAAAATAACAATGTTTGTAAATAGTACTGACACTGTAATGGTTCACTATCCAAACACCAGGTCTTTGAAATACATCATTCAACATCACATGTTCTCACAACCTTCTAGCTGGTACCAAGCTAGCGTCAGGTGCTTCCTGTGGAAACATCTCACTGTCCTCGAGTCGTAAAAGATCATTCATGTTTCATTTGGCAGTGAAGATAATCATTATGTATCCTTTTATTATGGCTGGGGTTTAAAGAATTGAGGCTTGGCACTGTATGGCACATGCCAACAAAATATTCGCTTGTGCCATCTTGGGCACATATATGATAGGTTCACCACCTACATGTAAAACAGTTTTAAGTGAGGGAAGTTGTGGTACAATAATGTCAACAAGACACACAGGGAAACAATGAGTGAGAGATGGGAGAGTGACTGGGAGTGCATTATGATCTTGCTGTTAAGATCTCACGTGGAAGAGCCTCTCACTGACACACCTGATGAAAGGTCTTAGCCTGAAACTTTGACTGTTTACTCCTATCCATAGATGCTGACTGATGTGCTGAGTTAAAACAGAAAGTGCTGGCAATATTCATCAAGTCAGGCAGCATTGTTGAAAAAGAAAAGCTGGGACCCAATTCTGATGAAGCATCTCTCCACCTGAAACATTAGCTCCATTTCTCTTGCTACAGATGCTGTCTGACCTCCTCTGTTTTCAGCTGACCTCCTGAGATCTTAGGATCCTAGGATCTTAGGTCCTAAGGCAGCAGGGTCCAACAATCAAAACCATGATGCTACCTCAGGATTTGAAATCTTAGGATGTGACACACCAGGGTACCAACTCAGGAGCTGTGACCATAGGGAGTCACCATAGGATTTGAAATCCCAGTGTTCAAAGTACCTCAGTGCCATAAATCCCAGGATCCTACCATAGGATCTGAGATTCCTAGTTCCAGGCCTCAAAATCCCAAGATCTCACTTCAGAATCTGAGATCCAGGATCCCACTTTGGGTCCCAAGGTCCTAGCTCAGGATCAAAAACCTTAATCCTGACAGACTTCTCCCTATGGACATGAAACCAACATTGGAGGACACAATCCCAAATGGAAACACAGGATCCAGCCTTTGATCCAACCATTCTTCCCTAACACAGAAACCGCTTCCAGCAGTTTCTGCCCAAAGAACAGAACATCTGGTTGTAACTGTGTGAAAAATAATAACTGGATCAGTCAATTTATTACAAGACAATTTGTAATATAATGCACACATTTGTCATCTAATAGAGGACATGGAGTTTGTAAACTGAAAATTATATTCAATCCCAACGCAGTTCACAATTGAAACTGCACTCCGTGAAATGACTGAGTTAATAGATATTGGGGGAGAAATTACCTTCAGGTTGCTCATATTAAACAAGCTTGCGAGTATAGACAAACACCTTCATTATGCCTGTTACCCTCACTGAATGAGCAGAGTTAGCACAATTCACTCACATTGGTGACCAAAGATTGACTTGTCCTAATTTTAGCAAAGCACACAGCCAAATTTCATGTGATTGTCGGTGATATCTTACAATGCCTCTTCACTCAGTTCTATTCCAACTGTAGTGATCACCCACATCCCAGAACACCCCCACTAACTCCAGCCAACACCCCCAGCAACTTCAGCCAACAACTCCTAACACAAACTACATGCCCTAATCGTAAACACATCCCCTAACCCTGTGCACCCCAACTAACCCCAAGCAATATTCCTTTGCCTTAAGCACACCCCAGTAGCACTAAGGTATTCCCCACTAAATCTAAGCATCTGCAACAAACACCCCTCCTCGACACTAAGCAACACTCCCTGATGTTCACACTTCTCCAATTTCACCCCACATACATTCCCACACAATCAATTCGAAACAAGGCCCCTACCACAAACCCCACAACCATTAAACCCCTTCCCTTGCTAACACAACCTTCGAACAATATCTGGCACCCCTCTCTCACTCTTGATAAGACAGATGATAGGTGGTCATGGAATCATAAAATTATAAAACACCACAGCACTGAAAGAGGCCCTTTGGCCCATCTAGTCCATTGTGAACTATTGATCTGCCTAGTACCATTGATCTGCACCTGGACCATATCCCTCCATACCCCTCCCATCCATGTACCTCACCAAGAGTCTCTTAAAAGTTGAAATTAAACCTGCATCCACCACTTCTGCAGCAAGCTCATTCCACACCCTCATCAAACTCTGAATGAGGTTCCGCCTTGTGCTCCCGTTAAACAGTTCACCTTTCACCCTTAACCCATGACCTCTAGTCCTAGTCTCATCCAAGCTCTGTGGAAAAAGCCTACGTGCATTTCCTCTATCTATAACATCCTTGTCTGCAGCATTGCATTTGGCTCCTGTATTCGTTTGCAACCATGGAAATAACTAGTGGATAAAAAAGTTAAGTTTCAAATTATGCCCCTCAATGATTTATCCCATTCAATCTCTATTACTTCCTCTGATCCTGAAATCCTGAGTAATCTCTAATGCCCCTCTAATTCTGGCTTAGTGATTAATTGCAAGAGAATTGACCATCATGCCTTCAGCTGCTATATGGCTAAGCTCTGATATTCTCACTTCTTTTCTCCTTGAGAACCCCCACCACCCAGACATGCTCTCTTCTTATAAACCACCAGAGAGGAGGTACAGGAGATTGAATTCACACACTCATCATTTTAGGAACAGCTTCTTTCTCTCCTCCATCTGATTTCTCAATGGACAATGGACCAACATATGAACACTACCTCACTGTTTTTACTTTCTTTTTGTACTATATATTTAATTTTAAATTTCTTAAATTGAGGTTTAAAATTAGCTACTCACCAGTCCTCCAGGACCTCGCCCGTGGCTAGACAGGACACAAAGATACTGGACAAGAGCCCGGCAATCTCGTCTCTTGCCTCCTACAATATCTTGGAGTAAATCTCGTCAGGCCCTGGGGACTTAACCATCTTAACACTCATTAGGAGGACCAACTCTTCCTTCTCTTTTACTCCTAACCACACTAACATAATTATACACTCATCACTGATCTCCTGGTCCTCCATATCCTTTTCCTTGGTAAATACTGAAGCAAAGTACTCATTAAGTACCTCACTCACATTCTCTGCATCCAAGCAAATGTCCTCTTTATCCTTGAGTGGTCCCACCATTTACAGGAGGAGTAAACATCAAAAGTTCTTGACATTGATGGAATTGAAGTATCTCTTGATCTCTTGACTGAAATTCATTCTACGAATATTGATTGAACCTTGGTCTCCTGACATTTCACTGTCTCTCCAGTCCAGAAATACACCCAGAAATTGAAAGATCTCTGCCTGGAGAGGTGGGAGGAGGGAGGAAATTTGATGACACCTTCCAATGAGTGGTAATGTCATTGCTTCAGCTAGATATGTCGAGTTATCAGAAATGAAGCAGTGACCTTGTTTCTTAGAAGTCCCACTGTTTACTGGCCATTTATAGATGTTGTAGGAAATTGCATTGAATGTTTTTCAAAGAGAAAACTGGGGATTTGTTAATGCTTGATGCATGGCTGTGGAAGTCTATAAATAATGAAAGTAATTATTGCGACAACATCTACCTTCACCTCTGGTTCTTAAAAATAAAGGAATAAGTTACAGATTTTTGGTTTAACCATCTCATTTCATTCACATGTGTCAGACCCAAACATGATCTACTAAACCTAATCTCTAATGGGTATCAGAATTTATTTATTTAGAGATACAGCGCTGAACAAGCCCTTTAGACTCAATAAGCTACACCATCCAGCAACCCTCCTATTTAATCCTTGCCTAATGATAGGACGATTTACAATGAACAATTACCCTACTAATCGGTATGGCTTTGGTCTATGGGAGAAAACCAGAACACCCATAGTAAATCCCCGTGGTCACGTGGAGAACATACAAACTCTTACGGATGACATTGGAATTGAACTCTGAACACTGACATCCTGAGCTGCAAAAGCATTGGGCCAAGTGCTATGTTACCACGGCACCCCGATTGGAATTGATTTATTATTCTGCCATGTACCAAGGTGAATGGCCATGACTTCAAGCCTTGGTTATCCACTGCAACCAAGGAAGACCACAGTTGTGCCGGCTACATGTACCACTGGGCCCAGACTTGCAAAGTCGAGAGAGTGGAACTGCCCCAGTGCAACGGCTCCCGCAAAAGTTTCTTCAGGTAGTTCAAGAAAACTGCATAAATTTTATTTGTCAACCTCGGATAAGACAGACAATCAGCCATGAGGTAAAAAGTTTGTCTTGCATACAGTTTATGTAGATCAATTTATAAATGAACAGCCCTTTTCAAGTCCAGCCACAAATTCTCAATTGGATTGAGGTGTGGTCTCTGACTTGGCCCCACCAGGACATCAACTTTGCAGTTTTTAAGCCATTCCTGTGTAGCTTTGGCTTGGGATAATTTTCTTGCTGGAAAACATACCTTCTCGCAAGTCACAGTTCTCTTGCAGACTGCATCAAGCTTTCCTCCAGGTTTTCCCAGTATTTAGCTACAATTCATTTTACCCTCTACCTTTACAAGACTTCCCATAAAGCTGCAACTGGTGAAGCACCCAGGCAACAGCTGTTGTATGCACAGTCTCTCCCATCTCAGCCACTGAAGCTTGTAACTCCTCCGGAGTTATCATAGGTCTCTCGGTGGCCTCCCTCACTAGTCCCCTTCTTGCATGGTCACTTAGATTTTGAGGACAGCCTGCTCTAGGTAGATTTACAGCTGTGCCATATTCTTTCCATTTCTTGATGACTGACTTAATTGTACTCCAAGGCATTTTCAGTGACTTGGAAATGTTCTTGTATCCATCTCCTAACTTGTGCTTGTCAATAATCTTTTAGCAGAGTTGCTTGGAGTGTTCTTTTGTCTTCATGGTGTAGTTTTTGCCAGGATACTGACTCACCAGTAGTTGGACCTTCTAGATACAGGTGTATTTTTACTACGATCAGTTGAAACACCTTGACTGTACACAGGTGATCGCCATTTAACTAATTATGTGACTTCTAAAACCAACTGGCTCGACCAGTGATGATTTGGTGTGTCGTATTAAAGGGGGTGAACCCTTGTGTAATCAATAATTTGTGTTTTATACCTGCAATTAATTTAGACCTCTTTGTAGAGATCTGTTTCCACTTTGACACAATAGTGTCTTTTTCAAATGATCAGTGTCAAAAAATGCCAAATTAAATCCACGATTTGATTCGATGTTGTAAAACAATAAAACATGAAAAATTTCATTGGAATGAATACCCTTCATAGGAACTGTAGGTTAGGACTGTATTGTTTAGAGCATAGAATATTGAGAGGAAATTTAATAGAGGTCTACAAAATTATGTATAAATAGGGTAAATGCTAACAGGCTTTTTCCACTGAGGTTGGGTGGGACTACAAATAGAGGTCCTGGATTAAGGGTGAAAGGTGAAAAGTTTAAGGGGCACATGAGGGGAATCTTCTTCACTCAGAGGGTTGTGAGAGTGGAATAAGCCACCAACACAAGTGGTGCATGTGAGCTCGATTTCAATGTTTAAGAAAAGTTTGAATAGGTACATGGGTGGTAGTGATATGGAGGGCTATGGTCCCCGTGCTGATCATTGGAAGTAGACAGTTTAAATAGTTTGGGTATGGACTAGATGAGCTGATGGGAGAGTTTCTATGCTGTACTTCTCTATGACTCTATGGCAAAGAGTTGGTGTATACCTTCAATAATCAATAGCCAAAAGTATGGCACCATCAGATCATACAAAAGTATTATTAGGTATCTGTCCTTGAGGCTGGTGAAGGGTCTCGGCTCTAAAAACATTGACTGTTTATTCCTCTCCATAGATGCTGCCTGACCTTCTCAGTTCCCCAGCATTTTGTGTTTGTAATTCTGCCTTATAATCAGTATCATTTGATTTCCAGGTAGAACAAGTACTGAGTTTGAAGGTTCTAAACTTCTTCCACTAAGGAGAAAACTGTACCACATCTTTACAAATTCTTGATATATAGTACTTGTAACAGTCTTAGATACATATATCAGGATGCCTAAGACTTCTACACAGTACTTTTATGTATTTGCACTCTACTGTTGCTGCAAACAAAAATAATCATGACTTAGGGGACTGATGATAAACCCGATTCTGATATGAGTCTGTATTGAGGACTGAGAGTCAGAAGGAGGCAGGAAGAAGGGAATCATGGTTGGAATAAGAGGGATGGGAGTGGGAAGCATCAGAGAGAAATTCTGTAATGATCAATAAACCAATTGTTATAGAATCAAATTACCTTTCCTGGTGTCTCAGGGCAGGGTGTGTCTGAACCCGCACTACCCCACCGCCCCCTTGCACACCTTCTCTGCCATCTGTCTTACACCCCTGCCGTGGCACTACGCCCTTGCCATTCCCAACATCCTTTGCTCCTGTCAGATGTACAAGCTCATTCTCTGCTCCACATTGACACACACACGCACACATACATGTATACATATATATAGCTAAGACTTTTGCACAGATCTGCAGCATGGTAGAAATTTGATTTTTGTGAGCAAAGTTTCAGTTCAAGTGACATGAAGGGTTGATGTAGATAACATAGACAAAAGAGACAGCAGATGTTGGAATCTGGAGCAACAACCTGCTAGCAGACAATTGGTAATTTATGGGAGAATCTAGCTGCCAGCTCCACTTCAGCAAAGCTATCCAAGGCCCAGGTGGCAGTTGGATTCTGGAGCATGGAGGGTTTTAACTGGAACTTGTGCATCATGCTCAGTGATGGCTGTGTCTCAAATTAGGGGGTTCTACCTTCAGCCGAAGACAATTAAGAATACAAGACCACACACAACGTAAGAAAACGGGAGCAAATATACACCATCTGCTCTCCCAAACTTGCCCTACCATTCATTATGGTCATGGATATTTAGCCAAGGCCTCATCTGTTCTTCTGTTCTAGTTAGCCCTCAATTCCGTGAAAATTGTTTTCCACCTCTTTGATCAGAATCAGGTTTATTAGCACTGACATATGTTGTGAAATTTATTGCTTTTTAACAGTAATACAAAGCAGGACTTTAAAAAAAATGTTCAATGTAAATTTTATTATCAAGGTCACCATATGCAACCCTGAGATTCATTTTCTTGTGGGCATACTCAGGAAATATCTAGAATAGTAACTATAACAAGACAAATGGAAAGATCAACTAGAGAGCAGAAGGCAACAAACTGCAAATGCAAAATATAATAAGAGTATGAGATAATGAGATGAGTTCTTGAGGGTGAGGTAATTGATTGTGGGAAGATTTCAACGATGGGACAAGTAAAGTGGAGTGTAGTTATCCCCTTTTGTTGCAACTAGAAATTACAATGAAAATATAATAGTGAAAATGAGGAATAGTGAATTAGCATTCATGGACCATCCTGAAATCTGATACCTCCAGCGATCAGAGCTACTGGCGCATTAAAGTTAAAAGTGATGGCCACCCAGGTTTTCTGTGTTGTTGAGGGACACAGCTTGGGAACTGCTTTCTCTCTTACAGGCACCCGGGTGGCAGATGAGTGGTCTGCCCGACTCAGCCCACCCACATACTCTCCTGATGCAGCAAGTAATCACCAGCTGGTCACAATAAGTTGTAGACAGGAGAAAACAGGAAGTGAGGCACCAGGTAATTAGTCAGCGGCAAATTAAAACAAACTGACCAGGAAATGAAGGATCTGGTTACACAACACTGCCTTCTGGTGTCTCGGATCACTAGGCGAGTTTATCACTTGTTGAACAATCACTGAAAAATTCTTATTCAAATATTTTATGATTTATTTGTGCTCTGGATACCCATCGAATGGCTGCTGATGCATTTCCCTCTGATGATAATGTGTCCTGAGGTGACTTATTTAACACTGGTGCAGCAACAACGAATTTCTGTGTCAGTGCCTTTGTAAATAAATGTTTGATGTAATTATTTCATAAGGGAGGAAGAATGGATGGTGCATGAATTTTATCATATGAGGAGCTTGCAGGATTAACACAAAATTGATTTTTGAAATCTTTGATTTATCGGAACATAGATCATAAAACCTGACAGCACAGTACAGGCCCATGGTGTTGTGCCGAATGTTTATCCTGCTCCAAGATTAATCTCCTCTCGTGCCACGGTGGGGCCACCCTCAGGGTGGAGGAGCAACACTTTATATTCCATCCAGGTAGCCTCCAACCTGGTGGCATGAATATTGATTTCTCCTTCCAATTAAAAAATTTCCACCCCTCCCCCCCCCCCCCTTCTATTCCCACTCTGGCCTCTTACCTCTTCTCACCTGCCTATCACCTCACCCGCGTCCCCTCCTCCTTCCCTCTCTCCTATGGTCCACTCTCCTCCATCAGATTTCTTTCTCACCAGCCCTTTAACTTTCCCACCCACATGGCTTCACCTATCAATGTCTAGCTATCCTCCTTCCCCTCCCCCCACCGTTTTATTCTGATGTCTTTCCCAGTCCTGTAGAAGGGTCTCAGCCCGAACCAGCCACTGTTCCATAGATGCTGCCTGATCTACTGAGTTCCCCAAGCATTTTGTGTGTTGCTTTATCAACCTAAACTCCTACATAGCCTACCATTTTTATTTCATCCTTATGCATATCTAAGAGTTTCTTAAATGGCTCTAACACCACCCTTGGCAGAGTGTTCCGTGCACCTACCACTGTGTAAAAATAACTTGCCTCTGACATCCCCCCCCTATACTTTATCCCAATGCCCCTTTGTGTTAGTCTCTTCCACCCTGGGAATAAATCTCTGGCTGTTCAAGTGATCCATACCTCTTATCATCTTGCAAACCTCTCATATTCCTTCACTCCAAAGAGAAAAGCCCTAGCTCATATTGTATTGTAGGTTTAGCAAATCCTTTACTTCTCTGACATGCCTTTAAAAACTTCAGTGCCCTAGGGTTGTCTCATTTCCTCCTCCACCTCTCTCCTCTTCTCCTTTGTGAATACTCGGGAGACCGGAATCAATGCTATACATTTCTTTGAAGTACCGAATTTTTGTGGGAGGTAAGAAGAGTTTCTTTGACGGAGATGAATTCCACAACCAGGTGGCTGCTGCTCTTGAAACTCTCCTGCCAAGCAAAGCAGCAGAACTCAAGGGCAAAGTGTTGAGGGCAGGGATGTGTTCACAAGAGTCTCGGGGTCACAAACCTGTCATTTCCTCTGAACATTTCACTGAAATGCGTTATGGCAACATCAAGTATCTGTCCATTCCTACTGCCTTTTTCTTTCTGCTCGTCATGAGGAACAACCGTAGTGATACTAGCTACTACTTCTGTCTGTGTAGAAAGCAGAGTAATTTTAACTGGTACAATGTATTTCCAATGTATTTCTTTAGAACTGTTCAGGATCAGAATCAGGTTTATTATCACCGGCATGTGTCATGAACATTGTTAACTTAGCAGCTGTTCAATGCAATACATAATATGGAAGAAAAAATAACTAAAAATGATAAATAAATAAATAAATAAATAAATAAATTACAATTTATGTATAATGAACAGATTAAAAATCATGCAAAAACAGAAATAATATATATTTAAAAAGTGATGTGATGTCCAAGGGTTCAATGTCCATTTAGGAATCTGATGGCCGAGGGGAAGAAGCTGTTCCTGAATCGCTGAGTGTGTGCCTTCAGGCTTCTGTACCTCCTACCTGATGGTAACAATGAGAAAAGGGCATGCCCTGGGTGTTGGGGGTCCTTAATAATGGACACTGCCTCTCTGAGACATCACTCCTTGAAGATATCCTCCTGGCTCATCTACGGTTTTTGATTTGGGAATGTACAGCAAGTCGTACACTCATCCACACAGGTTTTAATGAAGTCGGTAACAACTGCAGCATACTCATCCAGATTTGAAGATGAATCCCTGAATACTGTCCAGTCCATCGATTCAAAGCACTGATCACACTGAGATCAGAACTTCCTCCTAAATACCTATACAAAAGATTTTGTAACAAGACACAATAAAGTACAAAACCAGAAATTTATCCAGATTCTCTCAGTTTAGGTGTTTTTAAAGAAATTTAGATATAAGAGAATCTGTTGATGTTGGATATCTCGAGAAATACAACACAAAGTGCTGGAGAAACTCAGCAAGTCAAGCAGCATCTATGGAGGGGAATGAACAGTCGATGTTTTGGTCTGAGATAGACAAAGTAGCCAGCATAAGAATGTGGGGTGAGGGGAGGGGAAATTAATGAAGGTTTGCTTATGGCAATGCTATTAAACAGGACCGAAGTGGCACAATGGGCCAGATCATCCCTTCCCCCAGCACAGGAGTTTGCAACGTTTTATCCGCCATGGGCCAATATTATTAAGCCAAAAATCCATGGACCACAAGTTGGGAAGTCCTTCCCTACGAAATGCTGTTAAATCCATTGTGTTTCTCCAGAAGGACACTCTTTGCTTCACATTCCAGGATCTGCAGTCAAGAAATAAGCCAGATTTGAAAGCCTGATGTCTATTCCATTCCCATCATGGATCATACGTCAGAAATTAAATACTTGTTCTTCAATTTTATCACACTGTAAATATTTTAAATGCAAATACACTCAGTGGCCACTTTATTAGGTACACCTGCTCATTAACGTAAATATCTGATCAACCAACCATGCAGCAGCAACTCATAAAACATGCAGGCATGATCAAGAGGTTCAGTTCTTGTTCAGAACAAACATCAGAATGTGGAAAGAAATGTGAGCTACGTGTCTTTGACCATGGAATAATTGTTGCTGCCAGACAGGGTAGCTTGATTATCTCAGAAACTGCTGATTTCCTGAGATTTCCATGCACAACATTCTCCATATTTACAGAGATTGGTGCAAAAAGAAATCCAGTGAGTGGCAGTTCTGTGGGCAAATGTGCCTTGTTAATGAGGGAGGTCAGGGGAGAATGGCCAGACTAGTTGAAGATGACAGTAACTCAAGTAACCACGTGTTACGACAGTGGTGTACAGAAGAGTATCTCTGAATGCACAACACGTCAAACCTCGAAGTACATAGACTATAGCAACAGAAGACCATGAACATACACTCCTTAGGCACTTTATTACCGAAGGTACCTAATAAAGTGACCACTGAGTGTAATATATTGAATCAACTAACGGTAGGATAGGGTAAGACTGAAAGAAAACTTTTCCTGAAATTTCATGATTAACTTTGCAAGGATACAGTATGTCAAAATGACCTCACAAGAAAAACAAGAATAAATATTGAATTGTGTCACAATAGAGTAATTCCGGAGATGGGAAACAATTCTTGCAATTCGAGAACTGAGTTACTGCCAGCATATCCACTGGAGCAGAGAGGAAATTTAATAAAGCCTCTTAAACCAAAGAATACTTTGACAGTTGTCCCATGGACATCAAACATCTCAATGCAGTGGAACTGGAACTTTTTATTTCACATTGACAAGGCTTAATTTTGGGAAGAAGTGTTCTGTGCAATCAAGAGTGTTAAGCAGCAACTAATCTGACTTCAAAAGCCATAAGGTGATGTTGCATTTCTATAAATGCATGGTTAGACCACACTTAGAATATTGTGTTTGGTTCTGGTCACCTCATGGATGTGGAAGCTTTCGAGCAGGTGCAGAGGAGATTACCAGGATTAGAGAGTATGTTCTATGAAGATAGGTTAAGCAAGCTAGGACTTTTCTCTTTGGAGCAAAGAAGCATGAGAGGTGACTTAGATGTACAAGATGATATGAGATATAGATTGATTGGATAGTCCAGAGACATTTCCCCACCATAGTGGAAACAACTAATACAAGGAGCATAATTTTAAAAAGTTTGGAAGAAAGCATGAGTGGGGCAATGTTAGAGGCAAATTGTTTTTTTAAACACTCAGAGACTGGTAGGTGCATAGAGTAAGTGGTAGAGGTAAATACATTAGGAATATTTTAAAACTCTTAGATAGGCATATGTATGATAGAAAAATTGAGGGCTTTGTAATACAAAAGGGTAAGATTGCTCTTTAGAATAGCTTAAATGTTCAGCACAACGTCTTGGCCCAAATGGTCTGTATTGAGCTACATTGTTCTGGGTTCTATATTCTATGTTAATCAAAAACTGAACTGTGTATTTTCTGTAACTTCTGGGGTCTACCTAATATAGCCATGGCTACTTGTAAATAAATAATTATTGAAGCATTGTGTCGGAACCGGTTGAAGCCAGCTGACTGATCAATATCCTAAAAGTCAAATACTGGTTGGCTGCTGGTGACTAGTAATGTTCTACAAGGATATGTGTTGGGTCTGCTATTTTTCATGTCATATGTAATGTTCTGAATGATGGAATTGATGGTTTTGTGGTCAAGCTTGTGGGTGACACGAGGAAAGGTGGAGGGGCACGTAGTGTTGAGGAAGCAGGAAGTCTGTAGAAGGAACTGGGACAGATGAGAAGAACATACAAAGAAGTGGCAAATGGAATACGATTTAGGGAAGTGTATGGTCATGAATCTTAGTAGAAGGAATAACATTGTAGACTATTTTTCAAATGGGGAGCTTATTCAGAAATTGGAGATACAAAAGGACTTGGGAGTCCTCATGCAGGATTCCCCAAAGGTTATCTTGCAAGGTGAATCAGTGGAAAGGAAGCCAAATGCAATGTTAGCATTCATTTTAAGAGGATGAGAATATAAAAGCAAGACCGTAATGCTGAGACTTCGACCCTTTATCTAAGAAAGGATGTGCTAATGTTGGAGAGGGTCCAGAGAGCTGTACAAGATTGATTCCAGAAATGAAAGGTATGCAGAGGGCTCCATTTGCAACTCACTGTTTTAGGCCAGCTTCTTTCATCTGCATTCAGATTTCTAAACAGTCCATGAGCCCACATAGAAATATGTTGGTAAAGGGTCATCAGAAAGGATCCCCCCAACCTGTTCATGTATTGCTTAAAACACTCTCTCCAGGGCTGAGGCTGTGTAGCATCCACACCAGCACCGCTCGACTCAAAACAGTTACTTTCCCCAAGCAGTAAATCTGATCCACACCTCCACCCACTATTTTTCTCACACTTTGCGAAATTTATTTATTTATTTTATAATGCTTATTGTAAATTATAGTAACTTTTTTGTATGCATTGCAATGTACAGCTAATACAAAACAACATATTTCATGATACACGTCAGTGATAAAAAACTTAATTCTGATTCAGACTATATTGCCTATGGAGGGAATTAAACAGTCCATGTTTTGGGCCTTGACCTTTCCTCAGAACATGATAAAGGGACTTGACATGAAACGTTGACTGTTTATTTCCCTTCATAGATGCTGCCTGACCTGCTGATTCCTCCAGCTTTTTGTGTTTATTGCTCAAGATTTCCAGGCTCTACAAAATCCCTCGTGTCCCCGCTCCTGTCCCAACATGGAGGGTCACTGAGGCTGGTCTAACAGATAGGGCTGAGTAGCACTTCCTGTTATCTATCTGATATGAAAATTCAAGATTCAAGATTGTTTCATGTCATTTCCAGTACACAAGTGTAAAGGAAAGTGAAATAATTGTCACTCCAAATGTGGCACAGCACAAAAAAAAACACAACAAGATAACAAATGCAATAAATATAAATACATAAAATAGTTTATATACATAGATTGTTTATAAAGTATGTGCATAAAGTGACACTAGGCACAGGACTGTCTGTACATAAGGTGACTTGATGGGAAGTGATAAAGTAGTGGTGGGATGGGTTATTAGATGGAGGTATTGATCAGATTTACTGGTTGGGGAAAGTAATTCTTTTTGATTCTAGTGGTCCTGGCATGGTTAGCCTTCTCTCTGATGGGAGTGATTTAAACAATCCAGGAACAGGATAGGTGGGATCTTTTATGATGACCCTTCATCATCACCTTTCTGTGCATATGCCCTTGATATCCATATAACCATATAACAATTACAGCACAGAAACAGGCCATCTCGGCCCTTCTAGTCCATGCTGAATGCTTAATCTCACCTAGTCCCACTGACCTGCACTCAGCCCATAACCCTCCATTCCTTTCCTGTCCATATACCCATCAAATTTTGCTTTAAATGACAATATTGAACCTGCCTCTACCACTTCTACAGGAAGCTCATTCCACACAGCTACCACTCTCTGAGTAAAGAAATTCCCCCTCATGTTACCCTTAAACTTTTGCCCCCTAACTCTCAACTCATGTCCTCTTGTTTGAATCTCCCCTACTCTCAATGGAAAAAGCCTACCCACGTCAACTCTATCTATCTCCCTCATAATTTTAAATACCTCTATCAAGTGCCCCCTCAACCTTCTACGCCCCAAAGAATAAAGACCTATTCTTTGGATGGTGGATCGCTGTTGCCGGTGGTGTGTTGGGCAGTTTTGACTACCCGTTCCGACAACCGAAAACACTTGCATTAGATTAAAATCAAGTTCTTTAAACTCCCTCATGCCTGGCTTTCTAAAGTGGCTTATTACATGCACTCTGATGTCCCTGAGATGTTAGGACACCAACATTTACAGTTGCACATTGTAATGGTTTGTTTAAGGTATATAAATCATGGCCTTGACTTACGGGGTCAAGGCTTTCTGAAGCTGATTTTTATTAAGCAAGATAGTAAGGGTGACAGTGTTACAGAGGTTCAGTAGTGTTCATCAGAACTCTTTCATCTTGAACACTTGTTTAGAACAAATGCTTCATTCAGTGTGCCAGTGAAATTACAATACCTATAGTGTCTTTAGGACATGAATGGGAAGACTTTATGGAGACACCAGACAGCAAGGTCTCTGCAACATATTTTGATGGGTTTAAAGGAATGTAGAGTGCCAGGATGGTACTGGATGTTTGTGGGAGTTGCCAGAAAGAAGATCTAGTTAGGCTTCAATCTACCTTTGGATTCCAATGCTTATTGTTAACAGAAAAGACTCTGCAGATGCTGAAAATCCAGAGTAAAATGGGAAAAACGCTGAAAAAACTCAGGTCAGGTAGCATCCATGGAGAGGAATAAACAGTTGATGTTTTGTGCCAAGATCCTTCATCAGGAGTGGAAAGGAAGGGGGAAGAAGCCAGAATAAGAAGGTGGGGAAGGGGAAGGAGTGAGACCAGGTGAGGAGGAAGGTAGGTGAGTGGGAGAGGTGGGATGATGTGAGGAATTGGGAGGTGATATGTAGAAAAGGTCAAAGGTTGACAAATGAGAAATCTGAAAGGAGAGTGGACCATGGGGAAAAGGGGAGAAGAAGGGGCATCAGTGGGAGATCAAAGCCAGGTGAGGAGAAGAGATGAGGCAAGGAGGGAGCCAGTATTAGTCCTGATGAAGGGTCTCAGCCTGAAACGTTAACAGTACACTTTTCCTAAAGACTGTGCTCTTTTCCTGGATGCTGCCTGGCCTCCAGCATTTTGTCTGTATTGCTCATCATGTCAGAGTTTACTCAGCTGGCCTTGTCCTCTCCCCAGATCTCCAGAAGTCAATGAGGAGGTGCACTTGTGCTTTAAGCGTCATTTCCATCCCCACCTGTGCTTTGCATATTTATGGCAAAACTTCCTCCAGATTCTGCAGTTGCTGGAATCTGAGGCAACAGGTGGAGGAACTTAGCGGGTCGAGCAGTATATGTGTTGGGGAGGGAGGGGGAATAGGAATGATTGACCTTTTCCATAAGGTCTTGATTCACAGCTTTGAATCAAAATATCGATCATTCTTTTTCTCCCAAAGCTCCAGCTTGACCCATTGAATTTGTCAGCACCTTCTTCATCGCTTTCTCCAGGTTCTTCTAGGCCTTTGAGGTCTAAAGGTAGCACAATGGTGCAACTGATTGCTTTATGACCAGAGACCTGAAGTCAATCTTAACCCAGGCAACCTGTTCATATTCTATACCTTCACAGTATGGTCTGGGTCAATTTTGACCTCGCCCAAGAATCCCCTCATAACAAGTGTCTATACCAAAATTTGAACCACAGATCTATTTAGAATGTATAAGTAGCCTATCTGACATTAATAAGTGGCTGATTAATCCTTAATTAATGTTTCAGAGATCTAAAATCCATTTCAATAGGTACGGGTCAAATTTAACCCGGAACAGCCTCAATGTACAAAAATTTGTAGCACCTGTACAAAAGTATAACATTTTTAAATATTTTCATTTTTGCACGTTTTGGGTCACTTTAGGAAAAGTCATCAAATTTCGGCTAAAAGCAGTAGCATTTAGGGTGTTTTTACTGTTGTCAAATGTCAAAACGGGTCAAATTTGACCCGAACACTGTAAGGGTTAACCTTAGGTGCATCGATGTGGAGTTTACATAATCTCCCTGTGACTTTCCCAAGAGCCCTGCTTTCCTCCCACGTCCCAAAAGCCATTAAATCACCCCAAGTGGAAAAGTGAGTGCTAAAACATGGGGGGGGACAGAGGATAGGGGGGAATTAGACTGTAATATAATCCACTGTCCTCTCCAATCAGATTCCCTCTTCTTTAGCCCTCTACCACTCCTACCTATCATCTCCCAGCTTCTCACATTACCCCCCATCCTTCATCAACCCACCCTTCCCCACTCACCTATCATCTGCATTCCCCTCCCCCTACCTTCTTCTTCTGGCTTCTGACCGCCTCTTGATGAAGGTCTCAGCCTGAATCATCAACTGTTTATTTCCCTCCACACCACTGCGATGTTGTCCCACCTACAGACCTCAGGTAAAGCTCTGGAAGATGCTGGAGGAAGCAATGAAGTTGATGCTGAGGAGTTCAGTGGGTCAAGCAGCAGGTGTGGGATTCTGACAGACATGCAGAGTATTGCACTGTAATTTGGTCCTAGATGGTTGTAATGGGCGTGGAAACCAGGATGGTATTGTACTTAAGGTGGTGATTAACATGTTCTTGATTGTAAAGGGTTAAGATTTATGGGGAGAAGGCGGGAGAATGGGATTCAGAACAAAAAAAAAGTCAGCTATGATTGAATGCTGGAGCAGGCTCAATGGGTCAAAAGCCCTAATTCGGCTCCTGTATCTTACCTAATTGCTAGCCAGCAGGACAGACTGAAAGTGAGAAGCATACCAGTATTCAGAAAGCTAACAGTCAGTGTCAACTGCCTCTCTTCACCCACGCACTAAACGCATCATACACTGATCACGGCGCCAATAATTTCTTTGTCTCTGTTAGGAACAGGTGGTTCAGTTGAGTATAATGGATAGAAAAACTGATTGACAAGGGATGGAAGCAATTAATCGGTTATACAGCCCTAAACCAGGCCCTTCAGCCCATCATGTCTGTGCTGACCCTTAACCACTAATCCTATACCGATCCATTTTATTTTCCCCACATTCCCTTCAACCCCACAACTACTCACTTACATATTGACTGCAAAGTTCAGGGTATATTTATTATCAAAGTATGTAATATATGCCACCATATACAACCCAGAGACTCATTTTTCTTGCGAGCATACTCAGTAAGTAAACAAGTTAGTAACTAACCAGCCTGCATCCCTTTGGGATGTGAGAGGAAAATATAGCACTCAGAGAAAGTGCTCGCAGTCAGAAAGAGAGGCAAAGTCCAGACACAGATATGCAACATGAGAAATAGGAGCAGGAGTCGGCCATTTGAGCCATTGATTCCCCTCCACCACTCAACATGATCATGGCTTATCTGGCCATGGATTCAGCTCTACCTCCTGCCTTTTCCCCATAACCCTTTATTTCCCCAGCTGTGCGAAAATGTATATAGCTGTGACTGAAATATTTTTAACAAGGCGGCCTCTTTTTCTGGATAACGATCACAGCGATCAAAAGCCTGCGACTTCCTTTTCCGAGTGGAACTTTCGAAACGCCTGTACGACCAGGCACCTTTGTGGTGCGAACTCAAGTTTCAAAGGTGCAGAATGGTTGCAGTGTGGCGTCAACGGGCCCAATACTGACTTAAGCGCGGGCCCAGATTGGAAAGGGGAGGCAGGGCCTGGTCTGAGAGCGAGGAATTAGCCAATGTTTGGCCAGTTTGAGGGCTGGGCCAGATTGAAAGGTTAGGGTTTCAGGGCCAGAGGCAGAGGAATTGAGTGGTGCTTAGCGAGGTTTACTTGTCTCTACATTGAACTGAGGCTGTGGCCTGCAACTAATGGGCACCTGGTTCGGCTACAGTCACGCCTGGCTTCCTGGCTGTGAACTCACTGTTGCGAACTTCAGTTCTGAGTGTTAGTTGCTTATTTTTATTGGTATTTTTGCCACATTGGGCATTTGACAATCTTTTTTAATAGGTTCCATTGGGTTTAGATTTTTTGTGACTGCCTGTAAGGAGATGAATCTCATGGTTATATATAGTACCTACACATTGATAATAAATGTACTTTGAACTCTGAACTCCACTGCTTCCCTGGACACAATTCCACAGATTCACTACTCCTCATCTCCATTCTAAATCTATTCTCCCAAATCTTAAGACTATATTCCCTATTTCTAGTCTCACTAACCAATGGAAACAACGTTCCTGCCTCTGTCTCATGCACACATACATAAAGCACAGGAGGCTATGTTTGACCCAGGGATGCTGGAGTTAGGAGACTCTTCTTTATGCTCACACGCTGGAGTTACTCACAGCCAGGAGTTCCACAATGTTTGATTAAAAAGGTGCACCCAAGGAATTTAAGGTTAAATTCTGCCTCAATTTGTACCAAGATCCTGAATTGAGACTAGAAGCACACTTAGCAAAACATGGCATTATCCCGACTCAAGCTGAAATTAATGGTTTCTGAAACATAATTAAGCGAACCAAGTAGCGTGTAATGGGAGACATCAGTTGTTGCTGACGTGACTGAACTAAGCGGGAGTGAAGATCATCGCGCCACCTGTCAAAGATTATGGAGACAGGCACAAACTGTAGGTTTGGAATGGGTGGGCAGTAGGAACCTGTTTGTGTGTAAAACTCAAGACTCACGGCACCTTTTGTAATGTCCCAATTTGAAACTTCTCTCTGTGACCGTGTGGATTTCCTCTGGATGATCTGGTTTCTTCCTGCACTCCAAAGACATATGTATGTTATAGGTATACTATGTTGGTGCCAGAAGTACGCCAACACTTGTAAGCTGGCCAGCACAATCCTCATTAATTTGATCTGATTTGACAGAAACAACTTATTTCACTGTATGTTTGGGGGAGCATATGTGACAAATAAAGTTAATATTTATAGATTAATAATTAATCTTTAATTATTATAGTCTTTATATACACTAATATTGAATATAGATTAATCTTTATTGATCTAATAAGTCCTGATGAAGGGTCTCAGCCAGAATCATTGACAACTTATTCCCCTACATAGATGCTGCCTAACCTGTTGAGTTCCTCAAGCACTTTTGTGTGTGTTGTTCTGGATTTCCATCACCTGCACAACCTCTTGTGTTTAAAGCTAAAATACCTTTTTTCACAGCCTGCCAATTACTTTCCGAAGCATGTTCACCGTCGCGATGAGTGAAATGGTGCAGGCGACTTGTACTTTGCAATCTCTGACAAGCTATAGCATCATGATCACCAAATGAGCATTTTAATAGTGTTGGTGAAGGAAAGGACCGAGGACAAGTCTCACCCCAAAATGCACCAAATGGACTTTCTCTGCTATTTTGAATTCAACCGCTTTCTGGTGGGATCGCTCTGTTGCCAGGAGAGTGTTATCCAGTTTTTCCAGCATTCTAGATATGGACTTGAACTTTTTTTTTCCAATCTAATAGTTTTTATATTCAGTGTTTTTTGCCTGATCTTTCTTGTTTTTTGTGTGGGGAAGGGGGATCGGGGGGGGGGGGGGGTGCTGATGTGCCTGTTCTGTCCTTGTTCATTTTTTTCCGTGGGGAGGGGGGTGGTTTGGGGGTTGATGATCATGCTGCAGTTATTTTCTATCTTAGGTTCATGGCTCCCTGAAGAAGAAGAATTCCAAAGTCGTATACTTCGATAATAAATGAACCTTTGAACCTTAAAAGGGTCTGGAGTAACATTTTGGACAGAACAGAGTTCACACTTCCAATAGACAATAGACAGTAGGTGCAGGAGTAGGCCATTTGGCCCTTCTAGCCAGCACCGCCATTCACTGTGATCATGGCTGATCATACACAATCAGTACCCCGTTCCTGCCCTCTCCCCATATACCTTGACCCTGCTATCTATAAGAGCTCTATCTAACTCTCTCTTGAATGCATCCAGAGACTTGGCCTCCACTGCCTTCTGGGGCAGAGCATTCCACATATCCAGCACTCTCTGGGTGAAAAAGTTTTTCCGCATCTCCGTTCTAAATGGCCTACCCCTTACTCTTAAACTGTGGCCTCGAGTTCTGGACTCACCCATCAGCGGGAATGTGCTTTTGGAACATGCCAAAAGTCATTACTGGGCACAGTACTTTCACAGTTACCATTTTTACCCAGTCCAGAAGGAGCTTTTAAAAGGAAATTCTATATAATTAAACAAGTTTAAATTTTATTCTTGCCAGAATTGGATTTTAAACTGAGATCTCTATACTGTATGATTTGTCACCAAATTTCTACAGATGTACAGATATTAAGCAAGTTTAACTTCTACATCTGTCAGATTGAGATTTTGAACTGAGGTTTCTGTAGGGTTTATCTCTAAAGACTCTGCAATTTCTGCAGATGTGCTGTGGAGAGCGTTCTGACTGGTACGGAGGGTTGTAGACTCAGCCAGATTCATCACGGTCACTGGCT
Organism: Hemitrygon akajei; assembly: GCF_048418815.1. Taxonomy (NCBI): domain Eukaryota; kingdom Metazoa; phylum Chordata; class Chondrichthyes; order Myliobatiformes; family Dasyatidae; genus Hemitrygon; species Hemitrygon akajei. Next base: position 20,217,813 of record NC_133127.1, read on the forward strand.
TCCCCATTATTAAGGATATCCTCAAAAGACAGCATCCATCGCTAGGGACCTTCACCATCCAGGACACGCTCGCCTTTTGTTGCTGCCATCAGTGAGAAGGTACCAGAACCTGGAGACCCACGGTCAATGTTTTAGAAACAGCTTTTGCCCTTCCACCATCAGATTTCTGAACAGGCCACTAACGGTCAGAGAAATGCCAAATGAACTTAATGGGTGCTTTGCATCTGTCTTCACTGTGAAGTCACTAGCAGTGTGCCAGAGGTCTGTGAGTGTCAGAGAGCAGGGATGAGAACTATTGCCATTACAAAGGGAAACGTGCTAGGCAAATGCAAAGGTCTAAAGGTGGATTAGTCACCTGGACCCGATGGACTACATCCCAGAGTCCTGAGAGAGGTTGCTGAAGAGATAACAGATGCATTGGTTATGATCTTTCACCAATCACTTGATTCTGGCATGGTTCCGGTGGACTGGAAGATTGCAAATGTCACTCCCCTCTTTAAGAAGGGAGGAAGGCAAAAGAAAGAACATCATAGGGCAGTTAGCTTGACTTCAGTGGAAGAGGAAGTGTTGGAGCCTATTATTAAGGATGAGGTTTCGGGGTACTTGGAGACTAATGATAAACTAAGTCAAAGAGGCATGATTTCTATAAGGGGAAACCTTGCCTGACAAATCTGTTGGAGTTCTTTGAGGAAGTAACAAGCAGTGTGAACAAAGGAGAGGCAGTGGATGTCATTTACTTGGATGTTCAGAAGGCATTTGATATGAGGCTGCTTAACAAGATAAAATCCTATGACATTACAGGAAAGACACTGGCACGAATAGAGGAATGGCTGACAGGCAGGAGGCAGCGAGTGGGAATAAAGGGGGCCTTTTCTGGTTGGCTGCCGGAGACTAGCGGTGTTCATCAAGGATCAATATTGGGACTGCTACAGGCTCCAAAGATAGTCATAGCCGTTGATGAGCTCCCTCTGCTAAACAAATGCTCTTTATGGCGTGTGTCTCAAACAGCCTCTGACAACCAAGTCCAACTCCTGGCCTTCACGTGTGGCATAGTTCTTATGCCCGGCTGAGCTGTTCTCATTGACAGGAGAAAGGGTAAAGGCAGGCCACTGGCACCTTAAAACCAGTTGATCTGGGCAGATGGGGCTTGTTAACCATGGATAATAGCTCATCTAGGAGAGGGAAAACTCCGATTTCAAACCTCCGCTGCTTTGCGGCTATACCCGCTCACAGGAAAGGCTTTGGTAGTAAACCCCGAGGAAAAATCCAGAGTTGGGGTCCCGAAAGCGGCTGACTGCTGTACCCAGCACCAGCACGGCAACTCCTGAGGTGCTGCTGGCTCCAAACTGTATCGACTTGGTGGTGAATCTATGGAATTTGTTGCCATGGGCGGCAGTGGAGGCCAAGTCATTGGGTGTATTTAAGGCAGAGATTGACAGGTATCTGAGTAGTCAAGGCATCAAAGATTATGGTGAGAAGGTGGGGGAATGGTATTAAAGGGGAGATTGGATCAGCTCATGATGAAATGGCGGAGCAGACTCGACGGGCCGAATGGCTGACTTCTGCTCCTTTGTCTTATGGTCTTATGGACTTTTGCCATTCCTTTGGACCTGTCATCAGCATGGAGAGGGGAGGGATCCCACTGCATGGGCAACAGACAGATCTCCATATCAACCCTGACCTGGTTTGCACCCTTGAGAGGCCACTCCAGCTCAGTGATTACCAGAGGTGCAGTACCCATGGTCAACCACGACCGACGGAGGCCACACAGGTACACGCTTTTCGCATTATTAGTCAATGATTTGGATAATGGAATTGATGGCTCTGTGGCATAGTTTGTGGATGATACAAAGCTAGGTGGAGGGTAGGTAGTGCTGAGGAAGCAATGCGATTGCAGCAGGACTTGAACAAATTGGAAGAATGGGCAAAAAAGTGGCAGATGGAACACAGTGTTGGGAAATGTATGATAGTACATTTTGGTAAAAGGGGCAATAGTGCAGACTTATCTAAATGGGGAGAAAATTCAAACATCAGAGATGCAGAAGGTCTTAGGAGTCCTTGTACAAGACTCCCAAAAGGTTAATTTACAGTCTGTGGTACAGAAGGCAAGTGCAATGTTGGCATTTATTTCAAGGGGAATGGAATATAAAAACAAGGAGATAATACTGAGGCTTTAAAAGACACTAATCAGGCTGCACTTGGAGATTTGTCAACAGTTTTGGGCCCATATCTCAGAAAGGATGTGTTGTCATTGGAGAGAGTCCAGAGGAGTTTCATGAGGATAATTCCAGGAATGAAGGGGTTAACATATGAGGAGTATTTGGCAGCTTTGTGTCTGTTCTCACTGGAATTTAGAGGACAGTGGAGAGGATGTTTCCTCTAGTGAGGATATCCAGAACTAGAGGCCACAGCCTCAAAACTGAGGGGCGACCCTTTAGAACAGAAGTAAGGAGGAACTTTTTTAGCCAGAGAGTAGTGAATCTGTGGAATGCTCTGCCACAGACTGCGGTGGAGGCCACAACCGTGGGTATATTTAAGATGGAAGTTGATCATTTCCTGATCGGTCAGGGCATCAAAGGATATGGTGAGAAAGCAGATATATGGGATTGAGTGGGATCTGGGATCAGCCATGATGGAATGGCAGAGTAGACTCGATGGGCTGAATGGCCTAATTCTACTTCTATGTCTTATGGTCTAACTGGTGAACATCTGTTCTTACTTTACACTATGTATTTTATTATATATTTCCTATTATAACCTGAGTGATTTTTACGCATTGAACTTACTGCTGCCACAAAACAATGAATTTCATGACATAGGTTAGTGATAATAAACATGGTCCTGGTTGCCAGGATTCAGGATTACTAGAGACACTAACCTCTTCTGGTGCTGCAATCTGGGGAAAGCACACAACTCTCCACCTATTCCAAACCCACAGTCTATGTCTGTCTCCATTCAGTGTTGTAGTCCCCACTCAGGCCACTCTGTAGCGTGACGATTAGTGTAATCACTTTACAGAGCCCGTGAGCACCGATCAGAGTTTGATATCTGACGCTCTCTCCCTGTGACTGTATGGGTTTCTCCCATTTTCCAAAGGTGTTTAGTTTGATTTAGTGAGTTGTGAGCATGTTGGTGCCAGAAGCATAGCAACACTTGTGGGCTGCCTATAACACAATCCTCGGACACCATTATCCATTATCAAAAAACATGCATTAATTAGGTATATTTAAAATGGATGTTAATACGTTCTTGATCATAAATGATGTTAAAGATTATGAGGAAAAGGCAGGAAAATGGGGTTGAGAGGGATAAGAAAATTTTCCAAGATGGCGCAGGTGACAAATGGTAACATTTTATGGACAGCTCACAAAACTACTGGATACTATACTAGATATGCTTCTACTGAACTACAGCCACTGCAAACCACAGTGAAAGGTCCAGCCCTGATGAAGGGTCTTGACCTGTAATGTCAACTATTTATTTTCAAAGATGTTACCTGATTTACTGAGTTCCTTCAGCATACTGTGAATGTGTTGCATTGTAAACCATAGCCTATAATTTACATGCAAGAAATGTACTTTTGAATTGTCTAAACAAACTAATGATTTTAGGATCTCCTGAAGGATTTTGCGAACTTGATTCTCGAGAATGCAGGTAGTACAGCAATCACCAGGATGGCATTTGCTGGGAGCATACAATTTGTTTTGTCCTCTTTTACACATTGGATATTTGTCAGTCTTTGTTGTGTGTGGTTTATCATGAATTCTATTGTTTTCTTTGCCTGCAAGAAGAAGAATTTCAAGATTGAATTTGGTATTCATAATTTGATAATAAATTTGAACTCTGCCATGATGGAATGGTGGAGCAAATTCAATGGGCTGAATGGACCTCCTATGTCTTTTGGTCTTACTCTCTGCCCTCCTGTTATACATTCATGTAATCATAATCGTAGACTGGTGCCTTGATCTTTACTGCCAGAGCAACAGACACCCTGCTGGAGGAACTCAATGGGCTGAGCAGTGTCTGTGGGGCAAGGGGTTGAGGACTGTTTGGAAAGAAGTGCTGATGTTTTGCATGAGGATTACCACTCCTGTAATGTAACCACTGCCCTGTTATTTTACTCCAAGCTCCCAGTAAATAGAGGGACAAACTGGAGTATGGTGGGGGGAGTGAGGTAGAGGAGGGTTAGGACCAGTCATGAAGTCATAGAATCATAGAACACTACTGCACAGAAACAGGCCTTTCAGCCCATCTATTCTGTGCCAAACTATCATCCTATGTAGTCCCATTGACTTGCACCTGGAAAATAACCTTCCCCAGCCCTCCCATCATGTACCTCTTCAAGTTTCTCTTAAATGTTGAAATCAAAACCACCATTTTCACACTCTCACCATTCTGTGAAGTTACCCTCCCCCCATATTCTTCTTGAAGATTTCACCTATCACCCTTAACCCATGACCTCTAGTAGTAGTCTCTCCCAACCTCGGTGGAAAAGGTCTGCTTGCATTTGCCCTATCTATACTCCTGAATGTGAGGGAAGGGTTGTCACTATCTCTGGCTCTTGTTCCTTTTGTTCTTGCAATAAAAAGGCCGCAGGTGATTCACAGCCGTGGTTATTAAACAGCTTTCAACCGAGAGGTCATGGTACATTTTATAACTCTCAGTGAGGCCAGAGCTGGAGCACAGTGTGCGTTGTCACAGGACAGTTGTGAGGATATTGCTTGGAATGGAATGTTTCAGTTACAAAGAGAGGTTGAATTCCTTAAAACTTGTGGTAGTCTGGTCAACTGAGTCAAGTACAGTGTTCTCCTAAGGCAGGGGTTCCTAACCTTTTTCATGCCATGTACCAATACCATTACGCAAGGGGTCTATGGACACCAGGTTGGGACACCTGTCCTATGGGATTTCTGGGATGTTATCATGGATTACATTAATGGAGAAAACCTGTGCATGATGTTTTTAATGTGGGGAGGCTGTTGCACAGGCAGCTACCACACAGTCTTTGATGGATCACAGTCAGGACCCAGTGGTATAGAATGCAAGACGACTGGGGACCCTCCACTGACATTGTGATGTGTCATCATCTTCTATCAGCTCCACTGTTGAGGTCTTGGTTGGATCACCCTTTGTCCAGAACCTCCCCCATGACCTTACCGCCATGAATGACCCTATCGGGAGGTTAGTACCAGATGGCTGAGCCCTGGATGGCATTGCTCCTGGGTTCTAAGGAGATCACAAGCTTCTCCACCGTGACAAGGTGACAATCTTCAGAGAAACAAGCTGAAGGGGGTACCTGATTCAGATATATGAAATTTTGAAGGCATAGCTAGCGTAGGTCGTAGGAAACTAACTGGAGCAGAGGTATATAAAACTTGGAGAAATAGATTGAGGGGAAGACCATAGGACATAGGAGCAGAATTAGGCAATCGAGTCTGCTCTGCCATTCTATCATGGCTGATTTATTATTCCTCTCGACCTCATTCTTCTGCCTACTCCCCATAACCTTTGACTCCCTGAATAATCAAGTACCTATCAACTTCCGCTTTAAGTACACTCAATTACTTGAGCTCCACAGCAATCTGTGGTAATGAATTCCGCTGATTCATACCCTCTGGCTAAATATATCGTTCCTCATCTCTGATCTAAATGTATGTCCCTCTACTCTGAGGCTGTGTCCTCTGGTCCTAGACTCTTCCAATATTCTGATCCTTTTCCACATACATGATATTTGGAATCTGGAACACACTGCTCAAGTGGGTGGTGGAGGAAACATTTAAAAACATCTGGACAAGTATTTGATTCACCAGAACGTACAAAGGTGCAGACTAAATGCTGGTGTATAGAGAGGCATGGGCCTGATTCCATGCAATTGGACCCCATGAAGAATGTCTTAACTGCACTAGTACAGGCCTCAAATTTGATCTGAGAAGTCATCAAAAGGAAAAGATTTGGGAAGGCTTTCATGAGGCTTTTTTTTTTAAACTTTGTGTGCATCACTGTCAATAATCCTTCACTGATTCCTTGTGTTTGGCCTGCTGTGCTATTTATGAAGCAGTTAAGAAAGAAGCACTTCAGCGAGTTATAGTCCAGTCCAGCTAAAGACTTCAGTTCACCAAATATACTAACAATACATAAAACTAAACATAGAAAAGGTGTTTCAGAAGGGCAATGTCATGTTAATCGTTGGGAATTTTAACATGAAAGTGGAGTGGGAAAACTAGGCCAGTACTGGACCTCAAGAGAGAATTTGTAGAATGTCTAAGGGATGGCTTTTTAGAACAGCTTGTTATTGAGCCCACTAGGGGATCGGCTGTGCTGGACTGGGAGTTGCGCTGTGATCCGGAGGTGATAAGAGAGCTTAAGGTTAAGAACCACTGGGGAACAGTGATCACAATATGATGGAATTCACTTTGAAATTTGAGAAGAAACTAAATTCCAATGTGTCAGTCTTTCAGTGGAATAAAGGAAATTACAATGGCACGAGAGGGGAACTGGCCAAGGTTGACTGGAAAGGGACATTTGCAGGAAGGACAGCAGAGCAGCAACTACAAGAGTTTCTTTGAAAAATGAGGGAAGTGCAAGACAGATATACTCCAAATAAGAAGAAATTTTCGAATGGAAGGAGGACACTACCATGGCTGACAAATGAAGTCAGAGCTAAACTAAGAGAAAAAGAGAAGGGATACAAGGAAGCCAAAGCTAGTTGGAGGGTGGAGGATTGGGAAGCTTTTAAAACTTGCAGAAGGAAACTAAGAAGGCCATTGGGAAGGAAAAGATGAATTATGAAAGGAAGTTGGTGACTAATATCAAAGAACATACAAAAGCTTTTTTTAAGTACTGTATATAAAGGGTAAAAGAGAGTTGAGGGTAGATATAGGACCAAAGAAAATGATGCTGGAGATATGATAATGAGAGACACAGAGTTGGCAGAAGAAGTGACTGCGTATTTAGCATCAGTCTTCACAGTGGAGGGTGTCTGCAGTATACCGGATATTCAAGAGTGTCAGAAAAGTGAAGTATGTGCAGTGAAAATTACGACTGAGAAGGTGCTCAGGAAGCTTAATGGTCCAAGGGTGAAATCTCCTGGAACTGATGGAGTGTACCCTTGGGTTCTAAAGGAAGTAACTGGAGAGATTGCAGAGGCATTAATGATGATCCTTCAAGACTCAATAGATTCTGGCATTGTACCGGAAAATTGCAAATATTACTCCGCTATTTAAGAAGGGTAGGAGGCAGCAGAAAGGAAACTTTAGACCTGTTAGCCTGACATCAGTGGTTGGGAAGTTGTTGGAATCGATTGTTAGGGATGAAATTACAGAGTACCTGGAGGCACATGACAAGATAGGCCAAAGCCAGCATGATTTCCTGAAAGGAAAATCCTGCCTGACTAACCTACAGCAATTTTTGAGGAAATTACAAGCAGGGTAGACAAAGGAGATTCAGTAGATCTGGTGAACTTGGATTTTCAGAAGGCCTTTCATATGGTGCCGTACGTGAGACTGCTTAGCAAGATAAGAGCCCATGGAATTCCAGGGAAGTTACTAGCATGGGTGGAGCATTGGCTGATCAGCAGAAAACAGAGAGTGGGAATAAAGGGATCCTATTCTGGCTGGCTGCAAGTTCCCAGTGGAGTTCCACAGAGGTCGGTGTTGGAACTGCTGCTTTTTACAATGTATGTCAGTGATCTGGACTATGGGATTAAAGGATTTGTGGCTAAATTTGCTAATAATACAAAGATAGGTGGAGGAGCGGGTAGTGTTGAGGACACAGAGAGCCTGCAGTTAGATAGTTTAGGGGAATGAGCAAATAATTGGCAAATGAAATACAATGTTGGAATTTGTATGGTCATGCACTTTGGTGGAAGAAATAAATGAGCAGACTATTATTTAGATGGGAAGAGAATTCAAAATGCAGAGATGCAAAGGCACTTGGGAGTCCTTGTGCAGGATACCCTAAAGTTAACCTCCAGGTTGAGTCGGTGGTGAAGAAGTCAAATGCAATTTTGGCATTCATTTCTGGAGGTATAGAATAAAAAAGTAGGGATGTAATGTTGAGGCTCTTTAAGGCACTTGTGAGACCACACTTGGAGTATTGTGTGCAGTTTTGGGCTCCTTATTTTAGAAGGGATATACTGACATTATAGAGAGTTCAGAAAAAATTCACGAGAATGATTCCAGGACTGAAAGGGTTACCACATGAGGAACATCTGGCATCTTTTGGTCTATATTCCCTGGAGTTCAGGAGAATGAGAGAGGATCTCACAGAAACATTCCGAATGTTAAAAAGCCTGAACAGATTCGATATGACAAAGTTATTTCCCATGGTCGGGGAATCTAGGACGAGAGGGCACGACTTCAGGATTGAAGGACATCCATTTAGAACTGAGATGCGGAGAAATTACTGTAGTCAGAGGGTGGTAAATCTGTGAAATTTGTTGCATGAGCAGCTGTGGAGGCCAAGTCATTGGGTGTATTTCAGATTCAGATTATTGTCATTTAGAAACCACAAATGCAATGCAGTTAAAAAATGAGACAACGTTCCTCCAGAATGGTATCACAAAAGCACATGACAAAACAGACTACACCAGAAAATCTACATAACATTTGGCAATCACCAATCCAGAGTCCGGAGTGGCTGCTACATATTAATATTGCGCTACAATCTTAGCACGTTTCCCTGAAAGGAGCTCCAATCCCACCAGACAAAACAAAACCAAAAACTAAAGCTACAAGACCTGCACAAAACCACATAGTTACAACATATAGTTACAACAGTGCAAACAATAGCATAATTGATAAAAAACAGACCATGGGCACAGTAAAAATAGCCCAAAGATGTTAAAAGACTATAAGTTCAAAAGAAATCACCACACAGTTTCCACAAGTCCCCAGGATCCCGACAGACTCACCATCCCACGCCGGCGGCAGAAGGGAATACCCCCGCTATGGACTTCCACGGCGCCGCCCGACTCAGCCTCGCAGAGACAGCACACAATGAAAGCTCCGTTGCACCCAGCCTCGCAGACACAGCACACAGTGAAAGCGCTCCAACCGCAGCAGATAGATATGTTCTTGATTAGCCAGGGCATTAAAGAGTATGGGGAAGGCAGGGCAGGGGAGTGGGGATGACTGGAAGAATTGGATCAGCCCATGATTGAATGGCGGAGCAGACTTGATGGGCTGAATGGCCTACTTCTGCAAATCTTATGGTCTTAACTCCATCATTTTCACTATGACTATACACTCCTTTTAGATTCAAGATTGTTTCATGTCATTTCCACCGTTATTGGCCCTTTTCTGGCACCTCTCTCTCTATACTGTATGTCCTTGACGGCGGGTAGCCTGGTGCCAGTTGAGCAGTTCTGACTACCCGTTGTTGAGGCTTCCTGTCTACCACGGTGCAGTTCCTGTACCAAGCAGTGGTGCAGCGTGTTAAGATGCTCTCTACGTCACATTTTTAGAATGACACGAGTGTGGATGTGCAAAGTCCAGCTCTTGTCAGCTTCCTCAGGAAGCAGAGGCATTGGTGAGCTTTCCTGACTGTGTAGGACGTGTTCTGGAACCATGAGAGGTTGCGTGTGATGTGCACTCCCAGGAGCTTGAGGCAGCTCACAGTTTCCACTGCTGTGCCGCTGTGTGTGTTTAATTAACCAAGTGTAGTTCTTCAGCTGCCAGAGCAAGATTTGAACCCATAACTCCAGACTTTGAACTCATGCCACCCAGGCCTCCATGATGCTACCAGTCTCCTCAATGGTCGGGGCTTAGAGCCAAGGCAGATGACGGCACAGCTGTCAGGGGGTGTGGATAAAATCAGGCATCTGGAAGAGGCTAGAACTGGGTAAACCTAAAATAGACTCCTGACCTTTCCCTCTCTGTGTCAAATAAACTCAAATTAAAAGGAATCAACAACCACTACCATAATAGTAGGGAGAAAGGAAAGATGCAGTGCCAATAATTTATTGCTCTGACATACTATGGCTGCTGATCCAAATTTGGGATCTGCAAAGCAACTCCACTGTAAAGGAAGCAAACACATTTCACATGGGACTGTATCTCAAAGCTGCAATACGAGACCAAATGCCCAAGATTACTCCGTTTCCCTGATTGCTGCAATCTGCTTGTCTGTATTGACGTCCAGTTTACCTGCCCTAAGTGTTTTCTTCAGGCTCCCCATTTACTCTCAGGCCTAAAGGACTTGATTGGCTGGGAGCCCCGAACAATGGGAAAATGATTCTTCCCTATAGTGAAAAACTGTTAATAACCATTTCTGGACCATTTAGTGTTGCTTTGGAAATTTGAACAGTCTCTTCTGGGAAAATTGACAAGATTTCTACAGCAGTATTTTGCGGCGTATTGTTAGTCTCTCTGCCTTGCTCCTATTAGAGTACTAAGGGAGGCACTTGGACTGCTCTGTATCAAGAGCCACCTCCACCAGACCTTCTCAGGATAGTCAAATCTTTCTCATGCAACAACTTGATTCCTTTTATTCATCCTCACCTTTTTTTCCAGCATTTCCCTGAATATCCCACTGACCTCCAGTTTAGCTTCTGGCTCTCTGATCTCATGATTCCCTGACCCATTGTGTCCCTTGACTCCATAAAGCCCGAGGACAACAGACTCAATTTCTAATTTCCCAACCTTCCCAAAACCACAATCTGCTGCAAGCCATCTCACTTATTACTTGCCCTAAATCTCTTGAATGGTCTCGATCCGATCCCTCTCCTCCCATCCCCAACCACAGTCACAGTACTGATCAAAACCCCTCACATCCCTGAACCAAAAATGTGTGTCAGATTAGGCCATTATCAACCACCAAGCCCTCCCCAATGAACACACAGCCAGACCCAGTTCCCAGCAAAATATTTTTGATTAAATGCCTCCAAGACTTTGAATCTTGGCTAAGTTGGTAACATTGGTAAATTAGTTTATTATTTACAGTGGAAAAATCTGTTTAGCCCGCCATCCATACACATCATTTCACCACACAAGTGCATTGATGTAGTAGAAGGGAAAAAGACAACAGGATGTAGAATATAGTGGTACAATTACAGAGAAAGTGCAGAGCAGGCAGACAAGAAGGTCTAAACAAGGTAGATCATGAGGTCAACAATCCATCTTATTGAACAAGGGGGCCATTTAATAGACTTACAGTACTGTGCAAATATCTTAGGCACAGGTATATCACTAGGATGCCCAAGACTTTTACACAGTACTGTAGTTATTTTTAATGATTTGCACTGTACTGGTGCCACAAAAAGAAATCATGACATATGTGAGTGATGATAAACCTATATGGCTCTCCATTGTGGACTGGCAGTGGGAAGGGGGGCAGGGAGAGGGGAGCCATGGTCGGGAAAGGGGGAGAAGAGAGGGAAGCACCAGAGAGACAGTCTATATAATAAGCAATAAACCAATTATTTGGAACCAACTTGCCTTGCCTGGAATCTCACAGCTGGGTATGTCTGTACCCACGCCACCCCTCACCCCAGCACTCCTTCTCAGCCCTGCGTCCCTCACTCCTCCCTCAGCACTCCAACCCTCACCACTCCCATATCCTTTGCTCCCACCAGATTTACAAACACTCTGCTCCACCTTGACAAATACAGTACCGTGCAAATGTACTGTACAACAGTGTCCTCGAGCCTGGTGGTTCGTGTTTTCTGGCTTTTGTACCTTCTGCCCCATGTGAGGGGGAGGAGGAGAGAAATTGTCTAGTGTGTGTGGGGTCATTGGTTATGCTGGATGTTTTAATGAGACAACAAGAAACATAGACAGAGTCAATTGGGTAGAGGCTGGTTTGCGTAATGGACTTGGTCTGTGCGCACAACTGTGCAGTTTCTGTGACACAAGGGTCAACAGTCCACGAAGAAGGGATTGTTCCATGATATGCTCAATCTTTGTCCAGAAATCTCTGCGTTTTCTTGTGGTCGCTGCCAGAGCAGTTTCTACACCAAGCAGTAATTCCATACTTCACACTTAATGCAGGAGGGACTCTCAGTCCCCAGCACAGCGCCCATGGTGCCCACCAACTGCGCCCGTTTGTGTGTGCACTGGAGTACCCAGGCCCCTAAACCAAAGCAGATTCAAGATCAAATTAAATCGTGGAACAGACGTGAAGGGCTGAATGGCCACCTCATGCATCAGCCCTCCCCTTCATGTTTCCTGGCAGAGTACCTATGTTAACCGTCGACTTTCATTATAATACACTCTTAAATAAACACAAGCGCAGATATAATGTGTGCAAACAGCAATGGCAGATTCCACAGGCAACTGCCAAAATAAACAAATATTTACTTTTGAAAATGTAATTGCATGAATATATTTTAATGTGTAAACAATCACACCTTGACATACAACTAAGTGCTGTTGTTATTCACCATCTGGCTTTCTAATCATTGAATAATAGGGCACCCTTAAATGCTACTTATTCAGAGTGTAGCTGTAATAGAATTGCATTCACCGTGTCTCCAGAAGTAACTTATTAGATGTTCTGCTCTGGAAAAGCACACCTAATACAGTCACAATCCAACACTAATTGCTAATTTCAGATTCTCTGCAGTGCCGTCATATAATTAAACACCAGATTACCCCCAATCACTGACTGTCACCGCCAATGATCATGGAAACATTTGATGTGGGGACGACTGCTTGTTCTCTGGGTCATTCGTAATTAACCAGAGACAGCATTCAACCATATAGCGAGCCTCTGGGCGCTCTCCTTTAAACAAATGCGACATGCAGAAATTCTGCTGCGGCAGTCGTCGAATTGCTTCCCTCTGCCTGTCTGCTGTTGTGAGGTCTTCAGTGAGACAGCAAGTTATTTCCTGCTTAGTTTCGAATGAGTGGTGTTTAATAAAACCGAGAGTGATTCCTGCGTAATGGAAAGTCACAGACTGGCCTGACAGTGGGCTCAGTGAATCAGATCTTAGAAGCAAACAGGAAAGGAGGCCAATCGAGCTATCATCCTAACGCTGGCTCTTCTTCCAATTACGCTGATACCCTGGGCCCTGCAAACGTTTTCCTTTTCAATTACATATCCAGTTTTCTTTTGAAAGGTCAAAATTGAGTGTGCCTCTGCCACTCTTTCTCTGCAAACATTCCAGGCCACAACAGCAGATTCGGATTCATTCAGTTAGCACGTGTACATCGAAGCATACAATGAGATGCACCGTTCGTGTTAACAACCAGCACAGCTGGGGGGGCCGCACATTCCTGCACCGACATAGAATGCCCACGACGTTCAGCAGAACAACACAAGCAACAACAATAATTCAACAACAGCAAAACAAGCCTCGTTCCTCTCTCCCCTCATGAACAGAGTCATAGAAAAGTACAGGACAGAAACAGGCCATTCGGGCTCTCTAGTCCATGCTGAGCCATTCAAACTGCACCGGGACCGTACCCCTTCTATCCATGTCCCTATCCAAACTTCTCTTAAACATTGAAATCAAGCTCGCATGCACCACTTGTGCTGGCAGCTCATTCCACACTCTGATGACCCTCCGAGTGAAGAAGTTTCCCCTCATGTTCCCCTTAAACTTTTCAATTTAAACCCTTAATCCATGACATCTGGTTGTAGCTCCCCCCCCCCCCCCCCCAACCTCAGTGGAAAAAGCCTGTGTGCATTTACCCTATCTCTACCCCTCATGAATATACAGTGAATGGATGGATACGGACCATGCATACAGATTAGTATAATTGGGCACCATTAGCGTAATTAGGGACAACATTATGGGCTGAGGGGGCTGTTCCTATTCTGCACGTTCTATATCTTTGTCTTAATTGCCTGCATTTAGCCCATAATCCTTGCAACTTTCCCTATCCATAAATCTGTTCAGAGCAACATGCACAAAACACTGGAGGACCACAGCATCTATGGAAATGAATAAACAATGGATGTTTTGGGCTAAGCCCCTCCATCCGGACTGGAAAGGAAGGGTGGAGATGCCAGAATAAGATGGTGGGAAGAGGAAGGAGGACAAGCTGGAAGGTGGTAGGTGAAGTCAAGCGGGTGGGAAAGATAAAAGGCTGGAGAGGAAGGAAACTGATAGGAGAGGAGAGTGGACCATAGGAGAAGGGGAAGGAGGAGGGGCACCAGGGCAAAGAGACAGGCTGGTGAGAAGAGGCAAGAGGCCAGAGTGGAGAACAGAAGGGGGGGGCGCGAAGAGAAAAATATTTTTATTTATATTCATTCCATCAGGTTGGAGGCTACACAGACAGATTAAAAGGTGTTGGTATTGGTCCTCTTTCCGGAGCATGGCCTCATTGTGGCATAAGAGGAGACCTTGGACCAAAATATGGTTAGCACAATCACTTTACAGCACCAGAGATCAGGGGTCGATTTCCACCACCATTAGGAGTTTATACATTGTTCCTGTAGCTACGTTGTCTTTTTTCCCCCGGGCGCTCTAGTTTCCTCCCACATTCCAAAGATATAGAGATTAGTAAGTTATGGGCATGCTATGTTGACACCAGAATCATTTGCGGTCTACCCACAGCTCATCCTCGCATTGTGTTGGTTGCTGATGCAAAGGGCACATTTCACTATGTCTTGAAGCTAATCTTCAATATTAATCGTAAAACTATATTTAAAAAATCTTTATCCTATATACTCACCACTCTCTGGGTAAAACATGTGCCCCTCAGATCCCCCTTAAGTCTTTCCCCACTTACATTAAACCAGGGGAGTCAAACTCATTTTAGGTCACGGGCCGGATTGAGCAAAATGCAGCTTCATGCGGGCCGGATCAGTCGGACGCATGCGAACGCAGCTTTCGTTGCCTCCGTTTTTTCAGCCTGCTCTCATGTGTCTCAGTCTCTGCTATAACTACAAAGTGTTTCACTTTACAAATTCCGTTTCTTATGAAGAAGACTGCCGAGCAAAACTGCCGAATAAACACTAAAAACCCTGAAAACCTGGTACCTGAATAAACTCAGCATTAGTCATATCATACGCCATAGGCGCTTCGATTACTGGGGCCAGCTTTAATAGTAATTAGATATTATCTCGCGGGCCAAAGATAATTCCACCGCAGGCCGGATTTAGATAGATAGATAGATAGATAGATAGATACTTTATTCATCCCCATGGGGAAATTCAACATTTTTTTCCAATGTCCCATACACTTGTTGTAGCAAAAACTCATTACATACAATACTTAACTCAGTAATAATATGATATGCATCTAAATCACTAACTCAAAAAGCATTAATAATAGCTTTAAAAAAGTTCTTAAGTCCTGGCAGTTGAATTGTAAAGCCTAATGGCATTG
Organism: Hemitrygon akajei; assembly: GCF_048418815.1. Classification (NCBI taxonomy): domain Eukaryota; kingdom Metazoa; phylum Chordata; class Chondrichthyes; order Myliobatiformes; family Dasyatidae; genus Hemitrygon; species Hemitrygon akajei. The sequence goes on from NC_133127.1 coordinate 20,233,084, forward strand.
GGGAGTATTGACCTCTTCATCCTGTCTGAGGAGCATTGCATCGACAGTAACCTGTCGCTGAAACTGCTTCTCTGTCTCTGGATGGTGCTATGTAGAGGATGTTCAGGGTTTTCCATAATTGACCGTAGCCTACTCAGCGCCCTTCGCTCAGCTACCGATGTTAAACTCTCCAGTACTTTGCCCACGACAGAGCCCGCCTTCCTTACCAGCTTATTAAGACGTGAGGCGTCCTTCTTCTTAATGCTTCCTCCCCAACACGCCACCACAAAGAAGAGGGCGCTCTCAACAACTGACCTATAGAACATCTTCAGCATCTCACTGCAGACATTGAATGACGCCAACCTTCTAAGGAAGTACAGTCGACTCTGTGCCTTCCTGCACAAGGCATCTGTGTTGGCAGTCCAGTCTAGCTTCTCGTCTAACTGTACTCCCAGATACTTGTAGGTCTTAACCTGCTCCACACATTCTCCATTAATGATCACTGGCTCCATATGAGGCCTAGATTTGGCCTGCGGGCCTTGAGTTTGACATATATGCATTAAACCTATGCCTTCTAGTTTTAGACTCACCCACCCTGGGAAAAGGACAGTCACTGAAGCATGTACTAATTCTTTGTCAAAGTTCCCAGTAACTGAAAGAGCACTGGTTGTAATGAGGTGAAAGATGTTGCCAGCGTACAGTGCTCCCCTGGTCGACATGGAAACATACAGCACATAACAGGCCTTCGGCCCACAATGTTCTGCCAACCATGTAACTTACTCTAGAAACTGCTTGGAATTTCCCTACCACCTAGCCTTCTATTTTTCTAAGCTCCATGTACCTATCTGAGAGCCTCTTAAAAGACCCTATTGTATTTGCCTCTACCACCTTCGCTGACAGTGCATTCCATGCACCCACAACCCTATGTGAACAGAGATCCAGATAGCTCACAAAAATATCCTTTTTGCTTCTTTTACATCTGATTTTCATCTTAAATGTACTTCTGGGACTCTTAGAGCCTGCGATTTCCAATTTGGAGATTGACTGAGCGATCTAGAGCTTTGCTGTCTCCAAGGAGATTCCAGGAAGTGAGCACGTACTTGAGCGGCCTCAATGCAAAGAAACTTTGAGATGGGGCACAAGCTGATGTACGACTCCATTTCACCAATTAAAGCATGGAGGAAGATTGAGACATCGAGGTGAATGTGGAAAGTGAGCAAGAGTTCAGTGCCAATTGCCTTCCTTTTGATTGCTGCTGGAGAAGGAATCGGTCAGTGGCCTATCACAGTGTGGCTTGCTCTGGCAGGTGAGTAGGCCTGTCTGTGTTTGTGTGGTGTCTCTCTTTTCTGATGAGCATCAGTGATATTGAGAGATGGTATCAGGTTTCTGCGTTTATGATTTGGACTATTGCATTTATGGACTGTGGATTTTTCAGATTGATGGTGTTTATATTCTATGTTTTTAATCACCCATTCCTTTTCCACTTCATTGCGTGAGGGGAAGGGGTGTGGGGGTTAATGTTCTTTTTTTTTGTGTGGGGAGTGGTTGTTTATGGGGGGGTCGATCTTCTCTGTTTTGTGGGGAGGGAGGGGAGGGGTATTTGAGGGTTGATGATTGGGATGCCATTCTTTTTTGTGTGTGGGGGGCAGGTGTGTTTGATGTTTCTCTCTGATCGACTTTCATGATCTTTCTTTGTTTAGTGGCAAACTGGGGAAGACAAATTTCAGGGTTGTACATGGATACATGCTTTGATAATAATGATAATAAAGATTAAAGATTAGTTTTATTTGTCACATGTACATCAAAGCATGCATCTGCGTCACCTTTTCCGATGTGCTGGGGGCAGCCGACAAGCGTCACTACACTTCCTGCGCCAACATAGCGTACCCACAATTTACTAAACCTAACCTGTGTGTCTTTCGAATGTGGGCAGAAACTGCTCAGTGAAAACCCACGCTGTTACGGGGAGAACATTCAAACTGCTCGTAGGTAACGGTGGAAATCAAAACCCCCAATCAGTGATCAATGGCGCTGTAAAGCAACTCCGCTACGATGCAAGAGAGAATCTTTAAGGGCTATTTAGTGATGTCAGAGTTTCGAGGAAGAGCGACCAATGAGGGACCTTCCTCTATCAGAAGAGCATCACATGTGGCATGTTGGAACTGGTTGCTTAGGAATTAAGTTTTTTGTTCAAGTTTTTTGGAACAGAAGGTTTCTGCCAAAAATATAGTACAACTGAATTCTTAGGTGTTGCACCCTTTCCCTGGTCTGGTCTGCATGAGACTACATCCACAGATTCATGGACATAGAAAGAGGAACAGATCCGTCAACTCACCACGAACATGCCAGTCGTTGTACCTAAAACTAAAGGGTAGATTTGTCACATGCACAGTACATTAAACACACAGTGAAATATGTCATTCTGCATCGATGACCAGCACAGACCAAACATATGCTGTGGGCAGTCAGCAGTGTCGCCACCCTTCCAGCAGTAACATAGCATGCCCACATTCACCGAGCCTAACCTGTGCATCTTTGGACTGTGGGAGGAAACCAGAGCACCAGGAGGAAAGACAGACAGTTATAGGGAGAACATAGAAACTCCTTACAGACAGTGTTGGGAACTGAACTCCGATCATTGGTTACTGGCACAGTGAGGCATCATGTTCACCACTATGCTACTGTGCTGCCCTTATACCTTATCATTACCCGTCACAACTACCTGTAGCCTTCCAGTATTTACAGATAGAGCAGTTTGAAGAGAGAGGTTTTATACATATTATGAAAGTATCTGCCTCCACCAGTTCCTCTGTGTGAAAGAAATTCCCCTCAGATCCTCCTCAAATCTTTCACCTTATATAATTTCTACAAATTGATCTAATAGTTTCTACAAATTGATCTAAATTTATTACAACTATTAAACACAAAATAATTAATTGCATAATTACTCACCGCCCTTCCAAGTCAGTATTTGGTAGCTGCACCTTTGGCAGCAATAATAGCCTTGACTGTGTGGATAGGTTTCTACCAGCTTTGCACATCTGGATACTGCTTTTTTCCCCGCCAATTCTCTTTTACAAAAGGGCTCAAGCTCTGTGAGATTGCACAGGGTCTGAGAGTGAACAGTCCTTTTCAAGTCCAGCCACAAATTCTCAGATGGATTGAGGTCTGGACTCCGACTTGGCCGCTCCAAGACATTAACTTTGTTGTTTTTAAGCCATTCCTGTGTAGCTTTGGCTTTATGCTTGGGGTCATTGTCTTACTGGAAAGCAATCTTCTCCCAAGTCACAGTTCTCTTGCAGACTGCATCAGGTTTTCCTGTGTTTTGCTGCATTCATTTTACCCTCTATCTTCACAACACTTTGAGGGCCTGCCGCAGTGCAGCATCCACACAGCATGATTCAGCCACCCTATGCTTCACGGAAGGGGATGTCATGTTTTTGATGACGCGCAGCGTTTTGCTTACACTAAACATAGTATTTAGCCTGATGGCCAAAAAGCTCAGTTTTGGTTTCATCAGAGCATAGAACCTTCTTCCAGCTGACTTCGGATTCTCCCACATGCCATCTGGCAAACCCTAGCCAAGATTTCATGTGAGTTTATTTTTCAGTAGTGGGTTTTTCTTTGACACCCTCTCATCTCAGTCACTGAAGCCTGAAACTTCTCCAGAGTTGTCATACGTCTCTTGGTGGCCACCCTCACTAGTCCCCTCTTGCACAGTGACTCAGTTTTTGAGGACAGCCTACTTTAGACAAATTTACACCTGCACCATATACCTGCCATTTTTTGATGATTGATTTAACCATACTCCAAGGGATAATCAGTGACTTGGGAATTTTCTTGTATCCAATCTCATAACTTGTGCTTTTCAATAACCTTTCATGGAGTTGCTTTGAGTGTTCTTTCATCTTCACAGAATACTTTACACCAGGATACTGACTCACTGGCAGTTGGACTTCCAGATACAGGTGTATTTTTACTACAATCAACGAAACACCTTGACTGCACACAGGTGATCTCCATTTAACTAATTATGTGACTTCTAAAACCAATTGGCTGCACCAATGATGATTTGGTGAGTCCTATACAAGGGGGTGAATACATGCAATCTATTATTTTGTGTTTTATATATGTAATTAATTTAAATCACTTTGTAGGGAATCTGTGTTCACTTTGACAAGAAAGAGTCTTTTTCTGTTGATCAGTGCCAAAAAAAGCCAAATGAACTCCACTGTGATTCAATATTTAAAACAATTAAACAGAAAACCTCCAAGGGGATATCAAGGCAGCCACTTACTTGGGACAACTCTTAAAGAACAAAAACTGATCAACAAAATAGCCGAGATTTTCTTTGATTATTCGAGAAAATATGCCACTTAATTGGGATAGGAATCTGTTGTGGAACAATTTCCAACTATTGGCAGTCATATGCACTTGTGTAGCTGCTAGACACTGCACCATGCTTAGAGTGTACAGTTTTTAAACTGCATCAGTTGTGTATGCTTGTGTTATGTTATTAATTTGGGCTGACTGATGCTGAATTAAAAAGCAGTGATTTTTAACACTACCTCATCAGGAAGGTGATGAAGGCAGTCCATGATCTGCACCAGGTGTCTGTGCTGATCTTGTTCATTTACAGTCAATCAAAAGTCCATGGCCTTGTACACTGTATATATTCCTCTGTCAATAACTATTAGGAACTGAAACACAGCTTTATATTACTGTAGTAATATTGCTAGTGTTCTAATTTTTTTCTGTATTCCAGTTAAATACATAATTGGTTACTTTGGTAATGGAAGTTTGTCTTCTTTAAACTATTTCCATGAAGCTTCAGCTAACTGGGCCATAATGTACTGGTCCCGATGCGTCCAATTAACCGGAATCCACTGAATATATTACCAGGACGCTGCCTAGACTAGTGAGCACACCTTATGAGGACAGGTTGAGTGCACCAGGGCTTTTTTCTGCGGAAAGAAGAAGGATGAGAGGTGACCTGATACAGGTGTTGCTCAAGGTGATAAGAGGCATAGTTAGGGAAGACAATCAGAGACATTTTCTCAGGGCAGAAATGACAAATGTCATAACTTTAAGGTGTTTATAGGGTCGTAAAGGGCAGATGACAGAGGCAGGTTTTTCACACAGAGAGTAGTAGGTGTGTAGAATGCACGACCAGGTGGTGGTAGAGATAGCTACATTAGGACTCTTTGATATGCATGCATGAAAGAAGAATGGAGGGTAAGGGGGAGGTAAGGGTTAGGTTGATCTTGGAGTAGGCTAAAGGGTCATCACAACATTGTGGGCCAAAGGGCCTGCACTGTGCTATACTGTTCTATATTTTATGTTCTGTAATGTAGGAAAGATGGCGGGAAATCTTTACACAGCATGTGGCATGGAGTCTAGGTAATTTGATTAGGTAATGTTATGTGATGGAGAGACATTGGCAAAGGGGGCAACACAACTGCCCTCCCATAAACCCTTCTGAGTAGAGTCTTGCTTTAATTCTCTGTTTAAAAGCTACACCTCTGACAGAGAAGTACTTAATCAGCACTACAATGCCAACAATGAAATCACTCCAGAGAGGAATAAACCTGCAATCTTTTAACTCAGAAGCGAGAGAATTGCCTCTGAGCCAGGGGAAACACCTTGTTTAAATTAATTTTCAGAAAGTAAGTGCAACAGTCAGAGCTTATTGGCTTTTCATTCCCAGTGTTCTAGTGTGAGTGTGAAACATTTCCAGTCTGGGATTGCTCAACCAATCTAAGTTATAAAAGCAGCCCTTCGGCTGTCCAAGGCAGAATGCAGTGCTAGTGCTTCAGAACTGTGATGTTAAATCAAGTTGAGGGGTTTGGGAACTCTACCATGCAGCATATTGAAAGGCTGCTAATCTACAACAGCAGTGTTGTTCACTTGGGGGGAGGGTAGCATGGGTAAAGAGTAATGAAGTAGGTTTTAATCTCATTACTCTTCGCAAGAAAACCAAAGGCTATTTTCAGGCAGAAGCAGTAGATGCCAGAACCTCACAGCATGTCTGACAGCAGTAATGGAAGGAGATTCTCCAAGAGGACCACAACTTTGTGATTTGAGGGCTTGCGCGCCTCAGTGACCCAGAGAGCTATGCTGGTTGGAGTCAGGGATTTATGCTTTGGCTCTTGATAGGGTGACTCATGCCAAACAGGTCAAAGGGTAGAGCCCAGACTAAGAGTGGTCCATTGATCAGTCCTCCGGGTTCAGGGGTTTAGCTCCGGGCTAACAACCCTGGCTGATAAAACAAAATTATTATGGAAATAGCAACCCTACATCTGAGTGCGACAGTATTCCAAGTCTGCACCTGGGATTTACATGAATGACTGTAGTGAAAACTGAGCTACTGACACAATGAAGGAAGCCCTGAACACCGCCAGAGATGGAGGAACTTCATTGCTGCCCAAAACACCAGCAGCGTAATGAGCACTACAGAGTGGAAGGAGATATAAACTTAATAAAGAACATAGACCATTACAGCATAGTAAAGCCCTTTCAGCCCATGGTGTTGTACCAACCTTTTTTCCTACTCTAAAGTCAATCTAACTCTTCCCTCCAACATATCCCTCGTTTTTCTATCACCCAAGTGCCTAACAGTTTCTTAAATCCCCCTAAGGTATCTGCCTCTGCCTCTGCCATGCACCAACCTCTCTCTGTGTAAAGTTCAAAGTTCAAGTTCAAAGGGCAAAGGAAATTTATTATCGTAGTATATATGTGCCACCATATACAAGTCAGAGATTCATCTTCTTGTGTGCATACATAATAAATCCATGAAACACCATGAAACACCGCACCAACAGGGCAGACATCCAGTGTGCAAAAGACAACAAACTGTGAAAATACAAAAGAAAAAGTTATAATAATAAATAAGCAATAACTATCGAGAACATGAGATGAACAGTCCTTGAAAGTGAGCCCATAGGTTGAGGGAACAGTTCAGTGACAGGGCAAATGAATCTGAGTGAATTTATCCCTTCCGGTTCAACAGCCTGATGGTTGAGAGAGAGTATCTGTTCCTGAACCGGGTGGTGTGAGTCCTGATGTTCCTGTACCTTCTTCCTGATGGCAGTAATGAGAAGGAAGCATGACCTCGTGTTGAAGGTCCCTGATGATGGATTCTGCTTTCCTGCGACAGGTTTCCTTGTAGGTGAACTCGATGGTGGGGAGGATTTACCCATGATGGATTAGGCCGTATCTAATACTTTTTGTAGGGTTCTCCATTTTAGGGCATTGGTGTTACCATACCAGGCTGTGATGCAGTCAGTCAATAGACTCTCCACCATTCGTCAAAATTCTAGATATTATGCCAAGTCTACACAAACTTCTAAGGAAGGAGCAGTGGTGCTGTTACTTATGAGCTGGGCCCAGGACAATTTCTCTGAAATGATAATACTGAGGAATTTAAAATTTCTGACGCTCTCCACCTCTGACCGGCCTTCCACCCACCTCCCCTGCTGAGGACTGGTTCATCGAGCTCCAATGTCCTTGTTCTGAAGCCTATAATCAGCCCTTGGTCCTCTGCTAACGCTGGGTGAGAGGTTGTTGACGTGGCTCAACTGAGCCAGATTTTCAGTCTCTCTCCTATATGTTGGTTCGTCACCTCCTTTGATTCAGCCAATGACAGTGGTGTTGTTGGCAAACTTAACTCTGGGATTGGAGCTGGGCTTAGCCTCACTATCACAAGTATAAAACAAGTAGAGCAGGAGACTAAGCAGACGGCCTTGTGGTGCTCCTGTATTGATGGAGATTGTTAAGAATTTATCTCTGACTTTCCCTCCTATACTCTCCCACAATCATCTAAAAAAATTACAGCCCCTTGTATTAGCTATTTCTGCAGGAGGAAATAGTTCCTGGCTATCAACACTATCCATGCCTTTTATTATTTTGTACTCCTCCATCAAGTCTTCTTGACTCCAAAGTGAAAAAGCCTTGCTTGCCAAACCTATGTCTTCTAGTCCAGGCAGCATCCAGCAAATCTCCTCTGCACTCTCTCTAAAGCTTCCACACCCTTTCTATAAAGAGAACCAGAAAAGTTCATTTCATTTTATTATGAAAGTATGTATGCAGAATAAAACTCTGAGATTTGTCTTCTCCAGATAGCCATAAAGTACTGAAAATAGTTGAAAGACATCAAACCCCTGCAGGAAAAGAAAAAGAAACAAAAACTCATAAACCCCAAACCCCTCCCTCTCACAAAAAACAACAGGTCACCCAACAACCCCCCAGCCCGCCAATCAGCAACAAGAAAGAATGGGCAAGAACATGAAAAAACATAGAACTGAAAGAGGCTAATATGAACCAGAGTCCAATCCAAAAATCCCAGAATTTCAGTGGCATCTCTGAGAGCATCAGGACCCCAGCGGAGGGCAGCGACACAGACCAGAACGTTGACATTCAGGAGTTTTGAGTTCAGTTCCAGCACCATAAAGAACATTATCATAAAAAGGTTAACAGAATATCATTCAAAATGCATTTGAATTGCGCAACATAGATGAAGGGTAAACAGCTCACTTACCCTAGCAATGAGACCTCAGTGGGGGCTGGGTACTCATTAGTCTGACAGCCGGAAGGAGGAAGTTTCAACCCAGCCCGGCAGTTCTAGTCCTGATGCTCCTGTATCTCCTTCCTGATGGTAATAGTTCAAAGATATTGTGGGATGGGCGATAGGGATCGTCAACAATATTTCAGGCCCCTCATCTACAATGCACCCAGTAAATGTCACAAATAGGGATGAGAGAGGCCTTGTGATTCTCCTCAATCTAGGAAACTCTGAAAGATTATGCCCCATATTACTATAGCATCCTTGTCCCCAACCCAGGAATAGAAGCCATCACACTGTGGAGTTATGTCTGTATTTGATGTCCTTATAACTTCTTCTTTGTATTAATATTCATGAGTTCCAGCCTGTGATTTGTTACATGCCAAGTATGGGCTAGGTAGGCTAATCTGAACATCTATTCATCTTCCCATATGAAAGCATTCAACAACATAAATAATTTCAATACAGTAATTTTTATCCAGAGCATCAGTCAGTCCATTCTTTGCATTGGCTATTCAGTGTGAAGCCAGAATTGATTGACAATAGTGCTGCTAGGTTGAAGCAACACACACGCAAAATGCTGAATGAACTCAGCAGGGCAGGCAGTATCCATGGAAAAGAGTAAACAGCCGACATTTCGGGCTGACTCTCTTCATCAGGACTGGATAAAAGGATGTAACGTTAGACCAAGAAGGAGGGGAGAAGCACAAGTTGGTAGGTGATATCGGGAGAGGGGGACTGAGCAAAGGAAAGAGCTGGGACGTTGACTGGTGAAAGAGATAAAGGGCAGGAGAAGGAGGAATCAGACGAGAGAGGGTAGAAGACCATGGAAGACCATGGAGGATCACCAAAAGGAGGTGATGGACAGGTAAAGAGATAACGTGAGAGAGGGAAATGGGAGTGGGAGAATGGTGAAGTGGGGGGGCATTACTGGAAGTTTGAGAAATCGGTGTTCATGCCATCGGGTTAGAGGCTACCTAGATGAAATAAAAGGCGTTGCTCCTTCAACCTGACCATGGCCTCACAGCAGCAGTAGAGGAGGCCATGGACTGACATGTTGGAATGCTGTTTTATTGACTTCTCCTTGATTCATTCAAGATTCAAGATTGTTTAATGGAATTTCCAGCACAGAAGTGTAAAGGAGAATGAAATAATTTAATCCATTTTCGATACAGCACAAAAGAGCACAGTAAGATAAAGAACACAATAAAAAAAATCACAATAAACATAAAAACACAAGCTAGCTTATATACGTAGATTGATCATATGTCCATAAAGTGATGCTAGGCACAGGAGTGTCTGTACACTGAAGGAAAATGGTAAAGTAGTGGTAGTGAGGTGGGTTAGTGGGTGGAGGTGTCGATCAGCCTTACTGATTGGGGAAAGTAGCTGTTTTGAATCTGGTGATCCTGGCATGGATGCTATGTAACCTCCTCCCTGAAGGGAGTGGGACAAACAGCCCATGAGCAGGGTAGGTGGGATCCTTCATGAAGTTACTGGTCCTTCTCTGGCATCTTTCTGTATAGAGGTCTTTGATGGTAGGTAGGCTGGTGCCGGTGATGTATTTGGCAGTTTTGACGTCCTATTCTAGAGCTTTCCTGTCCGTGGCAGTGCAGTTTCCATACCATGCTGGGATGCAGCCAGTTAGAATGTTCCTTACTGCACATCTATATAATGACATGTGTATTGTCCAGCTCGCTTCAATCTCCTCAGATAGAGGGGCACGAGTGAGCTTTCCTGAATGTGTAGATGTGTTCTGAGGCCATGAGAGGTTGTGCAGGACGTGCACTCCCTGGAGTTATTGCTCTTTATTTCTTATTGTGATCTGTAGTGTATTTTATACATTGCACAATACTGCTGCCACAGCACAACAAAATTCATGACATATGTCAGTGATAATAAACATGATTCTGATTTAGTTGAACTAATTCTCTGAGTTGACTTCTTCTGTCTGTCCTTTCTTCTACCTCAGTAACTGTTCAGTTGGCACAACTGGAACTATGAGTCTTAGGCTAGGTATTGAACTTTCTCTTCTCTCCTGAGCATACTTAAAGCAATTCCTCTTTCCACAGATGTATTCTGCTTCCCTACTCATTGATGCGGCCAGACTTGCTATGTATTTCCGGCATCTGCTGTTATTTTAGATTTCCAGCACCTGTGTTTTTTTTTAAATTTTCATTTTCTCTAATCTTTTCTTCATTCCATATGACATAAGACATAATAGCAGAATTAAGCCATTCAACCTGATTTATTATCCCTCTCAGCCTCAATCACTTGTCTTCTCCCAGTAACTGTACATGCTCTGACTAATTAAGAACCTATCAAGCTCCACTTTAAATAAACAAAATGACCATCCATGGCAGTGAATTCCACAGACTCACTATCCTCTGGCTAAAGAAATCTCTTAATCATCTCTGTTCTAAATGGACATCCTTGTTTTCTAAAACTATGCCCTCTAGTCCTGGACTCCCTCACTATAGGAAACATCCTCTCCACATCCACTGTATCTAGGTCTTTCAATATTCAATAGATTTTATTTATATCGCACCTCATTCTTCTAAACTCCAGTGAGCACAGACGCAGAGCCATCAAACCCTCCTCATACATTAATGCATTCATTCCCACAATCATTGTCATCAACCTCCTCTGGAACCACTGTAATACCAGCGCATCTTTTCTAAGATAATGGACCCAAAACTGATCACAATACTCCAAGTGTGGTCTGACCAATGTCCAGTATCACATCCATGCTCTTATATTCAGTGGTGGGCAAGTTGTTGGAGAAGATCCTGAGAGGCAAGATTTATGAGCATTTGGAGAGACATAATTAGATTCTGGATAGTCAGCATGGCTTTGTCAAGGGCAGGTCGTACCTTATGAACCTGACTGAATTCATTGAGGATGTAACAAAACACATTGATGAAGGTAGAGCTGTGGATGTAGTGTATATGGATTTCAGTAAGGCATTTGATAAGGTTCCCCATGCAAGGGTCCTTCAGAAGGTAAGGGGCATGGGATCCAAGGAGACCTTGTTTTGTGGATTCAGAATTGGCTTGCCCACAGAAGGCAAAGAGTGGTTGTAGATGGTTCGTATTCTGTATGGAGGTCAGTGACCAGTTCTGTTCCACAGGGATCTGTTCTGGGACCCCTTCTCTTTGTGATTTTTATAAATGACCTGGATGAAGAAGTAGAAGGTGGGTTAGTAAGTTTGCTGATGACACAAAGGTTGGTGGTATTGTGCAAAGTCTGGAGGGTTGTCAGAAGTTACAGCAGGACAGTGATAGAATGCAGAACTGGGCTGAGAAGTGGCAGATTGTCTTCAACCTAAATAAGTGTGAAATGGTTCATTAGGGTAGGTCAAATTTGAAGACAGAATGAAATATTAATGGTAAGACTCTTGTGTGGAGTGCGGAGTGGTAGTGCGGAGGATCAGCAAGATCATGGACACTGTGTTGATAGGACACTCAAAGCTGCTGTGTAGTTTGTCAGTGTTTTTTAAGAAGGCATATGGTGTGTTGACATTCATCAACCATAGGATTGAGTTTAAGAGCCATGAGGTAATGTTACAGCCATATGAGACCTTGGTCAGTTTGCACTATTGTGTTCAGTTCTGATCATCTCACTACAGGAAGGATGTGGATACTATAGAGAGAGTGCAGAGGAGATTTACAAGGATGTTGCCTGGATTGGAGAGTGTACTTTATGAGAATAGGTTGAGTGGCCTTTTCTCCTTGGAGTGACAGAGGATGAGAGGTGACCTGATCAAGGTGTATAAGATGATGAGGGGCTTTGATCGTGTGGATAGCCAAAGGCTTTTTCTCAGGGCTGAAATGGCTAACACGAGAGGCTAACACATGGAGCTTAGAAAAACAGAGCTATATGCAGGGAAATTCTAAGAAGTTTCTAGAGCAATTACCCTCCTTACCACCAACTCAATCTGCACAATGACTTCCTTTGCTCCTCTGATTTTTGAATTTTTTCCATGTTTAGAAAATATTTTATGCTTTTATTCCATCTACCAAAGTGCATGACCATACACTTCATTACACTATATTCCATCAGCCACTTCTCTGTCCTTTCTCCCAATTTGTCCAAGTCCTTCTTACAGACGCAGTGCTTCCTAAACACTATCTGTCCCTCCACCTATCTTTGTATCATCTGCAAACAAGGCCACAAGAACCATCAATTCCATTGCAACACACCCGAAATGCTAGAAGAATTTAGCAGGTCAGGCAACATCTATGAAATCTAATGAACAGTTAACAATTTGAGCCGAAACCCTTCTTCAGGGCTGAAAAGGAAGAGGAAAGGTGCTAGAGTAAAAAGTTGGTTGGGGTAGAGGGGAAGGAGGCTACCTAGAAGTTGATAGGTGAAGCCAGGTAGATTGGAAAGGTCAATGGCTGGAGAAGAAGGAATCTGATAGGAGTGGAGAGTGGACCACAGAGAATGGAGAAATGGACCTGGGAGAAGTGATAGACAGATAAGAAGAGGTTAAAGGTCAGAGTGGGAAATACAGGAAGAGGGGAAGGAGAGGGGAAAAAATATTTACCGGAAGGAGTGATCAATATTCATGCCATCAGCTTGAAGGCTACCCAGATGGAATATTTAAGGAATTGCTTCTCCACCCTGAGGGTGGCCTCATCTTGGCCTAATCTTACAATATTTTGTTGTTTGTTGTTGGTTTAAAATAATCCATTATGGGTTATATGTATAAATACACGTATTGCATACGTCATCATGCTATACATGATACATGCGCGCCGCGCCTAAATTAAACTCAAGTTTAGACCTGCACTTTGAACTCCCGTGTCTTCCTTTGAATTCATTCAATGTTTTGAAGTTGCAAAACATAGCACTGGTGACTAGGTAGCTTTTAAAACAATCTCAAGATGCTTACTGACTCACTGAAGCGCTGCGAGAAATTACAACTGAAAAAAACACGGTTAGCAAAAAATGCAGCCCGGCAACTGCAGAGACATTGAGTTAAAAAAAACATAAACAGAAGAATTCAGGGTTCATAAGAGTAAGTACTGGGTGATAATAATCATAAAAAAAATCAGAAATGGCTGGCTACATAGGAAAAATTCACACATTTCGTATACAAAAAATAACTGGAATATATATACTGAGTGACAATATTTTGAAGCAAATGAAAACCCCAATGATAAACAACTACCATTTTTGCTAAGTGCATTGGGTTTAAAGGAATACAGTATGCTTTAAAGTTTAACTGCTCTAACCAATCCATCTGAAATAAACTTTGCTGCTATTGTAAAATGAATATAGGAACATTTGGAACTGAAGCCATTGTTGCTGCAGAACACTTTGGGTATCATAAGAGTAATCAAAAGGAAGGCGAGTCTATTTCAGTGTACATGATTGACTTGAAGAGATTGACTGAGCATTGCCAGTCCAGTAATGGTCTTAATGATTCACTGAGAAATAGTTTGTGGAAACTGACAAGAAACCACTCAAAAATAGATCCTAACTGAAGCACAATTTACGTTCAAAAGAGCAGTTGAAATTATTGTTTCAATGGGAACCGCAGGCAGAGACACAATTGAGTTGCAGTCATTCCACAAAATGAGTTTGGATGGCTTTCCAAAGATACTGAACTGAAACCTACAGGTATCAGGCTAAGAACTTACACTGGAGAAAAGATGACTCCTGGGGGAATGACATTCGTAGCAGTGAAATACAACAGTTAACAAACAACATTGAACTTGTACGTGGTAAAAACAGGAGGGCCAGCATTGTGGGGGCATGATTGGCTGAGACAACTACAACTTGATTGGAGATACATCCACCATTTGCACGCCACATCCAATGCAATAGAATCCACTGAGAGGAAATTAAGAAAGGTACTGGATGATGTCACACCTCTCTCCATGCCAAATGCCATGAACCATTGCCCAACAGAGGACAAACCAGTGTTGGTGCCAGCTCCTGTGCCTCTGGTTGCCAAGGAAGTACCATACTGCTCAGAGGAAGCATGAAAGTGATGAAGGCAGTGGTTTGACTATAATAGTGCCTGTAGAAAACATATCTGAGAAAGCTTCTGATATGTTAATCAGGCAGTTACTTGTGAAATATGGCTTTTTTCAGTTAGAAGAGAGTTCAAGGAGCTTCAGAAAAGTTGCAAGCATTCAGCATCTGAGAGTATAAAGAGCCAAAATCTAATTCCATTAAGGTTATTGCATGAACTTCAAATGGGAGACAAAAAGCTGCTTGTAAAAGTAGATACAAAGACCAAAACCCAGCTGGATGAATGGAAGGCCAAAATGAAAGGAGTCAATGGAGATACAAAAACAAAGGAATCATCAGATGATGTTGTGGACAAGGAAACCAAGAGGAGAGATCAGATCGTAAAGAGAGCAATAAGAGGATTAGTAAGAGAATACTCCAGTGAACTAAATACACCTTCCCAAGATCAAGGTGCACAAACTAGAAGAAGGAAAAGGAAGAAGAAAGGTGGCTACCACTGTCAGAGATGCTTCCTGCAGACCCAGATTCACCTCCTGCAGCCACCACAGAGGAGCCCCCACAACCTGAGCTTGCTCCACAGCCACAATTCACACCTATGTGATGACTGAATGCAAGCAGGCTTTTTCCACTGAGGCTAGGGGAGAAAAAAAAAGAGGACATGGGTTAAGGGTGAAGGGGGAAAAGTTTAAAGGGAACATTGGTGGGGGGGGGCTTCTTCACGCAGAGAGTGGTGGGAGTGTGGAATGAGCTTCCAGATGAAGTGGTGAATGCAGGCTCACTTTTGACATTTAAGAAAAACTTGGACAGGTACATGGATGAGAGGTGTATGGAGGGATATGGGCCAGGTGCAGGTCAGTGGGACTAGGCAGAAAAATGGTTCGGCACAGCCAAGAAGGGCCAAAAGGCCTGTTTCTGTGCTGTAACGTTCTATGGTTCTACCAAGCAGAATGATCCCTCTTGTCAGGAAAGGTATTCTCTCACAGGAAATTCTCCATAGCAAGTAAGTCTTAGGGCCTGAATGGATCAATTTCAAATTTACTATGCCTTGGATGATAATATATAATAGTTGCATTATATAATATATTGCGATGCATTCCCTATTGACATGGAGTTTATACCTGAGCAGGGAGGAGTGTTGTGTATCTAATATTTAAATAATACTTGAATAATCTTTTAAATATGTCGTTGATCAAACATTCTTGTTTGTTCAACTGATTCATTAACGGTTATATGTATAAACATACATATTGATCATTTTGATAAGTGCATGCATTGCTTAAAGTAAACTCAAAGTTATACCCACATTTCAGACTCCCGTGTCTTCCTTTGGATTAGTTGAATATTTTGAAGTTACAAAACATAACATTCCTATTCTACAGTTCCATGTTGATCAGTATCATTTTTCCCCTACCACTACTTATTTTGGGATATTTTATGGATATGGACTTGGACTATGGACATTTTTTTCAGTCTTATATCATTTTATATTCTGTGTTTTTCATTGAGGGCAATTTGGAGGTTAATGTGCCTCTTCTGTTTCTGATTGCAGCACAAGCAGGATCTCCCAGTGGCCACCGTTTTAATTCCACTTCCCATTCCCATTCTGGTGTGTCTATTCATGGCCTCCATCAGTGTCGTAATGAGACCACACTTAGGTTAAAGGAACAACACCTTATTTTCTGTTTGGGTAGTCTCCAACCTGATGGCATGAACATCAATTTCTCAAGTTTCCAGTGATGCCCCTCACCCCCCTCTCCCTTTACCACTCCCCATCCCCTTTTCTTTCCCCCAGCTTACCTGCCCATCGTCTCCCTCTGGTGCTTCTCCAGCTTTTTTTCTTTCTTCCATGGCTGTCTGACTCTTTCAACAATCAACTTCCCAGCTCTTTGCTTCATCCCTCCCCCTCCAGGTTTCACCTATCACCTGGTGTTTCTCTCTCTCCTCCCCCCACCTTTTAAATCTGCTCCTCAGCTTTCTATTTCCAGTCCTGCCGAACGGTCTCGGCCCGAAATGTCGACTGTACTTTTTTCCATAGATGCTTCCTGGCCTGCTGAGTTCCTCCAGCATTTTGTGTACGTTGCTTGGATTTCCAGCATCTGCAGATTCTCTCTTGCTTGGCAAAAAGTTTGCAGACATTTCAGCTCCAATCGAGAAGCCATCATCAGTTGAGGGATTCTCGATTGGAGCTGATAAGTCTCCAAACATTTTGCCAAGCTCGGCAATCAACCAAACTTCCAAATAGCCAATCCATGCTACCAATATTCTGCAATATTTCAGATAGAACTGTTATGTGTGCTGAACAAACCAGATGGAAATGGGGTTCAGAGCTGACCCCCCCCCCCCCCCCCGGGAACTATGCTGCTAATGAGAGAGAGAGAGATGAAGAACAGAGATAGAGGCATCTGCTACAGATAAGAGAGAGACGAATGATTTATGTATTATGGCTTCTTCACTGATTATTTACTTTTTGCTACAAGGACACTTCTTTGCTCATTAACATTCTTGCTGAGACTGCAGGGAGTGGACTAGTTTGATGGACATGGACATGTTGAGTTGATGGATAGCTGATACCCCGTCAGTGGGGATAAAAGACGGGTCTGGGGAGACACCCTCAGACACACCAGTGGACACTGAAAGAACATTGTGCACCCACAGGAAGGTGGGGGCCTGGAGGATCGGTTCAGGAGAATCGGTCTGGAGCACGGTGGATGAAGGCAGACCGGTGGGGACTTGTGTGTGTGCCCGCCCTTGCCTGGGTGACGAGTCCATCATTGAAGAACAGTCTAGCCTGGAACGGAAGGGTCATAACCGGTGACCCCAACGGTACAACGGAACAGGAAGACGATGGAAGGTTTGCCTGCTGCAGCTGCTACTCTCTCTCTCTCTCTCTCTCTCTCTCTCTCTCTCTCTCTCTCTCTCTCTCTCTCTCTCTCTCTCTCTCTCTCTCTCTCTCTCCAACATTGCAACACAACAACAACTACCTCAACATGAACTGAACTGAAATCTATATTCTCTTATGATAATTCATTTACCCCTAGACTTTGATAGAGCTTGTTTTTTTACTGTTGATTCTTATTCCTACACTTCTGTTTTTATTATTGCTAACCTGTTTTATATGTATATTGGCATTTTTGATACTGTATTGCTTAGTTTACTAATAAACACCTTTAGTTACAGCACCACCAGACTCCAATGTATCAGTCCATTTCTGCTGGCTTGTTAACCCAGTTACGGGGTACATAACAAATTGGGGACTTGTCCGGGAACTGATTACTAAATTGTGGGGCCAGTGAATCGGGGTAGAATTCCCTTATCTGATCTGGTTGTGTGAGAAACCAGAAAGGCAGACAGCAGAAATGGATGTTGACGAGTTTCTGTTAAGTCCGGACCCAGTGGGTTTAAAGAAGGCTAAAAAGTCTGAGTTGTGGGAAATGGTGGAGACCTTGGAACTCAAGGAGGCCAAGAAAGGGATGACGAAGGCTGTGATACAACATAAGATAGCTGAGCGTTATGTCACGATGCTGATATTCAAGTCAGAGGTGTTGGAACACTTTCCTGTAGGGAAAGGGGAGGTCCACTTACGTCTAGAAGAGATGAGGCTGGAGAGAATTAAGGTGGAGGCAGAGGAGGCAGAAAAACAGTGACAGTTCGAGAGGGAGAAATGGCAACGCGTGGATAGCGGGGCAGACTGTGGGGAAAAGTTTAATGTTAGTCCGGAGATTAGGTTGGTACCTCTGTTTGAGGAGAAAGACATTGATCGATACTTGCATTTTGAAAAAGTGGCTGCGAACCAGAAGTGGCCTAGAGATAAGTGGGTGGTGTTGTTACAAAGCGTACTTAAAGGGAAGGCTCAACGAGCATATGCGGCATTGTCTGCAGAGGTTGCAGAGGATTATGAGGAAGCAAAACAGGCTATCCTTTGGGCCTATGAGCTGGTACCCGAAGCGTATAGACAAAAGTTCAGGGACTTAAGGAAGCAGTGGAATCAGACGTTCACAGAGTTTGCCTACGAGAAGTGTGTGTACTTTGACCACTGGTGCGCTGCAGAAGGGGTGGTGGAGGATTTCTACCGCCTAAGAGAGTTGATCCTGATCAAAGAATTTAAAGGTTGTGTTTCGGATAGTATCCGGACATACCTGAACGAGAAGAGGAATAAGTCCATATCAGAAACTGCCAAGCTAGCGGATGAATACGCCTTAACCCATAAGATAAAATTTTCCCCAAATAAGAGCTACCAGAGAGGCAGTAGGGATGGTAGAGAAAGCCCACCGACTAAATCAGAGAATAAGCCGGGGCCTACCGGGAAAGGCAAAGAGGAGGAAAAGCAGGCTGGCAGGAAGTTTCCCAGCTTTACATGTTATAATTGTGGGAAAGCTGGTCACATAGCATCTAAGTGCCTGGCTCCGAAGAAGGAGACAGGAAAAGGAAAGACGAAAACCTCGACTGGTTGCATTGAGCCAGTCAACAGACCAATGAAGAGGGCGAGGTTAGATAGAGCCCAAGAGGGGCATGAGAAGTTTATTTCAGAAGGGATGGTATCTGTGAAGGAAGGAGAGACCCCAGTTCCAGTGCGGATCTGGAGAGATACTGGGGCCGGTCAGTCATTGATCCTAAGGAAAGTGTTAGAATTTGGTGCTGAGACCGAGACTGGGGAGGTAAATGTGATAAAAGGTATCAGAAAAGGAACTGAGACCGTACCTTTGCACAAGATATATCTGAACTGTGACCTGGTATCTGGACCAGTCGTAATAGGGGTGTGGTCTGAACTAACGATGGACGATGTGGACATCCTACTCGGTAATGACCTTGCTGGAGGGAATGTGTATTCAGCAGTGAAGCTGACGAGCAAGCCTGTATGTGCTGGGGACCCACCCATAGACCCCAAGATTTATCTCGCCTGCGCAGTAACTCGCAGCATGTCCGGAAAGGCGGCAGAGACAGGAACCAGTTTAAGTGAGTCCGGTGTTGATTTAGCTGAGACGTTTTTTACCAACCTTGTATCAGAGGGGTTACGGGATGAGGAGAAAAATAATAGTTGGGTTAAGGAAAGTAAGGGAGACGAAGCAGATATAGTGTTGTCAAGGAACAGAATTTTGAACCTGGCCCATAAGATACCCCCTAGGTGGACATTTTGGGATGAGGAAGGAGGTTATGAAGGCACAGAGCCAAGATGAGAAACAGATGTGGCAGCTAGAAGGTCCAGGGTTGGACACTGATGACTTATGTAGCTTGAAAGAGCTGGTTGTAGTTGAAGAATTTAAGTGTGTTCCTGATGATAGAAGGGCATTCCGAGAGGTAAAGGATGCCGCTACCTTGAGGGAGTCTGCTGGGTTAGCAGACGAGGTTGTTTTAACCCGCGAGGTTGAGTTTACTCCGGAGGGGAGTTGCCCAAAGAGTACCTGGGAGGATCAGGGGAACTTGGAATTTGAAAAGGGACTGGGATTGAAAGCCTAGGAGAGGCAGATGGCCCGTTGGCCTGTGTGCAGGTTGAGGAAGTACCTATGGATGCACAGGGTACTGAACCTACTGTTGAAGCTCAGGAAAAGTCTGAGGGGTCTGACTTAGTTGAAAAGGAATGCAGTCCTTTTGGGTCAGATGGACTTGGTTCAGTGAAGAAAGGGTTAACCCAGGCACCAGTGGAAAGTGAGGATTCCCAGTCACTTGTGTTAGACGGTGTTCTAAAAGTTAGTGATGAGCTGAAAGCTGCTGATGTGAATATTAGTGAAGATATTGAGGGGAAAAGTGTTACTGGACTTTCGAATAAAGAAAATTTAAAGTCGGGTTTGGTTCCAGGACTGTTGATCAAAGTGAAGGGACCGTTAACTGAACAATGGTTTGTTAACAAGGTGCCTGCGAGTCAATTACAGTTTGTTTTGAAATTTAAGGATCAACAACTTGATGTTGTTCAAGTATGTGAATTGGAGAGGCAGAACTTGAAGTGTTGTTTTGACCAAGAGGGATCACCTGCAGGTGTTAAACTGGAAACTAATAGAATTAAAGATCCTGAAGATAAAATTAATGACCTGCTTAAAATTAATGAGTGGTGTGGAAGTTCAGCAAATGGGCTTAGTTTGGAAAACATTGGTGATACGCTAGCACCCGTGAAGGCCTAATCTGGGCTGGTCAGCCAGCTAACCATGTGAGAGTTAAGTGGAAAAGAGGCAAGGGTTGACCAAATGCCACTTTGAATAATAGGATCTGGTTTTGTGGGAATTTGACTTTTTTTTTTAGACGAAGCTTATGAAAGATAAAGACAATATCATAGTAGATTAACTGAATGTTAAGTTTAAAAGTAATATAGAGATTAGTATTTGCACAAACTTCTGTAATGTACTACATTATAATCACACATGTATTGGTTCCAATTCTGTAATATACACCTAAGCTAAGAATTAATTCCACTGTAGAAAAAGAATTACTGGCACTTATCCTGGCATTACAGCATTTTGAGGTCTACATTTGTCCGGCACAGAAGCCATTGATAGTTTATACTGATCACAACCCATTGGTATTTTTGACTAACATGAAGAATAAAAATAGACGGTTATTAAGTTGGAGTCTGTTGTTACAAGAATTCGATATTAAAATACAACATGTAAAGTGGACTGACAATGTAATTGCTGATTGTTTATCCAGGTGTTAATTTGAAATCATATCTGTGTTACCCTGTTGATTATTGACCACTTCTATATTATATTCTGTAATGTGTCTTTCTAGTTAATTTTCACCCCAGTGAAAATTCTTTGAAGGGTGGGGGTGTTATGTGTGCTGAACAAACCAGATGGAAATGGGGTCCAGAGCTGACCCCCTCCCGGGAACTATGTTGCTAATGAGAGAGAGAGATGAAGAACAGAGGTAGAGGCATCTGCTACAGATAAGAGAGAGAAAGAGAGAGACAAATGATTTATGTATTATGGCTTCTTCACTGATTATTTACCTTTTGCTGCAAGGACACTTCTTTGCTCGTTAACATTCTTGCTGAGACAACAGGGAGTGGACTAGTTTGATGGACATGGACATGTGGAGTTGATGGATGGCTGATACCCCGTCAGTGGGGATAAAAGACGGGTCTGGGGAGACACCCTCAGACACACCAGTGGACACTGAAAGTGTTGTGCACCCACAGGAAGGTGGGGGCCTGGAGGATCGGTTCAGGAGAATTGGTCTGGAGCACGGTGGATGAAGGCAGACCGGTGGGGACTTGTGTGTGTGCCCGCCCTTGCCTGGGTGACGAGTTCATCACTGAAGAACGGTCTAGCCTGGAATGGAAGGGTCACAATCGGTGACCCAACGGTACAACGGAACAAGAAGACAACGGAAGGTTTGCCTGCTGCAGCTGCTACTCTCTCTCTCTCTCTCTCACTCTCTCTCTCTCTCTCTCTCTCTCTCTCTCTCTCTCTCTCTCTCTCTCTCTCCTCTCCTCTCTCTCTCTCTCTCCTCTCTCTCTCTCTCTCTCTCTCTCTCTCTCTCTCTCTCTCTCTCTCTCCCTCTCTCTCTCCCTCTCTCTCTCTCCCTCTCTCTCTCTCTCTCTCTCTCTCTCTCTCTCTCTCTCTCTCTCTCTCTCTCTCTCCCTCTCTCTCTCCCTCTCTCTCTCTCTCTCTCTCTCTCTCTCTCTCTCTCTCTCTCTCTCTCTCTCTCTCTCCAACATTGCAACACAACAACAACTACCTCAACACGAACTGAACTGAACTCTATATTCTCATATGATAATTCATTTACCCCTAGACTTTGATAGAGCTTGTTTTTTTACTGTTGATTCTTATTCCTACACTTCTGTTTTTATTATTGCTAACCTGTTTTATATGTATATTTGCATTTTTGATACTATATTGCTTAGTTTACTAATAAACACCTTTAGTTACAGTACCACCAGACTCCAACGTATCAGTCCATTTCTGCTGGCTTGTTAACCCAGTTTATGGGGTACGTAACAGAACTCTATTGCTTGGCTATTCAGCTTATCTCTATTTCTGCTTTCTCTGAAGCTAACAATGCTGTCATTCCATTTGAAGTTTAGGGAATGAATCAGAATCAGGTTAATTATCACTGGCATGTAACATGAAATTTGTTAACTTAGCTGCAGCAGTTCATAATCTAGCAGAGAGAAAAAAATAAATAAAATAATAATAATAATAAATAGGTAAATCAATTACGTATATTGAATAGATTTTAAAAATGTGCAAATACAGAAATACTATAGATTTTTAAAAAGTGAGTAGTGTCCAAAGATTCAATGTCCATTTTAGGAATCAATGGCAGAGGAGAAGAAGTTGTTCCTGAATCGCTGAGTGTGTGCCTTCAGGCTTCTGTACCTCCTACCTGACGTTTTCTGGTATCCAGGGCAGCATTCTCATTCAACAAGCAAAAACTCAAGATTGCAGACAGGTTCATTTCCTTGATATGTGTGGATCCTCCTGTTCTCCATCAACTGGTCCTTCACACTTACAGGAATGTGCAAAAGCCTTAGGCACAGATAAATACTGTAGCTATGGTGCCTATGTCTTCTGCTTGGTACTGTATTTTGTCAATGTGCAGGGGAATGCGACTTTGTAAATCTGGCGGGAGCAAAGGATTTGGGAATGGTGAGGGTGCGATGCTGTGGGACAGGTGGCAGAGAAGGAGAGCCAGGGGAGGGGGCGGTGGTTGGCACAGGTGGAGACACACCCAGACCTGAGACACCAGGCAAGGTCACTGGATTCCAAACCATAGGTTTATTGATCATACAAAATGCTGGAGGAACTCGGCAGGCCAGGCAGCATCTATGGAGAAAAGTACAGTTGACGTTTCAGGCCGAGACCCTTCAGCAGGACCGGAGAAAAAAAGATGAGGAGTAGATTTAAAAGGAGGGGGAGGGGAGAGAGAAACACAAGGTGATAGGTGAAACTGGAAGTGGGAGAGTTGAAGTAAAGAGCTGAGAATTTGGTGAAAGAGATACAGGGCTGGAGAATGGGAAGTGGAAGCGGGATCTCTCAGTGATCATGTATTTTAATTCAACTTTCCATTCAATCCATGGTCTCCTCTACTGTTGTGATGAGGCCACACTCAGGCTGAAGGAACAACACCTTATATTCCATCCAGGTAGCCTCTAACCTGATGGCATGAACATCGATTTCTCGAACTTCCGGTAATTCTCTCCCCCTTCACCATTCCCCATCCCCTTTTCCCTCACTTACCTTATTTCCTTGCCTGCTCATCACCTCCCTCAGATGCTCCTACCCCCTTTTCTTTCTTCCATGGACTTCTGCCCTCTCCTATCAGACTCCCCCTTCTCCAGCCTTGTATCTCTTTCACCCAATCAACTTCCCAGCTCTTTACTTCATCCCTCCTCCTCTTGGTTTCATCTAACACCTTGTGTTTCTCTCTCCCCTCCCCCTCCTTTTAAATCTACTCCTCATCTTTTTTCTCCAGTCCTGCCAAAGGGTCTCAGCCTGAAATGTCAACTGTACTTTTCTCTATAGATGCTGCCAGGCCTGCTGAGTTCCTCCAGCATTTTGTGTGTGTTGCTCGGATTTCCAGATTTTTTTCTTGTTTGGGTTTAATGATCATTCCAGAATGTCTCTGGTGCTTCCAGCTCCTTCCCCTCTCCATTCCCCTTTTCCCAACCATGATTCTCCTCTCCTTGCCCTCTTCCCACTCTCAGTCCACAATAGAGACCCATATCAGAATCAGATTTATCATCACTCACATGTCATGATTTTTATTTGAGACAGCAGTACAGTACAATACATACAATTACCACAGTACTGTACAAAAGCCTTAGGCCCTCCAGCTATATATATATGCGCCTAAAACTTTTGAACACATACACAGAAAATTCAAAGTTTGGTGATGCACTAAGAGACACTCCATAAGTTTTTGTAATATAGACCTTAATTTTCCAACACCAAAATGGAAGAAGGGCATTTAGCTCATTGAACTTATTCAATGCATTTATTTATCACATGCACATTGAAATATACAGAGAAATTTGTAAATTGTGTTAATAACCAACTCGTCCAGAGGCATGCTGGGGACAACCACAAGTGTCACCACACACTCCATCACCAACATAGCATGCCTCCAATGTTCTATACAAGAACAACAGAACAAAACAAGACAACAACAGCAAAACTAGCCACATTCTCACAGGGCTCCAGTCCTTGGCCCCATACTCTCAAACCTCCAGTCTCTTTCCTGAACTTGCAGACTCGACCTTCAGGCCTCTGTCTCCAGGCTCGGTGATTTCGGTCTTTGACCTTGTGGGCATTCTACCTTTGGACTCGCCGATTTCCGCACTTTGACCTTCAGCTTTGTCCTCCACACTTCGCTGAACTCTGGCTGTTGAGCCCAGGACTAGCCAGTTATGAGCATGACCACCAACCAACAATGAACTGCTTTCTTTGGTCTCTTCCCAAATATGACTGGCTGGGAAAGGGACTGGAAAACCAGATCAGATTGTATATTGATTGCTTCTCGGTTCTCCCACCAGAGACTGAAGCAAAATAATTGCTGCTGCAGTGGACTGAGAGAATATAGTGAGTGTTGGACAATAACCTGAAGCCCAGTATTTCCCCTGGATTATGAACATGAGAGATCTTATGATATTAGGCTAAAGAAGTTTACTGCAGTTCTGAATAATACTTATTTCTCAGCCAAATTCTCTAAACTAGATTATCAAAAATTCAAGATGACTTTTTAAATTTGCCCTTCCAGCCCAATGAGTCTCGCCACCCAGCAACCCTCCTACAGTATTTAACACTAGCCTTGTCACAGAACAAGTTACAATGACCAATTAATCTACTAATCAGTACGCCTTTTGACTGTGAGAAGAAACTGGATTGCCCAGAAGAAACTCACATTCATGGGGAAACATACAAACTTTTTTACTTAGAGGACACTGGAATGGAGCTCTAAACTCTGGTGCCCCGAGCTGTGATAGTATTGTTCTAACTGCTACGCTCTCGTGGTGCCCTGGTTATTAAAGAGATTAAAGATTAGCTTTATTTGTCACATGCATATTGAAACTTACAGTGAAATGTGTCATCTGCATCAAATCAAATCAGCAAGGGCTGTGGCAGGCAGTTCACAAGTGTTGCCACAAAAAAGAGAAAATCTGCAGATGCTGGAACACACACAAAATGCTGGAGGAAGTCAGCAGGCTAAGTGACATCTATGGAAAAAGTCCTGCCAAAGGATTTTGGCCCAAAACGTCCACTCTTCTTTTTTCCATAGATGCTGCCTGGCCTGCTGAGTTCCTCCGGCATTTTGTGTGTGTTGTTCACGAGTGTTATCATACTTCTTGTGCCAATATAGCATGCCCACAACTCATTATCCCTTTACCAATACGTCTTTGGAATGTGGGAGGAAACCAGGGCACCCAGATGAAATCCACCTGGTCACGGAGAGGAAGTACAAACTCCTTACAGGCAACAGTGAGAATCAAACCCCAATCTTGGAGTCATTGCTGTTAAGTGTTGATATGCCACCGTGTCACCCTGTCGTGCGATTTACCTCAGTGTTGTTTGGCAATTTCCAGATCACTACAGGGTATAGTGTTTCCAAAAGCTCTCCATTGGTTGAGAAATGCAGTGGGCCATCCCACTATCTCTTCATAGGTATTGTCTTGCTGTAAGAAATTTTAACTTATCACCTCCGAATTCATCAGCATTTGTGCAAACCACGCTTGTTCTCTGCGCCGTGGTCTGGCATGCCTCTTGCAGCAGGTTATAGCACAAGCGACCTTAATATTTCAATTTCTGACATGTTATTATATCAAGGATATCTCTATAAAGTAACCCTGGTGTTCTCGGAGACTGTCAGATTGCAGAGTAGTGCAGTTCTAATGTCACAGTCGAGTGCTGTTTGTTAATGACTTTAGACTGCTTGAGTAGTGTAGATAGATAGATAGATAGATAGATACTTTATTCATCCCCATGGGGAAATTCAACATTTTTTCCAATGTCCCATACACTTGTTGTAGCAAAAACTCATTACATACAATACTTAACTCAGTAATAATATGATATGCATCTAAATCACTAACTCAAAAAGCATTAATAATAGCTTTAAAAAAAAAAAAAAAAAAAAGTTCTTAAGTCCTGGCAGTTGAATTGTAAAGCCTAATGGCATTGGGGAGTATTGACCTCTTCATCCTGTCTGAGGAGCATTGCATCGACAGTAACCTGTCGCTGAAACTGCTACTCTGTCTCTGGATGGTGCTATGTAGAGGATGTTCAGGGTTTTCCATAATTGACCGTAGCCTACTCAGCGCCCTTCGCTCAGCTACCGATGTTAAACTCTCCAGTACTTTGCCCACGACAGAGCCCGCCTTCCTTATCAGCTTATTAAGACGTGAGGCGTCCTTCTTCTTAATGCTTCCTCCCCAACACGCCACCACAAAGAAGAGGGCGCTCTCAACAACTGACCTATAGAACATCTTCAGCATCTCACTACAGACATTGAATGACGCCAACCTTCTAAGGTTGTATACTCAAGAGAAAGGCATCATTACAGGGAATTGGAATTGGGTATCTGTAACTATAACGACCTGACATCCGTGCGTGTGCCCTGCTATCCGATTTTTTCTCATCCTGCGTGTTGCACTGAAGTGTTTGGTTGCCCTTGACACCAAAGCCATATGTGACCAGGGAATCCTAATAAAATTGAATCCTATAGGCATCAAGGCTCCCCTGGTTGCTGAAGGTTCATCATCCCTGTCCCAGGACCTAACTGCTGGATTTCCTCAAGCAAGGTCCTGGACAAATATGGCAAATATGTTCAACTGCCTTATCGCTGACCTACCACCCACCATGAGGTCAAGGTAAGGGGGCATTTGTTTGTCTCTTGCCAATGTTCAGTTCTATTTACTTACTGCCTGTAATGCCCCTGGAACTTAGGGCAGCAATGGAAGTCCTTCATCTCCCTTTAGAAGGATTCTTCATGGCTGTTTCCGTAAGAACTGTTTTTTGATCAGTCAGGGTTCTTAGCCTGGATCTGAACACCTGAACCTGGAGGATAGATGGACCACCTTTAGTCTGACCTTTACCCTTTGACCTATTTGGCATGGGTGACCCTGCCAAAAGCCAAAGTACAGGCCCTGACTTCAGCCAACGTAGCTCTCCGGGTCATTGAGGCATGCAATCCTCCAAACTCTACGACAAGGTTGTGGTCCTCTTGGAGGAATGCCATTAACAACCACTCGGCTAATGAACTAGTCCATGTAGGAATACAACAACAACATTTAATAATTAGCTGAAATGTTCAAAGTAAAATTCATCCTTCAAATGTACTAGGCAACGGCTAACTGCAATCAAACTCCACCTAGATCTGACATCTGCAGCCTCTCTTGCCAATGTTTTTATTTAGAGTGGCACAGTAGCATAGGTAGAGTGACATAGTAGTGTTGCATTTAGCATAACACTTTACACTGCCAGTGATAAGTAGATCTGTACTTTCTTCCTGTGACCACGTGGGTTCTCTCCAGGTATTCTGGTTTCCTCCTACGTTCTCTAAACATATGGGTTAGTAGGTTAATTGTTCTCATTGGAGTTATTGGTCTAGATACAATGGACGTGGAGGGGATATTTCCTATAACGTGGGAGTCTAGGTTGCAGCCTCAGACCAGAAGGATGCCAATTTGGAACATAGATGTGGAAGAATATCTTCAGCCAAAGGGTGATTTGCAGAATTTGAAGAAATCATTGCTACCAACGGCCGTGGAGGCCAAGTCATTGGGTATATCTAAAGTGGAGGTTGATAGGTTCTTGATTAGTAAGAGTATCAAAGGGTATGGGGGAAAAGGGGGGAGATTGACCATGATGGTATGGTGGAGCAAACTGGATGGGCCAAATGGCCTGATTTTTCTCCTACGTCTTTTAGATTTATGGTCTTCTTAAACAGTGCAGGCCCATTGGGCCTGAAGGGCAAGTTACTATGCTGTATCTCTAACTAAAATAAAGTCATATTTTTACCTCCACGTTTGGATGTTTGAAGCCAGCCACATAATTTGTGCTCACAGTCTGGAGTGGTTCTTCATTTACGTGCTGTGAGAGTGCAGCATTTCCAAGTGGATTTTTCATTGGCTAAAGTGTTGACGCAAAGACTTTTTTGTCCTCTGACTGTAAGCTAAAGCTTTGTGGCATAACATCTCTGTAGCTGGGCTCATATCCAATAGACTACAGTAGGTTATTGATCCTGAGTTCATATCCCATTATGGAGCTGAATGAATTGAACTGAAGTAATAAATAAGTTCAGATAACGGAAGCCTTGAAATTACTGGATTATTTTAACAACCCATTTAGATCTCTAATGTCATTAATTCCCAATGTGGTTGATACTTAACCATCCTCTAAAATGGGCAATCAGAATCAGGTTTATTATCGCCAACTTGTGCCATGAAATTTGTTGTTTTTCAGCAGCAGAACAGTGCAGAACATAAAAATTACAATAAATTATAAAAAGAACATATGTATTTTAAGGTGGTGCTCATGTGCCCTTCAGAATCTTCTCCCTGATGGTAGTAATGAGAAGAGTCCTGGATGGTGAAGGTCCTTCATGATGCCTTCTTGCTATGGTGCAAGACCCTTTGAAACGTTCTCTGGTTTTTATCAGGCTTGTTATCATTGACAAATGTCAATAATTCTTTTGTTTTGCAGCAGCAGTACAATGCAATTCATAAAAAACTTGCTATAAGTTACAATAAGAAATATTTTTAAAATAACTAATGCAAAAAGATCAAAATATTGAGATAGTGATCATGTTCCTAGACCATTCAAGAATCTGATGGCAGAGGGGAAGAAGCTGTTCCTAAAATATTGAGTACATTCCTACAGCTTCCTGTAACTCCTCCCTGATGGTTGTAATGAGAAGAGGGCATGCCCCAGATGGTGAAGGTCCTGAATAATTGATGCCACCTTCAATCATTTCAAAGGTAATTTGGGACGGAGAAAATCGGAGAATGAAACTAAAAAAAAACACTAAGAGATTTCCTGGAATTCTTATAGACAGCATTCCTTAATTAATTGTCTATGATAAATCCTGTGATCAGCTCACTAAAGTAGTGCTTGAACTTACGATGTTCTGAACCGGTTCTCCTAGTGCAATACTGGCAAGTTATCATCAACTGAGATCTTTGAGTAGATTACTGTGGTGCAAGATCCTCCTAAGGTCATTGTTATCACTATTAATAATTATTGTTATTAATTCTGGAGGAAGACAGCAAGTCCTGATGGCGGGTCTTGGCCCAAATTGTTGACTGTTTCTACACTTGCTGAGTTCCTCCAGCACTTTGTGTGTGTGTTGCTCAAGATTTCCAGCATCTGCAGAACCTCTGGTGTTCTTAGACTTCTTTTTTTTCTACTTAATGTACTGCTGTTTAGGATCTGAGAACATAGGTTTCAAAATGATCAAGATTTGTGATAATTCAGGGGTAGTATCACAACTGCAGGAGAGAGGACGTCATGGAGGGATTATCTGCTGAGTCAGAGTGGGTGGAAGTCAGAAACAGGAAGGGAGCAACCACTCTATTGGGAGCACAAAATACTCTGCAGATGTGGGGGTCACATCTGGAGGAACACGCTGGAGGAACAGCAGGTCGAGCAGCATCCGTGGAAACAAACAGTCAATATAGGGCCCCTGCTCTCTCCCCCCTCAGTCCTGACGAAGGGTCTCGGCCCGAAACGTTGACTGTTCATTTCCACGGATGCTGCCTGACCTGCTGAGTTCCTCCAGCTTGTTGTGCGTGTTACTCCATTGGGAGTATTCTACAGATGTCCCTATTAGTAACAGAGACACTGAGGAGCAGGTTCTGAGGCAGATTCTGGAAGGGTGCAGACATAATTGAGTTGTTTCCATGTGTGAGTTCAACTTCCCTAATACTGATTAGCACCTCCTTAGTGCAAAAGATTTAGATGGGGCAAAATTTGTTAGATGCCCAGCAGGCACTCCCGGCACAATATGTAGACAGGCCAACTAGAGGAAAAGTAATTCTGGATTTAGTACTAGGCAATGAACCTGGTCAGGTGTCACATGATAAGAGGTAGAGGTAAAGTAAATAGTGATTACCTTTTTCCCAGTGTGGAAGTGGTTAATATGATGGGGCATAATTTTGTGACTGTAGGAAAGTTATAGGGGGATTCTAGGATAGTTTTACACGGAGAGTGGTAGGTGCATGGAACACTCTGCCATGGGTGTTCCTAGAGGCGGAACATGTTCCTAGGGACATTTAAGAGATACTTAGAAAGGTACATTGGACGGGAGTGTACAGGGTGTCTAGGCGCCACTGGTGAAGGTGCTTTGTTTGTGCATTCCTGGGCAGCTGGCTTACCTTTGGTCCCCACCAGACATTCATCTCTCACCTCTGACTCTAAGTGCTTAAACTAAACTAGTCAGCGGCCTTACGTGCTGGTGAGATCGAAATATGCCTGACCTAGCATGTGAAATCAGCTGCAGCCAAATGGGCAAATGAGATCTACAGTGAGATCCAGCTGCCAGGAAGGTGGTACTCCAACACTCTGCGGAGAGCAAACGGCATGACGAGCCACTGATGACGTCCTGGTCATTCACTACCACCAGGGAAGATCCCAGTTTGTGATGCTTGCTCGTACCACTGGACCCAGTGTGGAACTGGCCCACTGCAATGGCTTTTTCACTCTAAAAGTTCTCCCACCAAGGTTCCTGCAATCATTCCTGCCAGAAAAATGGAGGGTTATGCAGACAGGAAAAGTTAGACTGATTTTGGAGTTGATTCAAAGGTAGAACAACGTCATGGGCTGAAGGACCTATATCGTGCTGTACTGTTCTGTGTTCTATGTTCCAACATATTGGTGTAGCATTGAAGGAGACTTGTAGAAGATGAAACAAGGCATAGATCATGGACAGCCAACACCCTTTTCCCAGGGTGGAAATGGCTAATACAAGTGGACATAATTTTAAAGTGATTGGGGAGGACGTGGGAGGTAAAGGGTGTGTGGAACGCCCAGAAGCAGATATATTAAGGACATTGAAGAGACACTTAGATTGTCAAATGTATGAAAAATATAAAGGGATATTTTTGTGGGAAGGGTTAGATTGATCTTGGATAGGTTAAATGATCTCTGAATCTTCATAGGACAAAGACCAGTACTGTTCCACATTGTTCTATGTTCAAAATTCTTTGTTAACGAGAAGGTGATTTTTGTCACTCTCAGCAGAAACTGCAGCACAGTTGTAGCAATGATCTTCTAACAACACACCTAAAAGTCAAAGGAGCCATTAATTCAGTAATTTTCTAATGCACAACTAAATTGAACAAGGCTCACTTCCTATTTCACCCTAGAGTCTCCTCCAGAGCAGCTAATTCCTCCCTCGTTTTAGTGAGGGTGCT
This sequence comes from Hemitrygon akajei, assembly GCF_048418815.1. Lineage (NCBI taxonomy): Eukaryota > Metazoa > Chordata > Chondrichthyes > Myliobatiformes > Dasyatidae > Hemitrygon > Hemitrygon akajei. The sequence continues at coordinate 20,264,949 of NC_133127.1, forward strand.
GACATCAAATGGGCCAGTAGTTATAAGTGAAGAGCAACCTCGCAATTCCCGTAGAATAAATATGCCAAGACCAAGAATCATAGTCTAACATCTGCACAAGGAAAAGACACTGTTGCCCAATACTGGAGCACAAATTATGCTGGTGGAGGTTTTGTTTGATTCATTAATAGGATGTGGCTGCTAATGGCAAATTCATATTTATTATTAATCACTTGAGAAAACAATAGTATTCAAATTTGTACAGATGTTAGTAAGGCCGCACTTGACAGTACAGTTTCCAAGATTTAAGATTGTTTAAAGTCACTTCCAGTACACAAGTATAAAGGACAATAAAATGATTGTTTCTCCAGATCTGATGCAGCATAAAAAATATAATACAATAAGATAAATGACTTAATAATAAAAACACACAATAAATATAAATACGTAAGATAGCTTTTCTACACATGTTGATTGTATGCCCATAATGTGACACTAGACACAGGACTGCCTGTACATAAGGTGACTGACAGGAAATGATAAAGTAGCGATGGGGTCTGTTAGTGGGTGGAGGTGTTGGTCAGCCTTACTACTTAGGGAAAGCAACTCTTTTTGAGTCTGGTCATCCTGGTGTGGATGCTATGTAGACTCCTCCCTGATGGGAGTGGGGCGAACAGTCCATGAACAGAATGGGTGGGACCCTTCATGATGTTACTGGCCCTTTTCCAGCGTCCCTCTGTACATGCTACATTTCCTTGATGGTGGCTACTCTGTTGTCTGAAAGACATGAAGCTGGATAAGAGAGCAAAGATTTACGAGCATGTTGCCAGGACTTGGGGGCCTGAGTTATAGTGGTTGGATAGACTAGGATTTATTTCCTTGGAATGTTGATGAGTTCCTTTTATTGTCTCACTTGAATTTAGTTAATAACACCTATCTTCCACTATCTGAAAGAAAGACATTGAGGTATCCTTCAAGTCACACAATCATGATATCGATTCTTTATTGCTGGTCCCTGGGTCATTCTTTACCCACCAGCATTATGGGAACATCTTCACCAGTTTCAGACAGTTTGAGTCATAGAGTAACACAGCACAAAAATAGTCCTTTCACCCTAACTTACTCATGCCGACAAAGATGTCCACCTAAGCTAGTCCCATTTGCCCACATGTCGTCCATATACCTCTAAACCTTTCTTATCCATATACTTATCCAAATGTCTTAAATTTTGTTGCTGTACAGTGCTGTGGAAAAATTATATAATTAGGTTGCCTAAAACTTTTGCATAGTCTGTAGTAATTTTATGTATTGCACTGTACTGCTCCCGTAAAAATACATTTGTGACATATGTGGGTGATGATAAACCTGATTCTGATATGGGTCTCCATTGTGAACTGAGAGTGGGAAGGGGGCAGGGCGAGAGGATTAATGGTTGGGAAAACGGGAAGGGAGAGGGGAGGGAACAGGAAGCACCAGAAAAGCATTCTGTAATGATCAATAAACCAATTGTTTGGAATCTTGCCTGGTGTCTCAGGGCTGGGTGTGTCTGCATTATCAGGTCCTTTTGTAATCTTTCTGCTCTCACTTTCAACCTATGCCCTTGTGCTTTTAGTTCCCTTCACCTGTGAAAATGTCTGTGTGCATTAACCAATCTACAATATGCATTTCCATACAGATAGGTGTGCATTCACCTACAGATAGCTGTACATTCACCTACACATAGGTGTGAATTCACCTATCTATGCCCCTCGTGATTTTATACACATTTGGATAAGAGAGCAAAGATTTACAAGATTGTTGCTAGGACTTTAGGGAAGGGGTCTCCAGCCTTTTTTGCACCGCAGACCAGTTTAATATTGACAATATTCTTGCGGACTGGCCGACGGCGGGGGGTGGTGGGGGTGTTAATCACGACCAGAATATAGGTGACAAGTCAACTATAAGTTGCTAATACACTCAATTTCGTTTCCAAAAGGATTTATCTAACAAATTTAATATTAAACACACAGCGCATATTTTCCTCGCATGAACATAGCGATCAGTCAATTATAACTCACTTATAAGTCAATAGCATCATAACATTTTAAGCAACTTTTGGATATTAAACACACAGCGCATATTTTCCTTGTATGAACATATAAAATCATTGCAACACACCAGTGAGAAGACAAGGTAAGGACCAGAGGTAATCGTGCAGGGGCCGCGGTGGTCACAGTCCGGAGAGAGCGACCGATCCGAGCGAGGAGTGCGACAGGGCGCACGCCCGCTCTGCCCCCACCCATGTAGGTAGGTAGGATCTATCAGCCGACAGAAGTTTGGCTCGAGGGATAATTTTCAGTAGATCGTAGCGAGGTAGCTACTCTGCTACTTACGAAACCCTGAGCCCGAATTAGCTCATCTGCGAGTATTTTAGCACCAGGTTCCCCATGAACATTCGGTGTGCTAAGCAGGTTTAGAGGCGGCGCCCATCTGTCCGTGCTCCAGGCCAGTAGCAATCGCACTTCTCACCGTTCTACCTGAGGCCAACCAGTGATCCCTGGCACTGCGTTTAGGTGACTGACGACCTCACGTGGGTAATGACTTCGCGTGCGTAATGACCTCACGTGCGTTCAAGTTCAACAGTGGGCATGACAGGGAATGAGGAAAGGTGCAGCTGACTCATATCGTTTCATATCGCCAAATCATATTGTTTCCTCGCAGCCCGGTAGCACATGGGTAGCAGTAGTTGGGGACTACTGCTTTAGGGCATGAGTTATAGGGAGAGTTTGGACAGACTAGGACTTAATTCCGTGGAACGTACAGTAGAAGCCTGAGAGTTAACCATATAGCTGTGTATAGGCAGCAGTAATCCCTGTTCTCTTCTACACCTCCGAGATTATCTACAGGAGCCAGCTCAGAGCTCTGGAGAGGTACCTTCTCAAGATCCAATATTCCCGATTCAGATTTTAACGTATAGCCATTACTCAGGAGATTGATATGGTTGCAATGCAATATAAAAAACACAATAAGCCTGAAGAGCACAATAATAAACCCAGTAAGTATGAATACAGAAGATTAGTTTATATACCTGGATTAATTCTTTCTACATGAAGTGATGCAAGGTACAGCAGCGTCTGCAAGTGACTGACAGGAGATGATAAAGTAGTGGTGGGGTGGGTTAGCAGGTGGAGGTGTTGATCAGTCAACATCAGTTGAGGAAAGAGACTGTCTTTGAGTCTAATGGCCCTGGTGTGGATGCTGCATAGCCCCTCCTGATAGGAGTGGGACAAACAGTACATGAGTAGCGTGGTGGGGGGATTCCTTTATGATATTGCTGGCCTTTTTCTGGCACTGTTGTGAATATATGTCCTTGATGGTGGGTAGACTGGTTCTGGTGATGTGTTGGGCAGGTTTAACCACCTGTTGTAGAGACCCCCTGTTCGCTGCAATGTAGTTTCTGTACCACGGTGTTAGGATGCTCTGAACTGTGCATCTGTAGAAGGACAATATCTTTGGTAAGTCTTCCACTTACACAGGCAGACAAGCAAACCAAAGTCAGCTTCCCCTCACAGGTTAACATCCCAGCATTGAGTCCCTAATGATACTCAGTCACCTCTGTGAGACAGGCGCAGTGTCTGTAGACTGCCCCAGGCCCATGTTCCTCCTTGAATTTATCACAATGATACATTGCAAGTACAGAGAAAATAACCCAAGGATGTTCTCAAAACTTCCTTGAAACTTCTCTACTGAGCCATGGGAATCCCTAGTTCATGTCTACTCAAAATAGGAAAAGACCTTTCGTGTTAAGTTTGAAAATGACACAAACATTGGTGGAATTGTGGATAGTGAGGAAGGGTGGTAAAGACTAGAGCAGGATGTCAATCATCTGGATAACTGGGCAGAGAAATGGCAGATGGAGTTGAGGCTGAACAAGTGTAAGGTGTTGCATTTTGGGGCTTGAAGTGCAAGAGGAAAGCATGCAGCATATGACAGAACTTGTAGGGTCTATGGAGAGACCAAGTCAATGCTCCATGGAAGCGGGAACACAATTGGATAGTTTGGTTGCTAAAGAAGATGTATGCAGGCTTGCCTTCATCAATCAGGGTGATAAGTATAAAAGTTGTCAAGCCATTTTGCAGCTCTATTAAACTTTAGTTCTTTCTGATTTGGAGGATGTGGAAACTTTCACATCCTCTAAAAATAATAGCCACATCACGTGCCCCCTCCTTCTGAGCAGTAATGACCAGGACACACTGAGAGAACTTTACAGTATTCACAAAACAAGCAACCAGATGGTCTCCTCATAAATTCACTCATACAGTGACTTGTACAGTGAGTGTTATAGAACTAATTTTATATTCATATCGTGTTTTTACAATGTTGTCTTCTTTGTGAATGCTGCATTGGATCCAGGGTAACAATCATTTGGTTCTCTTTTATACTCGTGTACTGAAGAATGCCAATAAATAACCTTGAATCTTTGAATCTTTGAAAAGGGTGTACAAAGGGCTCACCGACATTAGAGATTATTAGCTACTGTATAAGGAGAGGCCAGACAAACTTGCGTATTTCTTCAGAAGGGTTGGAGGCTGAGGGGCAATCTGACAGAAATAAATATATATAATCATAAGAGGTATAGATCAGGAAGTCAGTGTCCATTTTCCAGGGTGAGAACGTCGGCCACTGGAGAACAAAGGTTTAAGCTGAGAAGGGGAATCTTTAACAGAATTGAGCAAGGTCAGATTTGTTTACATAGGGAATGGTAGATGCCCGGGTGGAGGTGTGGTAGAGGCAAAAACTGTAATAATATTTACGACAGAAACATGAACAGGTCGGGAATCAATGGATGTGAACCATGATGCGGTGAGTTTAGATTTGCTTTGCTTCTGGCACAGCTGTCATAGCAAAGAGGCTGTTCTTGTGCTGTACTGTTCTAAGGTCTCTTTGTAAAACTTTGTTTTCCAATCTTCTTTACAATCATTCCTTTCACATTAAGCCTATGCCTTCTTGCTTTCAATACCTCTTCCACGGAAAGAAAAGATTCTGAGAACCTATGTAATCTTTTGCTCAAAGTTCAAAGTATATTTATAATCAAAATGTATACATGCCACCATATACAACCATCTGATTCATTTTCTTGTTAGCATACTCAATAACCACAATAAAATCAGTGAAAGACCACACTAACAGGGTGGACAACCAATGTGCAAAGGTCAACTGTGCAAATAGAAAAACAAAGAAACAAATAAGCAATAAATATTGAGAACACTAGATGAAGAGTCCCTGAAACTGAGTCCATATGTTGTGGGAACAGTTCTATAATGGGCATATGAAATTGAATGAAGTTATCCCTCTGGTTTAAGAGCCCAATGGTTGAGGGTAATAACTGTTCCTGAACATGGTGGTGTGAGTCCTGAGTCTCCTGTGCCGTCTTCCTGATGGCAGCAGCAGGAAGAGATCATTATCTGAGTGGTGGGGTCCCTAATAATGGAGGTGCTCAATGCTGGGAGAGCTTTACCCATGATTGGCTGGGCCATATCCACTACTTTTTGTCGAATGTTCCATTCAAAGGCATTGGTGTTTCCCTACACCAGCACAATCACACCTTTCCTATACCCTGGTGACCAGATCTGCACCCAGTGCTTCAACTGTGATCTAACTAATATTTTGTTTGGTTGCAATTTAAATTGCCAACTTTTCTGTGCCCTGAACTACATACATAAGCATGCCATATCAGTCAAAGTAAATTTATTTTCAAAGTACGTAGATGTTACCATAGTAATATATAACTGGCTCTATGGGTGTGGAGCCTGTGATTAATATTCTGTGTGTGGTTTGCTTATCTTATTTATTTTTGCACAATTTGTTTTTATTTTCACCCATTGGTTGTGTGACGGTCTTTGTTGTGTGGGTTTTTTTAAAAGGGATTTCTTGTTTAGTGGCTGCCTGCAAGAAGGCAAATCTCAAAGCTGTTTACAGTACACATACTTTGATAATAAATATCTTTGAACTATGTTAGCGAAGACACTCACAAATTTCTACAGATGTACCAAAGAGAGTATTCTAAATGGCTGCAATGGCACCTGGTATGGAGGAGACACTACACAGGATCAAAACAAGCTGCAGAAAATCGGAAACTTAGCCAGCTCCATCATGGAGACTAGCCTCCCCAGCATAGAGGACACCTTGAAAAGATGATGCCTCAGAATGGTGGCATGCATCATAAAGGACCCCCATCACCCAGGACATGCCCTCTTCTCACTGCTACCATCAAGGAGATGGTACAGGAGCCTGAAGACACCCATTCAATGTTTCAGGAATGGCTTCTTCCCCTCCACCATCAGATTTCTGAATAGGCAATGAACAACATGAACACTACTTCACTATTATTCCTCTCCGTTTGCACAACTTATTTAATTTCATATATATATATATATATACACACACAGAAACACACATACACACACACATATATATACTATCATTTATAGATTTTTATTATTATGTATTGGAATGTACTGCTGCTACAAAACAATAAATTTCCCAAAACACGCCAGTGATATTAAACCTGATTCTGATTCTGATACTGAGATCGTGAGTTGTAGAGTGCTTGAAAGTGAGTCGGTGGGTTGTAGGATCAGTTCAGAAGGAAGGTGAGTATAGTTATCCACACTGCCCCCTTCATTACTCCATCTACCTAGCTGCCACATTCAGGGCAAGATAGATCTGTGCCCCAGGGTTCCTTTGTTCAGAATCAGAATTGGAATCAGGATAATTATCACTGACATGTTGCAAAATTTGTGCTTTGCTGCAGTTCAGTGATAATTAAGGATGAGTAATGGGTACTAAGATTAGCAGAGATGTTCACATCCTATAGAACACAGAATATAGAAGGTACAGCACAGAAATAGGCCCTTCAGCCCACGTCTGCTTTATTCACAATACCGAATTAAGCTAAGTAAATTCTACCTGTATATGAACCATATCCCTCTATTCTTTGCATATCCCTGCATTTATCTAACAGCCTCTTAAGTGCCACCATCAGATCTGTATCCACCACTAACCATGGCAGCTCGTTCCAGTCACTTACTGCTCAGGGTGAAAAAAAGAGTTACCCAGTACATCGTCTTTAAATTTTCTTCCTCTATCCAGGGCAAAGAAATTCTGACTGTCTATCCTGACTTCTTCCTTTCATGATTTTATAGTTATGAAAGGAATAGTTATGGTAGCTTAGCGGTTAGCATGACGCTATTACAGCAACAGCGATCAACGATAGAGATTCAATTTCCACTGCTTTCTGTAATGTTCTCACCAAGACTGCACCGGTTTACTCCTGATGGTCCGGTTTCCTCCCACATTCCAAAGATCTGTAGGTTAGGGTAGTGAGTGTGGGCATGCTATGTTAGCATTGGAGGCCTGGTGACACGAGCAGACCACCCTGTACAATCCTCGCTGATTTGATTTGACACAAACAACTACGTATATGTTTCAATATACATTTTAGTAAATAATCTTTTAAAGATCTTTAATCTTTCAACTCCTAACAGGTTTCCCTTTACTTCTGGAGCATTGGTTCACAACCTTTTTTAATGCCATGGAGGTTACCATTAACTGAGGGGTCTGTGGAGTAAGCAACCTAAATTTGTCCAACCTCTCCTTATCGTCCACACCCTCTAATCCAGGCAGCATCCTGGTAAACCTCTTCTGCCACCTTTCCAAAGCTTCAACATCCTTCCTGTAATGAGGTGATCAGAACTGCATACAATACTCCACTGCAGCTTAACCAAAGTATTATATCGCTGCAAAATGACTTCCTTACTCTTATGGAGAAACATGCCTTACACCTTTTTTAGCACCCTATAAATTTGCAAGTCCATCTTCAGAGAGCTATGGACTTGGACCCCAAAATCCCTCTGTGCATCAGTGTTGTTAATTATCATGCCATTAATTGAATACTTTCCTCTTACATTTCAACATTCAAAGTAAATTTATTATCAAATACATATAAGTCACCATATACAACTCCAAGACTAATTTTCTTGTCCATAAGACATAGGAGCAGAATTAGGCCATTCAGCCCATTGAGTCTGTTCTGTCATTTGGTCATGGCTGATTTCAAATCCCACTCAACCCCATACACCAGCCTTCTCGCCATATACTTCAATGCCCCGACCAATCAGGAAACTATCGAGTTTCATCTTAAATATATGCACAGGCTTGACCTCCATCACAGTCTATGGCAGATCATTCCACAGATTTACTACTCTCTGGCTAAAAAAAGTCCTCATTATCACTGCTCTAAAGAGTCGCCCCTCAATTTTGAGGCTGAGCCCTCTAGTTCTGGTTACCCCCACTAGAGGAAACATCCTCTCCACATCCACCCTACCTAGTCCTTTCAACATTCAGTTAGATTTCAATGAGATCCCCATGCATTCTTCCAAATTCCAGTGAGTTCAGGCCCAAAGCTGCCAAACACTCCTCATATGTGAACCTCCTCTGGACTCTCTTCAATGACAACATATACTACTGAGACATGGGGCCTAAAACTGTTGACAATACTCTAAGTGTGGCCTGACTAGTGTCTTATAAAGGCTCAGCATTATCTCCTTGCTTTTATGTTCTATACCCCTGGAAATAAATACCAACATTGCATTTGCCATCTTTACCACAGACGCAATCTGTAAGTTAACATTCTGGGAGTCTTGCACGAGGATTACCAAGTCCCTCTGTACCTCTGATGTTTGAACCTTCTCCCCATTTAGATAATAGTCCACACTATTGTTCCTTTTACTAAGATGCATTATCATATATTTCCCAACATTTTATTCCATCTGCCACTTTTTTGCCACTCTTCCAATTTGTCTAAGTTCTGCAGCAATTGCATTGCTTCCTACCTACCCCTCCACCTGTCTTTGTATCATCCACAAAGTTTGCCACAGAGCCATCAATTCCACTATCCAAATCATTGACAAACAATGTGAAAAACAGCAGCCCCAATACTGACCCTTGAGGAACACCGTTAGACACCAGCATCTAACAAGAAAAGGCCCTTTTTCTTCCCACTGGCTGCCTCTTGCCTGCCGGTCCGCTATCCATGCCAGTACCCTTCCTGTAACACCATAGGATTTTATCTTGTTAAGCAGCCTCTTGTGTGGCACCTTATCAAATGCCTTCTGAAAATCCAAGTAAATGACATCCACTGCCTCTCCTTTGTCCACCCTGTTTGTTACTTCCCGAGGAACTCTAACAGATTTGTCAGGCAAGATTTCCCGTTACAGAAAGCATGCTGGCTTTGACTTACTTTATCATTATTCTCTAGGTACCTCGAAACCTCATCCTTAATAGTAGTCTAACTGGCCTATAATTTCCTTTATTTTGCATTCCTCGCTTCTTTTACATAGTGGCGTGACATTTGCAAACTTTCAGTCCTCTGGGTCCATGGCTGAATTGAGTGATTCTTGAACGATCATGACCAATGCATCCATCATCTCAGGACTATGGGATATAGTTCATCTGGCCCAGGTGTCTTATCCACTTTAAGACCTTTGAGTTTTTTTTTGCTTTTGTAATAGCAATGACATTCACTCCTGCTCCCTGACACTCATGGGCCTCTAGCACACTGTTACTGTCTTCCACAGTGAAGACAGATGGAAAGCACCCTTTAAGTTCATCTGCTATTTCTTTGTTCCCCATTACTATCACAGCAACATCATTTTCCAGTGGTGAATATCAAGTTTCCACTCCCTTTTACTCTTTATATAACTGAAAAAAACTTTTGGTATTGTGCTTTATATTATTGGTTAGTCTGCCCTCATATTTCATCTTTTCTTTTCTGATAGCTTTTTAATTGCCTTTTGTTGGATTTTAAAAGCTTCCCAATCATCCAGTTTCCCACTCACTTTTGCTACAGTATATGCCCTTTCCCTGGCTTTTATGCAGTCCTTAACTTCCTTTGTCAGCATACTGAATAGAATAATATAATCAGTGAAAGACCACACCATCTTGGGGGTATTCAACAAATGCGCAAAAGACTATAAACCGTGCAAATACAAAAAGAAATAAATAGTAATAACTAAATAAGTAATAAATATTGAGAACTTGAGATGAAGAGTCCTTGAAAGTGAGTCCATAGGTTGCAGGAACATTTCATGGTGGGTCAAGTGAAGTTGAGTGAAGTCTTCTCCTTTAGTTCAAGGGCCTGATGGTTGAGGGATAATAACTGTTCCTGAACTAGGTTGTGTGTGTCCTGAGGCTCCTGTGCCTTCTTTTTGATGGTGGCTGTGAGAAGACAGTATGTCCTGGATGGCGGGGGTCCCTGATGATAGATGCTGCTTTCCTGCAACAACACTTTGTTTCAATGTGCTCAGTGATGGGGAGGGTTTTACCTGTGGTGGACTGGGCCATATCCACTACTTTTTACAGGATTTACCATTCAAGGCCTTCGGTGTTTCCATTCCAGGTTGTGATGCAGTCAGTCAATATATTCTCCACTACTCATCTATAGATGTTTGTCAACATTTTAGATGTAATGTCAAAACTTTGCTAACTCCTAAGAAAGTAAAATTGCTACCATGCCCTCTTCATAATTGCACCTATGTGCTGGGCCCAAGATAGATCCTCTGAAATAATAACATCAAGGAATTTAAAGTTACTGACCTTCTCCACCTCTGATCCTTCAATGAGGACTGGTTCATGGACCTCTGGTTTCCTTCTCCTGAAGTCAGTAATCAGCTCCTTGGTCTTCCTGACATTAAGTAAGAAGTTGTTGCTATTGCAGCACTCAGCCATATATTGACTGTCCAAATGCAATACCTCACACATGCTTGGATTAATCTCCATCTGCCACTTCTCTGCCTGTACCTGTAACGGATCTACATTCTGCTTTATCCTTTGATAGCCCTCCACACTGTCCTTAACTCCATAAAATAGCTGTGTCATCTGAAATCCCTACAAACACACCCACCTAAATTTGCATCCAAGTCATTTACTGTTTATACATCACAAACGTCAGAGCCCCCATCACTGATCCCTGTGGTCATAAACCTCCAGCCAGAGGAACACTATTGAGCATACCTAGAAGGAGTGTTGCCACAAGACATCAGTAATCATCATCAAGATCCCCGGCATCCAGACCATGGTCTCTTCTCTCTGCTGCCATCAGGAAGGAGGCACCAGAGCCTTAGGTCCTACATGACCAGATTCAGAAGCAGTTATAACCTTCTAACCATCAGGCTCCTGATCCAGTGTGGATAACTTCACTCACCTCAACACTGAAGTGATTCCACAACCCATGGTCTCACTTTTAACAACTCGACAATCATAATCTTTGTACTATTTATGTACTTGTTTATTACTTGTTTTATTTGCAAAGTTGCTGGTTGTCAGACTTTGTGTGTAGTTCTTGTTGATGCTGTTGTAGTTTTTGTTCTATTGTGAATGCCTGCAAGAAAATGAATCTCAGGGTGGTGCATGATTACATATATGTACTTTAATAATAAACTTACTTTGGACTTTGAACTCTTTTTACCTTCTATCCTTGATCTTCAATAGGTAAGACGAGTGGACTAATAAAAGAAAAATATTGCGAACACTGTCCCCACATAAATGTTAATGGACATGAGGACGGTGTGGGCTCTAAATCCAACAAGTAACAAAACTCCAATTTGTCCTGGCAGGTGGTGAGTGTGCTGCCAGCAAGATGTGGATCGATGGCACTCTGTTTAAGGTTTCCTAATGAATTGATTGATTAAATGGCTAATTCTGTTTTCATAACTGGTTGGTGAATTGAGATTTTATTAGCCGGTGGATGAGCATGCTGCACCTGCCAACAATATGTTTCTCTCTTCTCTGTGATATCAATCATCTAGTCCCACACTGCAGTGTGCCTGACATGCAGAGCTCTTGATTTGAGGTTTGCACTGAATGGGCAGTTAAACGCCAGTAACAGCGCTGTTTATGTGAATGAAAAGACATTTTTGTTCCATCCATAATGTAACTGAGATGTGAAATTATCCGAATTGAATTTGGGAGAGATGTATTCCTTGCAATTCATTTAAGAATGTAATGAATTCAGTTCTAAATCTCTTATACAAAGGGTAATGGCATAAGTGACAAAAGTGGAAAGAGCTGAAAACAATCTGCAAATCGAGTTCCATCTATGGAAAGAGAAATTGAATTAATGTTTCAGATCAGAGGCCCTTCCTCAGACTATTAATCCTGGATCCCAGTGCAATATCTCAAAAATATGGAAGATAATAAAACACATTATGGAACAATTCAGAATATGAAGCTGAGAGTAACACAGACTAGATCTCACTCAATTAGCACTTAGTTGCAACTACCATGCCTGCTTCCACCATCTCCCTGGGCACCGTCAAGCACTTACAACCCCTTGTGTAAAGAACTTAAATCCACGCTATTATATTTATTCTTCTTCAGCCCTTTACCTTATCTACCTATCACCTCCCAGGTTCTCACTTCATCCCCTCTTCCTCACCCATCTAGCTTCAGATATCAGCTTTTAGCTTGTACTCTTCCCCCCCCCCCCCCAGCCTTCTTAATATGGTTTCTACCCCCTTCCTTTCCTGTCCTAATGAAGGGTCTTAGTCTGAAATATTGACTTTTCATTCCTTTCCTTGGATGCTGCCTGACCTGCTGAATTCCTCCAGCATTTTGTGTGTGTTTCCCTCACACATCTGCTTTAACATTTCCCTCTTCATCTTCAATCTATTTCCTTTGAACACCAGCTGGCATCCCTTCCCCTCCCGCCTTCTTATTCTGACTTTTGCGCACTTCTTTTCCAGTCCTGATGAAGGGTCTCGGCCCAAAATCTCTACTTTTTGTACCCTGCCGTTAATGCTACCTGACTTGCTGAGTTCCTCCAGCATTCTGTGCATGGTCCTCAAGCTGAAATAGATTCTCTCTGTTAACCCCATCATAAGACCCAGACAGTTGGAAGAAGAATTATTCTGTTAAAGGAAAAGCCAGAACCTGTTGGATATGATAAGGTCATACCCATTGTATGATAAGATCAGCATAGAGCAACTACATTCAATGAAGACAAACACACAAAGGAGCTGGAGGAACTCAGTGGGTCTGGCAGCATCTATGGAGGGAGCCAGACGGTTGATATTTTGGTCTGAGACCTTTCATCTAGTTTAGAGGAAGAGTCCCAACCCAAAATGCTAACTGTCCATTTCTCTCCATGGATACTGCCTGACCCTCTGAGATCTTCCAGTACCTTTGTGTGTCACTCCAGATTTCCAGAATTCTGTTTCTCCATATTCTTTGGGGGTTGGGGTAGTGGAAAATTAATAGTTAATGGACCCAGTGTGGGGCCTATCAGTGGCAGCAACTGAGCTCGACGAACTAAATAAAAGTACAGAACGGACAGGTGGAGCGGCCATTGTCGGGAGTAGGACAGTGGTGAGAGCAGGAGAAACAGGTTTTGGCTCATTCAGGCTTCAGCGAAAGTGACGAGGTACGTTGACTTCGCTTTTGATTTCTCTTTGCATTTTTTTTGAGGAACACAGAGCATGTCGGTAGGGTTAGTATTTTGCTCTGGGTGTCGGATGTGGGAATCCTGGGAACCTTCCAGTCTCCCAGATGGCCACCCTGCACCAGGTGCACCAATGTACAGCTCCTGACAGACCGTGTTAGGGATCTGGAGCTGCGGCTCGATGACCTACAGCTTATCAGGGAGAGTGAACAGGAGACAGACAGGGATCACCCCGGCTGCAGGCATTAGGTAAAGTGGGTGACGGTCAGGGAAGGGAAGGGAAGAGCTCAGATAGCAGAGAGCACCCCTGTGGCCACCCCCCTCAGTAATCATTATCTCGTTTTGGATGCTGTTGAGGGATGACCTGACAGAGGACGACCACGGCGATCGGGTCTCTGTCACTGAGCCTGGTTCCGTGGTGCAGAAGGGAAAGAAGAAGATGGGGAATGTGGTAGTCATAGGGGATTCCTTTGTGAGGGGCATAGATTGGCTGCAGAGTATTCTGAAGGGAGAGTGTGAACAGCCAGAAGTCTTGGTACACGTTGGTACCAATGACATAGGTAGAAAAAGGGAGGAGGTCCTGAAGAGAGAATTCAGGGAGTTATGTAGGAAGCTGAAAAGCAGGACCTCTAGGGTAGTAGTCTCAGGAATGCTGCCTGTGCCACATGCTAACGAGTGTAAGAATAGCATGATCAGGCATAATAATGTATGGCTGAGAAACTGATGTAGGGCTTCAGATTCCTGGATCATTGGGGCCTCTTCTGGGTGAGGTATAACCTGTACAAAAAGGACAGGTTACACCTGAACCCAAAGGGGTCCAATATCCTAGCAGGCACATTTAATCGAGCTGTAAGGGAGGGTTTAAACTAATTTGGTAGAGGGATGGGAACTGAAGCAATAGAGTTGAGGAAGGGGAAAACAGAAATAAATCAAAGATAGCGTGCAACAGAACAGGCAGGAGATGAGGCATAATCAAAGCCAGTCGTATGAGTTACAGGGCAATAGAGGCATGGTGCAGTCAAAACAGAAAGCAGCAACTCCTGGACTGAGGGTGTTGTATTTGAATGCATAAGGAAGAAAGTGGATGATCTTGAAATTCAGCTACAGATTGGCAAGTATGATGTTGTGGGCATCTCTGAAACTTGGCTAAAGGATGGCTGCCATTGGGAGCTGAACGTCCAAGGATATACGGTTTATTGGAAAGATAGGTTAGTAGGCAGAGGGGGTGGTCCTGTATATAAGAAACAATATAAAATCATTAGAAAGGGATGGCATAGGATTGGAAGGTGTAGAGTCTCTATGAATTGAGTTAAGGAATGGCAAGGGTAAAAGGACCGTAATCGCCAAGCAGCAGCCGGGATGTGGATTACAAATTACAGCAGGAGATAGAAAAGGTGTGTCAGAAAGGCAATGTCATGATAATCATTGGGGATTTTAACATGAAAATGGATTGGGAAAACCGGGTCAGTTGGACCTCAAGAGAGAGAATTTGTAGAATGTCTAAGGGATGGCTTTTTTAGAATAGCTTGTTGTTGAGCCTACTAGGGGATCGGCTGGATTGGGTGTTGTGCAATGATCCGGAGGTGATAAGAGAGTTTAAGGTTAAGGAACCCTTAGGGAACAGTGATCACAATATGATTGAGTTTACATTGAATTTGAAAAATTAAAATCCAATATGTCGGTATTTCAGTGGAATAACGGAAATTACAATGGCATGAGAGGGGAACTGGCCAAAGTTGACTGGAAAGGAACATTTGTAGGAAGGACAGCAGAGCAGCAATTACTGGAGTTTCCACTGTTACGATATGGCAACAATGAATATAGAATTAAGTCCAGTTTTATTAACAAATAACCATTTATTAAACTCTTCTAAAAAAAAGTAAACAAATGACTAACTTAACCGGAAGTTAAATGCTATATGGCAACTCGAACAGTTCTTAAAGCGATAAATGCAAACACAGTTTTTAAGCGTGGTAAATACGAAAGTCCAAGTGATTTATACAGTCAATTAGGAGAGACTCTCCTGAAGTAATGAATTCCTCGATGACGTGATGTTACTGCTGATCCCAGCCGAAATATGCCTTGCCCGAAGGATTTACGACAAAGGAAATAAAAATGGCTTAAAGGAACTGACCTTTTCCTTGGTGAATAATGCTGCACCCAACCCTTTCTGCTTTCACAAATGCAGGGACTATCTTGGATGTAGGTTATTACTTCCTGAGCAAAGATCCAACGAGGTCGACCCTGTATTATCGCCAATGACACCAACTTTACTTGATCCTTCGGGTTCCTGCATTTCGGCAAATCTTCACTCTCCAATACTTAGACCTTAAAATTAAATCGAAGATACATCAAACATAACTGGCAGTGATTTTCAAAACTGCCGGCACCACCTACAGTAGAAAGTAAAACTCCGCTTTAAAATAAACGACACCTCAACACAAAAACTCTTGCGTCACAGCAGGCTTTCCCATTTATGCCTGTTGGAACAGGTCATCACGTGACCTCAAACTGGCGGGAAATTACATCACCCCACCATCACAAGACCATTACATCATGCTCACCAGATACTCAATTACATCATGGTTATAAGACAGTCACAAGATACCCATGGGGTATGTAACACTACGAAAAAAGAGGGAAGTGCAAGACAGATATATTCCAAATAAGAAGAATTTTCAAAAGAAAGAAAGACACAACTGTGGCTGACAAGTGAAATCAGAGTCAAAGTAAAAGCAAAAGACAGGGCATACAAGGAAGTCAGAGCTGGTGGGAAGATAGAGGATTGGGAAGCTTTTAAAAACTTGCAGAAGCCATTCAGAAGGAAAAGGTGAATTATGAAAGGAAGCTGGTGAGTAATATCCAAGAAGATAATAAAAGCTTTTTAAGTATATAAAGGGTAAAAGGGACTTGAGGGTAGATATAGGTCCAATACAAAATGGCACTGGAGATATTGTAATGAGAGATGCAGAGATAACAGAGGAACTGAATGCTTAATTTGCATCAGTCTTCACAGTGGAAGATGTCTATAGTTTACCGGACATTCAAGAGTGTTGGGGAAGTGAAGTTTGTGCAGTGAAAATTACGACTGAGAAGGTGCTCAGGAAAGTTAATGGTCTGAGGGTGGATAAATCTCTAGGAACTGATGGAATGCACCCTTGGGTTCTGAAAGAAGTAGCTGGAGAGATTGCGGAGGCATTAACGATGATCTTTCAAGAATCAATAGATTCTGCCATTGTACCGGTTGAATGGAAAATTGCAAATGTTACTCTGCTATTTAAGAATGGTGGGAGGCAGCAGAAAGGAAACTATAGACCTGTTAGCCTGACATCAGTGGTTGGGAAGTTGTTGGAATTGATTGTTAGGGATGAGATTACAGAATACCTGGAAGCACATGACAAGATAGGCCAAAGCCAGCATGGTTTCCTGAAAGGAAAATCCTGCCTGACTAACCTACTGCAATTCTTTGAGGAAATTACAAGCAGGGTAGACAAAGGAGATGCAGTAGACATGGTGTACTTGGATTTTCATAAGGCCTTTGACAAGGTACTGCACATGAGGCTCCTTCACAAGATAAGAGCCCATGGAATTACAGGGAAGTTACTAGCATGGGTGGAGCTTTGGCTGATCGACAGAAAACAAAGAGTGGGAATAAAGGTATCCTATACTGGCTGGTTGCCGGTTACCAGTGGAGTTACACAGGGGTTGGTGTTGGGCCCGCTGCTTGTTACGATGTATGTCAATGATTTGGACTATAGTATTAATGGATTTGTGGCTAAATTTGCCAAAGATAGGTGGAGGAGCGGATAGTATTGAGGAAATCGAGAGCCTGCAGAGAGACTTAGATAGTTTAGTAGAATGGGCAAAGAAGAGGCAAATGAAATAAAATGTTGGAAAATGTATGGTCATGCACTTTGGTGGAAGAAATAAATGGGCAGACTATTATTTAGATGGGGAGAGAATTCAAAATGCAGAGATGCAAAGGGATTTGGAAGTCTTTGTGCAGGATACCCTAAAGGTTAACCTTCATGTTGAGTCAGTTGTGAAGAAGGCGAATGCAATGTTGGCATTAATTTCTTGAGGTATAGAATATAAGAGCAGGGATGTGATGTTGAGGCTCTATAAGGCACTTGTGAGACCACACTTGGAGTATTGTGTGCAGTTTTGGGCTCCTTTTTTTAGAAAGGATATACTGACATTGGAGAGAGTTCAGAGAAGTTTTACGAGAATGATTCCAGGAATGAAAGGGTTATCGTATGAGGAACATCTGGCAGCTGTTGGACTGTATTCCCTGGAGTTCAGGAGAATGAGAAGAAATCTCATAGAAACATTCTGAGTGTTAAAAGGTCTGAAGAGATTAGATATGGCAAAGTTATTTCTCATGATAGAGAAGTCTAGGGCAAGAGGACATGACTTAAGGATTGAATGGCATCTGTTTAGAACTGAGATATGGAGAAATTACTTTAGTCAGCGGGTGGTAAATCTGTGGAATTTGTTGCCACGAGTGGCTGTGGAGGCCAAATCATTTGGTGTATTTAAGGCAGAGATAGATATGTTCTTGATTAGCCAGGGCATCAAAAGGTATGGGGTGAATGCAGGGGAGTGGGGATGACTGGAAGAATTGGATCAGCCCAGGATTGAATGGCGGAGCAGACTCGATGGGCCGAATGGTCTACTTCTGCTCCTGTATCTTACGGTCTTATGGACTTAACTCAGAAATCAGTAGCAAGTTCTCCAGTTCCCATAACATGCCTAGATAAAACTTTGTATTTTCTGCTTTTAGGTCACCTTCAATTATATCAGTTCCATTTTATCCCTTCTTTATCAGTGCACTCTGACCTGCTATAATCTTCAAATATTCATTAATGACTCAGTACTCACCCAGCTTGGCTTCTTCCAATCACAAATATTGCCTTTGCCCTATCCATCACTCCTGCAACCTTAAAACAAACTTGTTTTGTTTTCTTTTCCATTTCTGACAATCTAGTTTTTTTTCCAGCCTTTCATGGAAAAAGGAAGATCATGGCTACCTACCCTATCTAAGCCAGATGTAATTTTATTCAACTCTGCAGGTCATGCAGCCTCTTCTGCTCTAGGGAAAACAAACCTAGCCTATCCCACCTCTCCCATAACTGACAACCTCCAATCCAGGCAACATCCTGGTGAATTTCTTCTGCACTGTCTCCAGGGCAACCACATCCTTCCTACGGTGTGGAACCGTGTGTAATACTCATCACCAGTGCTTTGTAAAGTTGCAACATGGCATCCCTGCTTTAATATTCTGTGCCCTGACCCATGAAGGCAAATATGTCAAATAATTTTGTCACCACCCTATTGACGTATATTGTCACTTTCAGGGAACTTTGGACTTGAAATCAAAGGTCTTTCTGGTCATCAAGTTCAAGTTCATTGTCATTCAACTGTATGCATTTATACTGCCAAACTAAACTATGTTCCTCCAGGCCAAGGTGTACAACATTGTACATATAATTCACACACAACACATAAATTTATATTATCATAAATAAATTAACAAGCAATAAAATATATTACATGTACATATTACTGAAGATCAACATATACTGGCTGTGTGGTGAAAAAAGCACCACAGCGCCTCTTTCAGCTCAGACAGCTGAAAAAGTCTGGCATGAGACCCCAAAACCTCAGGACTTTCTACAGGGGCGCCATCGAGAGCATCCTGACTGGCTGTGTCGCCGCCTGGTACGAGAACGGTGCTACCCTAAATTGCAGTGCACTGCGGAGGGTGGTACGGACTGCCCAGCACATCTGTGGATGTGAACTGTCCTCTGCTCAGCACATTTACAGCAGCAGGTTTCTAGAAAGGGTCCGGTGGATCATCAGGGACTGTAGCCACCCCAACCACAAACTGTTTCAGCTGCTTCCATCTGGCAAATGGTACCACAGCATTAAGGCCAGGACCAACAAGCTCCAGAGCATCTTCTTTAACAAGACCATCAAATTGTTCAATACACATTGATCTGATTGCATATCTGACTGTACATTGAATCTGAGTCTACATACATGTATACAAAACAATTATGTATATAATCTTAGTGTTTCCCTTCCCTATTGCTTGTACATAGAGATGGAGACACAGCATAAAGATTTTTACTCCCTCATGTTGTGAGATGGATGTAAGAAATAAAATTCTAGTTCTAATATAGCATAAGGTTCATTTATGACCCGTTAAGGAGTAAACAGTATAATATGACTGGTGCTTCATAAGTGATGAGACCTGGGTGGGGGCAGGAAGTTCAGTAGTCTCGTACCTGGGGGGAAGAATCTGTTTCCCATCCTAACAGTCCTTGTCCTCCTGATGGCAGAAGGGAGGAATCTTTGGCAATGCTAAGGGCCATCAACATTCCTTAGCATCCTATCGTTTACTATGTTCCATCCGTATTTGACTTTCTAATTACATTACCTTGTTCCTGATGGATTTTAGAGAAGCAGATGGTTTTCACGGCAAAGAGCAATTCCATTTTTTAAAATTCCAAATTTACATAATCACCTGCATTTAAATTCAGCAGCTGCGATGGTAGTATTTAAACACATGTCCAAAAGACAATAATACAGAACTCTGAAACACAGATTGAAATGTTGGAAATACTCAGTTGGTCAGGTGGCATCCGTTGAATGAGAAACAGAGCTAACAACTCAGATCGAAGGCAATTCCATCTTCTTTTTTCCATGTAAAAATCTACGTGGCAGGGTTAAATTGAGAGGGAAGAGTTGGAAAGGCGATCTGTGGGGAAAGGTTTTATGCAGAATGGTTGATATCTGGAACCCACTGCCAGAGGAGGTGATGGAATCAGATGCCGTCACTATGCTTACGGGATGGGATATGGGATGTCCTGTTACAGCTATACAAGACACTCGTAACGCCACAACTGGAGTACTGTGGACAGTTCTGGTCACCCTGCTGCTGAAAGGGTGCCATTAAATGGAGAGGGTGCCAAAAATATATTAACCTGTTTATTACCAGAAGGATTTGATTTATAAGGAGTGGCTGCAATGGCTAGAATCTTTTTCCTTGGAGTATAGGAGTCAGGGAGGGGGTGTGAGCTTACAGTGGTATTTAAAAATATAGGGGGCAGGGTTACTGCACTGTGCAGTCAGTTGCTACTTTATGAGAAACCTCCTGTACCCTACAGAGTGGTCACTGACCATATTTTTGTGGTCTCCTGGTGTTGGAGCCCATCTCCTTCAAGGTTCAACATGGTGGGTGTTTAGGAATATTCTTCTGCACTCCACTGTTGTAACGTGTGGTTACCTGAGCTACTGTCACCTTCCTATCAGCTTGAACCAGTTTGGCCATTCTCCTCTGACCGCTCTCATTAACAAGACGTTTTCACCCACAGGACTGCCAGTCACTGAATGGGTTTTGTTCATCGCACCATTCTCTGTAAACTCAAGAAACTGCTGTGCATGAAAATCCTAGAGATGAGCAGTTTCTGAGATACTCAAACCACCCTGTCTGGCACCAACAATCATTCTACAGTCAAAGTCACATCTATCACATTTCTTCCCCATTCTGATGTTTGGTCTGAGCATCAGCTGAATCTCTTGACCATGTCTGCATGCTTTTATGCATTGAGTTGCTGCCAGGTGATTGGCTGATTAGACATTTTCATTAATGCGCAGGTGTACAGGTGTACCTAATAAAGTAGCCACTAGGTGTATGTTCAATGTCTAGAGGGCATAGGTTTGAGGTAAGAGGAGAAAGATTTAAAAAGGGCCCAAGGGGCAACTTTTTCATATAGAGTGGTGAGTATATGGAAAGAGTAGCCAGGGGAAGTAGTGGAGATGGTTACAATTACGAGATTGAAAAGGCATTTGGTAGTTAGGTGGATCAAATTTGCCTGACTTCCTGTTCCTAAATTCTACAATCAATTCCCTAGCCTTTCTAACATTGAATACAAGGTTGCAGTTGAATCACAACCAGGAAATAAAGGAGGGTTGAGAGAGATTTGGGAAGTAAATTGGACTAACTCAATTAGGTATCTTGGTCAGCATGGGCGAGCTGGGTCAAAGGACCCTTTTCCATGTTACATTGCAGTATAACTGATGCACCATCAATAACTCACGCCGAGACTTAGGAAGTGAGATATCGGCTTTTATTGACTGAAGGACAACACTACATCCTGGGGAAAATGAGGGAGAGCAGCAGGCCACAGTCGCCTTTATACAGGGGTCTGTGGGAGGAGCCACAGGGGTAGTCAGCAGGGTCTTGGGAGGAGCCACAGGAACAGTCAGACAGGTATATCTAGTTCACCACAATAACTCCATCTAAATCCACAACACATCGAAGTATACAGATCTAATGCAGACAAGTGGGATTAGTACAGATGAACAAAAGGATTGGTATAGATGTGGTGGTTGTTCCTGTGCTGAATAACTCCATGATTCTGTGCTTCTACGGATGCATCACCATCTGGTGTGGAGGGGCGACTGCACAGGGTCGGGAAAAGCTGCAGAGAGTTGTAAACTCAGCCATCTCCATCATGGGGACTGATCTCCCCAGCACTGAGGATGCCTTCAGAAGGCGGTGCCTCCGAAACATCATTAAATACCCCATCACCAAGGACGTGTCTGCTTCTCATTGCTACCATCAAAGAGGAATTACACGAGCCTGAAGACACTCAACATTCAATATTTCAGGAACAGCTTCTTCACCTCTGTCATTAGATATCTGAATAGACAATGATCCCATGTACCATACATCTATTTTTTCTTTTCTTTGCTCTCTGTTTGACTTATTTAATTTAATTTATATATATTTCTTATTGTACTTTATAGATTTTTTATTATTATGTTTTGCCATGTACTGCTGCCATAAATCAGCAAATTTTATGGCATATACCAGTGATATTAAACCTGATTCTGATTCTCTAAATCTATTATTCTTACCCTTTGTGACATTTGTATGACTGCAATGTGGTTGCTTCATAACCCCTCCCTGAACAGGTTAAGCGACGGGCAGAAACCTATGAAGAAAGTGTGTGAAAGGCAACTAGATCTTTAACAAGGGCTGGACGGCTTGTGCTCATCAATTATATTGCTCTTTGAAATGCAGAGTTGCACCAATGTTGCACAAGGTTCCTGGCTCAGAGTGCACTTGCTAACCTGACAGAAAGATAACAGGGCCTTGAGCCGTGGAGTGACGTAATGCACTAACATTGCCATAATGTTATCAATACGAACTGTTTTTCAACATAAAACAGCTTGCATCATTTGAGGTGAGCAGATATACGTCAGCGATAGTTCTGTGTACATTTGCCAGCTATCTATTTATTTAACATTCAGTCCTGCTGAGTTTTGTAAATGGTCTTTAACAATGAGTCAATGCAACATCACAATTAATGTGCCCCTGGACAGGACCTGAAGTACCAGCTGGAAATGTATATGAACCCTATGGCCATCAAATTTCCTTCCTCCATTAAGATAAATAAACTTAATTCCATTTCCTTCTCTCTGCTTCCTGTCAATAAGAGTGCAGGGTGGGGAGGGGCATGATAGCGCAGCCATTAAATTAAGTGTATTATAGCACCAGCAACCAAAGTTCAAGCCTGCCACTATCTGTAAGGAGTCTGTACTTTCTTGGCAGACCACGTGAGTTTCCTTGTGCTCCAGCTTCCTCCCACATTCCAAAGATGTATGAGTTAGAAAGTTAATGGGTCTCATGGGTGTAATTGGATAGTGTATTGAACTGGAAGGGCCTGTAACCACATTGTGCCTCTAAATAATAAATGGATAAACTGCATAAAGAATAGTCCATTTATTTTTAACCAGTGGCTATGCTCCTTCAGCATGGTTTTCTGATGAACATCAACGGTAGCTTCTAGCCCGTTTTCTGCTGTTATGTCAAGGGGTAAATTGGCATAATAGAAATATTAGATGGCTTAAAAACTGTGCGCAACTCAACTTCATCAAGGAAAACATTCATTTGGAGGAATTAATCTGGAATTGGAGAGCTAGTCTCAGTAGTGGTGTCTTATAAGGCGTAGGAGCAGAATTAGGCCATTTGACCCATCGAGTCTCAAAACCTCCTCAGCCCCACTCCCCAGCCTTCTCCCCATAACTGTTGATGCCATGTCCAATCAAGAACCTATCAAGCTCTGCCTTAAATACACCCAATGTCCTGGGCTCCACAGCTGCCTGTGGTAATAAATTCCACAAATTCACCAACCTCTGGCTAATGAAATTTCTCCACATCTGTGTTTTACCTGGATGCCCCTTTATCCTCAGACTGTGCCTTCTTCTCCTGGACTGCTCCACCATGGGAAGTATCATTTCTGCATCTACTCTGTCTTGGCCTTTCAACATTTGAAAGGTTACAATGAGATCTCCCCCTCATCCTTCTGAATTCCAGCAAGTACAGACCCAGAGCCATCAGACTTTCCTCGTATGATAACCCTTTCATTCCTGGAATCATAGAAACATAGAAAACCTACAGCACAATACAGGCCTTTTGGCCACAAGGTTGTGCTGAACATGTCCCCACCCTAGAAATTACTAGGCTTACCTATAGCCCTCTATATTTTTAAGCTTCATGTACCTATCCAAAAGACTTAAAAGACCCTATTATATCTGCCTCCACCACCTTTGCCGGCAGCCCATTCCATGCACTCACCACTCTCTGAGTAAAAAACTTACCCCTGAAAACTCCTCTGTACCTACTCCCCAGCACCTTAAACATGTGTCCTCTTGTGGCAACCATTTCAGCCCTGGGAAAAAGCCTCTGACTATCCACATGATCAACGCCTCTCATTATCTTATACACCTCTATCAGGTCACCTCTCATCCTCTGTTGCTCCAAGAGAAAAGGCCGAGTTCACTTAACCTATCCTCATAAGACGTGCTCCCTAATCCAGGCAACATCCTCGTAAATCTCCTCTGCACCCTTTCTATGGTTTCCACATCCTTCCCGTAGTGAGGTGACCAGAACTGAGCACAGTACTCCAAGTGGGGTCTCACCAGGGTTCTATATAGCTGCAACATTACCTCTCGGCTCCTAAACTCAATTCCATGATTGATGAAGGCCAATACACCACATGCCTTCTTAACCACTGAGTCAACCTGCGCAGCTGCTTTGAGCGTCCTATGGACTCGGACCCCAAGAATCTGATCCTCCACACTGCCAAGAGTCTTACCATTAATACTATATTCTGCCATCATATTTGACCTACCAAAATGAACCACTTCACACTTATCTGGGTTGAACTCCATCTGCTACTTATCAGCCCAGTTTTGCATCCTATCAATGTCTCTCTGTAACCTCTGTCAGCCCTTCACACTATCCACAACACCTCCAATCTTAGTGTCATCAGCAAACTTACTAACCCATCCCTCCACTTCCTCATCCAGGTCATTTATAAAAATCATGACAAGAAGGGGTCCCAAAACAGATCCTTAAGGCACTCCACTGGTGACCGACCTTCATGCAGAATATGACTTTCTACAAACACACTTTGCCTTCTGTGGGCAAGCCAGTTCTCGACCCACAAAGCAATGTCCCCTTGGATCCCATGCCTCCTTATTTTCTCAATAAGCCTTGCATGGGGTACCTTATCAAATGCCTTGCTGAAATCCATATACACTACATCTACTGCTCTTCCTTCACCAATGTGTTTAGTCACATCCTCAAAAAATTCAATCAGGGCTTGTAATGCACAACCTGCCCTTGACAAAGCCATGCTGATTATTCCTAATCATATTATACCTCTCCAAATGTTCATAAATCCTGCCTCTCAGGATCTTCTCCATCAACTTACCAACCACTGAGGTAAGACTCACTGTAAGATAATTTCCTGGTCTATCTCTACTCCCTTTCTAGAATAAAGGAACAACATTCACAACCCTCCAATCCTCTGGAACCTCTCCCATCCCTATTGATGATGCAAAGATCATTGCCAGAGGCTCAGCAATCTCTTCCCTCGCCTCCCACAGTAGCCTGGGGTACATCTCATCTGGGCCCGGCGACTTATCCAACTTGATGCTTTCCAAAAGCTCCAGCACATCTTCTTTCTTAATATCTACATGCTCAAACTTTTCAATCAGCTACAAGTCATCACTATTATCACCAAGAGCTTTTTCCATAGTGAATACTGAAGTAAAGTATTCATTAAGTATCTCTGCTATTTCCTCCGGTTCCTTACACACTTTCCCACCATCACATTTGATAGGTCCTATTCTTTCACGTTTTATCCTCCTGTTCTTCACATACGTGTAGGATGCCTTGGGGTTTTCCTTAATCCTGCCCACCAAGGCCTTCTGATGGCCCCTTCTGGCTCTGCTAATTTCCTTCTTAAGCTCCTTCCTGTTAGCCTTATAATCTTCTAGATCTCTAACATTACCTAGCTCTCTGAACCTTTTGTAAGCTTTTCTTTTCTTCTTGACCAGATTTATTACAGCCTTTATACACCATGGTTCCTGTACCCTACCATAACATCATCCTTGTGATCTGCCTCTGAACCCTCTCCAATGCCAGCACATCCTTTCTTAGATGAGGATCCCAGAATTATTCATAATATTCAAGGTGAGGCCTCACTAGTGCCTTATAAAACCTCCGCATTACCTCCCTATTCTTGTATTCTAGACCTTTTGAAATGAATGCTGATGTTGCATTTGCCTTCCTCACCACCGACTCTACCTGCAAGTTAACCGTTAGGGTGTTCCGCACAAGGACTCCCAAGCCCCTTTACATTTCAGATTTTTGGATTTTCTTCCCACTATTTAGAAAATAGTCTACGCATTTATTTCTACTATCAAAGCGCATGACCATGCATTTTCCAACATTGTATTTTATTTGCCACTTTCTTGCCCATTCTTCTAATCCCTTTGTCCTTCTGTAGCCTTCCTGTTTCCTCAAAACGATCTGCCCCTCCACCAATCTTCGTATCATCTGCAAACTTAGCAACAACCATCTATTCCATCATCAAAATCATTGATGTGCAGCATAAAAGGAAGCGGTCCCAACACCGACCCCTGCGGTACACCACTAGCCACTGGCAGCCAACCAGAAAAGGATCCTTTTATTCTCACCCCCTGCCTCCTATGAATCAGCCAATGTTCTAACCATGTTAGTAACTTTCCTTAGCACCATGGTCTCTTAACTTGCTAAGCAGCCTCATGTGTGGCACCTTGCCAAAGACCTTCTGAAATCCAAATCTACAACATCCACTGCATCCCCTTTATCTATCCTGCTTGTAATCTCCTCAAAGAATTCCAACAGGTTCATCAGGCAAAATTTTCTCTTAAGGAACCCATGGTCCTTGGTACTAATGGCTTGATAGCAGGGGTTCCTAATTTTTTTCATCCCATGGACACCTACCATTATCTAGGGAGGCCGTGGACCTCATGTTGGGAATCCTTACATAGAGACATAGAATCATAGAGCTTCAGCCCACCTGGTGCATGTTGACTGTGTTGCCCAGCAACCTAGTCCCATCTGCTTGCATTTATCCCAAGTCCTCTCAACCTCTCCATCTATGTACTTACTAGTACTTACTATCTGGATGTTTTTATGTGCCATTAATGCACCCATCTCAACCACGGCTCTAAGGGCCGGATGGGCTTATTCTGAGCTGTATCTCGAAAAATAAATCAATCAATAAATTGGAGGAAAATTCTGTCTACGTGTGATGCAACTTTCAATGAACTCCTCGGTCCCTCTGTTCCTTTAGACATCCTAGTGCCCAATCATTCATAGTATACATCCTACTCTGGCTCGTCTTTCCAAAATGCATCACTTCACACTTATCTGTATTTGCCACGTCTTTCCCACTTCGTTAATTGATCATCATCCTCTTGTAATTTATGATAACCTACAATGCCTTATCATTTCATGTCATCTGCACACTTATTGATGAAACTTAATGCATTCACATCTAAATCATTTATATAAATAATGAATAACAAGAGTACGTGCAATGCACAAGAAAATCTGCAGATGCTGGAAATTCAAGCAACACACACAAAATGCTGGTGGAACGCGGCAGGCCAGGCAGCATCTACAAGGAGAAGCACTGTCGATGTTCAATGAGCTCTTTGAGCCTGTATAGTGCGCCATTGAGCATTGGGCTCCAAGGGTTTTCAACATAAAACAGCATTAAGCGGAACCCTGATTAGCGCTAATCATGGGATCCTAGTTTTGAGAATGTTACTTCCTGTGGTGTCACTCGGCCAACCCACTGATGTTCTGTTGGAATACTTATGAATAAACTCTGGTTGCTGTCTCTACATCAGAGGCTGTCTTTCCTCCACACTTGGGTTCCAAAATTACTAGCGCACATCATGACAAACTGTCTCAGCACCAGCTCTGTGGCACACCGCCAGTTACTGGCCTCAATTCTAAGAAACAACCATTAATCACACCCTCGACTTTATGCCTCCAACCTCCTACATCTTATGCTGCACAGTTCCCAGGCAATGGGTGCTTCCATGTAACTGTCAGACTGTTGCAACTTGTCTAAAGCTACGAGAAACTTTTTGGGAAAAGCAGAGCAAAGAACCACTGGTTTATCTGAAAGCAGGGCCTCTGTTTACAAGCCCAGTGCAGGAAGAATGTACACTGAACAATGCCAGAAATATACCAAGAAATATGAGGAGAAGAACGGATATCAGTCTGAGGGTCCAGAGGAGTTTCACGAAGATGATTCCAGGAACGTATGGGAGCATTTGATAGGTCTGTGCCTTACATGCTGAGTTCACAAGAATCTGAAAGGATCTCATTGAAACCTACTGAATATTGTAAGAGTGGATGTAGAGATGTTTCCGTTAGATGGGGAGTCTAGGACCAGACGGTTGGCCATTTAGAACAGAGACAAGGGGGATTTTCTTTAGATAGATACTTAATTGTTCCAAAAGGAAATTACAGTGTCACAGTAGCATTAGAAGTGCACAGATACACAAAAATACAAATATTAGAAGAGAAGTAAGAAAGAATAAAAAATAAGTTACCTCAAACAGTTTAATAGGAGGGGCTCATCACTTTCCTGGCTATAGTTTGACTCATTATAGAGCCTAATGGCCGAGGATAAGAACAGCCTCATTGAGTGCTCTTTGGAGCAGGGCCATTGTCATAGTCTATTACTAAAAGTGCTCCCCTGTTCAGGGAAGGTGGCATGCAGAGGGTGAGAAACATTGTCCAGAATTGCCAGGGTTTTCCATAGGGTCCTTTGTTCTACCAAAGCCTCCAAGTGTGTCCAGTTTGATTCGTATAACAGAGCCAGCCTTTCTATTCAGTTTATTGAGCCTGTTGACATCACCGGTGTTGATACCATTGCCCCAGCACACCACCACATAGAAGATTGTACTGGCAACAGCAGACTGGTAGAACATGTGAAGGAGAGGCCTGCATACTCCAAAGGATCTCAGTCGCCTCAGGAAGTAGAGGCAAATCTGGCCCTACTTGTACACGGCCTCTGTGTTGGTGCTCCGCTCAAGTCTGTCATCCAGGTGCACCACCCCCCCCCCCCCCCCCCAGGTATCTGTAGGTCTCCACCACATCCACATCCCTACCATCAATAGTAACAGGGAGCAGTGCAGGCTTAGTTTTCCTTAAGTCCATCACCATCTCCTTTGTCTTACTAATGTTGAGCTCTAGATGATTTAGCTTGTACCATAGCACTGTATTCATCTTCCCATCCTCCCTTTATACACCCAACTATTGCTGAGTCATCAGAGAATTTCCGCAGATGACATGACTCAGTGTTGTATCTGAAGTCTGAGGTATACAGGGTAAACAGGAAGGGAGCTAATACAGGCCCCTATGGGGCTTCAGTGCTGCTTATAGCCACGTCTGACTCACAGCTCTGAAGCCGCACAAACTGTGGTCTGCCAGTCAGGTAGTCCGTTATCCAGAATACAATGGAAATGCCAATCTGCGTTGAATGCATCTTTTCCACCAGCAGTAAGGGCTGTATGGTATTGAAGACACTTGAGAAATCAAAAAACATGACCCTCACAGTGCTGCCCTGCTTATCCACATGGGGGTAGCTTCTGAGCAGCAGGTACATAACAGCACCATCAACTCCAATGTGCTCCTTGTAGGCAAACTGTAGGGGATCGAGGGCTGATCTGACCAGGGGTCGGAGGTGAGCCAGGACTAGCATTTCTAGGGTCTTCATGATGCGCAAGGTCAAGGCCACTGGACGGTAGTCATTCAAGACTTTTGATTGGTCTTTCTTGGGTATTGAGACCACACAAGATGTTTTTCACACAGTCAGGACCCTTTCCAGGCTCAGACTTAGATTGAAAATGTGCTGGGGGGAGGAGAAGAGGCATTGATGCTAAGGGAGCATTGGGGGAGCTGACTGAAGCCTCTCCACACCTCCCGTGTGCCACTCTGCCCGAGCTTGTTCTCCATGTCTCTCCTCTATTCATCTCTAGCCACCTTGATCTTCTACTTTAGCTCCCTCTGTACGTGCTTCAATTCCTCCCTGTCTCCTGATCTAAAGACTCCCGTTCGTGGTTGTGAAGAGCCTTTCGATCACGGGTGACCCGTGGTTTGCTGTTAGGGAAGCAGCAAGCAGTCCTTGATGGTATTACAGTGTCAACACAGAAGTAATGAAATTAGTAAGTCTGTTAATATCCTCCCCATATGGTTCACAAAGCACATTCCAGTCAGTAACCTCAAAGTGGCCCTCGATGGCCTCTAGAGACCATTTCTTTACTATCTTGGTGGTAGCTAGCTGTTGCCGTACTGTAGTCAGAGGATGGGTGAATCTGTAGAATTCATTGCCTCAGACAGCTTTGGAGGCCAAGTCATTGGGGGTATATTTAAAGAGGAGGCTGATAGGTTCTTGGCTTGTAAAGGCTTCAGAAATTACAAGGAGAAGGGAGAACTGGGTTGAGAGGGATGAGTCAGCCATGATTGAATGGTAGAGCAGACGGAATGGGCCAGATGGCCAAATTCCGCTCTTATGTCTAATATTCTTATGGTGTATGGGGTGTTGAGAGAGGGGTAGCACCTCCGGTGGGAAGCCTGCCGTGCCCTTTTCAAGGTAACTCATCCACCTTTGGTCCCAACCTGGCGCTCAGCTCTCACCTGTGGCTCCATGTAGTTGTAACACACAGAGTGGCCACACCCCGGTAAACTGTCTCAGCAGGCGGGTCAAACCAGGTGAGGGTAGCCGATGGGTCTTCGACCCTCGGTGAGGTAGGCGATCTGTCCGTCCCAATGTGTGAAGTCTGGCCCTGGCAGACTGAGCGGAGGAGACCGATTAATGGTCTAACGGTCAAGAAGGCAGGCACAGCAGGCGTTGTGGAGTGCTAAGAGCACGACAAGACACTTAGACGTCCTGGTCATCCACTGCAGCAGGAGAGGTCTCCCCCATAACGGGTGTCCGTGCCACTGGATCAAGGTCTCTTCTGCTGAGAGAGTGGGATCGCCCTGTGCAACGGCCGTCCACTTAAAACTCCATCACGCACAGGTTTCTGTTGTGCGATTCATCTCAGTCCAAACTCACCTCATCAAGCCGTGCGGCGATGGGGGAGTGGTGAAGCAGCAGGTGGCGATGACCACTGGCAGTTGTAGTCACAAACCTGCACGTAGGCTGCCTTTGGACCAGCGGTCATTTGTCTCTGTACCCGGGGCAGCAGAGGCGTCCGGCAGCATCCAGGGCGACTGGGCAGCCCTTTTTAGGACAGCACTGCCCACCCTCGCATGAGGGAGGGGATTAGAAAAGGTACCATAAACATTGCCTGCCCCACAACAACTGGGTAGCTAACCACGGCTGGCGGATCATCTCCTTAGCGGTCGACAAGCATCAAGTAAAACAAATCAAAGGAAACTCATCTTTGGAGCCTGGAATGTCCGCACTTTGCTGGATAGAGACAAGATGGCAAGGCCTGAAATACGAACAGCCCTCATAGCGGCCAAACTTCACCGTTATCGCATTGACATCGCTGCACTCAGTGAGACCAGGCTTACAGACGAGGGTTCATTACAGGAAGCAGTGAGTGGATAGACGTCCTTTTGGAAAGGGAAACCACAGACTGACGACAGGATCCACGGAGTAGTTTTTGCAATCAAAACCGCTCTGCTGAAGAACATCCCTACTCTACCCACTGGAATAAATGAACGTATCATGAAGTTCTGCTTTTCTCTCAGCAAGTCCCGGTACATCACCATTGTCAGTGTCTATGCACCAACTATCATGAGTCCAGACGAAGACAAGGAAAGTTTCTACGAGGACCTGGACCAGACTATTCGGACAACCCCCGCCAGCGACAAACTCGTCATCTTGGGTGACTTCAACGCTAGGGTGGGGACAGACAATGACAACTGGGATGGAGTCCTTGGGAGACATGGGGTGGGAAAACTAAACCGTAACGGCCTGCTGCTCCTGAGCAAGTGTGCCGAGCTCAACCTGTGCATCACTAACACGACGTTCAGACTTGCAAACACCCTGGATGCATCCCAGGTCCAAACACTGGCTCCTACTCGACTATGTCATAGTACGCCAGCGCGACCTTCAAGACGTCACCATCACCCGGGCCACGCGAGGTGCTGAGTGTTGGACAGATCACAGAAATGGTCGGTCCTCAACCTGCACATAGCCCCCTTGCATCGTAAGCAACCAAAGACTGTCGGAGTGTCATTCAACATCGGCAGATGGCAAGACCCAGGTCAAGCCCAATGTTTTCTAGATGTACTTAATGAAAAACTCTCCGGCAATTCACAGCTTGTGGGAACCTGTTCTGAAAAGTGGACGCAGTTCAAAGATGTCATCACGCAGACTGCGACAACTGTACTCGGACTGAAAACCCGAGTGCATCAAGACTGGTTTGATGAAAACCATGAGACCATTCCATCAGCCCTTCAGGCCAGGAACAAGGCCTATGCAGACTGGCAGAATGACCCGTCATCTGTCTCAAAGAAAGACAAGTTTAAATACCTGCAGTCCAAAGTACAGGCGGAACTGCGAGAAATGCAGGACGAGTGGTGGCAGAGAAAGGCTGAGCAGGTGGAACGCTATGCAGACCTGCATGCCATCAGAGTGTTCTTCAGCACCATAAAGTCAGCTTATGGTCCTTCTAAATCAGAATGCTCCCCCTTGCTGTCACCTGACAGGTCGAACTGATCAAAGACCAGGAAGGACTGAAAACCCACTGAGCTGAACATTTTTCCAATCTACTCAATAGGCTGTCCACAGTTGATCCTGATGTCTTACAGCAGATCCCTCAGCAGCCAGTCCTGGATGAGATCAGCCCTCTACTGATGAGATCAAGAAAGCGATCTCGTAGATGAACTCAAATAAAGCAACGGGGCAGGATGGTATTCCTGCTGAGATCTACAAAACATTAGGCCCGAACGCCTTACAGGCTTTCCAAGACATCCTGGAAGACATCTGGATCACAGATATACCTGACGACTTCCGCAATGCCCTCATTGTGGATCTCTACAAAAACAAGGGAAGCATATCAGACTGCGGAAACTACAGGGGTATCTCACTGCTGTCCATCGCAGGCAAGGTTTTTGCTCGCATTCTCCTGAAGAGGCTTGTCACTGTCTCAGAAAGGAACCTCCCGGAGGTGCAGTGTGGCTTTCGGCCGAATGGAGTACAGTAGACATGATATTTGCCATGAGGCAAGTCCAGGAGAAGTGCATCGAGCAGAACAAGCCTCTTTACTCTGTCTTCATTGACCTGACAAAGACATTTGACACTGTAAACAGGGAGGCTCTCTGGATCATCCTGAGATGGTACGGATGCCCGAGGAAATTCATGAAAATTATTCAGCTGCTCCACGACGGAATGACGGGACAAGTCCTTTGCAGTGGTGATACGTCAGCTGCATTTGCCATTTCCAATGGGGTGAAGCAGGGCTGTGTACTAGCCCCAGTCCTGTTCAATCTGTTCTTCACTTGCACGTTGTCATGTGCTGTCCAAGGTCTGAAGGAGCGAGTGTACATCAGGTACCGATTGGACCGCTCTCTCTTTGACCTTCGCCGCTTGAACGCTCGGACGAAGTGCCTCCAAACAGTCATTCAAGAAACCCTCTTTGCTGATGACTGTGCGCTCCTGGTGCACAAAGACAGTGATCTACAGTTGATGCTGAACAAATTCTCTGATGCTGCTACGCCCTTTGGCCTGATTATCAGCCTGAACAAGACTGAAGTACTTCACCAGCCCGTGCCAAACACCAACCACATAGAACCAACAATCACTGTTGAGGACACCCAGCTGACAAATGTATTCAGCTTCAAATACTTAGGAAGCATCATCTCGAGTGATGGGTCTTTGGACAAAGAAATTGACTCCGAGATCAGCAAGGCCAGCTAGGCTCTGGGGAGGCTGCGTACCAGAGACAATTGACTTGTCCTCCACAGCTGCCTATGGCAATGAATTCCACAGATTTACCAGACTCTGGTTAAAGAAGTTCCTCATCATCTCTGTTTGAGAAGAGTGTATTCTATTCTAAGGCTATGCCCTCTGGTCCTAGACTCCCCCGCTATAGGAACCATACTGTCCATGTCCACTCTACCTAGGTCTTTCAATATTCAATAGATTTCAATGAGATTCCAACTCATTCTTCTAAACTCCAGCGAGTACAGGCCCAGCATTACCAAGCGCTACTCATACATTAACCCTTTCATTCCCAGGATCATTCTTTTAAACCTCTACAGAATTCTATAGAGGTGAAGTTACATCACGAGGGCTGTGAGGCAGCACCACTACCAATCTGGCCCTGGGGAGATATCAGGTGTCATGTTTGGGGGAAAATGCAGGAGTGGGAAGGTATCACAGTTCAGTTCTCTGCACAGTTCTTGTACACTATATTAGACCTTTAGCTGTGTCTGCAAACACCGAGCTACAAGGACCTTTTTCTTGGCCAGCTCTCTGGGTTCACAATGATCCTGCTTTACATAGCTGCATATTCTTTTGCATCAAATGTTTTTCTTTTAAATTTGTTAGATTAATTTACGTTTCTTAATCTCTTTGACTCAGACCCCTCTTAGCTTCTCCAGGTGCATTACAATATTAAACACATTAATCAGATCACCTCTCTTTGATCAAATATGTGCCCGTATTCCTTCCCAGAGTTACAAAATATGGACCTTGGATTAGGAATCCTTCTGCACCGAGCATCTCCATATTTTCATTATTAACATGATGCCTACATCCGCATTTAGATGGCAGCTAATTAAATTAAAACCACAATTATGTGGACAAAGCATATCAATTAGTTTGTTCTGAGTGGAAATGTTGCTGATTAATCTTTTGCATGTGTAAAAATTAAAACATCAGTGGAACGATCTTTCTATTGAATTTTATTAAGTAAAAATAAATTAGCTACTAATTCCGGTAAAAAGAATAGTTTTAATCAATAATGCCAGCTGGACTTCATTTGCATTTTCACATTAGACTACTTACAAAGCAAAAATGTTTTATTTTATTTAGAGATACAGTATGGTAACAGGCGCTTCTGGCCCAACAAGCCCACGCTGTCCAATTACACCCGGGTGACTAAGTAACCTTTGGAATGTGGAAGGAAACCAGAGAACCCAGAGGAAACCTATGCGGTGATAGGAAAATTGTACAAGCTCTTACAGACAGCTGGGTCTCTGGCCCTGTGTTATGCCAACCACAAAGCTACTGTGTCACCCTATAAAGATAATACTCAAGCATTTTTTAAAATATGTTAAAAATACTTATATCTGACCAATACTCCTTTCCCAATCAGTATACTTTAAAAGATATGTGTGTCTCTAAGCTTCATAACACTCAAATATTTAAAATAATTTTTTTCTCTCATTTAAAGGAAAGATACTGAAGACAGGTCCATGTAACTAACAAGGTATTGTTCATGGACCACACAGTAATCTGATGGTGGAAGGGAATAGTAAGATATGGGTTTGTACTGGAAGGTAGTTCTGAGGTAGATCGTCAGCCGAGGCCAATTGAATGACAAAACTGCCTTAAAGGTCTGAATAACCCCCTCTTTCTCTTCCTTACATTTTTTACACAGTAATTAAATTAATTAGGATAATTAGTATGCAGGCTTTACCCTTACTCTAAGACATAAACATGGAAGTGGAAATGCTACAATCAGAACAAGAGCTGCACCTGACCCTACACTACCTCCTCACTCACTACCACTCAGGGCCCAAAACAGTCCTTCCAGGAGAGGCGACACTTCACCTGTGAGTCAGTTGGGTTCATATACTGTGTTTGGTCCTCCCGGTGTGGCCTCTTGTATATCGGTGAGACCTGACATAGATAGGGAGATGCCTTCACCATGCACCTACACTCCACCCACCAGAACAAAGCGGGTTCTCCCAGTACCCACTCATTTTAATTCCACTTCCAATTCCCATTCCGACATGTCAGTCCATGGCCTCCTCTACTGCCACTATAACTCTCTAGATGCTCAGAGCCAACCAGTACCTTGGTGAAATGGAAGATTCCACATGAACCTTCTCAGCTAGCAGAGCTCTGCTCAGCACTGTGACCAATTTTCATTCCCCAATTAGATTCTCCCAAACAGATGATCTGATCGTACTGAGAACACCAGTTGCAGAGTCCTTGAAGGTGAGTCCATAGATTGTGGAATCAGTTCGGTGTTGCTTCTGAAACAAAATAGATAACTTCACTCACCTAAACAGTGAACTAATTCCACAACTTATGGACTCACTTTCAAGCACTCTACAACTCATGTTCTCAGTTTAATTTATAAATTGATTTATTTATTTATCTATCTAATTACTTATTTGTTTATTTGTATATTTTTTGTTTTACGTTTGCACAGTTGGTCTTGTACATTGGCTGCTTCTAAACCTGAGTATGTAGTTGTTCATTACTTCTATTCTATTTCTTTGTTCTACTGTGAATACCTGCAAGAAAATGTATCTCAAGGTAGTATTTGGTGACATATATGTACTTTGATAATAAATATACTTTGAACTGATCATTACAAGATTGTTCTTTGTGGGAGCTTGCTGTGCTCAAGTTGACATGTTTTTCCGGAGTCACAGCAACCATGACATTCAGTGAAGTATTTCATGGGGATTTGCAATGTCCTGAAGCTGTGATACACAAAGTGTTTCCTTATAATAGAAACAGAAATAAGAGAAGATTCACAATATGTGCCTAATAAGATGTTGTATTTTCATATTCTGACAGGAATCTTTATTTGAATGGACCAAATCCAATCATGATTTCATGAATCATGGATCACGCCAGCAGCTCGGCTTCACTAGGTGTGTGCAGCGATTCAATGTACCCTTACAAATTTCCAATGTTAACGGTGGAAAGGATTCTGACAAGCTGCATTGCTACCAGGTATGGAGGCACCAACGCACAGGATCTCCGGAGGCTGCGGAAAACTACGGACTCAGCAAGCTCCATATCGGGTACAAGCTGCGTTACTGCAGGGTACAGAAACTGCAGTACGGCAGTCAGGAATGCTCTACAACAGGTAGTCAAAACTACCCAACCCACTATCAAGGACATATATACAGAGGGGTGCGGAGAAAGGGCCAGAAACATCATGAAGGGTCCTACCCATCCTGCTCTTGGACTGTTTGTCCCACTCCCATCAGGAAGGGTGATACATGGCGTCCATACTAGGGCCACCACTCTCAAAATCAGTTACTTTCCCCAAATAGCAAGGCTGATCAACACCCCCGCCCACTAACTCACCCTCCACATAACCCACCACCACTACCTCATCATTTCCTGTCAGTGGCCTTAGGTACAGACACTCCTGTACCTAGTATCACATTATGGACATACAATCAATCTATGTTTATAAGCTATCTTATGGATTTATGTTTATTGTGCGTTTTATTGTTATGCTCTATATCTTATTTTTTGTATGCTGCACCAGATCTGGAGTAACAATTATTTAATTTTCCTTTAGATCTCATTACTGGATATGACATTAAAGCCAAACAAAAATTGAGGATATCTTCAAGAGGTTGTACCTCAATAAAACAGTATCCATCATTAAGGATGCTCATCAACCCGGCCATGCCCTCTTGGAGAACCAAAGTTGATCAGCAGGTCCTGAGGTTAGAGGCCTGTGACTGGCGAATCCTGGGGTCAGACCCTGAGGTTGTTGAGTCAGGAGGTTGGATGCCGTGATTGGTGAAACCTGGGGTTAAAATCCTGTGTTTGATGAGTCCAGAGGTCAAAGCTCAGAGGCTGAGGTCCTGAGGTCTGCAAATCCAAAGGTCAAACCCCAGGGTTGGTGAGTCCAGAGCTTAAAAGCTTAATTTCTGTGAATCTGCAAGACCAGGGCCTAGGCTAAGGACTGGAGGTTGGAGGTGCCCTGTCCTGGGGCTGAAGGCCTGACTGTGTTTGGGAGAGAGGGTGGGAAAGGGGATGATTTTTTTGTTGTTGCCCCGTTATTGCTTGCTGTATGCTGTCTGTGTGTTGTTCTGTTGGATATTGTGGTTATGTTATGTTGGCACCAAAATGTGTGGTGACTCTTGAGGGTTGTCCCCAGCGCATCTTCAGGATGTGTTGGTTATTAACACCGATTATATGTACATTCCAAGTACATTTGATAAATAAATCTAATTTAACTTAATATAATATAATCTTCTTGGTAACACAATGGGGAAGGAAGTACGAAGCCTGAAGACCCACATTCAATGATTCAGAAACAGCATCAACCCCTCTGCCATCAGAGTTCTCTATTTTCCATGAATAGTACCTTGTTAATCATTTTTGCTCCATCTACAAGTATTTATTTTTATGATTTATAGTAATTTTATATCTTTTTATTGTACTGCTGCCACAAATCAACAAATTTCATGTCATCCAAGGTAGAGATAACAAATCTGATTCTGGTTTTAATCCTGGAGTTCCCTATTCTATTGTGATGTGGATGCTCCTTCAGATGTTTATTTATCTATTTAATTAATTTTGAGATAAAGTGCAGAATAGGCTCTTCCAGCACTTTGAGCCATGTTGCCAACAACCACCATAAAACCCTAGCCTAATCACAGGAGAATTTACCATGACCAATTAACCTACCAACTGGTATGTCTTTGGACTGTGGGACAAAACTGGAGCACCCGGAGGAAACCCACACATTCCATGGGGAAGGTGTGCAAACACCTTATAGAAGATTAAACTTCAAACTCTGACACCCCAAGCAGTAATTGTGTCGCACTGATCCTTACGTTACTGTGATGCCCCTACTCTCAAGTAATCTCAAAGATTACTTTAGTAATCTTCAAAATAAATACCCTATAATGGTCCACATCTTGAATCTATATTAAAGAAAACAGTTTAGTTGGATCATCCAATTCATACTAAACCCCACTGCAAAAGTTTTATATTGAAAGCATGAAATCAGCAACATTCTTCATTGGAGAAAACATTGCTTACTTCAGGTTAATGTGTTTATCCTGCATGAAATGGTTGGTGAAAGTTTGAATTTCCTCAGGGATATGCACCACAACTTTTGGATTCTGATGTTTTTAATCCAAGGTTCTTTTGGATGTCAGGAAACTTGTTGCAAAGTTTCCAATCCTTTTATTAAGCATTAAAACAAAGGAAATTGAAAATGGACAGTGATAGAGATCCAATAATTGAAGATAGGGAGAGACAAAAGATGGCATCACTGCATGGTCAGCTCTTTTTATGCCATTCCATTCAAATTCAGCCAGTCAGGAAGCCCTTATTCAAATATTACAACTCCAGAGGGGTTTCCAGAGATTTTCAGTATCATACAAATGTAACCATGAGGGGACA
This sequence comes from Hemitrygon akajei, assembly GCF_048418815.1. Taxonomy (NCBI): domain Eukaryota; kingdom Metazoa; phylum Chordata; class Chondrichthyes; order Myliobatiformes; family Dasyatidae; genus Hemitrygon; species Hemitrygon akajei. The sequence continues at coordinate 20,304,135 of NC_133127.1, forward strand.
CACTGAACAACTACATATATACATACTGTGACCACTAGGAAGCATAATAAGCAGTTACTTGTATATAAGTAGTTATATGAAATACAAACAGACAATTTAGTTGTTAAGCTGCAAAGAAAATAACAATTAAACAGTCTAATCTAACCATGGCAAGGCAAGTAGATACACAATCTCTGCAGGTGATTGCCATACACTCAGTGACCTCTTTATGTAGTACACCTGTACACCTGCTTGTTAATGCAAATATCTCATCAACCAATTACGTGGCAATAACTCAATGCAAAAAAGCATCAGGCATCGTCATGAGGTTCAGTTGCTGTTCAGACCAAACATCAGAATGGGGAAAAAATGTGATCAAACTGACTTTGACTGTAGAATGTTTGCTGGTGACAGATGGGGTTGCTTGAAATTGCTGATCTCCTCAGATTTTAACACACAAGAGTCTTTAGAGTTTATAGAGAATGGCGCAAAAAACAATAAACATGCAGTGAGCATCAGTTATGTTATTGAAAATGCCTTGTTAATGAGATAGGTTAGAGGAAAATGGCCAGACTAGTTCAAGCTGACGGCAAGGCAGCTGTAACCCAGATAGCCAGGCATTACAACAGTGGTGGGCAGAAGAGCATCTCTGAGCACACAACACATTGAACCTTGAAGTGGATGGGCTATAGCTGCAGAAGACTAGGAACGTGCTAAGCAGGTGCTACACCTTGCGCAAGGGTGACCTGTAGGCTAGCAGAAGGAACCAGTGTCTTACACCTTCAGTAGAGATGTATCTGAGCCCTCCCATTCCAAATACCTCTTAAACTCCACCAAAATTCCAAAGTCCACTACTTCCCTTGGTAACCCGTTCCAGTCACCTACCGCTCTCTTCAGAAAAACAACATATAAACTTTTCCCCTCTAACCATAAGAGCATGTCCTCTAATATTTGCCACTTCTATCCAGGGGAAAAAATTTTGACTTGTCTACCCTACCTATGCCTTTCATAATTTTAAACTTGTTGAACTATGTTGAACTTCAAAGGAGAAAGTGCCTTCAAAGGTTCCAGAGAGTGGAGTACATCAGGTATGGTTTTGCCTGTTGTGTGAGTACCATACGGGCTCACTACATACATATTTAACATGAACCATGAAACAGTACAGCACAGGAACAAGCCCTTTGTCCTATGATGTCTACACCAAACATGATGGCAAGTTTATATGATAGGAGGCATTTAGAAGGCTTTTTGATAGACACAGCTCCTTGATGTAGAGAATGTGTGGACATATAGTAGATCACATGCGGGCAGAAGAGATAAGTCACTATCATATCTGCTTCTATGACCATGCCTGCAACCTATTCCAGTCACCTACCACACTCTGCCTAAATAAACTTGCCCAACACATCTCCTTTAAACATTTCCCTTTCTCATCTTCAATGCATACTCTACAGTATTTGACTTTTCTTTCCCAGCAAAAAAGATTTTGACTGCCTACCCTCTCATAATTTTATAAACCTCTGTCAGATCTCCCCTCATCCTCTGATGTTCCAGAGAAAACTACTCCCATTTATCCACTCTCCCTTTAGAGCCCACATACCTCGAATCCAGGCAGAATCTTGACAAATCTTTTCTGTACTCTTTCCAAAGCCTCCACATCCTTTCTGTAAATGAATTTATGACGGGGTTTTGTACGAGAGGTGCCAAGGTAGAAGATATGATATGATCTTATTCAGGAGCATCACAGACACAAGTGCCAAATGGTCTTATTTTCTTATGGGCGGCACGGAATTGAACCTGCGACCCGGGTTCAATTCTGCCGCTGTCTGTAAGGAGCTTATGCATTCTCTCCTGTTACTGAGTGGGTTTCCTCCAGTCGCTCCGGTTCCCCTCCACATTCCAAAGACATACAGGTTAGGAGGCTACTTGGTCACAGGTTAGGCTTAGTAGGTTGTGGGCATGCTACTGTATGATGGAACTGGAAGCTTGGCAACACTTGCAGGCAGCCCCCAGCACATCCTTGGACTGTGTTGCACAGTAACGCATATGACGCCTTTCACTATACGTATTGCAGTTTCAATATACTTGTGACAATTAAATTTAATCTTTTCTTATTAGGCTTGCCCAGCAATACACATTAAGAATGCTCAGGTGTAAAATGCTCTTCTCCATTGTCCCAGGGCCCCTCATGTCCACTGAATGTTCATGTCCGTACTCACAAGAGATGACCTTAGTGGTCGCTTGGTCTTAGTGTCAGGCTCAAAGACCTAATACAAATTTCTCTATGCTACATGAACAGCTCAAGGAGAAAATCCTGATGTCCACCTTAATGTAGTGTGTTTCTTCAAGGCTTTCAGCTGAGAAATGAGTTCTACCTTCTCAGCTGAGGACCGTATCCTCCACCACACAATCTTCCTCAGTTCCTGACTCAACATACTCCTACAATTTCCCTGGCATTGTTGGATTAGGGGATAGAATTCTTGTTTTTTTCTTGTGGTTTAAATTTCCCATGCTTGCTTGTATTTTTATATAAATATTTACTGTATATATGTGCAACCGTTCAGTGAATTTTCTAGTAATTGTAGTATAGATGATTCCATATTCCTCTAGAGCATATTCCTCTTCCAGGTCTTCCCAACCTGGAATCCACAAGCCCCTTGCTTAATGGTATTGGTCCATGGCATAAAAAAAAGGTTGGAAACTCCTGGTTTAGAAGTTTTTAGTTTTTCTGCAGCAGGTGTCACATCACTAGAATTTATCGATATTTCTCATGTTATTTGTCAACACTGAAATGCTATTCTTTTAATTGCAGTTAGATGTTTACATACGACAACCACAATGTCTTTGTTCTTTGCTGTTCCTTCTTGTTTGTTCTTATAACACTTAATAAAAAAAAATGAGCAAAAAGTTTTATACCTCATTCCTGACTTCTGAACCTCTGGATCACAAAATCTCCAGACTGAATTGTAGTAGGCTAGTGTCATAAATCAGAAACCAGAGTTTTAATGATAGAACAGAAACAGAGAGATTTGGGGATATGAGTACATAAATCACTGAAAGTCACTAGGGAGGTTAAGAATATGTTGATATTTATAGATTTTGTGGTGCTCTGATGTGAAACTCCAAAGACTTCCTGCTTTACCCAGTCTGGAATATCTGAAGGTGAATGTTTGAATATCTGAAGGCCTATGCTACCTACCACAGGTGTTCACTTCAGCTATCCTACATCTCAACTCAGGCAGACCTGAAATCTGCACTCAATTAACCGTACTCCTTGGTCAATAGCCTTGAAATGGGATACCCTGAAGCCCTCTTTATCAGTGCCAGGGATTTCAACAAGGACACCTTCAGGAATGTGTTACCGAAATACTACCAGCATATCTCCTGTCCCACCAGAGTCCCAAAGACCCTTGGCCTTTGCTGTCTTGGTTGTCCATCATGTCTAACAGTAACAGGATACCTGTGCAAGAGAGTTTTTAAAGTGGAAAAGCTGTTGCACTGGGGCAGTTCCACTCTCTCACCCCCAGAGGACTCAATCCTGTGGTACAAGTAGTCATCTCAAATTGGATTATCCTTGGATGCAACAGATGACCATGACTTCTTCTGTGCCTTGCTATGCCCTTTGCTCTCCATGAAGCATGGCAGACCTGCTTTCCTCCTTGGCCATTGGCTCTAACTGCTGGATCTCATCCACCCATTCTGCTAGAGCTGGCTTCACATGGTAGGACAGGAATGTCCCTATCTAACCGGGTTATGAGCCCACCAGGTCATTACCACACAGCCACCTAAGATGCCCTCCTGATGGACCCACCACTCATCAGCAGCACCCAGCACTCCCACTGTCCCGTCCTCACTTTGGTAAATCAGACCACCAGGCTGTGCATTTTCTCCCTGCATACAAACAGAAGCTGAATCTCTGAGATGTAGGGATCCAGTACAGAGAGTCATACAGTGCTAGTGCTAGGGAACAGATGAGCTTCTGTATATCGGCTTTGAGTCGGTAGACCGGTCCATGGTTAAGGACTCAGGACTCAGCTTAGGTGAGCATGTCATTAGAAAGTGTGTTGAGGACTGTGTCCCAAACAGGACAGACTGGGAGAACAGAGAGAGCCGTACCCTACTGAAGTCTAGGTCTGCAGTTTTCAAATCAAGTGACTCTGACCTTTACTAGAAATTGAGATACAACCTCCTTAAAGCTATCAGAGATGCTGAGAGACAACACCAGTGCAAAACACCAGCTGTCAGTTGTGGCAGGGCTTACATGCTATAACAGGCTACAAGATAAAGTCAGCCAGCAAAGCTGATGACAGTGCATCTCTTTCTAACGAGTTTAATACATTCTATGCACATTTTAAACAGAAGGGGATTGGAATGTCACCACCATCCCTGGCAGCCTCCAATGCACCTGAAATCACAGTCATCATTGTGCATGTAAGATCAGTTTTCTGGAGAGTGAACCCACAGAAAGCATCTGGCCCACCTCAGATGATGTTCTTTGCTATATCCCTAGATCCTGTGCAGATCAGCTGGTAGGAGTATCAAAGAGCATCTTTAGCCTTTCTCGACTTCAATCTCAGGTTCCCAGTTGCTGTAAGAAGACCACTATGATCCCAGATAGCCAAGAAAAACAAGGTGGCATACCTTAATGGCTCTGATGTCCACCATCATGAAGTCATACCACACGTCATCTCCAGCCTGCCAGGCAGCCTTGATGTACTGCAATTCCACAACAGTGAAACAGGTCCACAATAGACACCATCTCCGCACACTGCAATCCACTTACTACTATAACAGGTCTGCAGCAGGGCCCATCTCCCTGCCCTATACTCATCTCTGGAACATCAGGACAATAAAAATCCCTGTCTCTTGCAAAAAGGCTATCCCCTTCTCACAATTCCTCCGTCTCCGTCGCATCTGCTCTCAGGATGAGGCTTTTCATTCCAGGACGAAGGAGATGTCTTCCTTTTTTAAACAAAGGGGCTTCCCTTCGTCCACCATCAACTCTGCTCTCAAACACATCTCTCCCATTTCCCGCACATCTGCCCTCACCCCATCCACCCGCCACCCCACTTGGGATAGGGTTCCCCTTGTCCTTACCTACCACCCCACCAGCCTCCAGGTCCAACATATAATTCTCTGTAACTTCCGCCACCTCCAACGGGATCCCACTACCAAACACATTTTTCCCTCCCCCCTCCTTTCTGCTTTTCACAGGGATCGCTCCCTACGCAACTCCCTTGTCCACTCGTCCCCCCCATCCCTTCCCACCGATCTCCCTCCTGGCACTTATCCTTGTAAGTGGAACAAGTGCTACACCTACCCTTATACTTCCTCCCTCACCACCATTCAGGGCCCCAGACAGTCCTTCCAGGTGAGGCGACACTTCACCTGTGAGTCAGCTGGTGTGGTATACTGTGTCCGGTGCTCCCGGTGTGGTCTTTTATATATTGGTGAGACCCGACGCAGACTGGGAGACCGTTTCGCTGAACACCTACGCTCGGTTCGCCAGAAAAATCAGGATCTCCCAGTGGCCACACATTTTAATTCCACGTCCCATTCACATTCTGACATGTCTATCCGTGGCCTCCTCTATTGTCAAAATGAATCCAAACTCAGGTTGGAGGAACAACACCTTATATACTGGCTGGGTAGCCTCCAACCTGATGGCATGAACATTGACTTCTCTAACTTCTGTTAATGCCCCTCCTCCACTTCTTACCCCATCCCTGACATATTTAGTTGTTTGCCTGTTCTCCATCAACCTCTGGTGCTCCCCCCCCCTTTCTTTCTCCTGAGGCCTCCCGTCCCATGATCCTTTCCCTTCTCCAGCTCTGTATCACTTTCGCCAATCACCTTTCCAGCTCTTAGCTTCATCCCACCCCCTCCGGTCTTCTCCTATCATTTCGCATTTCCCCTTCCCCCACTACTTTCAAATCTCTTACTATCTTTCCTTTCGGTTAGTCCTGACGAAGGGTCTCGGCCCGAAACGTTGACAGCGCTTCTCCCTATTGATGCTGCCTGGCCTGCTGTGTTCTACCAGCATTTTGTGTGTGTTGCTGTTTGAATTTCCAGCATCTGCAGATTTCCTCGTGTTTGCTCCCTTTGTTAAATGATTATTTATTGATTACCAATCCACCTTCAATACTATAATTCCATCCAACTTCGTCTCCAAACTCCTGAATCTGGAACTCAACACCTCCCTTTGCAATTGGATCTGAGAACAACAAACTGCAATCAGCGAGGAATCAGAATCTGGATTAATATCACTGGCATATGTCGTGAAATTTGCTGTTTTGTAGCAGCAGTACAATGCAATACATAATAAAAAAAAACTATAAATTACAATAAATGTATATGAAAATTAGATTAAATAATTCTTGCAAAAAGATAGAAAACACAGTAAGCTTGTGTTCATGGGTTTATAGAAACATGGAAATGTAGAAAACCTACAGCACAATACAGGCCCTTTAGCCCAAAAAGTTGTGCCGAACATGTCCCTATCTGAGAAATTACTAGGCTTACCTATAGCCCTCTATTTTACTAAGCTCCATGTACCTATCTAAAAGCCTCTTAAAAGACCCTATCATATCCACCTCCACCACCGTTGCCAGCAGCCCATTCCACGCACTCACCACTCTGAGTAAAAAACTTACCCCTGACCTCTCCTCTGTACCTACTCCCCAGCACCTTAAACCTGTGTCCTCTTGTGGCAACCATTTCAGCCCTGGGAAAAAGCCTCTGACTATCCACACGATCAATACCTCTCATCACCTTATACACCTCTATCAGGTCACCTCTCATCCTCCGTTGCTCCAAGGAGAAAAGGCCGAGTTCACTCAACCTGTTTTCATAAGGCATGCTCCCCAATCCAGGCAACATCCTTGTAAATCTCCTCTGCACCATTTCTATCACCTGCCTATCCTCCCTCTCACACTGTCTACAAGCTTTCTCTATTTGTGAGCTAACCTCCTCTTCCCCAGTCTCTTCAGTTCAGTTCCCACCCCACAACAACTCTAGTTTAAACTCTCCTCAGCAGCCTTAGCAAACCTCCCAGCCAGGATATTGGTCCCCCTGGGATTCAAGTGCAACCTGTCCTTTTTATATAGGTCACACCTGCCCCAAAAGAGGTCCCAATAATCCAGAAATCTGAATCCCTGCCCCCTGCTCCAATCCCTCAGCCATGCATTTATCCTCCACCTCATTCTATCCTCATTCTTTATCCATTCAGAAACCTGATGGCAGAAGGGAAGAAGCTATTTCTAAAACATTGAGTGTCTTCTGGCTCCTGTACCTCCTCCCTGATGGTAGCAATGAGAAGAGGGCATGTCCTGGGTGATGAGGGGTCCTTAATGATGGATACCACCTTGTTCAACGATCACCTTTTGAAGATGTCAACACCTCCTCCGTAATTTAAGGTGGAGGGTTATATGGGAGGCAGGATTTAAGGGTCGGCACAACATTGTGGGCCGAAGGGCCTGTACTGTGCTGTATTGTTCTATGTTCTATGTAACTGTTACCAACTCTGGTACCCCACAAGGTTCTCAGAAACATGACAAATCTCTAATCACACAACTCATTTTGAAAGCTTGCAAGCTAACAACTGGTCTTCTTGCATTCCACTAGTTACAATACTTCAAGAGTTCTTCATTGGCTGAGAAATACATTAAAATCTCCTGGAGTCAAGAGATATGCTGTGTAAATGACATTCATTCATTCTGTTTAGTTAGCACCACTCCCTGCACTTAACTAGCCTTGGGTCTGATATCTGAATAACAAGCAAAGCAAAAAAAAAAGTCATATTAATTTTACATTCACACTTCAGGCAGTCTTAATCAAAGTTAAACCCAAGGGCTTAATAATATAAAAAGTACAAGATATTATAGAAAATGGTTTAACATAAATGAGCTATAATTGATTCACTGCCATGTCATTTTCATGTACATGTGGGAAATATTAGACAAGATCTCTGGGGTGCCACAGATTTTATCAAAGGTAGATAATATACCCCTGGCAAGTTTTATTGCATTGGACCTGCAGGCGATATTGCTTGTGCCAAAGGTTCAAAACTCTTTGTGTTAATGTGTTTAATTTTAGCTATCTTTGTTAAAGGGCCCTATCCTCTATTCTCCCATGACTGAAACTTTGCAAATAGACTACATTAGTAATAAGCCAGGCCAAGAACAAACATTATTTCTTGATGAAGTCATTTGTAGACATCTTTCTATAGTGCAAATTCATTAAATATCTAATGGCCACACTGATGATCATTTTCTTTCTTAGAGCCACATCAAGAGGTGGATAGATTTTGATCCCGACATTGAGGGGTCCTCCTTCACATGAGAGCCAACCAGCTGTGTTACCTGCAGATGAAATGTAATGCGGGAAAATACACTCTTTGGCCATTTTATTAGGTATCTCCTGTACCGTACAAAATGGGCGCTGAGTGTATGTTTGTAGTCTTCTGTTTCAAGGATCAACGTGTTCTACTTTCACAGATTCTCTCTGCACACCACTGTTGTAATGTGTGTTTATTTGAGTTACAGTGACCTTCTTGTCAGCTTGAAACAGTCTAGCCATTCTCCACTGACCTCCCTCATTAACAAGGCATTTTCACCTACATGATTACCATGTGAAAATTCCAGGGCATCAGCAGTTTCAGAGATACTCAAACCACCCCATCAGGGATCAACAATCATTCTACGGACAATGTCATTTAGATTACATTTTTTCCCTGTACTGGTGTTTAGTCTGAACAACAACTGAACCTCTTGACCATGCCTACATGATTTTATGCATTTTTTGGCACATGATTGGCTGATTAGATATTTGCATTAATGAGCAAGTGCACAGGTGTATCTAAGAAAGTGACAACTAAGTGTATAAGGTTGCTAACTCTGGAGATAAAAATAGAGGAAGATCAGAAATGATAAAAGATCGGTGTTTATGCACAGAGAAACTCTATCCTGTTGGTGCTTCAGTGGGGGATCTAAACACACCACAGAAGATAGGTAGGGTCATGGAGTAACAGTGCATGGAAACAAGCCATTGGCCTGACTCATTCATGCCAACCTTGGTGCCCATCAATCTAGTCCCATTTGCCCATGTTAGGCCCATGTTCCTGTCGGACCTGGTGATATTGTATTCCAGAGGCTCTTTGGAAGACAAGAATGAAGCATAAACTTTGTGGTTACGTCCATTTGTTATGTATCTCAAGAACAAAGAATTAATTAACAAAACCCAAAGAGCTAAAGAAATCCTGGTCATCCTGTACTAAAAGCAGGCTCAGTCTCAGGAGACAGCAAGACATCCCAATGACACGAAATAACCGATAAAATAGCCAGGTTGCATAGTGTAACACGTGTTATAGCCGCAGGCCTCATCGTCCGTCTGCACTGCAGTTTCTCTATAGCTATACCACTATATTGCACATTCTGTTATTGATTTCCCTAGTATTGCCTCAATGTACCAATACAATGAAATAATCCGTATGAATGTCACAGAAAATAAAGTTTTTCACTATACCTCGGTGTATGTGACAATAATAAACCCATTTTCTGATTTAAATGCATTAGAAGTTCCTTTGCTTTATACTCCAGTCCCCTTGAGGTAAAGATCAATACATCATGTTGCCTTCCTAATACCATGTGGAATCACAACATTGATTCCTGGGAGGAGGGAATTATCCTTTAAAAACAGAACGAGCAGCTTTTGTTTACTCTTCGCGTGATTAATAAGAGGTGATCTTATTGAAACATAACAAGTTGTTCAGAGGGATTGCCAGACCAGAGACTGAGTGACTCTTTCTGAAGATGAGGAGAAAGTTCTTCCCTCAAAGCTTGTATCTCTCTGATCTTGAGAGCCGTGGTTTCTCAGCCAGAGTGTACGGAGTGTATTCACATTTCAAATAGAAGAGTAGTTTTATTTGTCATGTGTACATCAAAACATACAGTGAAATGCATCCCTCTGGGTAAAATCAGATCAGCGAGGATTGAGCTGCTAGGTAGCCCATAACAGTCACCATGCTTCTAGTGTCAACATGGCATGTTCAGAACTCACTAACCCTAACCATAAATCTTTGGAATGCGGAAGTAAACTGGGGTAACCAGTCAAAGTGCATGTGGTCAGGGGAAGAACGTACAATCTCCTTAGAGCAGCTGCTACTGTAAAGCGTTGTGCTAACCAATATGCTACAGTGCTGCCCAAATATATCTAAAGGAGGGGGGGGGCAGGTTGGGAGCCATATGAGGTCAGGTGAGGAGATGGAATATAGAAATCTGCTCAGGCAATATTGAATCTTGAATCTTGAAATAGGCACCCAAAGACTTAACATCTTTCTCAGAGCTGATCCAACACATAAAGTGAAAGAAACACCAAGATACAGTGAACAGCCGGTCTTGTATACTTTTCAATCATTGCACAGTGCATTGAAGTGGAAGGTGGCCAAACAGTAACAATGCAGAATGAAGTGTAACAGCTGCAGGGGAAGTACAGTGCAGGCGTACGATAAAATGCAGCATCATAACAAGCGGGTCAGGGAGTACCTGTAGGAGGAAGTGGAGATTGGGTTGAGACTCAAAATATGGTCTGAAGGTTCTCAGTCTGAAACATCTGCTGCCCATTTCCCTCTGCAGATGCTTCCTGGCCTTCTGAGTTCCTCCAGCAGTTTGCTTTTGTCTTTGCTCCAGAATCCAGCATCTGCAATCTCTTGCGTCTCCAGCACAAGCAGATGAGCCCCAGTGGGTGTGAGTTGGAAAGCTAAGCTCCACAGGGCAGAGAAGATGGGGAGAGCCATATTTTCCACTTTCTTCATCCGCTTTATATCATAGCAGTGCAATCACTCGATGTTCTCCTAATGGGGAAAGCCTGTTTGTGACTTTGTTTAACGTGGGAAGGCTGATACACGGGCAGCCGCCACACAGTCTTTGACAGATCAGGATCAGGGCCCAGTGGCGTGGCATGCAAGATAACTGAGGAGCCCTTCACTGCCGTTATGGTGTGCCATCATCTTCCAACAGCTCCATCACTGAGTTCTTGGTTGGATCGCTCTTTGCGTGGAGCTTCCCCCCTTGACCTTTCTGCTTTTGGTGGCCCTACCAGTAGCTAAGCTCCAGACGGCATCACTCTCGAGTTCTCAGGAGCTAACAAGCTCCTCCACCTCGACAAGTAGACGATCCTTGGAGAAGTATATATATTCTTATATCTAAGTTATGTATTCCTATCTGATTGAACAGTGGCATAAGAGCTGAGTATTTTATGATTTGATCAAATGCTGCTCCACACATAGAATGTGCCCCAAAGAGCGGAATGTACACAAACAGCCATGGCGCTTAAATATTCAGAAGTCGTTAACTATTGGCATCATGAAGAATACTCCAGATGTTATAGAGTTATACAGTAATGCAGCATAGAAACAGACACTTTTACCCAACTCATCGATGCAGACCATGGTGTTCTCTAAATAAATCTCTTTTAGAACCATGACCTTCCAATTCATATACTTCTCCATGCTGTAATTGCACCTACCCCAACCACTTCTTCTAGCATTTTATTCCATATATTTACCACCCTCACTGGGAAGAATTTTCCCCTCGAGTTTCACGTTAGCTTGTGCCTTTGGTTTCCTTTTTCCGGGGAGAGAAAAAAAACATATTGCATGCAAATCACTGAACCAAACCCCTCATGATGTTCTTCAATGTAATGCCACAGAGTCTTTTGCATCCACCCAGGAGGGTAGGTTTAATGTTTTACCCAATGGACATCACCCCCCAACCTTGTAGCGATCCAACAGCAGAGCACTGGAGTGACAAGCTAACACAGTAGCCAAATATGCATGATAATAAGCTAATTTACTTTCTTTGTATGTCATGCTAAGGGCTCTTTATTTGAAAAGACTGACTGTGTTAATTAACAGAAGAAAATAAAGCATTGTTGCTGCTATATTACTGAGCATCCACATGTGGAATGCATTATGTTTTAATTCCCCACTCTCTGCGCCTAGAGTCAATATTGTTAATTAGGGCCTTTACACATGCTTCAATATCCCTTACCATTGCTTATTAAATATTGCCAAACTTTGAGTTTAATTGTAAAAATAAATTTCAGGCTGTGCTTACATCAAGGTGCTTAATAATGCCCTCAGCAGCTGGAAAAAAGATAATGTGCACAAGCATATTTACCCTGGGGGTCCTGATACGTGTCTTCCTTAATCTAGAGATCTGCACAGTGCTCCTTTTGGATTCAGTCAGAACTACTTAGAACAGACGCTCAGAGGCCACTTTATTAGGTACAACTGGTCACCTGCTCGTTAAAGCAAATATCCAATCATCTGGCAGCAACTCAATGCTTAAAGCCATGCAGACATGGTCAAGAGGTTCAGATCAAGGAAGAAGTATGATATAAGTGACTTTGACTGTGGAATGATTGTTGGTGCCAGATGGGGCAGTTTGAGTATCTCAGAAACTGCTGATCTCCTGGGATTTTATGCACAACAGTCTCTAGAACTTACAGAGAATAGTGCAGGAAACAAGAAACACAAATATACCCTTGTCAGATTCCAGTTGAGTACAGGTATCAATTATGACCAACATTTTGATGACAAACTCTGCCATCTTCATCAGGGCTGTTGCCTGGGCATGTCTAGTCTGGTAGCATATATACCACTGTAGTCCATTCCTCTTATTTGGTTAGTCCTCGTTCAATCAGGTTTCCACTTTCCCACCTCATTTACAGTTCTTCCTTAGAGCGAGAGCATAGTCTTCGTTAAAATTCTTTTCCTCTAGTTTTATTTCAATGGTTTCTTTACGAAGCAGTCCCAAAAGCCATTGGGACAGCACAGTAGTTTTGTGCAGTTGAAGTCAATTCTATGGACATAGCAAATGCAGGTGTTCTGCTACTGCCGGTTTCTCTGGGTAACCCAAGCAGATACACCACCTGTGCTCTTTGGTGCAAGTTTCCACCGTGCATCCCATCTCGCCGATATACACTGCTCCACAGGGAAACCTGTAACTGTGAGCCAACCTGAGTCCCAGGTTATCTTTGACCCGTATAAACTGTGATTAGAGCTTCCTTACGGGTAAGTGGATGGTATTAATCTATCATTTCTTCAGGATCCTGGTGATCCTTCTACAAACCATGGAAATATAGGGATGACAGGCAGTAGCAACGGGTTCCTCCTTGGCTGGGAGACCAAGAAGAGTTTATTCATTGTATGTGCCAGGAAGCACATGATCCTTTTTCACAAAAATCACATCCAGCGAGTGGGAGGGAGTAAATGCCTTTTTAATGAGAAAGCTCAGAGGAGAATGGCCAGACTGGTTTAACCTGTCAGGAAGGTGACGGAAACTTGGATAACCACACGTTACAACAGTGTGTCACATTCAGAGCATCTCTGAATATGGAGACTTTGAACCTTGAGGTGGATGAGCTACAGCAGCAGAAGACCACAAACATACACTCAGTGGCCACTTCATTAGGTACAGGAGGTGCCCGATGTTGTGGCCACTGAGTGGATGTTTCAGGGCTCAGTGTCCACAGCAGAAGTCCAAGGATCCCAATTCTCCAAGAGATTTAAATCTTCTTCATCCTAGTCCCATATAGTTGACTTGCACAAGGGACTGCAGGTGTTGGATCCTGGAGCAACAAAGAATCTGCTGGAGGAACTCTGCTCAAAGTCAAATTTGAGTTAATTATCTTAGACATAAGTACATGTGGTCTGTACCTACCGGTTGTGTGGTAAAAAAGGCACAAGAGCACCTCTTTCACCTCAGACTGTTGAAGAAGTTTGGAATGGGCCCCCAATTCCTAAGAACTTTCTACAGCGGCCACAATTGAGAGCATCCTGACTTGATGCATCACTGCCTGGTATGGGAACTGTACTTCCCTCGATCGCAGGACTCTGCAGAGAGTGGTGTGGACAGCCCAGTGCATCGGTAGATGTGAACTTCCCATGATTCAGTACACTTACAAAGACAGCTGTGTAAAAAAGTCTGAAGGATCATTGGGGACCTGAGTCACCCCAACCACAAACTGTTCCAGCTGCTACCATCTGGGAAACGGTACCGCAGCATAAAAGCCAGGACCAACAGGCTCCGGGACAGCTTCTTCCACCGGGCCATCAGACTGATTGATTCATGCTGACACAACTGTATTGCTATGTTATATTTATTATAAATTACCATAAATTGCACATTGTACATTTAGACAAAGACATAATGTAAAGATTTTTACTCCTCAAGTATATAAAAGATGTAAGTAATAAAGTCAATTCAATTCATGTATATGCAGATGAAAAGAAAAACGTACAACACCACATGCACACAGCATCATATAAACAGATACAGAAAAATATAAATTAAATGCAAGATAAACAGAATTTTTATAAGAAAGAACACAATTAGAACAATAAAAAGAACAAAAACATGAGAATGTCTGCAAGGGCTGGAAATCTAGATCAACACAGCCCGTCAAGCAGCATCTATGGAAATGAATAAACAGTTGACATTTCAGGCTGAAAACCTTCTTCAGGACTGAGAAGGAAGGGGGAAGGCGCCAAAATCAAAGTCCATTTTAGTGCAAAGTGGTCACGGCAATCAGTGTTGTTTAAATTAGGGATTTGGAATTTGTCAATTGGTTCAAGAACTGTCCCGCACACTTCCACCTCCCGGACCCGTTAAGTTCCTCCAGCAGGTTGTCTGTTAACGTACACGGGATCTGTTTCTCTACTCCCACAACCAACCAAAAAAACATTCTCTCTGCCTCTATTCCAGTAAAGCTCTTTAGAATCCAATACGTTTTGATCCAATCACCCAGCATTTTTTCTGAAGTCCGGAGAGTTTAAGGTAAATCTGAAATCAGTAAGAAAAACATCAAGCTGCAGAGCTGAAGAGTGATTGGGTTAATGCAATCAGACCAGGTCAAGAAAGAACACAGAACTAAAACAACGATAATCGAGTTTATGTGATCAAAATGACTTCAGTGAAAATTATTAAAAAGTGAGAGTCAAACACTAGGACCCTGAGAGCAGCAGCATGAGAGGTCTCGGTCAGGGGGCGATAATAAACATGATTCTGATTCTGAATTTAATCAACTCCTGCTTGAGGATAAGGGTCTGGCCAGTAAGACCAGCCTCAGCATTACAGAACTGTTTAGAAAACACGGACTGGAACTTGTTCAGGGAAGCGGCTACTTACAGTTGTATTAACATTGATGAATATGCAGCATCTTTGAATAGCTGGTAGGCAAAGTACATCGAGGACCTCACTGATATTGAATCCATCACCATCTTGGGCCAATCAGAAGCCACGACTGGCAGCAGAGGTCTGGGTAAGGCTGAGAGATTGAGATGCTGCCTTTCAGTTCAGTGGATAAAACAAATTTCAGATCAGCAAGAACTGTGTTTTCCCATGCTATTCGGAAGGCAGAATGGGACTACACACATACAATCTGTAGCCATTTCTGTGTTACCAGAGACGAGCAGAAAATGTGACAGGGCACTCAGACTATAACACACTGCGCACTAATGACAGTGCTGCCTCTCTTCCTGATCAGTTGAATGTCTTCTCTGCACGGTTTGATGTAGTGAGCAATGAGTTGGCGAGGAAGGCCCCACTACTCCCAAGGAACAGGCACTCTGACTGGCCACAGCTGATATGAGGAAGACCCTAGTCAGGGTCAACCCATGTAAAACTGCAGGGCCTGACAACAAGTGCTGAGGGACTGTGAGGGTCAATAGACAATAGGTGCAGAAGTAGACCATTCGGCCCTTCGAGCCTGCACCGCCATTCTGAGATCATGGCTGATCATCTACTAGTCCAACTAGCAGATGTTCTCATGGGCATCTTTAACACCTTTCTGAAACAGCCCACTGTCCCTGAAGGGTTCAAGGCCATTGTCCCAGTGCCCAAAATGCTGATGGTAATCTGCCTTAATGACTGCCATTCAGTGGCACTGACTTCAGTTATAATGAAGTGTTTTAGTAGCTGGTGAGGAACTTCATTAAAGTCTGCCTTCCTGCTACATTGGACCCCTACCGGTTTGCATATCACCCAAATCAATCCACGGATGATGCAATAGCCTCGGTCCTCCATCGCAGTCCTGCCCCACCTGGAGAATGGTATCACCTACAACAGAATGCTGTTCATCGACTTCAGATCAGCATTCAATATGATCATTTCTTAGAAGCTGGTGGGTAAACTGTTCTCATTGGGTCGCATCATCTCCTTTTGTAACCGGATTTTGGACTTCTTGACGGAGAAGACAGTTCGTGTTGGCAGCAACATCTCTAGCCCTCCCAGGTCTGCGTACTCAGCCTGCTGCTGTTCACACTGATGGTGCACAACTTCATTGCTAGATCGAGCTTTAACCACATCGTTAACTTCTCTGATGACCCAACAGTGTTTGGCCTCATCAGCGACAAAGTGGTAAAGTTTTACATCAGAGGTAAAGTGGCTTGTGAACTGGTGTGAACACAACAACTTGAGTCTCAGTGTGAACAAAACTAAAGATATGGTTGTGTCCTTCAGGAAGGTTTAGACTGACCACTCCCTACTGCTCATCAATGGCTCCGCCATAGAGTCAGGACCACCCAATTTTGTGGCGTGCACATTGTGAATGATTTCACCTGATTTCACACACACAAACACCCTCAACTGAACACTACTGCACTCCCTTTGCAATTTTTGCTCATTTCTTTCTCAATTCCTGCTAAAACATTGTTAACATTGTTTACATTTACATCATTTATTATTATATTGTAATTTGCCCTTTACTGTGCCTATTGTCTTGTTTATTAATTATTGTACTGTCTTGCACTGTTTTGTGCACTTTATGTGGTCCCATGTAGGTCTGAAGTCTTGTGTAGTTTTGTGTTGTTTCACGTAGTCTAGTGTAGTTTTGTGTTGTTTCAGGTAGCACCAGGGTCCTGGAGGAACATTGTTTCATTTTTACTGTGTACTGTACCAGCAGTTATGGTTGAACTGACAATAAAAGCGACTTGACTTGACTTGATCCCTCAACACCACCTCTTTAGTCAAGAAAGCACAGAAATCCCTCCACTTCCTGAGGAGATTGAGGTGACTGAGGCTCCCCACCTCCATTCAAACCACTTTCTACCGGAGAGTGTCCTGACCAGCCGTATGACTGTCTGGAATGAGAATTGCAAGGCATCGGACAGTATGGCTCGGCAACAGATTACGAGGTCTGCAGAGAGAATCATCGAGATTTCTCTCCTCACCATCCAGGAAATATACAAAAAAAGCACTGCATTCGCAGAACCCACAGCATTGCCATGGACCCCTCCCATCTGTCCCACAATTTCTTTGAAATCCTACTGTCAGGCAGAAGGTACTGCAGTATAAACCAAGGACTGTTAGGCTGGGTAACACCATCTTCCCCAAGGCTGTAAGGCTTCTAAGCACCCAGCAACCACATAGTACATATTATTTCTGACCATGCTAGTAGCACTATACTATTGTATATTTAACTATATGTTGTATGTGCACTTTCTGTCCACTTGTACATCCACCAAATAATTTTTTTATCTGTTAATATTAATGATTTTATGTGCTGTATGCGATATATGTACTGTGTTCTGCACATTGGTCCCTGAGGAATGTTGTTTCATTTAGCTTGAATTCAATGGGTATATTTTTGATAAACTTCCTCCCTAAAATAAAACTCAATTTATAAGTATTAAGTAAAAGAAATAAAAAATGTTTTGGCTAGATTAAGACCATAAGACATTGGATCAGAATTAGGCCATTTGGCTAATTGAGTCTGTTCTGCCATTTGATCAGAATAAGAATTTGGTTTGATGTTACTGGCATAAGTTAATAAATTTCACAACATTTGCTGGTGATATTAAACCTGATTCTGATTCTGGTCAAATGTTGAAGCAGATTCAATTGGCCAAATGGGCTAATTCTGTTCCAATGTCTTATGGTCTTATTCGAGCCAAAACTGATCTGTCGATCTACTTTCGCAGAACCCGCAGCATTGCCATGGACCCCTCCCATCTGTCCCACAATTTCTTTGAAATCCTACCGTCAGGCAGAAGGTATTCCCCAAAGATCTACTGCACTTTGTCATTTAAAACACAAATCTCGATTTGAGAATTAGTAACCTAAGAACATTTTGCAAATGCACAGTAGCAACGTACTGCTCACTCTGAAAGAACACGCACAAAACATAGGAGGAAATCTTGAGGTGACATATTTTTCTTTGAGACACAGAAATATCACTGATGCGTCTTAGAAAATGAGAAGGAAATTGGATTGAAGAACAAAGATATGCAAGAATTTAAGTAAACAAATCATTAATCGCTTATTTTAATAGGACAGTAAACCAATTAAATTGTCAGTACAGTGTGCAATATATTGGAATTCAAATGAAATTATATTAGCCTTTTACAAGACCCTGCTGTGACTGCATTTTTTTATTTAATAATGTTTTGGGATCTGAGATATCTCAGATAAGGATATACATGCAGCAAAGGGGAACAGATGACAATTCACAGTGTCCAATTTATTAGCTACCTCCTATACCTAATAAAGTGGCCACTGAGCGTATATTCATGACCTTCTGTTGCTGTAGCCCATCCGTTTCAAGGTTCAATGTGATGTGCATTCAGAGATGCTCTTCTGCACACCACTGTTGTAATGTGTGGTTATCTGAGATACTATCACCTTCCTGTCAGCTTGAAAGAGCCTGGCCATTCTCCTCTGACCGCTCTCATTAAGAAGGCATTTTCTCCCACGGAACTGCTGCTCAACGGATTTTTTTTGTTTTTCACACCATTCTCTGTAAACTCTAGAGAAAATCCCAGGAGATCAACAGTTTCTGAGATACTCAAACCACCCCATCTGACAACAACAATCATTTCACATTCAAAGTCGCTTAGATCATATTTCCTCCCCATTCTGCTGTTAGGTCTGAACAATAACTGAACCTCTTGACCATGTCTGCGTGCTTTTATGTATTGAGCTGCTTCCAGATGATTGGCATTAATGAGCAGGAATACTGGTTCATCTAACAAAGTGGCCACTGAGTGTGTAAAGATGAAACACTTCTTTGGTTCTGAGTCTTCTACACAGATAAGCGCTCCCCCTCTCTGAAAAAATGTGAGGAAAAATGACGGAACATACTGTTACAAGTTCCAACTGACAGGGAAACTATTGATTGCCTGAAAAGAAAATTTGCTTCCTACAAGGTGAACGAAGAGTGACTTTGAAGGGAAAGAATTATTGATTGCAGACAGCTTGTACCTACCCAATATTCATTTAAAATATGCCTTTCTTGGTCAATATTAAAAAGAGTTTGCTGCAGTCTGCTCTTCCACACGTAGCTGAAGTAATCAAACCAATTATACATTCTGCTGACACACAGGGCATTGTGCTACCCAAAGGGCTATACTGATCAAAGCTTTTTGGCTGTCAACGTTAATTTTCTATGAATACACAGGGAGAATGAAATGACAAAGCAAGGATGTCAGAGTTGTTAAAGGGGCTACATCGCGAATGTTGAGCTCTTGCTAAATGAAGCTCCTGTAGGGATGTTGGCAAGAGGAGTTGAGTACAAGATCAGAAACATCTGATTCTAGTTGTGGTGGATTTTGTGCCGTCTTTAAGACATCCTGAAGCACTCTAAACCCAATGCAATAAGCCTTTATAATCAGCTGTCCAGCTATTTGGACATCATGACGGTTCCGCCTTTTGTTCACAATAATGATCCCATAATCAGAATCAGAATCAGGTTTATTATCCCTGGTATAGGTCGTGAAATTTGTTGTTTTGTGTCAGTAGTGCATTGCAATACATTAAAAAGGTACAACGAGAAATATACATATTATATGTATATATTAAAAGATTCAAAGTACATTTACTATCAAAGAATATATAAATTATACACCTTGAAATATGGCTGCTTACAAGCAGCCACTGTTTATTTACCCAGTATAAATACATACGTACGTACATACATACATAAATCGTGCAAAAAAGAGTGGAATAGTGAGGTATTGTTCATGGGTTCATGGACCATTCTAGTGGTGAAGGGGAAGAATCTGCTCCTAAATGAAGCTGTGTGAGTGTGAACTCGGGATCATGAACCTCTTTCCTGATGGTGATAATGAGAAGATGGCATGTCCTGGATGTAGAGAGTTTTTGATGATGGATGCTGTCTTTTTCAGACACTGCTTTTTGATGATGTCCTCAGTGGTGGGAAGGCTAGTGCCAAGAGGGAGCTAGCCCACTCCAGCTTTTTCCAACTCGGTTCATTGGTGGCTCCATACCCAGAAGTAAAAGGCTGAAGGTATGAGGAGAGTTTGGTGGCTCTGGGTCTGTACCCAATGGAATTCAGAAAGATGACCTCACTGAAACCTACCAGATACTAGAGAGAATTGATGTGGAGAAGATGCTTCTATTAGCAGGAAAATCTGGGACCTGAGGGAGCAGCCTCAGAATAAAGGTATAAAGAGGAGTGGTGTGGTGAGACAAGAGCCCTAGTTCATTGTTGGACTGATAAGGAGAGAAAATGATGGGCAGGTTGCACCCGTAGGAGAAGGAGAAGTAGAGGGAGAGGGGGATAAAGTAAGGAGACAGAGGATGATAGATGGAGGCAGACAAAGAGAAATGAAAATGAGTGGTTGATTGAGTGAGGAGTATGAAGATAGGAGACAGCTGCTGGAGGATGATAAGCTGGGCAACCTGTGCTGGAAACTGATAAGCAAGGGAAAATGGGAATTATTGGGGGAAAGTTAAGGGTCTCAGCTCGAAACTTTGACTGTTTATTGCCCTGCATAAATGCTGCCTGACCTGCAGAGTTCCTCCAGCATTTTGTGCATATCGTGAAATTTGTGTTTTGTGGTAGTAGTACAGTACAAGACATAAATATTGCCATAAGATACAAAAATAAATAAGTAGTGCAAAAGATAAACAATGAAGTACTGTTCATGGTTTGGGGAACATTCAGTAATCTGGCAGAGAATTGGAAAAAGCAGTTCTGAAACATTGAGTGTAGTTCTTCAGACTCCTGAACCTCCTCCTCAATAGTCATAAAGTCATGGAAAAGTACAGCAGAGAAACATACCCTTCAGCCCATCTAGTCTGTGCCAAACTATTTAAACTGCCTACTCCCATGGACCTGCATTGGGACGTTAGCCCTCCAAAACCCTACCATACACCTATCCAAACTTCTCTCAGTCATTGAAATAGAGTTCGCATGCACCACTTGGCAGCTCGTTCCACACTCTCACAACCTTCTAAATGAAGAAGCCTCCCCTCATGTTACCTTTAAACTCTTCATCTTTCATGCTTAACCAATGACCCCTAGTTGTAGTCTCACCCAACCTGAGTAGGAGAAGCCTGCTTACATATACCCTATCTATAATCCTCAATTATGTATACGTCTATCAAATCTCCCTTCAATCTTCTAGGTTCCAAAGTGCAAAGTCATAACCTATTCAATCTTTCCATAAAACTCAGGTCCTCCAGTCCCAGCAACATCCTTGTAAATTTTCTCTGTACTCTTTCAACCCCATTTACATCGTTTCTATAGATAGGTGGCCAGAACTGTACACAATACTCCAAATTAGGCCTCACCAATATCTTATACAACTTCGACAGAATATCCCATCTCCTGTACTCAATACTTTGATTTATAAAGGTCAGTGTGCCAAAAGCTTTCTTTACAAACCTATCTACCTGTGACACCAGTTTCAATTAATTATGGACCTGTATTCTCAGATTCCATTGTTCTACATCACACCTCAGTGCCCTACTACCATTCACTGTGTAAAGTCTACCCTGGCTGGTCCCACCAACGTGCAACACCTCACACTTATCTGCATTAAATTCCATCTGCCATTTTTCAGCCCATTTTTCCACTACGCCCCCAATCTTGGCATCGTCTGCAAATTTGCTGATGCAGTTAACCCCATTACCATCCAGATCATTGATATAGATGACAAACAACAATGGACCCAGCACCGATCCCTCTGGCACTCCACTGGTCACAGCACTCCTGTCATGGCCCGGTCCGTTAACTACTCATTTCAATTAATTTCCTTTTCCCCGTGTTCCACTGGGCTCCTTGATTAGGGTACCTGATCCTCATTCGAACCGGCAGCATAAAAACTCTGGCTTTCATCTACTCGCGGCTGGTTCGTCACCGTAGCCAGTGTGGCTATGCTCGTCCCGGAGCAGCTGAGAATCGTGGACTCTAAGTTGCTTCAGTACCCGTGGCTGCTTAGTGAATTCAGTCGTCTTCGTGTCCAGCTGAGTTGCCAGCCATTTTGCCGCTACTCCAAGCTGAGATGCGAGTTCTGTCATTTTCATGCTCGGCTGAGATTTGCTGGCCGATTGTCGCCACTCCGAGCCACCAAGAATAAGGGACCATCTTCATGAGCTTCTCTGTGTCTAGATACAAATGGACTGTCATTGTTTGGTTTCTGTCATCTCGTTTCCAGCTGAGTAGGTCCGGCCATTTGCCACTACTCCTAGTTGGGAATTCTGTCTCTTCGTGTTTAGCCGAGGATTGCTGGCCATTTGGCGCTCCTCCGAGCCAAGATATGAATCGTCTGTCTTTGTTTGGTGTTGTCTTCTCTGTGTTCCAGTTCCAGGCTCCGAGTCGAAGTTCAGTCCAGTTCCAGGCTCCAAATCCCAGTTCAGTCCAGGTCCAGTCTCTGAGTCTGAGTCAAGTTCTGAGTCCAAGTTATGTCCAAGTCCGTCTCCGTTGTGTGTCCTGCACTTGGGTCTGCTTCCAGTCGCTTCAATGCCACATGGCAACACCTCCAGTCAGAGAGACATCCATCTACTACCTGCTGGCTTCTCCCACAAAGCCAATGTCTAATCCAACTTACTACCTCATCTTGAATGCCGAGCGATTGAACTTTCTTGACCAACCTCCCATGTGGAACCTTGTGAAATAACGCGCAGACAATACCATTACTTTACTTTACTCTCCTGATAACTTCCTAGAAAAACTCTTTAAGAGTGGTTAGACATAACCTACCATGCAGGAAGCCATGCTGACTATCCTGAATCAGTCCATGTCTGTCTAAGTATTTATACATCCATTCCCTTCAAACACCTCCTAATTGTTCTCCCACAACAGATGTCAGGCTCACCAACATGTAATTTCCTGGTTTATTTTTCGAGCCTTTCTTGAACAGCGGAACAACATTGGCTATCCTCCAATACTCTGTCACTAAGGATGATTTAAATATCTCTGCCAAGACCCCGACAATTTCTGCACTTAACTCTCACAGGGTTTGAGGGAACCCCTTATCAGGCCCTGGGGATTTATCCAGCCTATTTTGTCTCAAGACAGCAGACACCTCCTCCTCTAATCTGTACGGGGCCCGTGAAGTTGACACAGTTTTGCCTCAGTTCTGTAAACTCTGTCTCCATTTCCCGAGTAAACTCAGATGCAAAAAACTTAATTTAAGATCTCCCCGTCTCTTTTGGCTACACGCATGGATTACCATTTTGATCTTCCGGAGGACCAATTTTGTCCCTTGTGATCCTTTTGCTTTTAAGATCTCTGCAGAATCCCTTAGGATTCTCCTTCACTTTGTCTGCTAGGGAAACCTCATGTCTTCTTTTGGCCCTCCTGATTTCTTGTATAAGTGTTCCCTTGCATTTCTTATACTCGATAAGCACCTCATTTGTTCCTACTTTCCTAAACCTGCAATGCATCTCCTTTTTTATGTAACTAGGGCCTCAATATCTCTTGAAAACCAAGGTTCCCTAAACCCGTTATCTTTACCTCTTATTCTGACCTTTTATCACCATTTATTCTTATGCCTTTCATTCACCCAATTTCCTGTATCCTGCACCTTGGGTGTAACTAATTCTCTGTACAACTATGTCCTATCTATCACCCACTCAGCCTCTTGAATGAACAGGGGTTCATCCAGTTGCAGCTCTAACTCTTTAACATGGTCTGTTAGGAGCTGCAGCTGGATGCACTTCTTGCAGGGGTAGTCATCACTGGAGGTCGCCCTACTTTCCCACATCCCCCAAGTGGAGAATCCAACTATCTTGCCTGGCATCCCTACTGTTCTAACTGAGCAAGTATAAAGAAGGAAGAACAATAAATAAACTCTGGGGGGAAAAAGTCTACCTACAGTTTTTTCACCTTCTCTCACTCAAGCCTCTTCTTCACTAAAGTCTCGAAGAGCTAAAGCCTCAAAATCCCCACTCTAACACTGTCCAATCCAACAATAGTTCCTCCTCTTGCCCCTGCCTTAATGTAGTTTGCTCTTGCCAATCAATCCCAATCGCTGTTCAAAATACCAAACAGCCATGAGTCAATACCTTATGTACTCAGTTGGAAAACTGGAGTGAATATGTCTTTGCACACTTTGGGTATCTGATTGGCCACTGCTCAAAACACGAGACTGCTACGGTAGTAATGAGCAAAGGGTATATCCTGGATGGTGAGGATTTTATTAATGGATGCTTCACTTAAGGCACAGCCTGAGGAAAATGTCCTCCATGGTGGGAAATGTTGGCCCCTTGGTATAACTGGCTGAGTTTACAACCCTCTGCAGTCTCTTGCAAATCTGTGCAGTGGAGCCTCCATACCTAGCTGTTACGTAATTAGTCAGAATGCTTTCCACTACTAACAGAAGAAATTTGACAAAGTCTTTGGTGACACAGCAAATCTTCTCAAACTTCTAATGAAGTAGAGCTACAGGTGTGCCTTCTTCATGATTCCATCAGTATGTTTGGCCCAAGAGAGATCCTCTGTGATACTGACGCACAGGAAATTGAAACTGCTCACTCTCTCCATCACTTACTCCTCAATGAGGGCTGGTGAGTGTTCTCCCAGCTTCCACTTCCTAAAGTCAACAAACAATTCCTTGAAGTCCTGATGAAGTTTTTCAGCCAGAAACATTGACTGTTTGTTCTTCTCCATAGACGCTACACAACCTGCTGAGATCCTCCAACATTATGGGTGTGTTTCCGCGGAATTCCAGTATTTGAAGAATCTTCTATGTTTATCAAATCATTGGTCTTGCTGACATTGAGTATGAGATGTTATTATGACAGCACTCAGCCAGCTAATCTATCTCACTCCTGTTAGAATATCATGCAACTTCAAGCTGTCTAACTATAGCAAGGATGTTATGAAATAGAAAGAGTGCAGAAGGACTCAAGAACTGGAGGGCTTGAACTATACGAAGAGACTGTATAGGCTTGGGCTTTTTTCCCTGGAGCACAGGAGTCTGAGGGTGACCTTATTGTGGTGTACAAATTCATGAGAGACTTGAAAAATTATTACAAACTTTTCCAAAGCAAAGGCGTCTAAAACTAGAGGACTGGATTTAAGGGAAAAGGAAAAGGCTTGAGGAGCAAATGTTTCACACAGAGAGTAGTATTTTATATGGAATGAGCTGCCAGAGGATGAAGTAGGAGTAGGAACTGTTACAGAACATAGAACATACAGTGCCTATAAAAAGTATTCACCACGCCCCCCCAGAAGTTTTATGTTTTATTGTTTCACAACATTGAATCACTGTGTATTTAATTCAGCTTTTTTGACGTGATCAACAGAAAAAGATTCTTTCATGTCTAGGAAATGAAATTGGCTCAAGTAGACATCTTGGTCAGGGATGAATTGGGCCGTGGGGCTTGTTTCTATATAAATCTAACTCAGAAGGAGAGCATTAGTCATTGAACCACCAAAGACTCAAATTCACAATAGAACCATGAAAATAAACCATTTAGGTCAATCACTCAAGACAGCTTTAGAATTTGATCTTGCCAGAGCATCATGTCAATGTATTCTTGTAAAAGATATCTTTTCAGTTGCTAAGTAGTTTGCTTCCAACTAAGTGGGTGGACTTGATTGGACATAGCAGTCCACGAAAACACTTGAATAAGATTGATCTTCGTGGAGAACAAGGCAGAGAAGTGAACCTGTTTAAGAGATGCGAAGCCCAGGCACTAACAATTGTGATCATTCCCAAGGGTAACACACACACACAATGCTGGAGGAACTCATCAGGTCAGGCAGCATCTATGGAGAGGAATAAAGAGTGGATGTTTCAAGCTGAGAGTATTCATCAGCCAGCATCACAGAATCTCTTGTGTTCATTATTTCCAATCAAATGCTCTAAAAACCTGAATGGGAATGGCTCATAGACCTTGGAAGATTGTAGGTTAAGGAGTTGGAAAGTGGCAATGCCCAAGAGAGACATAAAAATACATGGACTTTGGGGATGAAAGAGTTAACATATGAGGAATATTTAATAGCTCTGAGCCTGGAGTTCAGAAGGATGAAGGGAAATATCACTGAAACCCATCGGATATTAAAAGGTTTAAACAGAGTGGATGTGGAGATGATGTTTCCAAAGTGGGGGAGTCCAGGACCAGAGGGCACAGCCTCAGAATACAGGGATGTCCCTTTAGAACAGAGATGAGGTGGAATTTCTTTAGACAAAGGGTGGTGAATCTGTGGAATCCATTGCCATGGATGACTGTGGAGGCAAATACGTTGTGTATACTTAAAGCGGAGGTTGATCGGTTCTTGATGAGTCTATGGCAATAAAGATTATGGGGAGAAGGAAGGAGAGCGGGGTTGAGAGGATAATAAATCAGCCATGATGGAATGGTAGAGCAGGCTCATAGACCTGTTGGTCTAATTCAGCTCCTTTGTCTTATGATTTAATGGAGAATGTGTGCACACAGAAAGAACTGTGTCAGATGAGGTAAGGAAGGACTAACACTGGGTCAAACTTAGTTTGCCTTTCAAAGCTGTAGTGCTAGTAATTTCCAACAGAGTGTAGAAATAATCAGTAGTTTTCGATCTGATTGGCAAAGGTACCCTGATAATAGGCTTCTGACGCAAGCATTGCTCAATTCACTCGAGACTTCTGCTCATTTATTACCGACAATCACCTCTTTAAATGCTCATGGGCCATATAACAGGAAGCATAAACAGATAATCAGGAGAAATGTGATTTGATCAATGCAATTATTATTCTTTTATTTATCTCTTAAGCTGCCAAAGCAAACATGTATTTTATGGCCTGTGTCATCAGTGTGTAGGTGTGAAGATCATAAAGAAACACACTTCTCAAGGCCATTAACCAGACCCACACAATACATACCTCCACCTAAAAGGTTGTCTCTCCTTCACATGGATTGTTTCAGAGTTGAAAGTCCTCTGCATTTCTGAGCCAACTGTAATCAGTTCTTCAGGCTTGTGCTTGGAGCCAGAGAGCGTTGGGCTCTGAGGCTTTTAGAGCACCTGAATTGGTTAATTGTTGATTAGTGAGAGACATTACTCACTTAGAGTTCCTTGTGTTTTTTCTCAAGCGACTCGCTCTTTGTAATGCTTTCAAATTAAACTTGTTAAGTTTATTTTGATAAGCTTGGGGATTTTGTGTTGCTTGTATTATTTAAGAGGTTGCTTGATGAGCACTAATTCTGGTGTCCTAGTTTTGAGAATGTTACGTCTCATTGCGTTGCTCAGTTGGGACACCGAAATTCTGTTGGAACCCTGATGAATAAACTTTAGTGGCCGTCTCTACATTGGAGTCTGTCTTTCTTCTGTACTTGGGTTCCAACATTGCCAGCGCACATCGTAACAGCTGGTTGTAAGTTGAAGCACGTGAAATATTCTGCTACTCATGAATGGTAACCATTGCTGGTCGCTAGTTAGGTTTAGATAGGATGACCATCATCCACACCATGCTCTCTTCTCACTGCTACCATCGGGCAGGAGGTACAGGACTCTTGGGTCCCACACCACCAGATTCAGAAACAGTTATTGTCCTACAGCCATCAAGCTCCTGAACCAATGTGGATAACTTCACTCACTTCAGTATTGAACTGAATCTGCAACCTACTTTCTAACTTACAAGGAATCTACAACTCATGTCCTCAGTATTACTTATTTACTTTTTAAATATTTGCATAATGTCTCCTCATTTGCACATTGTTTGTCAGTCTCTGTTATGTATAGTTTTTTTCTAAAATTCTATTGTATTTCATTATTCTCCTGTAAATATCCACTAGAAAATGCATCTTAATGTGACATATATGTGTTCAAAGGTCCAATTTAATGTCAGGGAAATGTATACAATATACATCCTGAAATGTTTTTCCTTCGCACACATCCATGAAAACAGAGGAGTATGGCAGAGAATGAACGACAGTTAAAAGTAAGAACCCCAAAATACCCCCCAGCTCCCCTCCCTCCTGTGTGTAAGCGGCATCAAGCAACGATTCCCCACTCCTCCCACCAGCAAAAAAAAGCATCAGCACCCACCGCCGAGCACTCAAACATGAGCAAAGCAATAGCAAAGACACTGACTTGCAGTTATCCCAAATACTTTGCGTTTCACCCAGCATTCGACATACCACAGGCTCTCTCTCTCTCTCTCCCTAATGAGGGAGAATGGGGTGTCTCCGTTTTTCCCAGTGAGCGGGGAGACATAACAACATCTCGCTGTTTTACGATGTTAAAAGTCCGTTTTGTTGCTTTTTCCGAGCTCTGTTTCCAAAGATCTCAAAAATCCTGGGTCCTTGGGCACACAGCAGTAGATTTTCCGACTCCCCCGATGACACACGTGTCTCCTGCCGTGACACCAACCTTCAATCCTCCTGTCTCCAGAGCCCAGAGATCTTAGGCTTCCAAATCTGAGCTGGACTCTCAGGCCGAACCCTTGGCGTGCCGAGCAATGGCCAGTCCTGAAACCCCGAGAACGGGTCCCAATCCCGCAAAGAACCGTAGTCAGCATGTAACTCCTGGTCAGGGTCTTCAAAAGAACCCTGAAAGGGAAAAATAGAGATATTAAGGATGGAAATAGAGCTGTTTCCGAAGATACAAGCAAAGGAGTCGCTGTATAGCGCCATCTTGAGTTCACTCGCCTCCTCTGACAATAAAATTACTTTGAACTTAATACAGAGAGAAAGATACCTAGTTCCCTGAAAGTAGTGACATGGGTAGACAGGCTGCTGAAAAAGGTATCTGATACACTTTGCTTCATCGGAACAGGAGTTGGGAGCGTCGTGCTAGGAATACACAAGTCACAGGTAAGACCAGAATGGGAGTAGTTTATGCAGTTATGGTTGCCCAACTATAGAAAGGATATCATAAAGCTGGACATTTTTTCTACCAGGTACACATGAGGCTGAGAGATGACCTTTAGAGGTTTATAAAATTATTGAAGATGAATGACCAGAATCTTTTCCCCAACATCATAAACACAAGAGATTTTGCAAGATCTGGAAATCCAGAGTAACATACACAAAGTGCTGGAGGAACTCAGCAGGACAGGCAGCACCTATGGAAAGAAACAAAAAGTCAATGTTTCAAACGAAGGGAGGAGAAACCAAAACAAGCACTTTGAGGCAGGAGAAGGAGTACAAGCTGGCAGATAATTGGTGAGACCAGGTGGGGGGAAGTTGGGTAGGTGACAAAGGGGAGATGGTGAAGTGAGAAGCTGGGAGGTGATAGGTAGAAAAGGTGAAAGGCTAAAGAAGGAGGAACCTGATAAGAGAGGAGAGTGGACCATGCGAGAAAGATAAGGAAGAGAGGCAACAGAAGGAGTGATGGGCACATGAGAAAAGTTAAGAAGGTTGCCAGAGTGGGGAATGGAAGAAGAAGGAAGGGCACGAGGCAGAAATTACTGGATATTCATGGGATCAAGTTGGAGGCTACCTAGATAGAATATGAAGTGTTGCTCCAAAAATGATGAGGGTTTTTTTTTAGGTAAGGCTGATTATCACCGTCTTTTTCCCAAGTTATGGGAGTTTGAGACCAGAACAATCAGTTTACAGTGACAGAGGAAAAAGTTTTGGAAGGGTGCCAAATTTTTCATACAGAGGCCGAGCCAGTGAAATGGTGGAAATGCATTTTATATTTGCCCTTCATGCACATTAAAATAAAGGAAACAAAGGCTGGTGAGAGAGAATAAAAAGACTGTCTCCACTTTGCAGCCCCTCTCTTTGTCAAACAATATACTAATCCTGACAAAACATAGAAAATAAAACAGTTCTGCACAGGAAAAGGTCCTTCAGTCCATGATGTTCCACTGAATTAATTAGACCAGTAAATAAATGTCTAACCTCACTATTCACTTCCACCTACACAATGTTCATATCCCTCCATTCACTGCATATACATGTGCCTATCTAAGAGCCTCTTAAACAACTCAGTCATCTGGGCCTATACCACTACCCCAGCAGAACATTCCGGGCACCCACCACTCTGTTCAAAAAAAATGTGTCTTACATATCTCTTTTGAACTTGCCTCTTCTCATCTTAAGTGCATGCTCGCTAGTATCAGACAACCTAAATACACATCAATGATCGGCACTAGAGGCTATCGATCCCTAGGAATATGGTAATATCCACTGCAAGAGTCTCAACTTCACAGAAAAGAAATCTTTTCTTCAAATGTGAATGTTTTGATATCAATGCTTCAATGTTAACTCTTGAAAGAAGTTTCACCGAAGTTTTTATTATTAGGTATCTGGTGTTAGAGCATTTGCGTGTAACCAGCGTTACCTTGGTTTAACATCAAGATTTGCAGAGTAAACTCCAGTGCCAGAGTAACACATACAAAATGGTGGAGGACCTCAGCAGGTCAGGCAGCATCTATGGAAAAGGAATAAACCGTTGAAATTTCGAGCCAAGATCCTTAATCGGGACTGGAAAGGAAGGGGGAAGAAGCCAGAGTGGGAAGTTGGGGGAGGTAGGGGAAGCTCCCCTGACAATGCAGATCCCCTCCATGAAAGCACTGTGGTAACAGGGCAATGTGGAGCATAGATCAGTACTGCACAGCAGTGAGAGTAGTGCGATCACTCGGGCCTAGTATGATGTCCTTCAAAGAGGTTATGCCCCAAACTGAAAACGCTTGTGTGTGACTTCACTTAACGTAGGGAAGCTGATGCACCGGCAGCCACCGCACAGTCCTTGACAGATCGGCTCAGGGCCCAGTTGGGTTGCCCAGCAAGATAATGGGGACTATTCACTTCTGCGGTCTTCCTCTGCCATTGTGATGTGTCACCATCTTCCATCAGCACCATCATTGACGTCTTGGTTGGATCACTGTTTGTCTGGAGCTTCCCCTTGACTTCAAGTTTTGAAGTTTAAGAAACTACTAGACAGGTACATGGAGGAATTTAAGGTGGGGGATTATATGGGAGGCAGGGTTTGAGGGTTGGCACAACATTGTGGGTCGAAGGGCCTGTAATGTGCTGTACTATTCTATGTTCTATGTTTTATTACCACCATGGGTGACCATACCAGACAGCATTGCTCCTGGATCTCAGGAGCTTGCAAGCCTCTCCATCACAACAAGGTGAAGATCCGCAGAGAAGGGGCCTTTCAGCCCAAAATGTTGTGACAACCTTTTAAATTATTCCAAGATAAGTCTAATCCTTCCCTCCCCCATAGCCCTCCATTTTGCTATAATCTCTTACTATCTTTTCTTTCAGTTAGTCCTGACGAAGGGTCTTGGCCAGAAACGTCGACTCTACTTCTTCCTATAGATGCTGCCTGGCCTTCTGTGTTCCACCAGCATTTTATGTGTGTTGCTTGAATTTCCAGCATCTCAAGATTTCCTCGTGTTTGCGTTGCTATAATCTAGAATCTTTTAAATGTCCTTAATGTATCTTTTTCTAGCAGTGTTCCACACAACCACCCTGAAAAGGTAAAAACTACCTCTGACATCCCCCCATACTTCCTTCCAATCACCTTAAAATTATACTCTCTGGGGAAAAAGTTTCTGGCTGACCATTTGTTCTATGCCTCTTATCACTGTGTACTGCTCTATCAAATCACCTCTCATCCACCTTCACTTCAGAGAAAAACCCTAGCTTGCTCAATCTTTCCTCATAAGATATGCTCTCTAATCCGGGCAGCATGCTGGTAAGATTCCTCTGCACCCTCTCTAAAGCTTTCACCAGCTTCCTGCAGCATGTCCACGGGAACTTAG
This sequence comes from Hemitrygon akajei, assembly GCF_048418815.1. NCBI lineage: Eukaryota > Metazoa > Chordata > Chondrichthyes > Myliobatiformes > Dasyatidae > Hemitrygon > Hemitrygon akajei. The sequence goes on from NC_133127.1 coordinate 20,336,065, forward strand.
AGGTCTAAAAAGCAGTTTACATTCACTGTGGATACAGATAATAGCTCACCACCTGTACTTGGAAACCCTACAGCTGCCTCACTAACAGCTGAAATACGATCATTGCTCTCGCAACTGCCATTCCTGCCTGGAATGTGCTTTTAGGAATTTTTATTCTGTGCTCTCTATGCACTAGGAGTTCCCAACATAATTGGTGCTTTTCTCATTCCACAGTACTGGATGGTGCCCCTGTGGGCACGAAAATCCCTGCACTCAAACATCACATTGAAAGTTCAAAATAAATTTATTATCAAAGTATATATACTGTATGTCACCATATACATCTCTGAGATTTGATATCGTTGCAAATAGCAGGGTGACCAAGGCTGAAAACGGTATTTCAAATATCTTGTACAGCCTCAGCATAACCTCTAACTTCTATACTCAGTGCCCTGACTGATGAAGACCAACATGCCAAAGCCTTCTCTGTCAACATTTTGTGAGAGATTAAAACATGCTCAGTTTCTCTGGTCAAAATCTCTCATAATGACAGAGCAAATTCTGCAGTTCTGTCTGAGAACAGCTTCTTTACTTATTCATTCATGGGGATGTTGCGTCAGTGCCTATCCCTGACTTCCTAGTCCGTCATCTTTTGAAGGTGAGTAGAGGAAAGTTCAGGGAAAATGGCAAAGGTAAAAAAAAACGAGAAGAGTTTAAAAGAAGATAGTTATTTCTTCAGTGGTTTGATTGAGGCACGACCGTGCAAGCACGTGGACGTCAGCCAGTTAGACTGGCGGGAAGAGTTTTAAGAGAAGACAGCTTTATAGAGTGGGTGAAAGAGCAGAGGGAGACAGAATAGGAGGGCTTTTGTTCAACTTGACTTCAGTGATAACGGGTCGAGGCGAGGTAGTTTGTATGTTTGTGAGGACGGTGTTCTGTGCTCACTGTCAGATGTGGGAAGCCCTGGAGACTCACAGCCTCCCGGACGGCCACGTCTGCACCAGGTACGTCAAGCTGCAGCTCCATAGGGACCGCATTAGGGAACTGGAGAGGCAGCTCGATGACCTTCATCTGGTCAGGGAGAGTGAGGAGGTGACAGAGAGGAGCTATGGGCAGGTAGTCACTCCGGGGCTTCGGGAGACAGATAAGTGGGTAACAGTCAGGAGAGGGGAGGGTAAGAGTCAGATACTAGAGAGTACCCCTGTGGCTGTCACTCTTAACAATAAGTACTCCTGTTTGAGTACTGTTGGGGGGCGAACAGCCTGCCTGGGGGAAGCAACATTGTCCACACTTCTGGCACAGAGTCTGGCCCTGTGGCTCAGAAGGGTAGGGAATGGAAGAGGAATGGATAGGGGACTCTATAGTTAGGAGGTCAGACAGGCGATTCTGCAGATGCAGGAAAGAAACACGGACGGTAATTTGCCTCCCAGGTGCCAGGGTTCGGGATGTTTCTGATCGCGTCCATGATATCCTGAAGTGGGAAGGAGAACAGCCAGAAGTTGCGGTACATATTGGTACTAGCCTACAAGAGGAGAGGCTGTACTTGATCTGGTATTGGGAAATGAACCTGGTCAGGTGTCATTTCTCTCAGTGGGAGAGCATTTTGGAGATAGTGATCACAATTCTATCTCCTTTACCATAGCATTGGAGAGGGATAGGAACAGGCAAGTTAGGAAAGCATTTAATTAGAGTAAGGGGAAATATGAGGCTATCAAGTAGGAACTTGGAAGCATAAATTGGGAACAGATGTTCTCAGAGAAATGTGTGGAAGAAATGTGGCAACTGTTCAGGGAATATATGTGTGGTGTTCTGCGTAGGTACGTTCCAATGAGACAGGGAAAGGATGGAAGGGTACAGGAACCGTGGTATACAAAGGCTGTTGAAAATCTAGTCAAGAAGAATAGATAAGCTTAGGAAAGGTTCAAAAATCAATGTAATGATATGAATCTAGAAGATTATAAGGCTAGCAGGAAGGAACTTAAGAATGAAATTAGAAGAGCAAGAAATGGCTATGAGAAGGCTTTGGCGGACAGGATTAAGGAAATCCCCAAGGCATTCTACAAGTGAAGAGCAAGAAGATAATGTCAGAGAACAGGTCCAATCAAGTGTGACAGTGGAAAAATGTGCATGGAACTGGAGGAGATAGCAGAGGTACTTAATGAACACTTTGCTTTAGTAAGGAGAAGCACTGTCAGGACGGCCGAAGGGTCTCGGCCCGAAACATCGACAGCGCTTCTCCCTACAGATGCTGCCTGGCCTGCTGTGTTCCACCAGCATTTTGTGTGTGTTGTTGTTTGAATTTCCAGCATCTGCAAATTTCCTCGTGTTTGCACTTTGCTTCAGTATTCACTATGGAAAAGGATCTTATTGATTGTAGTGATGACTTGCAGCAGACTGAAAAGCTTGAGCATGTGGATATTAAGAAAGAGGATGTGCTGGAGCTTTTGGGAAGCATCAAGTTGGATAAGTCGCAGGGAGCGGGCGAGATGTACCCCAGGCTATTGTGAGAGGCGAGGGAGGAGATCGCTGAGCCTCTGGCGATGATCTTTGCATCATCAATGGGGACAGGAGAGGTTCTGGAGGATTGGAAGGCTGCGGATGTTGTTCCATTATTCAAGAAAGGGAGTAGAGATAGCCCTGGAAATTATAGGCCAATGAGTCTTACTTCAGTGGTTGGTAAGTTGATGGAGAAGATCCTGACAGGCAGGACTTATGGCCATTTGGAGAGGCATAATATGATTAGGAATAGTCAGGATGGCTTTGTCAAAGGCAGGTTGTGCCTTATGAGCCTGATTGAATTTTTTGAGGATGTGACTAAACACATTGATGAAGGAAGAGCAGTAGATGTAGTGTATATGGATTTCAGCAAGGCATTTGATAAAGTACCACATGCAAGGCTTATTGAGAAAGTAAGGAGGCATGGGATCCAAGGGGACATTGCTTTATGAATCCAGAACTGACTTGCCCACAGAAGGCAAAGAGTGGTTGTAGACGGGTCATATTCTGCATGGAGGTCGGTCACCAATGAGGTGCCTCAGGGATTTTGGTAGGTCAAATATGATGGCAGAGTATTGTATCAATGGTAAGACTCGGCAGCGTGGAGGATCAGAGGGATCTGGGGTCTGAGTCCATCCATAGGACACTCAAAGCTGCTGCGCAGAATGACTCCGTGGTTAAGAAGGCTTATGGTGCATTGGTCTTTTTCAATCGTGGGATTGAGTTTAGGAGCTGAGAGGTAATGTTGCAGTTAAATAGGAACCTGGTCAAACCCCACTTGGAGTACTGTGCTCAGTTCTGGTCACCTCACTACAGGAAGGATGTGGAAACCATAGAAAGGGTGCAAAGGAGATTTACGAGGGTGTTGCCTGGATTGGAGAGAATGCTTTATGAGAATAGGTTGAGTGAACTCGGCCTTTTCTCCTTGGAGTGATGGAGGATGAGGGGTGACCTGACAGAGGTGTACAAGATAATGAGAGGCATTGATCATGTGGATAGTCAGAGACTTTTTCTCAGGGTTGAAATGGCTAGCACAAGAGGGCACAGTTTTAAGGTGCTTGGAAGAAGGTACAGAGGAGATGTCAGAGGTATGTTTTTACACAGAGAGTGGTGAGTGTGTGGAATGGGCTGCCAGCGACAGTGGAGGTGGTTATGATAGGGTCTTTTGAGAGGCTCCTAGATAGGTACATGGAGCTTAGAAAAATAGAGGGCTATGGGTAAGCCTAGGTAATTTCTAAGGTAAGGACGTGTTCAGCACAGCTTTGTGGGCCGCAGGGCCTGTATTGTGCTGTAGGTTTTCTATGTTTCTTTGTTTTCTATCTTTCTATGTAGGTATTTTACACAGAGAGTGATAAATGGTGATGGAGGCTGTTATGGACGGAAAGTTATCCGACCAAGCAGGAACGTGGTATCAGAGAAAATGTACCCGCGACAAGAATGAGACTGTACACCAGATCACAGGATTACACTTGTTTATTGGTAAGGTAAAATATTAGCATAAATGACACTTCATTGCGAAAAGCGGCTTAGCTTAACTACCCACGCTGTGCAACTGCCCTTCTCCCAATACAGGCAACACTTCTCAATGCGTACGCTATGCAACTGCCCTTTTCCCGATACAAGCAATACTTATCAACGTGTGGTTAATCCCACTCCCACACGACTCATACGGGGCCAGGAACAGGTGTGATGAAGCACCCACGCCAGCGAACGCGGTCTTCACCTGGGGTGTTTCGTCCCCACCTGGGGTTCCTTCTGGTCTTGCTAGTTGTTGTCCTTCTCCACGGACTGCATGTCGTCCTCTCCCTGTCTTCCTCTTGTCTTCTCTCTCTCCTCTGCTTCTGCTTCTCTTCTCTCTCTCTCTCCTGCTTCTCACCTCACAGCCCCTGGCCCCTTTCTATATCCCCTTAGAACAATGGGAGCAATTAATATCTTCTTAAAACAATGACATAATAACGTCCTGTACAATGCCCCTACATGCCTACACGGTACAAGGACATCCTGTTTTGCCTCTACATGCCTACATGGTACAGTTACCACAGGACAATATAGGACGCGTTGCGGTTGACGAGCTGGGACCGATTGCATTGTTCCATTTCCTGGCCCGACGCCCTCCATTCTGCTACATTAACAGCCCACTACCCCACCAAATACCACCTGCTCAGTGGGAGCTTATAGCAACCCATTAACCTCTCAAGTCCCACAGTCTTTTCCTACAATACACTCCACCCCTCGGTACCAACTCGTCAACGGCGGCGAGGGGTTACACAGCGTTGAATAACCTGCTTAATCACAAAAACACATAAAGCCACAAAAATTATGAACAGAATAACAAACACAAACCATTGTACAATAGTATGTCCCCAATCACCAAATAAATCTGCAAACCAAGAGTTCAGCAGCACTCAGCCCCCTACGGACCCGGGCAGACTGGTGATCTCGCAGTCTGGTCACATGGTGCAGGTAGGGGACTGCGTAAGCCAAATAGCAGTAACCGTTCCACAGATAGGGTAACCAGGGGTAGGCCGTATAAGAGCATCATCAAAATCCTGAAATCAGACAATCATTCGCGTTTAGTCAGGCGTTCTGTATTTAAACATTCCACCCGATCATGCCCTTCCACAGCCACCCAACGGTGTTCCCCTGGGCCACAGCAATGATCTCCCCCGGGAGGCGTTCACCTGTAGGATAACGGACCCATACCTGTTGTCCTACAACAGACACCATTTTTTCTTCGTCTTCCTCCATGTCAATGCCGGCCTGGTTACCATCAGGGGGAAACAGGCGCTCCAACGGGGTGCCCCCCTTCCCCATATCCGTAATAACCAAGCCGCCAAAGGTTCCGATGGTTTCTGCCGGAACCTCTGGCCCATCCCGGACAATTCCTTCATGGTGTAATCCTTATATTGTACCTGCCTCCGACCCGCGTTTAGGGCCTCTCCCGGTCTTACCCGCGCATCGCCCTCGGCCTGAGCATAGTCAGAATCAAAATCGTTTCCCTCCGCCTCATCCTGGGGGGTAGGATAAGTATACGTGGTGACCATTGCCGGCCGGGCTTGGGCTTGGGCGGTATCCTCTCCCGAGTCAGGGCCCGGGAACGGTGGGTAAGATGGTTGGTCCGGATATCGGTCGTCATCATCATACCAGATATCACCATCCCAGGTATCAATGTCATCCCCTTTTGCTAACATTGCCCTTACTCGGGCGGGATCCGGGGACATAGATCCCTTTTGCTTATACAACTGGTGTTTCAATTGGAGGGCCCTACATGCCAATTTGACCCCCGTTTCTTCCAGCTCAGAAGCCCGATTTTGACTGGTGCGCACTACTTCGCCCATCATAGCACACCTCTGTTGCAATGCTTCAACTTCCTCCCTTAATCCACCCAATTCCTTCTTCTTAGCAGATAGCACCCCTGATTGATGCCTCAGGGCTGTGGCCAGCAGCCAAAAAGCAACCGTCAGGGACCCCTTTTGCTTCGGAAAATTCAGCTCTCGCAATAACCGTGCCACACTTTCCCCGATAGGGGTTTCCCGTGGTAGCAGGCGATCCTCCCAACTGAGAGGAGAGCCCAACTGAGACAATGTATTTGCCAGCATCCCGAACCCGGCCGAATTATCCGTCCAGCCGGGAATAAGGAACTGTTCGGGAGTGGCCTCCTTCTTGCGGCGGAACAAATTCATCCTGATACCCTGCTCGCAGCGCCAATTGTTATGGACGGAAAGTTATCCGACCAAGCAGGAACGTGGTATCAGAGAAAATGTACCCGCGACAAGAATGAGACTGTACACCAGATCACAGGATTACACTTGTTTATTGGTAAGGTAAAATATTAGCATAAATGACACTTCATTGCGAAAAGCGGCTTAGCTTAACTACCCACGCTGTGCAACTGCCCTTCTCCCAATACAGGCAACACTTCTCAATGCGTACGCTATGCAACTGCCCTTTTCCCGATACAAGCAATACTTATCAACGTGTGGTTAATCCCACTCCCACACGACTCATACGGGGCCAGGAACAGGTGTGATGAAGCACCCACGCCAGCGAACGCGGTCTTCACCTGGGGTGTTTCGTCCCCACCTGGGGTTCCTTCTGGTCTTGCTAGTTGTTGTCCTTCTCCACGGACTGCATGTCGTCCTCTCCCTGTCTTCCTCTTGTCTTCTCTCTCTCCTCTGCTTCTGCTTCTCTTCTCTCTCTCTCTCCTGCTTCTCACCTCACAGCCCCTGGCCCCTTTCTATATCCCCTTAGAACAATGGGAGCAATTAATATCTTCTTAAAACAATGACATAATAACGTCCTGTACAATGCCCCTACATGCCTACACGGTACAAGGACATCCTGTTTTGCCTCTACATGCCTACATGGTACAGTTACCACAGGACAATATAGGACGCGTTGCGGTTGACGAGCTGGGACCGATTGCATTGTTCCATTTCCTGGCCCGACGCCCTCCATTCTGCTACATTAACAGCCCACTACCCCACCAAATACCACCTGCTCAGTGGGAGCTTATAGCAACCCATTAACCTCTCAAGTCCCACAGTCTTTTCCTACAATACAGAGGCAGAGACATTAGGAACATTTAAGAGACTCTTAGGCAGGCACATGGATGAAAGAAAAATAGAGGGTATGGGTGGGAGCAAAAGGTTAGATTGATTTTGGAGTAGTTTATAAGGTCAAATCAACATTTTGGATTGAAGGGTCTGCTTGTGCTCTAATGTTCTGTGTTCTATGTTCTAAACTAAGTTTGTCCAACCTCCTTCAGCACATACCCACCAATCCAGGCAGCATCTTGCTAGAGACCAGAAAATCTGCAGATGCTGGCAACCCAAAACAACACATACAAAATACAGGAGGAACTCAGCAGAACATGCAGCGCCTACAGAAAAGAGTAAGCAGTTGACGTTGCGGGCCAAGACCCTTCACCAGGACACCTCTTGATCAACACCTTGATAAACCTCTTCTGTACCGTTTAGGAAGCCTCAACATCCTTCCTGTAACAGGACGACCAGAACTGAATACTATACTCCAAGTGAAGCCCAACCAAATATTTATATAGTTGCTACATGACTTCCTTTCTCTTGTACGCAATTTTCTGACTAATGAAGACAAGCATGCCATATGCAGTCCGCATTTTAGCACTGTGTGTTCGGATGCCAGGTGAAGCTCACATCATCGTCATCATGAGCCATGTCATATGAAATGGGTGATCATGGTCTTGACCATGACTGTTCTTGGCAAATTTTTCTACAGAAGTGATTTGCCATTGCCTTCTTCTGGGCAGTGTCTTTACAAGACAGGTGACCCCAGCCAATATCAATACTCTTCAGAGATTGTCTGCCTGGAGTCTGTGGTCACATAACCAGGACTTGTGATATGCACCACCTGCTCATATGGCCATCCACTACCTGCTCCCATGGCTTCATGTGACCCTGATCAGGGGGCTAAGCAGGTGCTACACCTTGCCCAAGGGTGACCTGCAGGCTAGCAGAGGAAAGGAGTGCCTTACACCTCCTTTGATAGAAACGTATCTCCACCCCAGCACCATAAACACACAAGACTCTTAAATAGGCAAATGAATGAAAGAAAAATGGAAGGTTATGAGCTATAGAGGAGGGAGGAGTTAGATTGATCATGGTGCTGTTCTGTTTTATATGTTCATTGTTCTGAATAATCCTGAGTGATTGTTCAGTCTCAATCAAATAATCATGAGTTGGAGTACAGGAAGGAGCTGGAATGCCCACTGGCATGATGTCATAACAACAACCTTTCTCTCACCGTCAGCAAAACAAAAGAGCAGGCCCTTGTTATCAGAAAGTGGGGTGTGCACACACTCCTGGTTACATCAATGGTGCTGAGTTTGAGAACTTCAGGTTCCGAGGAATGAACAGGTTCAGTGGCTAAGCAAATGTACCAGTGTGTCTACTTCCTCAGGGGCCTACAGAAAATTAGCGCACAAACTGAACTAGCAAAAAAGGCAGATGCTGAGGAAAGGAACATGGCTGTAATAACGGGGCTTAGTAAGAACATGGTCAAAGCGCTGGAGAGCAGCAGAAACATTCCCGCGCAAGCCCGGCGAAGATCTTTAAAAAGCAGGAAGATTTTCAACGGGAGTCTTTGACTGGAGCATGACACAGACACAATAGAGGTGCTCACGTGCAAGTCAGGAGCTACAGGGCGATAGTCACCCAAGGCTGCAGGAGACAGATAAATGGGTGACTGTCAGGAGAGGGAAGGGAGAACTTCAGATAGTGGAGAGCACCCCTGTGGCTGTCCCCTCAACAGTAATACTTCATGTTGAGTACTGTTGGGGAGGTGGGGAGGAGGTGGACCTACCTGAGGGAAGCAACAGGCACTGAGTCTGCCCTTTAACTCAGAAGGGTAGGGAAATGAAGAGGATGGTAGGAGTAGTAAAGGACTCTAGTTAGGGGGAAAGGTAGGCGATTCTGTGGATGCAAAAAGAAACACAGATAGTAGTTTGCCTCCCAGGTGCCAGGGTCCACGATGTTTCTGAATGTGACCACAGTATCCTGAAAAGGGAGGGTGAGCAGCCAGAGGTCGTGGTACATATTGGTACCAATGTCATTAGGTAGAAAAAGGGAGTAGGTTCAGAAAATAGAAAACCAGGAGTTAGGAAGGAAGCTGAGAAGCAGAATCTCTAGGGTTGTAATCTCAGGATTGCTGCCTGTGCCACACGACAGTGAGAATAGGAATAGAATAAGGTGGCTGATAAATGCGTGGCTGAGTAATTGGAGAGGGGCCGGGATTCAGATCTTCTGGATAATTCGGACCTCTTCTGGGGCATTTGGGACCTGTATAAAAGGGACGGGCTGCACACAGTGTGGATTGGTGATAACATATCCTCCTCACTGGCACACCTCAGGGGTGTGTGCTTAGCCCACTGCTCTACTCTCTATATACACATGACTGTGTGGCTAGGCATAGCTCAAAAACCATCTATAAATTTGTTGACGATACAACCATTGTTGGTAGAATCTCAGGTGGTGATGAAAGGGCATACAGGAGTGAGATATGCCAACTAGTGGAGTGGTGCCACAGCAACAACCTGGCAGCAACTTTCATCAGTAAGACGAAAGAACTGATTGTGGACTTCAGGAAGGACACGATGAAGGAACATGTACCAATCCTCAGAGGGATCAGAAGTGGAGAGAGTGAGCAGTTTCAAGTTGCTGGGTGTCAAGATCTCTGAGTATCTAACCTGGTCCCAACATATCAATGTAGTTATAAAGACGGCAGGACAGCAGCTGTGCTTCGCTGCCCGTTTGCATTCGGCCTTGCCTGAGAAATTGGACTGTTGAGTCAACTGACTCTGAAGACTAGCGGGATTTGTTTAATAGTTAAATATTCTTTTCAGCCTCAGTGTAAGCTTTATTTCCCATTTGAGAGTTTTAGTTAACAGCCCTGTTTGGCCTAGCATTTATTGTTTTATTTTCCCTTTAACTCTGTTCGCATTAAGTTTTGTTTCGACCCACTTCAGTGTCTCTCACTCCGCACTTAGGACATATCCGAACCTGGTGCCAAGTGGGAATAAAAGAGGCCTTTACTGGTTGGCTGCCGGTGACTAGTTGTGTTTCTCAGGGGTCAGTATTGGGATGGCTACTTTTCACATTGTTAGTCAATGATTTAGATAATGGAATTGATGGCTATGCGGCAACATTTGCAGATGATACAAAGATAGGTGGAGGGGTAGGTAGTGCCAAGGAAGCAATGCTATTGCAGAGGGACAGACAAATTAGAAGAATGGGCAAAAAGTGGCAGATGGAATACAGTTTTGAGAAATGTATGATAATGATTTTGGTAAAAGGAACAGAAGTGTGAACTATTATCTAAATGGGGAGAAGGTTCAAACATCAGAGGTGCAGAAGGACTTGGGAGTCCTCATGCAAGACTCCCAAAAGGTTAATTTACAGGTTGAGTCTGTGGTAAAGAAGGCAAATGCAATGTTGGCATTTATTTCAAGGGGAATAGAATATAAAAGAAAGAGGATAATGCCGAGCCTTTATAAGCTACCAGTCAGCTGCAGTTAGGGTGTTGTCAAAAGTTTTGGGTGTGTTGTCATTGGAGAGAGTCCGGAGGAGGTTCACAAGGATGATTCTGGGAATGAAGGGGTTAATGTATGAGGACCATTTGACCACTTTGGGTACATACGCACTGAAGTTTAAAAGGATGTGGTGGGGGGGGGGATCTCATTGAAACCTACTGAATGTTGGATGTGGAGAGGATGTTTCAGCTGGTGGGGGTATCGAGAACTAGAGGGTACAACCTCAAAACTGAGGGGCAGTCTTTTAGAATGGAGGGAAGGAGGAATTTTTTAGCCAGAGAGTAGAAAATCTGTGGAATACTCTGCCACAGACTGCGGTGGAGGCCAAGTCTGTGGGTATATTTAATGCGTAGGTTGATAGCTTCCTTATTGGTTAGGGCATCAAAGGATATGGTGAGAACACTGATATATAGAGTTGAGTGGGATTGAGATCAGCCTTGATAGAGTGGTGGAGCAGACTCAATGGGTTGACTGGCCTAATACTGCTCCAATGTCTTATGGTGTTTAACCACAGAGGGGGAGCAGTAACAGTGAATCTCACAGAACACCCATCAAAAGGAGGAGAAAAACGTCTTCATTGTCGGCAGACCTTGAAGAAACTATGCAGTGGTGAAGTACAATGCAGACAAGGGAATGTAGATGCTGGAATCAGGAGCAACAGACAATCTGCTGGAAGAACCCAGGATCAAGCAGCATCTGTGGGAGGAAAGGAATTGTTGACATACCTAGTCAAAAACACTGCATCAGGACTGATTCAGTATGTTCCCTTTCACCTTGACCGATTTTTATTGCTGTGGTATGGAAAGCATCCTACCCACACACTTCACAGCTTGGTATGTCACTACTGCACCCGAGGTTGCAAGAAACTGCAGAGCCTTGGAGTCAACTTGGCACACCAGAGAAACCAGCCTCCCCTCCATGGACTCTGTGTACCGTCTCCGTACAGCAGCCAGTATAATTAAGGACCCCTCTCACGTTGGACATTCTCTCCTACTCCCATCGGGCAGAAGGTACAAGGGCGTGAAAAGAAACGCACCACCAGCCTCAAGGAGAGCTTCAACCTTGCTGTTATAAAACACAGAACTTGATCTCTTATATACTACAAAAAAACTGTTGTCCTCGGGATCTACCTCATCGTAGCCATTCCATTTTCTTGGCTGCCTGCACTGCACTTTCCCTGTAACACGATAATTTGCATTCAGTTATTGTAGTACTTCTGTGTACTTAATGTACAGTACTTACGTTGACCTAAGTGAATGCCATCCAATGCAAAGTTTTTAAACTGTAGCTCATACACGTGACAAATAGAAATAAATTCCAATTTCAATTCCAATCAGAAGCTCTGCATCAGTGTAGATCACCTTGTGACACCCCACCATTGCAATAAATGCAGTAAATTATTTGATTTGCATGAAGAGAACGCAAGACAAACTTTTCACTGTCTCTCAGTACTTTTCTCCTATGGTCCACTCTCTTCTCCTATCAGATTCATCTCCAGCCTTTACCTTTCCTACCCACCTGACTTCATCTATCACCTTCTAGCTATCCACACCCCCCCCCCCTTTTTGTTCTGGCACCTTCCCCCTTCCGTTCCAGTCCTGAAGGAGGGTCTGGGCCCAAAACTCTTTGTTTATTTTCATGGATGCTTCCCAATCTATTAAGTTCCTCCAGTGCTTTGTGTGTGTTGCCAATATATTCTTTCCGCACCGGACTGGACCGCAGCTTTCCGTTGAGGGAGAATGGTAACGGAGTAGGAGGAATAAGAAACTATAAAAAGATAGATTATAATCTGTTGCTGGCAGTAAATTCAGGTGTTATGAGGTATGGTCTCAGCCAAAAACATTGACTCTTTATTCCCCTTCACTGGTGCTCTCTGACTTGCTGAATTCCTCTAGCATTTTGCATGTGTGTTGCTTATGACCCCTGTATGACCTCCAGGTTGTCTCTCCAAGTAATACTTTCTCTGAAGCCTTAGAATGGAAATGTGTTGACCTCTGAACACTTTAAATATACAGTCAAACCTTTACAATCACAGTACATTATAGCTCTGTGCTAGGACTCCATTAAGTTTTATACAAGGTTGTACCAACAATCTCCTCTCATTGTGTTTCCCAGTTGAATTTCAACCCCTTTGAACAGAGCAGACATGAAAAGTCATGGTAAAGATCTGAACACAGTAATAATCAGACATATAATAGAAGTGAGATTTCAAATGTAGCAACACCCCAGTACAGGGCTAAAATAAAAGTTATTCAGTTGGCATATTGTGCCATTGATGGGGTTAATGGCTTTTGTGAGTGTCTCTCATACAGAATTCTGTGCATGGCTTCTGACTGACAGTGTGTCAAGCAGGAACCTTGCAAACCAACCCTGCAAGATGATTATTCAAGCACGCTATTCCTTGAAACCTAAATTGCGCACTTTTTTTTTAAATAGCTCTGGAATTGTCAGTGACTCACACAGACATCCATAAGGTACAGGTGCAGAATAAAGTCTGCTTCATTGCTTTTTATTCAAACTACTGAGTCGCCTCCCACCCCCCCCCCCCCCCTTCCCACAAGACCATAATACCATAGAAATAGGAACAGAATTAGGTCATTTGGCCCATCAAAACTGCACTGTCGTTCCTCCGTGCTTGATTTTTTATCCCTCTCAACCCCATTATCCTGTTTTCTGACTTTTGATGCCCTTAGCAATCAAGAAACAATTAATCTCTGCCCAAGTATACCCAATGATTTGGCCTCCATAATCCTCTGTGGAGCTGGAGGGGGGGTGGTACTTTAGGGTTCTGACATTTAACTGTCATACATTCTTTCATTCATTCATTCATTCTCTGTTTTCATGGATGATTGTGAAGAAAAGGAATTTCAGGATGTATATTGTATATATTTCTCTGACATTAAATGTACATATTGAAACCTCTGGCTGAAGAATTTCTTCCTCATCTCATTTCTGAATGGATGTCCCTCAATTCCGAGGCTGAGCACTGCATCTCAGACTCTCCTAAGAATGGAGACAAACTCTATAGATTCAATCTATTCAGGCCTTTCAGTCATTGGTAGGTTTCAATGAGATCTCCCCTCAACCTTCCGAACTCCATCAAATTCAGATGACCCTGCCATTTCCATCTACAGTCTTGGTCTGACTTACCCATTGATTCCCTAAATAGGCTACTTCAAGCAAACATTGCTTTCTGTTTACTCGCTCATGAGATTTGGATATTTATTGGCCATGCTAACACTTATTGTCCAACTCTGAAGTACCTGAACTCAGGAGGCAGTTAAGAGTCAAATGGAAACATCAGGTGAGGTGATCCATGAATCCAGTGCTTACATCTTAATCTGGGTCATATGAAATTGGAGAAATACAATACTGCAGATGCTAGAATCTGAAGCGGCAACAGATCTGCTGGAGGAATTACGCAGGTTGAGCAGCGCATCAGTGGTGGGGGGATGCGGGGCGGAGGGGTGACAAGTTGTCAATACTTCAGGTTGCAAACCTGTGTTGAGACTGAGAGAAGAGAGGTATAAAGAGGAGAAGGAAAGTGGTGAGACAGGGGTCCAAGGTGACTGGTGGTCCGAGGAGGGGTGAAAAAAAATGATGGGTAGGTTGCTCCAGGGAGAGGGGACCGATTTTGGGAGACAGTAGCAGGTAGATGACAGATGGAGCCAAACAAAGAGAAAGAAGCATGAATAGGGTGGCAGAATAGGTGACACTATCACAGCTTGGGGGTCAGAGTTCAGAGTTCAACTCCAGCACTCTCTGCAAGGAACCTTTGTATGCCCTCCTCATGGAATGCATTGGTTTTACATGGGTGCTCGGGTTTCCTCCCAAAGACGTATTGGGTAGGATGATTAGTCATTGGAAATTGTCCTGTGATTAGGTTAGGGTTAAATCAAGGTTGTCCGGAGATTCCTAAGCACCCATATTTACTATCTTAACTAGAGCCATTAAGCCCTTGTACTTTTGGTTTAATCTGGTCAAGCTAATTGTGGCTGGCATGTGTTTCATGCAGTGTGTGATTATTTAAAGGGGACTCATTTAGTGCTTTAACAGAGTCATTGTGTTGGAGAGGATGACTTTTCTCACGGTGTCACTCAGTCACTCACCTGAGGCTCTGATGGTGTTATCCTGTCTAACCTCTTCACGGAGAACCTGCCGCCCTCTGCTCCTGGGTCGCGTTGTGGTCAGTGCTTCCCGTGACTGAGAGCCTACTGTTCCTCCACACTTGGTTCCAGCCCTGTCCTCTGAGAGAGCACCCTGACTGTTACATAGAACACTACAGCACAGAACAGGCTCTTTGGCCCCTGATGCTGTGCTGACCTTTATACTCTAAGATCAATCCAACTCACCTCTTCCACGTAGAACTCTATTTTTCTATGATCCACGTCCCTCAGACTCTCTTAAATGTCCCTAATGAATCTGGCTCTACCACCACCCCTTCAGCATGTTCCAATCACCCACATTCTGTGTTAAAAACACTTTGTGCTTTCCTCTAATCACCTTAAAATTATGCCCCCCCTCTATTAGCCATCTCCACCCTGGGTAAAAATCTATGTCCAGTCAATCAGTGCCTTATATCATCTTCTACGTTGTCAAACAGAATGGCCATTCTCCTCTGATCTCTCATTAACAAGATGTTTTCAGACACAGAACTGCCACTCACTGGATGTTCTTTGTGTTTGTTTTGTACCATTCCCTGTAAACTCTAGAGACTGGTGTGCATGAAAATCCCAGGAAATCAGCGGTTTCCCAGATACTCAAACCACCCCATCTCCCACCAATATACACTCCACGATCAAAGTCACTTGGATCACATTCCTTCCCCATTCTGATGTTTGGTCTGAACAACTGAACCTCTTGACCATATTGGCATGCTTTTATGTGTCCAGTTGCTGCCACATGATTGGCTGATTAATTATTTGCATTAACAAGCAGATGTACAGGTGTACCTAATAAAGAAACCACTGACTATGCATGTGAATATTGGCCAGTTTTGTTTCCTTCAAACGTTTCATTTCATTGCTTGAAAATGACCTTAAAGTATACAGGTATTTATGTCAAAAAGACCTGATGCATTTTGCTATAAGCTCCATTTAAATAACCTAATAAAATGAATCTAGATTTTCTGGGATAGTCTTTGGCTGGTCGTTCATTTTACACCTGAGGGTTTGGGATTCCTCAAGCTTGAAACCATTAAACCCAATTCCTTCAATCTGCTGAGATGTACAATGTTATCATTAACTCAGTTCATTTTCTTCAACATTGATTTATGAGCTTCAATTATGACTGTTAGAATGTAAGTTGTGTGCAAACTGAAGGATTTGTGAGACAGTACCAAAACGTCTGCTGAAAATTTTCTTGACAATAATGACTCGATCCTTGAAGAGAGTGAGTGACCAGATTATAATGAGAAAATGACATATTTTGCACATGAAATTTGGGTCGGCAATTTATTAGAGATTTTTTTGTCCTGACAGGGCAATTTGTTAAAATAAATCAGGAGGTTTGCCAAAAAAAGGATTTGTAATTAAATCTCCTTTAGGCCCAATTTAAGATTCAACACAAAGAGTTGCCAGCCTTCCAGGAATATCCTGCACTGTCTGAGGAATTCATGATTAATATCCAAGACTGTGCTACAATAGAAATACATAGCTATCTATAACATATGTAATATTTGACATATTACCCACTTGAAACCTCTCTATTCTTGACAGGACCACCCTTGATTCCATCCTAAAGTAGATCATTCAGGTCAGTCGTTCACAGCTCCTCACTGACAGGCAGATGAAAGCGTCACATGCACGTGAGGGTAAGAAAAGGAAGATTTGCCAGATGAATGCGTGGCTAAAGAATTGGTGAAAGAGAGCAGGGGTTCAGATTAGTGGATCAATGGGATCTCTTCTGGGAAAGGTATGACCTGTACAAAAGGGACAGGTCATACCTTCTTCGGAGAGGAGGATGAGAGGTGATTTGACAAAGGTGTACAAGATGGTAACAGAGATTGAGTGGACAACCAAAGATTTTTCCCAGAGCAGAAATGCCTAATACAAGTGGGCATAACTTGTGTTGTCATAAGAAAAGTATAAGGGGATGTCAGAGGCAGTGTTTTCCCCCATGCACAGAGAGTGATGAATGCATAGAACACAATGCCAGGGGTGATGGTAGAGATACAATGGGACATTTAAGAGATTTTCAGATAGGCACATGGATGATAGAAAAATAGAGGACTATGTGGGAGGGAAGGGTTAGATTTATCTTGAAGTTGGTTAAGGGGTCAGCAGAACACCATGGGCCAAAGGACCTGAACTGTCTTGCATTGTTAAATGTTCCATGTTCTATATCATTAAAAACAGACATGGGAGGAAATCAGAATCAGGTTTATTATCACCGCCATGTGACGTGAGTGGAATCTTTCCGAAAGTTCTTGGACTTTTGATGAAAAGCTTCAGTTGCAAAATACACGATTTTGTCGGCCTCACCTGGGAAGAGGAGGGTACAGTACTGTGCAAAAGTCTAAAGCACATGTATACAGTTAGGGTGCATACGATTTTTGCACAGCTCTGTATTTGTCAATATGGACTGGAGAGCGAGTTTGTAAATCTGGCGGGAGCAAAGGACGTTCGGAATAGCAAGGGTGGAGTGTCGAGAAAGGGGTGTGGGACAGGTGGCAGAGAAAGAGTGCCAGTGGTGCACGTGCAGTCACACCCAGCCCTGAGACATGAGGCAAGGTCATTTATTGATCATTACAGACCATCTCTCTGATGCTTCCCCCTCCTCTCCTCTCCATTCCCCTTTTCCCAACCATGATACCCCTCTCCCTGCCCCCTACCCACGCTCAGTCCACAATGGAAACCCATATCAGAATCCGGTTTATCATCATCCACATGTGTCATGAAATTTGTTTTGTTTTGTGGCAGCAGTACAGTGCAATACAAAAAATTAACTACAGCACTGTGCAAAAGTCTTCGGCACCCTGGAGAGGGTCCCCTGCTGTCTGCAATGAGGAAAGTGATTTTCCTAAACTACTTCTTCCAATGGCCAAAGAACTGCTACCTAGAGGTGGAGTGGATGTGATCTTCCCTACGTGACAACTCTATGAAAATTGCTCAAAAATGCCTTGAGGAAATGCAATAATCAAACTCCTAGAATCTGTGATTCGTAAGGGCACAAAGTGGACAAGGAGAATTAGGGGTGGTGTTGAGATCGTCGAGTCCACAAGCTGGGAGCACACAGATATCCTGTGTAAATTGGCTGAAAGGGTGCACAATCTATAAAACCCCAGCTCATCTGCTATCTCATGCCCCTAATGTGGACGAACATGAAACATAGAACACTACAGTAGCCACAGTAGCGTAGTGGCCAGTCGACACTATTACAGCTCAGGGCATCCCAGAGTTTAGAATTCAATTCTAGTGCCGTTCGGTAAGGAGTCTCTGTACGTTCTCCCTTTGGAATGAGTGGCTTTACTCCCACAGCCCAAAGACGTACGGGGTAGATTCATTGGTCATTGTAAATTAGGTTAGGGTTAATCGAATTTGTTGGGTGTTGCTGAGGTGACATGTCTCAAAGGGCCTGAAGGTCCTACTGCGTGCAGTATCGCACAATAAAATAAATAAAAAATACAGCGCTGTACAGGCCCTTTGGCCACGATGACCTTTTAAACTACTCCAAGATCCCTTCCCTCCTAAAGAGCCCTCCATTTTTCTTTCATCCATGTGCCTACCTAAGATTTCTTTAAATCCCCTCTACCACCACTCCTGGTAGGGCATTCCACAGATCTACCACTCTGTGTTAAAAACTCTGACATCTCCTTACACTTTCCTCCAATCACCTTAAAATTATGGCCCCTTATATTAGCCATTTTCACCTGGGGAAAAGTCTCTAGTTACCCACTCTACCTATGCCTCTGATGCCTCTATACCTTTGTGAAAAGAGTCTGCAGCTCCAGCACTGTCATCAATGACCCATTCTCCAGGTCATTAATATGAATAGTAAACAATTTGAGAGCCAAGGAATGATTCATGACTGACGTCCTTCCAAATTGAATAAGGTCCATTTATTCTAACTCTTGTGTTCTACATGATAACAAATGTTCAACTCACTGAACTCCAAGGACCCCATGTAGTAAGCCTTCAACCCTAGCAATCTTCTGACAGAATGCTGAAGAGAAATTGAACAGAGGCACTTCAAAGTACGAGGAAGGGCAAATGGTGAGAAGCAGAGTTCCCTAGCAGGAGGGTCATTAACAAGAGGACACAGATTGGCAGATTAACAGATGGGAATTGTGATTTGGAATTCACCATCTCACCCCAGCAACACCAATCCTGTGCCTCATGAGCCTAAATGGGGAGAAGGTTTAAACATCAGGTGCAGAGGGACTTAGGAGTTCTCGTGCATGACTCCCAGAAGGTTAATTTACAGGTTGAGTCTGTGGTAAAGCAGGCAAATGCAATGTCGGCATTTATTTCAAGGGGAATAGAATATAAAAGCAAGGAGATAATGCTGAGCCTTTATAAGACACTAGTCATGTTGTACTTGGAGTATTGACAATAGTTTTGAGCCCCATATCTCAGAAAGGGTGTGTTGTCAATGCAGAGATTCCAGAGGAGGTTCACGAGGATGACTCCAGGAATGAAGGAGTTAACATTTGAGGAGCCTTTGGCAGCTTTGGGCCTGTACTCACTGGAATTTAGAGAATGTGGGGGGGAGATCTCATTGAAACCTACCGAATGCTGAAAGGACTAGATAGGGTGGATGTGGAGAGGATGTTTCCTATGGAGGGGGTATCCAGAACTAGAGGGCACAGCCTCAAAATTATGGGGTGACCTTTTAGAACAGAGCTAAGAAGGAGTATTTTTAGCCAGAGAGTAGTGATTCTGTGAAATGTTCTGCTACAGACTGTGGTGGAGGCCAAGTACGTGGGTATATTTAAGGCAGAAGTTGATTGTTCACTGATCGGTCAGGGCATCGAAGAATATGGGGAGAAGGTAGGTGTGTGGGGTTGAGTGGGATCTGTGATCAGCCATGATGGAATGGCAGAGCAGACTCGATGGGCTGAATGGCCTAATTCTGCTCTTATGTCTTATGGTCTTATGGACTTTTTCAAGAAAGTGCTCAAACAAATTGATGAATCTGGAAATGGTGTCTATGGCTCTTAGTAAGGTTCCCCTTGGTAGGTTCATTCAGAAATTTCAGAGGTGTGGAATCCATGGCAATATTGACTCAGATGTGGCTTGTCCACAGAAGGCAAAGGGGTGTAGTAGATGGAACATATTGTGCCTGGAGTTCTATTACTAGTGGTGTTCCACAGGGAACTGATTAGAGAAATCCTGCTCTTTGTGATTTTGATAAATGACTCGGATGAGGAAGTGGAAGGGTGGGTTAGTAAGTTTGAAGCTGAAGGTTGGTGGTGTTGTAGATAGCATAGAAGATTAGATACAATGGGACTTTGAAAGGCTGGGCTGAGAAGTAGCACAAGGAGTTACGAACAGAAAACTGTGAGGTAATACAACTTTGGAAGATCATGCCTGAAGGCAGAGTACAAGGTAAGTAGCAGGATTCTTCAAAGTGAAAGGAACAAATATTGTGGGGTCCTCATCCATAAACCCTCAAAGTTGTGCAAGCTGATAGGATGGTTAATAAGGCCTATGGTGTGTTAGCTTTCTTTAGTCTAGCTATTAAGTTCAAGAGCAGCAAGGTTATGTAGCAGCTCTATAAGCCTCTGGTCAAACTGCATTCAGAGTATTGTGTTCAGTTCTGATCACCTCTTTTAGGAAGGGTGTGGAAGCTTCAGAGACGACGCAGAGGAGATTTATGCGGATGCTGTCAGGATTAGACAGCAAATCTTATGGGAAAGGTTGAGCAAGCAAGGTCTTTTCTCTTTGGAGTGGCAGAGCACAAGAGACAACCTCAGATGTTGATAAGATTATGAGAAGCATAGAAAGAGTGGACTGTCAGCTCTTTTTCCTCATGACAGCAATGACGAATAGTATTTAAGGTGAGTGGAGGGAAGTTTAGAGGACATGTCAGAGGTAGATATGTTTTACACCGAGAGTGGTTGGTGAGTGGAATGCTGCAGGGGGTGGTTATGGAGGCTGATACATTCAGGACATTTAAGAGACTCTTAGACTAGTCCATGTAAAATGTAAGTAAAATGGAGGGTTATTGGCTGTGTGTGAGGGATAGGTTAGATTGATCATGGAGTAGGATTGCATAGGTTAGCACAAAATTGTGGACTAAAGGGGTTGTCCTCTACTGTATTGTTCCATGTTCTACATTCTATGACTCATCTACACTTCCCAGTGTCTCAGAGATGGACCCCTCTCGCCTCAGCCAATTACTTCTCCTACCCCCGTTGGGCAGAAGATTCAACATCTTAAGTAAGCATAGTGCCAGGCTCAAGGGTGGCTCCTGCTCTGCTGTCACCTCTCATAAACCAAAGATGAATTCTTGCGCTCCCAATCTACCTTCTCCTGGCCCTCGCAATTTATCTGCACTTGGCTGCTACAATATATTTGATAAGGTTCTCCATGCAGGGCTCATTCAGAGGCATCTGATATTTTGTGTTCTGTTTTCTTTTTACTGCTTCAAAGTGCTTAGCTTCCAGAACTTGAAATGTAGAAAACTACAGCACAGTACAGATCCTTCAGTTCACAATGCTGTACCAACATTTTAACCTAACCCTCCATTTTTCTATCAGCTATGTGCCTATATAAAAGTTTTTAAATATTTAATTTTTTTTATTTTTATTTTTAAATATTTAAAATGTACTTGGACAGGACATGGGTTGGAATAGTTTAGAGGGATATGGGTAAAATAACTATAGGCATTGGATGGTGCTGTGGATTGTCCTTAAAACTTAGAGTTTAATCAATCTGAATTGATGTTTCAACATTGAACATTAATGGAGAATGTGTGGAGCAGGTTAAGACCTACAAGTATCTGGGAGTACAGTTAGACGAGAAGCTAGACTGGACTGCCAACACAGATGCCTTGTGCAGGAAGGCACAGAGTCGACTGTACTTCCTTAGAAGGTTGGCGTCATTCAATGTCTGTAGTGAGATGCTGAAGATGTTCTATAGGTCAGTTGTGGAGAGCGCCCTCTTCTTTGTGGTGGCGTGTTGGGGAGGAAGCATTAAGAAGAGGGACGCCTCACGTCTTAATAAGCTGGTAAGGAAGGCGGGCTCTGTCGTGGGCAAAGTGCTGGAGAGTTTAACATCAGTAGCTGAGCGAAGGGCGCTAAGTAGGCTACGGTCAATTATGGAAAACTCTGAACATCCTCTACATAGCACCATCCAGAGACAGAGAAGCAGTTTCAGCGACAGGTTACTATCGATGCAAAGCTCCTCAGACAGGATGAAGAGGTCAATACTCCCCAATGCCATTAGGCTTTACAATTCAACCGCCAGGACTTAAGAACTTTTTAAAAGCTATTATTAATGCTTTTTGAGATAGTGATTTAGATGCATATCATATTTTTTTACTGAGTTA
Source organism: Hemitrygon akajei (assembly GCF_048418815.1). Lineage (NCBI taxonomy): Eukaryota > Metazoa > Chordata > Chondrichthyes > Myliobatiformes > Dasyatidae > Hemitrygon > Hemitrygon akajei. Next base: position 20,358,098 of record NC_133127.1, read on the forward strand.
AGTATTGTATGTAATTAGTTTTGCTACAACAAGTGTATGGGACATTGGAAAAAAAGTTGAATTTCCCCATGGGGATGAATAAAGTATCTATCTATCTATTTATCTATCTACAGCACAGGCCCTTCAGCCCATGAAGCTGTGCTGACACTGAAAAGTTCTCCAAGATCAATCTAACTCTTTCCTGCCATGTAGCCTCTATTTTCCTTTCTTCCATGAGCCTAAGAATTTCTTATATGTTCCACGACACCTAAAAGGGTATTCCACAACCCCCCCACCACAGCCCATGTAAAAAACTGACCTCTGATACCCCTCTATACTTTCCTCCAAACACCTTAAAATTATGCCACTCGCATTAGCCATTCCCACCCTGGAAAATACCTTTGACTTTCCACTTGATCTATGCCTCTATCAAGTCACCTCTCATCCTTCTTCGTTCCTAAGAGAACAGACTGAGCTCATTCAACCCATCCTCATAAGATATGCTCTCTCATCCAGGCAGCGTCCTGGTAAATCGCCTCTGCACCCATTCTGAAGCTTCTGCAACCTTCTTATAATGAGGTGACCAAAAGAGATTTGGATTAATACCAGAAAGAAAATATTAGCAGAGAAGTGGGGAAAGATAGGAAGCGGAATTAATTGGAGAGCTCTCTTAAATTTCAAATTGCTTCTCTGCATGGGATATGATGATAGTTCTTGTAAGAAGTCTCCAACTTGCATGCCTTCTGGCAGTCTCTTAAAATGGCACAATCTCTTGTCGTGTTACATAAGCTTCTGTGAGCCAGAAGCATTTGACTGTACACTACATGTCCACAGCTGTTGACTACTGTAAAATTTTTGCATTTCACATCATTAATTCCTTTTGTTGCGAAAGCAGTTTCTTTGAGGATTATTCATAGCATCCAGCCCGGACAAGCTGAGAAATATGCACAACTGACAAGGTTATCTGTTAGTGAGACACAGGGGATAGCTCTTTCCCTTTGGGGCTCATTGGGTCAGTCTGAAAGAGCGAATCCTCGCAAAGGCTGCATCCCTCGGTTTTGTTCTGCTTTGCTTGTTAAAGGTGAGCGGGGGGAGGATTCGAACCCCAGCTGGAAAATCGGCCATGAGCAGTGTGTTCCAATCAGTCACTTCCAATTCCACTAGTGCAGCCAGTAGCACTGTTACCCCTAAACCTAAAGGTTGAGAGACTAAGTCGTACCCTGCCTCACGTTATCTAACAAGTCGGAGCGGAATCGAGGTAATGCAGTGTTAACTTTTGAATGAGCTGAGCGAGCAGGGACATAAAAGATGAGCTCTATTTCCAGCATGCGTACATCGAAACATACAGTGAAAAGCATTGTTTGTGTCACATCAAATCAGTGAGCATCGCGCTGGGCAGCCCACAGCTGTTGCCACATTTCTGGTGCCAGCATAGCCTACCCACAACTTCCTAACCCTGACCCTATAACCTTGGAATGTTGGAAGAAACCGGAACACACAGGGGAAACCACACACAGTCACGGCGAGAATGTACAAACTCCTTACAGACAGCGGCAGGAATCGGACACAGTGCTATAAAGTATTGTACTAACCACTATGCAACCATGGACTTGATGTACTCCAGCTCATGGGAGTTGTCCCTTGTGTCCTTGGTCAATATTTACCCTCTGCTCAACACTACGACAACAGATTATCTGAATATTATGGTGTGATTGATTGTGGTATCTTGGTGTGCACCAGTTGGCTCCTGTTTTATCCTCTACTACAACAATCACAACCTTTCAAACATATGCAATGCTCCTCAGACAGGATGAAGAGGTCAATACTCCCCAATGCCATTAGGCTTTACAATTCTACCGCCAGGTCTTAAGAACTTTTTAAAAGCTATTATTAATGCTTTTTGAGATAGTGATTTAGATGCATATCATATTTTTTTACTGAGTTAAGTATTGTATGTAATTAGTTTTGCTACAACAAGTGTATGGGACATTGGAAAAAAGTTGAATTTCCCCATGGGGATGAATAAAGTATCTATCTATCTATCTATTACTTGCTTCCTGAAAGGTATACCCTCTCGTAACAGAATCTCACCTTGAACTTGCTGTCAGTAGATAGGTCGATGTCCTTGTTAACACAGGTGAACAGATCAAGATGATCATTGTGAACACAGCAGATGAGGCTAACAGAATGACAAAATCAGAACGCTGCAGATGCTAGAAATCCAAAATAAAGCAGAATACGCTGGAAGTGCCCAGCAGGACAGTCAGCACCAATGGAGAGAAAAAAAATGTTATTAACCTTCTGGGCAATTTTAACATTAATCACAACTGGGAAAAGGCAGAGATTAAAAAAGGGACCCAAGATGGAGAGGGAAGGTGGTAGAAGAGGAGAGAACATGAAGGGAAGCCTGCACTCAGGTAGAAGGAAGGAAATGTTAACTATTAAAAATGAGTGAGAGCTTGTCAGCAAAATAAAAAAGATTGTCTACACGGTGGAGAACACATCTAACATGCCAAAGAGAGATGTTTTAGATGTGATGTGATGGATGAGGTCATCCACTTTGGAAGGAAAAATGGAAGAGCAGATTATTATTTAAATGGTGAAAGATTGCAGCATGCTGTTGTGCAGAGGGACTTGGGAGTGCTTGTGCGTGAATCATAAAAGGTTGGCTTGCAGGTGCAGCAGGCTATCAAGAAGGCAAATGGAATGTTGGCCTTCATTGCTAGAGGGACTGAATTTAAGAGCAGGGACTGCAACTATACAGGGTACTGGTGAGGCAGCATTCAGAGTACTACATGCAGTTCTGGTCTCCTTACTTGAAGAAGGATATACTGGCTTTGGAGACAATGCAGAGGAGGTTCACCAGGTTGATTCCAGGGATGAGGGGGTTAGACTATGAGGAGAGATTGAGTCGCCTGGGACTGTACTCACTGGAATTCAGAAAAATGAGAGGCGATATCATAGAAATTATGAAAGGGATAGATAAGGTAGAGGCAGGAAAGATGTTTCCACTAGTAGGTGAGACTAGAACTAGGGGACATAGCCTCAAGATTCAGAGGAGTAGATTTAGGATGGAGATGAGGAGAAACTGTTTTTCCCAAAGAGTGTTGAATCTGTGGAATTCTCTACCCAATGAAGCAGTGGAAGCTACCGTAGTAAATATATTTAAGACAAGGTTGGATAGATTCTTGCATAGTAGGGGAATTAAGGATTTTGGGGAAAAGGCTGGTAGGTGAAGATGAATCTATAGCCAGGTCAGCCATCATCTTATTGAAAGGTAGAGCAGGCTCGAAAGGGCCAGGTAGCCTACTCCTGCTTCTATTTCTTATGTTCTTATAAATAAAAATGCCCAAAATTAAAAGAGACATTGATAAGATAAATAAATGGGCAAAAGATCTGGCCAATAATTTGGGGGAAATATGGAATTATCCATTTTGGCAAAAAAATGTAAAGAAGGATTTTATCAAAATCGTAATAGAGTACAGGTCTCTAGGGTGCAGAGGATGCTGCATTTCCTGGTATATTATTTACAAAAGGCCTGTACACACATAAGACAAGTAAATCAAATGCTAATAGAAGGTGATAGTTTTTGAGTGAAATTGAATACAAAAGTGAACCTTCATTTTTACTGAGCATTGGCATTTGGATTAATATGTACTACTCTATATTGCTCTCACTATTTAAGGATGTACTTGATACAAGTCAGAAAAAGTTTCACAGACCAAAATCCAAAGTACATTTATTATCAATGTGCGTATACATCATACAACCTTGAAATTCGTCTCCTAACAGGCAGCCACAAAACAAAGAACCCCAAAAGAACTCTTCAAGAAAAAGAAGACTGTCGAACACCCGGTGTGGAGAGAGAAGTAAAAAAACAGATCACGCGCACAACAACCGCAAGCAAATAGCACTCTGAACTGCAGTCCACAAAGAGTTCGAGACTTAGCTCAGCACAGAGCCGAGTAAATGTTGCAAAGCAGCGAGCTGCCCCTCCAATATTCTAATCTTTAGAGTTTCGTTATAAAGGAAGGTTGAATATGTTGGAACTTGATTCTGCTATAACTTAGAGTCAGAGTGATATAGCACAAAGGCCATTTAGTCCATCGAGGACTTGTTAGCCATTAACCATTCATTTAGACTGATGCTATATTAATCCCACTTTTTTTCTACCCACCCTTCCAACAACTTTCCCAAATCTGCCACTCACATATTAATAGGCAATTGACAATTAACCTACCTGTTCTTACATCTTTGGAATGAGGGAGGAAACCCACGTACTCACAGGGAGAATGTGAACGCTCCATGTTGACAGCACCCAAGAATGAAACACCAAGTGTTTGCAAGGCTTACCAGTGTCATGTCAAAGTGAAAGGGGACTTGACTGAAAAGTGTATGATTATGAGGGGGCTTGGTAGAGTGGATTTTATAGGGCCGCTGCCCCCTCCTTCTTCAGTCCTAACGAAGGGTCTCGGCCCGAAACATTGACTGCTCGTTTCAACGGATGCTGCCCGACCTGCTGAGTTCCTCCAGCTTGTTTGTACGTGTTGATTTGACCACAGCATCTGCAGTGTGCTTTGTGTTTAAAACCAGTCACCTTGGGCTGATGGGGCTCATCAGCTGTGGTTGGCAGCTCAAAGGAAAAGGAAAATTCTGATGTCAACTCTCCCACTCATGGGAAAGACTTTATGAGTAAACCCTGAAGAAAAATCCAGAGCTGCAGTCCCTAAGGCAGAACTATGTTAAGTTCAATGCTGACTGGCAACCGCTGTGATGATACTGGCGCCAAACTGTTGGTCTCTGCTGTTCCTTCGAATTCATCAGCTGCATGGAGAGAGAGAGAGAGAGAGAGAGCCGGCATGTTGGGCAGCAACTTGCTCTCCCTATCATACTACACTGGCTTGTATATTGACAGAGAGCTGGGACACAACATTCAAAGCCAACCATGACCTACAGAGGACCACAAAATTTACAGAGAATGGCGTGAGTAAAGAAATCCAGTAGGCAGCCGCTCTGTGGGTGAAAATGCCTTGATAACGAAAGAGGTCGGAGAATGGTCAGCCTGGTTCAAGCTCGATAAACAGTAAGCACGCTTGTGTCCTATAATGAGGCACGGTATATTAAGCTGGTAGAGGCTCTCCATGCTCAACAGCAGATCAACCCGATGAAAGTTGATGACAACAAGAAACTCGGTGAGTGGGTAGGCCTGTGCAAAATGGACCGAGAAGGCAAGCCTCGCAGGGTTGTGGGTCGCAGCTGTGCTGTTGTCAAGGATTATGGCAAGCACTCTAACCAAGGATGTCATTGACAAATATTTCGGGGCAAAGTAATGTACTTTATTAATAAATAAAAAGGCTGACAGGAAGGAAGCAGTAAGTCAAGTAACCACACATTGCAACAGAAATGTGTAAAAGAGCATCTCTGGGAGCACAACATGCCTAACCATGAATTGAATGGGCTATGGCAACAATGAATGCCCACTCAGAGGCCACTTTATTAGGTATAGTGGCCACTGACTGTACATTCACAGGCCAAATGGAAGCTTCAGTGGAAGTAGGGCTATTAATGGAAATATTGATTATCACTGGCTTAAATTACATTCAATTCAAACAATTACAACATTTTGATGATTTCTTGCAAGTATATAGATCTGAGCTCCCAGAGTATTTGACTTTGAGAAAGGGATAACTTACCAGAGCAATTATCACACCCTAATTAGCAGAGCTTTAAATATTTTCTCCCTAAACTCACATTGAGCAAATGCTTAGGAAGCAACTGCACATGCATGATTGAGCAGAGAATAGAAGTTTGGCAAAATGGATGCGACTGCACTAGGATACGTAATGAATTTCTAAGCTGTTTCATTCAACTGAAGAATGATATACTCCAGGTTTGGACTAATGTAGACTGCCGCATGTTCACCATCCTTCCGCTTACTGAACACATGAATCTGATCAGGGAGCTGTTGTTTGATATTTGAATTTATATTTAAGAAAGTGATCCCATTATCTCATGCTCTGGGGTCAAGGTGCAAAATGTGGTACCAACAGACACATGGAGCACAAGGCATGCAAAGCACATACAAAACAGCAGTAAAATGTAATCACACAAAAAGAAATATAGTCCAAGTTCCTGAGTCCATGAATATTGTAGCTGGCTGCAGTTGTACTCATTACATCTTGTCTTTGGCCAAGTGACCACTGGAGGGCAGCGCCAACTCCAGCCTGCACGCTGCGCCACACCGCCTCCATCACTCCGGTGGAGTGCGCCCACCCAACTCCCCTCCTCTGGGTGGCTGCAGCTGGCGACATTGTGACCTGAGGCCTGCTCCTCTCTACGACAGAGGCCACACAGCTTCCCTGACTTTGGCCCCCACTGTTCACCAATAAATCAGTGAATTGGACTTGCAACATTGCACATTAACGATGTCCGACAGGAACACTCACCGATAGACTGCACACCTCCTTCGCGCACCCATACCACTGCTTCTCTGATGCAGGCAGCATCACGGTCCTCACCAAGTCCAGCACATTCAGTTTCTCCACCAATGAGCAACTTGCTGATGGGGTAGACCTGCAGTACTTTAATGTTCAGCAGGGTTTTGAAATCATACAAATTTTTTTTAAAAAGACAATACCATCTTTGGTTCATTCCATAGAAGCCACTACACACAAGTGTGCCACTGTCTTGCTGGATGAATGGATAACGTTCTGCCCATTTAGTCCATGCTAGGTCTCAGAGCAAAGTTACACCTCCACAATTCCCTTTAACCTGTCCATAAACTCTCCCATGATTACCCTAGCACTCTGTGATGCGCCATCAATAACTCTCGGAGACGGGAGGCAAACGACAGGCTTTTATTAGCTGCAAGGAACGACCACACAACATCCTGGAGACTGAGGGGGGGAGCAGTGCCTCCAACCACCTTTATACAGGGGTCTGTGGGAGGAGCCACAGGAGCAGTCAGCAGAGGGGCATGTCCAGACAGGTATATGTAGTTCACCACACTCTGCTACACAAGGGACAATCCACAGCAGCTAATTAGCCAGCACATATTAATTGCTCACCGAGATTAGGTGATCTCATTGAAACCTATTGAATATTGAAAGGCCTAGATACAGTGGTGCTAGAAAGTGTGTGAATCCTGTAGGATTTTCTCCATTTCTGCATAAATATGTTTAAAATGTGATCAGATCTTCATGCAAGTCCTAAAACTAGATAAAGAGAACCCAATTAAATAACACAAAAAACCATGATACTTGTTCATTTATTTATTGAGAAAAGTGATCCAATATTACATGCATCTGTTGGAAAAAGTATGTTAACCTTTGCTTTCAGTAACTGGTGTGGCCCTCTTGTACAGCAATAACTTCAACCAAACCTTTCCTGTAACCGTTGATCAGTCCTGCACATCAGTTTGGAGGGGTTTTAGGCCATTCCTCCTTACAAAACTGCTTCAAATCTGGGATGTTGATTGGCTTCCTTGCATGAACTGCTTGCTTCATGTCCTTCCACAACACTTCTATAGCACTATGGTTAGGACTTTGACTCGGGCATTCCAAAACCCAAATTTTCTTCTGTTGTTGATTTACTCTCATCTTTTGGATCATTGTCTTGTTGCATTATCCAACTTCTATTAAGCTTCAGGTGATGAACTGCAACCCTGACATTCTCCTGTAAAGTGTGTTGATGCAATTTTGAATTCATTTTTCTCTCAATGACTGTAAGCAGCCCCAAACCAAGATACTCCTTCCACCAGGCTTCACAGTTGGGATGAGGTTTTGGTGTTGATTTGCAGTGCCCTTTTTCCTCCAAACATAGCAATGTGCATTTCTGGAAAAAAGTTCAACTTCTGTCTCATCTGTCCACAGAACATCGTCTCGGAAGCATTGTAGAACATCCAGGTGGTCTTTTACAAACTTGAGATGTGCAGCAATTTTTTATTTTGGAGAGCAATGGTTTCCTTTGTGGTATCCTTCGATTAACACCATTCTTGTTCCATGTTTTTCTTATAGTGAACACATGGACAGAGGCTTTAGCAAGTTCTAGGGATTTCTGCAGGTCTTTTGCTGTTACCCTTGGGTTCTTTTTCACCTCCTTCAGCATTGTACATTCTGCTCTTGGTGTGTTCTTTGCAGGATGGCCACTCTTAGGGAGAGTAGAAACAGTGCTAAGTTCACCCATTAGTAGACAATTTCTCTTCCTGTGGACTGATGAACACTTAGGTCTTTGCAAATGTTCTTGTAGCCTTTTCCAGCTTCATGTATCTCTACAATTGTTCTTCTAGGGTCCTCTGAAAGTTGTTTTGATTCAGGCATGGTGCACAATAACAGATCTTTCTTGAAGGCATTACCTCAGAGATTCACATACTTTTTCCAACAAATACATGTAAGATTGGATCACTTTTCTCAATAAATAAAAAAAATGAGTATAATGGTTTTTTTTGTTATTTATTTAATTGAAGAAGAATAGCCCTTAACTCGGCAATGGAGTTGTCGAGGTATTGTCTTTTGACTGCGTTTCCATAGCAGGCTATTTTTGTTTTTACGAGGCTGAGTTGCTAGCTCAACACTTAATCCTACTTGGATTCGAACTCAGGAACCTTCGCTCTGGAGTCTGGCGCTGATATTATCGTGCCACCAAGTGGAACATTTATTTAATTGGGTTCTCTTTAACTAGTTTTACGATTTACATGAAGATCTGATCACATTTTTAGGTCATATTTATGCAGAAATAGGGAAAATCCTACAGAATTCACACACTTTTTAGCACCACTGTAGAGTGACATGGAGAGGATGCTTCCTATAGTGGGCCAATCCAGGACCAGAGGGGATAGCCTCAGAATACAAGGATGTCCTTTCAGAACAGAAATGAGGAGGAATTTCTTCAGTCAGAGAGTGGTGAATCTGTGAAATTCATTGCCACAAACAGCTGCGGAGGCCAAGTCATTGGGTGTATATATAAAGTGGAGGTTAATAGATTCTTGACTAGTCAGCACGTCAAAAGTTACAAAGAAAAGGCAAGAAGAGTGGAATTAAGAGAGATAATAAGTCAGCCTTGATTGAGTGTTGGAGCAGATTCAATGGCATAGATCTGCTCCTGCGTCTTATGCTCTTATAAGGGATCAGCCACTTTGAATGTAAAGGAAGAGAAGTTTCTTCAGTCAGAGGGCTGCAACTCTTTGAAATTTTCTGGCTTTGGAAACATGATCTCACTGAGATTGATAGATTTGTCAATATCAGGAGATTCGGAAAATCAGGCAAAGGGAGACAAACAAGGCCAGTATCAGCCATGAGCACAAGAGATTCTGTAGATGCTGGAGATCCAGAGTAATACACACACTCACACATAAAACACTTATCTTAAGTAGGATTAAGCATGGCATGGCAAATAGTCAAGTCATAGACTCAATGAGTGGCGGAGTAGGCTTGAGGAGTTGTAGAGCCTGCTCTAGCTCCCATTTTGGTAATTGGTCTATTATTGTCCCTTGTACTGAGAAAAAAGCTTCCACACAGATCATTCTATACAAGTACATCGAGGTAATAGTAAAAAAAGATAGAATGCAGAATAGACACTCATTGGCCACTTTATTAGGTATCGCTTTACCCAATATATTTGCTACTGAGGTACGTTCATGACCTTTTGCCCATGCACTGCAAGGATCAACGTGTTGTCCAATCAGAGATGCTCTTCTGCACACCACTGTTGTAACTTGTGGTTATTTGAGTTACGGTCGCCTTCCTGTCAGCTTGAACCAGTCAGGCCATTCTCTTCAGACCTCTCATTAATCAATTAACTGTATTTTTTTTTTTGTTTGTTTTTTTCACCCTTCTCTGTAAACTCTGGAGGTTGTAGTGCATGAAAGTCCCAGGCGATCAGCAGCTTCTGGAATACTGCTGGGAGCGGTTTAAACTAATATGGCGGGGGGTGGGGGTGGGTACCAGTATGACAGAGTTGAGGATGAGCCAGCAGGCTTACAAGCAGATGATGTGATTCGAATGGGAGAAGTGCCCGTCATCATGCAAGACCACTGAGAAAGTTCTGGGATAAAAGGGAGACACTAGCTAGCGGAGCAATCGATGGAGTAGTGCGAGTCAGAGTAGTAGGGCTTTGGCTCATCAAGGTTTTGGTGAGGACAGGCCTAGGAGAGGGAAGGAGGTAAGTTACTTCCCTATCTCTTTTTTCCTGTAACTTAAGAATAGTGGGTATGACTGCAAGGCCAGTTTTTTGCTCTGGGTGTCAGTTGTGGGATATCCAAGAGACTTCCAGCCTCCCTGACGGCCACATCTGTGCCGGGTGCACCGAGCTGCGGCTCCTTAGAGACCGACTTAAAGAACTGGAGCTGCAGCTCGATGACCTTCGGCTTGCGAGGGAAAGTGAGGAGGTGATCGATAGTCACACCGAGGCCACAGGAGACAGGTAAGTGTGTGACTGTCAGGAAAGAGAAGGGAGTGCAAAGCAACCTCTGGCCATCCCCTTAACAATAAGTACTCCATTTTGAGTACAAATGGTGGGGGGAAGCAACAGTGGCCATGCCTCTGGCCCTGTGGCTCAGAAAGGTAGGAACAGAAGGGGTTGGTACCAGTAATAGGAGACTCTGTAGTTAGGGGGACAGACAGGCGATTCTATGGGCATGGAAAAGAAACACGGATGGTAGCTTCCCTCCCAGGTGCCAGGGTTCGTGATGTTTCTGAATGCATCCAGAATATCCTGAAATGGGAGGGTGAGCAGCCAGTGGTCATGGTACATATTGGTACCAACAACCTAAGTAGATAAAGAGAGGAGGCTCTGAAAGCAGAATACAGAGAGTTAGGAAGGAAGCTAAGAAACAGGACCTCAAACATAGTAATCTCTGGATCGCTGCCTGTGCCACGCGACAGCGAGTATAGGAATAGAGTGAGGTGGAGGATAAATACCTGGTTGAGGGATTGGAGCAGGGGGCAGGGATTCAGATTTCTGGATCTTTGGGACCTCTTCTGGGCAGGTCTGACATGTACAAAAAGGATGGGTTTGCACGTGAATCCGAAGGGGACCAATATCCTGGCAGGGAGTTTGGCTAATGCTACGGGGGCGGGTTTGAACTAGATTTTTTCAGGGGGGTGGGTACCAAAGTGAAGGGGCAGAGGATGGGGCAGTGGGCGCATAAGTACAAACAGCTTGTAGGGCATTTGTGAGGAAGGACAGGCAGATGATAGAGCAAAGATGCACTCTGCCTGATGGTTTGAAATGCATCTATTTTAATGCAAGGAGTATCATAAACAAGACAGATGAACTTAGAGCATGGATCAATCAACTATAACGTTGTGGCCATTACAGCGACTTGAAGGTTTCAGGAGCAGAAATGGCTCCTGAGTGTGAAAGGCTTTAGATGTTTCAAAAAGGGCAGGGAGGGAAGTAAAAGTGGTGGAGGTATCAGAAACAGGAAAGGCACAATAACTCTACTGGGTGTTTCAATAGACCCCCCCCCCCCCACACCCAATAGTTACAGGGACATTAAGGAGCAAATAGGGTGGCAGATTGGAACAGTGCAATAATAAAAGGGTTGTTGTGATGGGAGATTTGAAACTTTCCTAATATTGAGTGGTATCTCCTTAGCACAAGGGGGTTTAGATGAGGTGATAGTGGAAACGTGTGCATGGAGTCGAAGGAAGTCACGGAGGTACTTAATGAATACTTTGCTTCAGTATTCACCTGGGGAAGGGATCTTGGCAATTGTGGGGATGACTTACAACGGACTGAAATGCTTGAGTATATAGACAGAGGATATACTGGAGCTTTTGAGAAGCATTAAATTGAAAAAGTTGCCGGGACCGGACAAGATATATCCCAGACTACTGTGGGAAGCGAGGGAGGAGATTGCTGAGACTCTGGCGATGATCCTTGCATTATCAATAGGGACGGGAGAAGTACCAGAGGATTGGAGGGTTGCAAATGTTGTTCCCTTGTTCAAGAAAGGGAGTAGAGATAACCCAGGAATTTATAGACCAGGGAGTCTTACTTCAGTGGCGGGCAAGTTGTTGGAGAAGAGCCTGAGAGGCAGGATTTATGAGCATTTGGAGAGACATAATCTGATTAGAGATAGTCAGCATGGCTTTGTCAAGGGCAGGTATGACCCTGATTGAATTCTTTGAGGATGTAACAAAACACATTGATGAAGGTAGATCAGAGAATGTAGTGTATATGGATTTCAACAAGGCATTTAATAAAGTTCCTCATGCAAAGCTCATTCAGAAAGTAATGGGATCCAAGGAGACCTTGCTTTGTGGATCCAGAATTGGCTTGCCGACAGAAGGCAAAGAGTGGTTGTAGATGGTTTGTATTGTGGATGGAGGTGGGTGACCAGTGGCCTTCTGCAGGGATCTGTTCTGGGACCCTTCCTCTTTGTGATTTTAAAGCAGCCTGTGCTTGAGCTAACTAGAAGAAAGGCTAGCATAGATTGGGTGTTGAGTAATAATCCAGATTTTATTAGGGAGCTTAAGGTAAAGGAACCTGCAGGAGGCAGTGATCATGATATGGTTGAAATCATACTGCAAATTGAGAGGGAGAAACACAAGTCAGAGGCATGAGAGAGGAGCTTGCGCAGGTGAACTGGAGGGGGTTACTGGTGGGATGATGGCAAAGCAGACGAGACTGAAGTTTCTAAGAATAGTTCACAAGGTGCAGGATGTCCCACAGAAGAAGTTGTTCTCAAATGCAGGAGTAGACAAACATGGCTGACAAGAGAAGATAAGGACTGCATAAAAGACAAGGAAAGGACATATAGTGTAGCAAACATAAGTGAGAAGTTGGATGATTGGGAACTTTTAAAATCCAACAAAAGCCAACTAAAGAAGCCAAAAGAAGGGAAAAGATCAAACTAGCCAATAATATAGAGCAGAATACTGCAATTTTTTTCAATTACATAAAGAGTAAAAGGGAGGCAAGAGTTGATATTGGACCACTGGAAAATGACACTGGTGGCATAGTAATAGGAGACAAAGAAATGGCAGATGAACTAAATAAGAACTTTGCATCAGTTTTCACTGTGGAAGATAGTAGCAGTGGGTCAGAGGCCCATGAGTGTCAGGGAGCAGGAGTGAGTGCCATTGCTATTACAAAGGAAAAAATGCTAGGCAAAGTCAAAGGTTTTAAGGTCGATAAGTCACCTCGACCAGATGGACTACATTCTATAGTTCTGAAAGAGGCAGTGGAAGAAATGGCAGATGCATTGGTTATGATCTTTCAAGAATCACTTGATTCTGTCATATTCCTGGAGGACTGGAAGATTTCAAATGTCGCTCCACACATAAAGAAGGGAGGAAGACAAAAGCATTATAGGCCTGTTAGTCTAACCTCAGTGGTTGTGAAAGTGGTGGAATCCGTTATTAAGGATGAGGTTTCAGAGTACTTGGAGACTAATGATAAAATAAGTCAAAGTCAGCGTGTTTTCTGTCAAGGGAAATCATGCCTGACAAATCTGTTAGAGTTCTTCGAGGAAGTTACAAGCAGCATGGACAGAGGAGAGGCAGTGGATGTCATTAACTTGGATTTTCAGAAGGCATTTGATAAGGTGCCACACATGAGATTGCTTAACAAGATAAAATCCCATGGCATTACAGGAAAGATACTAGCATGGATAGAGGAATGGCTGACAGGCAGGAGTCAGCGAGTAGGAAATAAAGGGGGCCTTTTATGGTTGGCTGCTGGTAACTAGTGGTGTTCCTCAGGGGTCAGTATTGGGACCACTATTTTTCACATTGTTTGTCAATGACTTAGATAATGGAATTGACGGCTTTGTGGCAACGTTTGCAGATGACACAAAGATAGATGGAAGGGTAGGTCATGCTGAGGAAGCAATGCGATTGCAACAGAACTTAAACGAATTGGAAGAGTGGCCAAAAAAAGTGGCAGATGGAATACAATGTTGGGAAATGTATGATGATGCATTTTGGTAAAAGGAACAGACTATTATCTAAACGGGGAGAAGGTTCAAACATCAGAGGTGCAGAGAGACTTATGAATCCTCATGCGAGACTCTTAGAAGGTTAATTTATTGGTTCAGTCTGTGATGAAAAAGGCAAATGTAATGTTGGCATTCATTTCAAAGGGAATAGAATATAAAAACAAGGAGATAATGCTTTTATAAGATACTAGTCAGGCTGCACTTGAAGTATTGTCAACAGTTTTGGGCCCCAGATCAGAATCAGGTTTATTATCACCGGCATGTGTCATGTAATTTGTTAACTTAGCAGCAGCAGTTCTATGCAGTACATAATATAGAAGAGGAAAAAAACAAAATAAAATAAGAAGAAGAAATAAGTAAATCAATTACTTTGAATATTGAATAGATTAAAAATCATAAAAAAACAGAAATAATATATACTTAAAAAGTGAGGTAGTGCCCAAGGGTTCAATGTCCATTTAGGAATTGGGTGACAGAGGGGAAGAAGCTGTTCCTAAATCGCTCAGTGTGTGCCTTCAGGCTTCTGTACCTCCTACCTGATGGTAACAGTGAGAAAAGGGTGTGCCCTGGGTGCTGGAGGTCCATAATATTTGACGCTGCCTTTCTGAGACACCACTCCTTGAAAATGCCATGGGTACTTTGTAGGCTAGTGCCCAAGATGGAACTGACTAAATTTACAACCCTCTGCAGCTTTTTTCGGTCCTGTGCAGAAGCCCCCCACCTCCCTCCATAACAGACAGTGATGCAATCTGTCAGAATACTCTCCAGGGTACATCTATAGAAGTTTTTGAGTGTATTTATTGACATGCCAAATCTCTTCAAACTCCTAATGAAGTATAGCCGCTGTCTTGCCTTCTTTATAACTGCATCGACATGTTGGGACCAGGTTACATCCTCAGAGATCTTGACACCCAGGAACTTGAAGCTGCTCACTCTCTCCACTTCTGATCCCTCTATGAGGATTGTCTTACCCTTCCTGAAGTCCACAATCAGCTCTTTTGTCTTACTGATGTTGAGTGCCATATCTCAGGAAAAATGTGTTGTCATTGGAGAGAGTCCAGAGGAGGTTCACGAGGATGATTCCAGGAATGAAGGGGTTAACATATAAGGAGCATTTGGCAGCTTTGGGCCTGTACTCACTGGAATTCAGAAGAATATTGGGGGAGGGGTGGAATCTAATTGAAACCTACTGAATGTTGAAAGGACTAGATAAGGTGGATTTGGAGAGGATGTTTTCTCTGGTGGGGGTATCCAGAACTAGAGGGCACAGCCTTAAAATTGAGGGGTGACCTTTTAGAACAGAGGTAAGGAGAATTTTTTTTTTTAGCCGGAGAGTAGTGAATCTGGGGAATACTTTGCCACAGACAGATGTTGAGGCCAAGTCGGTGGATATACTTAAAGCAAAAATTGATAGTTTCCTGATTGGTCAGGACATCAAAGGTTATGTCGAGAAGGCAGGTGTATGGGGTTGAATGAGATCCAAGATCAGCCATGATGGAATGGTGGAGCAGACAATGGGCTGAATGGCCTAATTCTGCTCCTATGTCTATGGTCTTATAGTACCAACAATCATTTAATGTCAAGATCACATTTCTTCCCTGTTTTTATGTTTGATCTGAACAACAGCTAAGCCTCCTGATCATGCCAGCATGCTTTTATGCAGTGATTTGCTGCCTCATGACTGGTTGATTAGGCACTTACATTAACAAGCAGGTTACCTAATAATGTGGTCACTGATTGTAATGTTATCATTACCGAGAAGGTGCAGTGCAGATTGACAAAAAGGTGCAAGGGCCAACACAGGTAGACTGAGAGATCTAGAGTTCATCTTCAGCCTATCAGAGGTCTGTTTAGGAACCTTATAACAATAGGATAGAACTGTCCTTGATCCTGGTAGAACATACTGCTAAATTTCTCAATCTTCTGCCCATTAGGAGATGGAAGTGAGAGAATGATTGGGGTTGGAGCGGGGGATTTGATTATATTAACTACTTTCCTGAGACAAGTGGGAAGTGTAGACAGAATCCATGGAGAGGAGTCCGATTTGTGTGTTGTACTGGGCTGCATTCACAACTCTGCAATTTCTTGGGCAGAGCAGTTGCCACGCCAAGCTTAATTCAAGTTTTTATGGATCCATTTATTAAAGGATTAATGATTTATTGTCACTTTTGGCATAAAACACTGAGTGAGGGGAGAATCATGAGCCCTGCCACTTAGCATGAACTAGAAAAGCTACCTACTGACAAACAGGCGTTCACAAGGGAATGTGGGTTTAACAGACCAGAAAATTGTACTTTAGCTTTGACTTAATGTTTGGTTCAATCAATTTGAGACATATATTCAGTGGTCATTTTACTGGGCGCACCTGTACACCTGCTCGTTAATGCAAATATCTAATCAGCCAATCACGTGGCAGCAACTCGATGCGTAAAAGCATGCAGACATGGTTAAGAGGTTCATTTGTTGTTCAGACCAAACATTGGAATGGGGAAGAAATACAATCTAAGCGACTTTGACTGTAGAATGATTGTTGGTGCCAGACAGGGTGGTTTGGGTACCTCAGAAACTGGTGATCTAGGATTTTCATGCACGCAGTCTCCAGAGTTTACAGAGTGACCAGCAGTTCTAAGGGCAAAAATGTCTTGTTAATGGGAGAGGTCAGAGGAGAATAGCCAGACTGGTTCAAGCTGAGGGCAATATGACAGCAACTCGAATAGCCATGTGTTATAACAGTGGTGTGCAGCAGAGCATCTCTGAAACCAAGAGGTACCTAATAAAGTGGCCATTGAGTGCACGTGGCTATATTTGGGAGAAGAACCGTGGAATCTCCAATAAGAACACAACAATGTTTGTTTGTTCCTTGCGTGCTCTGTCATATGACGTGGGTGACAATGGTCTTTGCAGGACCATCATCATTCTTAGCAAATTTTCCTACAGAAGAGGTTTGCCATTGCATTCTTCTGGGCAGTGTCTTTACAAGATAGGAGACCCCAGTCATTATCAATACTCTTCAGAGATTGTCTGCTTGGCATCAGAGGTCACATAACCAGGACTTGTGATATGCACCGGCTGCTCATATGACCAACCACCACCTGCTCTCATGGCTTCACGTGACCCTAAACGGGGGTGGGGGGGGGGGCTAAGCAGGTGATACATCTTGCCCCAGGGTGACCTGCAGGCTAGCAGAAGGAGGAAGTGCCTTACACCTTCTTTAGTAGAGACATATCCTGAACCCGCCAACAATAGTAAACATTTAAAATGGCCGAAAACAAAAGAGCAGAATCTGCTGGGCATCACCTGAGAAACCTAAACACAAAATAAATGCAGTAGTGAGGGAGTGCAGCACAGTTGACAAACTGAATGAAGAAATAAAGCTGCCAGCTGCTCTCTTGGGTGTAGCAGTGGTTCACGAAGGGGAATTGTGTCAAGAATGCTGCAGCACAGACCAGGAACAAGCCCGGAGCAGATAGCATTCCTAACCCAGCACCTGGGACATTACAGGAAGGAGGTGGAGGCTTTCGAGATGGTACAGAAGAGTTTCACCAGGATGCTGCATGGATTAGAGGGGTGTGCTATAAAGAGTGGTTGGACACACTTGGATTGTTTTCTCTGGTGCACTGGAGGCTGAGGAGAGACCCCACCAGAAGTTTATTAACTATGAAAGACATAGATAGGATAGACAGAATTTTTTTTTTTTTGTTCCTGGGTAGAAATATCAGATAGTAGTGTGCATTCATTTAAAGTGAGAGGAGAGAGAGAATTTAAAGGAGGTGTGAGGGGCAAGGTTTTTACACAGAAAGTGACAAGAGTCTAGAATGGACTACCAGGGATGTAGTGGGAGTAGATATGCTTGTGTTTCTAGTAGCTTTTGAGATTGAGACATGAATATGCAGGAAATAGGGGAGGTGGAGGTATGGAACATGAGCAGGGAGAAGAGATTTCATTCATTTTGGCATCATGCTCAGTTCTCTATCATGGGCTGAAGGGATTCTTTCTATCATTTTAGACTTTGCTGGATTAATATTTTGATGATTGAGGCATATTTGTCATCACTTTGGATATACAGCTAAATTATCTAGTTAATTGAACTAAACTATGATTCAACATTGAAGCATAACTGGGAATTAAATTGCTCAAAACCAAGAACTTGGGACTGAGAAGTTTAATTACCTTTGTCCAAAGTTCCAAACCAGGTTCAATCAGAGAAATATCCTGCTGCAGCCGAAGCAATTTAAACATCTCATCTTAGACTAAATTAAAGAGCCAAAACCAGGATCTTCAGATGCGAATGACAAGACATTGGAAATTAGGTTTGAGATTGCCCAAATATATATCACGCCTGGTGATTACAGTCATTGTCTGGAAGAATTATTTATCAACATCATAGATTGAGTAGATAGCCAGAGACTTTTTCCCAGGGCAGAAATGGATAAAACAATGAACATAATTTTAAGGTGTTGGAAAAAAGTATTGGGGGGGGGGTGTCTGAGATATCTTTTTTTAAATTAGAGTAACACAGAGTGGTGGGTAAATCGAATGCCCTCCCAGGGTTGGTGGTAGAAGCAGATACATTAGGGGCATTTAAGAAACTCTTAGGTGGGCATTTAGATGGGAAAATCGAGGGCCATGTAGGAGGGAGGGGTTAGACTGATCTTAGAGTAGGTTAAAAGATTGGCTCAACATCACAAGACCATAAGCCCATAAAACAGGAAAATTAGGCTACTTGGCCCATCAAATCTGTGTTGTAATTCTTTTTGTGTTCTATGTTCTAACAGTCTTAGATTGATTCAAATCCAAAATCCAGAACACAATCCACAACATCATTTAATACCTATCATCGTAGAGTCACATTGAATGTAAACCCACCATTCAACCAACCAAGCCCATGCTAGATACCAAGTACCTATTTACACATTCATTTTATATTAATCCCATTTTCATCCTCCCGCATTCTCAATGACCAATAGTCACAACCACTGTTGGATAATTAACCAATCATTGTGGGTTGGTTGGGAATGTGTAAGTAAACTGGAACAACTGATTAGAACATATAAACTCCACACAAGCGATACAGGAGGTCAATATTGAACCTGGGTTGCTGGAACTTCGAAACAACGTCTCTTCTGACTGTGCTACAACAACTGACACTAATTCAGCTGCTTTCTCAGACCCATGCTCATGTTTACTGAGATTTTGCAATATTGATCTAGGAAGTAACCCTCACCAGCCCTCTTCAAAAAAGGAGAGAGGCAGAAGAAAGGAAACCATAAGCCAGTTAGTTTGACCTCAATGGTTGGGAAGACTTTGGAGTCGATTGTTGATGTGGTTTCAGGATACTAGGAGGCTGTAGTCAGCATTGTTCTCTCAAAGGAAAATCTTGCCTAACAAACCTGTTGGAACTATTTGAAGAAATAACAAACAGGAGAGACAAAAGAGAATCGATTGATATTGTGAACTTGGATTTTCAGAAGGCCTTTGACAAGGTACCACACATGAGACTGCTTAACAAGAGCCCGCTGTATTACAGGATAGATTCTAGCATGGATAAAGCAGTGGCTGAATGGCAGGAGGCAAAGAGTGGGAATAAAGGGAGCCTTTTCTGGCTGGCTGCCAGTGACTAGTGGCATTCCACAGGGTCTGTGTTAAAACTGCTTATTATTACATTATATGTCAATAACTTGGATGACGGAATGGCGGATGGCTTTGTTGCAAAGTTTGTGGACGTACGAAGATAGGTGGAGGGGCAGATAGCTTTGAGGAAGTAGAGAGGCTACTGAAGGACTGAAACAGATTAGGAAAATGGGCAAAGAAGTGGCAGATGGAATACAGTGTTAGTAATTATATGGTCATGCGCTTTGGTAGAAGAAATGAAAAGATTGACTATTTTCTAAATGGAGAGAAGGTACAAAAAATTGAGGCACAAATGGACTTGGAAGTTCTTGTTCAGGATTCCCTAAAGGTTAATTTGCAGTTTGAGTCAGTGGTGAGGAAGGCAAATATGATGTTAACATTCATTTCAAGAGGACTAGAATATTAAAGCAAGGATGTAATGTTGAGACTTTATAAAGCACTGGTGAGGCCTAACTTGGAGCTTTATGAGCAGTTTTGGGACCCTTATCTAAAAAATGATTTGTTAACCCTGGAGCGGGTTCAAAGAAGGTTTATGAAAATGATTCCACAATTGAATGGCTTGTCATATGAAGAGCATTTGATGGCTCTGGGCTTGTGTTCACTAGAATTCAGAAGAATGAGGGGTGACCTCATTGAAACCCGTCGAATGGTGAAAGGCGTTGACAGAGTGGATGTGGAGAGGATGTTTCCTATAGTGGGACAGTCTAGGGTCAGAGGATCAGCCTCAGAATAGAGGGGTGTCCTTTTAAAATGTAGATGAGAAGAAGCTCTTTTGCCAAAGAGTGGTGAATCTGTGGAATTCATTGTCATGGGCAGCTGCAGACACCAAATCATTGAGTATATTTAAGGCAAAGGTTGGTAGATTCTTAATTGATCGGGGCATGAAGGTATATGAGGAGAAGGCAGGAGATTGGGGCCAAGAGGGAAAATGGATCAGCCATGATGAAACATCGGAGCAGACTTGATGGGCCAAATGACCTAATTCTGCTCCTAGTGGTCTTAATGTGCAACATGCTGCTCTTCCTGATAAAAGAACCACAGTAATGATACACAGAGCACAGGGTGGATGTCATTGAGTTTAATTACAAAGGAAGCACAACAGTAGAGATATTTCTTTAGGAGTTTGAGGAGAATCGGTATGCCACCAAAGAGGCTTGCAAATTTCTACAGATTTACTGTGGAGAGCATTCAAACTGGTTGTACCACTGTCTGGTATGGAGGGGCCTAATGCATGGAATGATAAAAAGCTGCAGAGAGTTGCAAACCCAGCCAGCTCCATCATGGGTGCTAACCTCCCCAGCATTGAGAACACCTTCAAAACGCATTGCCTCAAAAAGGCTGCATCCATCATTAATGACCCTCATCATCTAAGACATACCCTTTTCTCATTACTATCATCAAGGATGAGGTATAGGAGCCTGAAGACACACACTCAAAGTCTCAGGAACAGATTCTTCCCCTCTGCCATTAGATTTCTGAATGGACAATAAACCCATGTGCACTACCGCTCTGTTTTTTAAGCTCTATTTTTGCACAACTTACTTAATTTAAATAAATAGATACAGTTTCCTCTGTATAATTGGTAGTTATTTTATTATTGTGTATTGCATTGTACTGCTGCACAAAACAACAAATCTCACAACATATGCCAGTGATATTAAAACTGATTCTGATTTTGAGTTCAGCAGTCTCGAAACATCGAATGTCAATTTCTCTCCACAAATGCTGCCTGACTCCGGCAGCGTGGTTAATATACCATCTGCACAGAATTGAATTAATTATTGATCCACATCCAATGCACATTACCATAGAGTTCTCCAAGTCCTAAAAAGAAAAGAGTGAATACCAAAAAAGATCCTGCCTAAGGCCATGCAAAACTCTTCCAATGAGATCGTCCAGGTTTCCCACTGAGCAAGTATACTTCTTTCATGAGTGATGTTTTGAAAACAAAAGAAACTGCAGATGCTGGAAATCTGAAACAGAGTTCAAAGTTCCAAGTAAATGTATTATTAAAGGACGTACTGTGTATGTCACCAAATACTACCCTGAGATTAATCTTCTTGCAGGCATTCACAGTATACCCGACCAAAATGTTTCCATAGAGGTCTTCCAGATCGTTCGGGCCAATTGGAATTGCACCGAGAGCGGTAAGCGTAAAGGAGGGGGGGGCTTGCTGTTCTGGTTAACAACAGATGGTGCAATCCTGGTCATATTACGATCAAGGAACGTGTTTGTAGCCCGGATATTGAACTTCTTGCTGTTGGACTCCGGCCATATTATTTGCCAAGGGAAATCTCACATGCAATTGTGGTTGTTGTGTACATCCCTCCCTCCGCCAACCCAACGTCGGCGTGTAACATCATTCACACCATCATAGCCAGACTACAAACCCAGCACCTGAGTGCCCTCATTACCATCTCGGGTGACTTCAACCATGTTACCATGGCTAGAACACTGCCCAACTTCACGCAGTATGTGAGCTGTACAACCAGAGGGGAGAGGACCCTGGACTTGATGTATGCTAACGTTAAGGATGCTTACAGCTCCTCTCCCCTCCCCCCACTGGGAAGGTCAGATCACAACCTGGTGCATCTCAAACCCTGCTACGTGCCTCTGGTGAAGAGTAAACCGGCAACCTCGAGGACAGTGAGGAAATGGTGAGGGGGAGGCTTATGAGGCACTCCAGGATTGTTTTGAGGCGACAGACTGGCAGGCGCTCTGTGAGCCACATGGGGAGGACATTGATGGGCTCACAGAGTGCATCACTGGTTACATCAACTTCTGTGTGGACTGCAATGTTCCGGCAAGAACTGTCCTTTGTTATTCAAATAACAAGCCATGGGTAACAAAGGACATTAAGGACATCCTGAACGCTAAAAAGAGGGTGTTCAGAGATGGAAATAGGGAGGAGCTGAGGACAATACAGAGGGACCTGTAAGCCAAGATCAGGGAGGCTAAAGACAGGTATAGGAGGAAGCTTGACTGGAAACTCCAGCAGAACAACATGAGAGAGGTCTGGAGTGGGATGAGGACCATCACTGGGTTCCGGCAAACCAGCAACAGAGGAGCTGAAGGCAGTGTGGACAGGGCCAACGAACTTAACCTGTTCCTCAATAGATTTGACACTGTGGCCCCTGCCCATCCCCCACATGATTCATCTGTTGTCAGCCCCGAACCAACACATACTCCACTCTCCCCTCCTACCCCCTCCTCACAGCCCCCCACCCTGCTCTCGTGACTACACCCCTCCCTCACCTGAAACCACCACGGTGGGCTTCACAGCTGAACAGATGAGAAGACAGCTGAAAAGTCTCCACCCAAGCAAGGCTGCAGGCCCGGATGGTGTCAGCCCCAGGGTGCTCAAAGCCTGTGCACCCCAGCTATGTGGAGTACTTCACCATGTTTTCAACCTGAGCCTGAGTCTCCAGAGGGTTCCTGTGCTGTGGAAGACATCCTGCCTCGTCCCTGTACCGAAGATGCTGCGCCCCAGTGGCTCCAATGGCTACAGACTGGTGGCATTGACCTCCCACATCATGAAGACCCTGGAGAGACTTGTGCTAGAGCAGCTCCAGCCTATGGTTAGGCCACACTTAAACCCCCTCCAGTTCGCCTATCAGCCCCGACTAGGAGTTGAGGATGCCATCGCCTACCTGCTAAACCGTGTCTACGCCCACCTGGACAAGCCGGCGAGCACTGTGAGGGTCATGTTTTTTGACTTCTCCAGTGCATTCAACACCATCCGCCCTGCTCTGCTGGGTGAGAAGCTGACAGTGATGCAGGTGGATGCTTCCCTGGAGTCATGGATTATTGATTACCTGACTGGCAGACCACAGTACATGCGCTTGCAACACTGTGTGTCAGACAGAGTGGTCAGCAGCACTGGGGCTCCACGGGGGACTGTCCTGTCTCCCTTTCTCTTCACCATCTACACCTTGGACTTCAACTACAACACAGAGTCTTGCCATCTTCAGAAGTTTTCTGATGACTCTGCCATAGTTGGATGCATCAGCAAGGGAGATGAGGCAGAGTACAGGGCTACGGTGGGAAACTTTGTCACATGGTGCGAGCAGAATCATCTGCAGCTTAATGTGAAAAAGACTAAGGACTGGTGGTGGACCTGAAGAGGGCTAAGGCACCGATGACCCCTGTTTCCATCCAAGGGGTCAGTGTGGACATGGTGGAGGATTACAAATACCTGGGGATACGAATTGATAATAAACTGGACTGGTCAAAGAACACTGAGGCTGTCTACAAGAAGGGTCAGAGCCGTCTCTACTTCCTGAGGAGACTGAGGTCCTTTAACATTTGCCGGACGATGCCGAGGATGTTCTACGAGTCTGTGGTGGCCAGTGCTATCATGTTTGCTGTTGTGTGCTGGGGCAGCAGGCTGAGGATAGCAGACACCAACAGAATCAACAAACTCATTCGTAAGGCCAGTGATGTTGTGGGGGTAGAACTGGACTCTCTGACGGTGGTGTCTGAAAAGAGGATGCTGTCCAAGTTGCATGCCATCTTGGACAATGTCTCTCATCCACTCCATAATGTACTGGTTAGGCACAGGAGTACATTCAGCCAGAGACTCATTCCACCGAGATGCAACACTGAGCATCATAGGAAGTCATTCCTACCTGTGGCCATCAAACTTTACAACTCCTCCCTTGGAGTGTCAGACACCCTGAGTCAATAGGCTGGTCCTGGACTTATTTCCACTAGGAATAATTTACTTATTATTATTTAATTATTTATAGTTTTATATTGCTATATTTCTACACTAATCTTGGTTGGGGCGACTGTAATGAAACCCAATTTCCCTTGGGATCAATAAAGTATGTCTGTCTGTCTGTCTGTCTATAATGCGGAAATATGATATAATCAATGTAAAACTACACACAAAAGATAGACAATGATGGAAAAACTCAACAACTGAGCAGCAGGTGTGGAAGGAGAAACAGCCAGTGTTTGAAGTCTGCAATCCCTTATCGGAACTGGGGAAGAGAGGTTTTGTCTTGTTCAAAGGGCATTTGACTATTTTTTCACATGTCCACTCAAAGCTATTGTAACCCGGTGACCATCGGATCTTATTCATTTTCATTAAAAGTGTACTTGGGCATC
Source organism: Hemitrygon akajei (assembly GCF_048418815.1). NCBI lineage: Eukaryota > Metazoa > Chordata > Chondrichthyes > Myliobatiformes > Dasyatidae > Hemitrygon > Hemitrygon akajei. Next base: position 20,382,762 of record NC_133127.1, read on the forward strand.
CAGCTGGGTAATGCTAGAATAGTTGTCTTTACCCTTAAGTGGAGATGGTGATGTCTTTACGCACGCACGGGATAGTCGGGAGACCATTTTGTTTTCTGCAGAAGCAGCTGGTGGGGCTTTGGGATCAGAGATACTAGGCATGGTGAGGAAAAGTGAGTATTAATTAACGATATCAATGTGAATTCATTTATGCTTGTTGGCGAATCGAGAATTATCAGTAATTTGACATGTTTTACATGTGGATGCTTTAGATTTTCATGAGTGAAGGCATCGGCGCTGGATAGCGTGGCTTGTGTGAAGTTTAACTACCAGGCAATATTGTGTAAAAGTTGTGCCGAAGTGTACCTTTTGTCTAACTCTATTGTATCATGACTGATTATGAATGTAACAGCGTAACGGGAATGTTTTGTCTCTGTTTGGAAGTTAAGCACGTGTGGAGTAGACATCTTAGATGAGAAGTATTCGTTTACATTGTGGCTGCTGTGTATAGGTACAGGGTTAGTTTGATTCTAATGTTGTTTGTATTGTGTTCCTTCAGAATTGCCACTACCGTATTAGTTTTGTGCAGTTTGCTTTATGAATTTTAATACTGCATACGCTATCTGGTGATACACAAGGGTGTGGATCGGAGGTTAAACTGAGATTGTAATGGCAAGAACTGGTTGTAAATTCGTTCGTTTTGTTTTAAGACCCTCTTCCGGCCCTAAAACATCTAAAACAGATAAAGGAATTAAAACCCAAAAAAGTATTTGTTGTCCTGAGTGTGTACTTTTCCCCAGGCTACAAAACTATGTTCACAAGGTGAAAGGCTAGTCATGGCACGCACTGGAATTCATCTACTGCTAATACAAATCAATGGCAAACACCATCTCCCTGGGCCTACACTCATCTGTGGAACATCTGCACAGCACAGACACCTACATTGGACTATTGTTTATTGAAGACTACAACACAGGATCAGGCCATTCAGCCGAGAATTGATTCCTTCAATACTATAATGCAAGCGAACTAATCACCAAACTCCAAGAACTGGGAGCCAACTCTTCCTCTGCAACTGGATCTTTGATCTCCTGACCAACAGACTGCAATCCATAAGGATAGGCAGCAACACCACCAGCAAGATTATTCTAAACTCTGGTGTTTCACAAGGCTGCATTGTCTCCTACCCTACTCCCTGTATGCTCATGACAGCATGGCCAGATTCTGCTTTAACTCCATCTACAAGTTTGCAGATGATACCACCGTAGTGGTTAAAGTTAAGTTAAAGTCTGTCCCGAACCTTATAGGCTCATCAGGCCAGTGCTTATACCGGTTTCCGTGGCGTGAAGCGACTGAGAGTACGAGACTTCCCCCCCCACCACCCCCCCAGATAGGACGCCAGTCCATTGTGACCATAGTGGGCTGTATCCCAAATAATGATGAGTCAGAGTGGAGGTAGGAGACAGAGCTTAGCAATATGGTGTCATGACAACAAACATTCCTTTAATGTCAGCAAAACGAAAGAGCTGATCACTGACTTCAGGAAGCGGGGACAAAGGTGGTGAACATGCTGCTGTCTACAACAGCAATGTAGAGAAGGCTGACAGTGTCCATTTCCTTGGAGTGAACATTATTAATGTCTCTCTTAGTTCAGCCATGAGGGTAAAGAAAGCTCACCAGCATCTCTACTTCCTCGGGTAGCTAACGGAATTTGGCTTGTCCCCATCGATTTTTATCAATGCACTATAGAAAGCATCTTATCTGGGTGCTTAATGGTTTGGCATGGCAACTACTTTGCCCGTGACTCCTAAAAGCTGCAGACTTGAGGACGTGACTCAGCACATCACAGAAACCAGTCTCCCCTCCATGGATTCTGTCGAGACTTCTTGCAGCCTCTGTAAAGCAGCTAACATAATGAAAGTCTCCACACCCCAGATCTTCTCTCCGATCAGGCAGAAGACACAAAAACCACAGACCACATACCACCTGGCTCAAGGACAGCTTCTAACCCACTGTTACCAGACTCTTGAATGGGTCCCTCGTACATTAAGATGGACGGTTGACCTCACTATTTACTTCATTTTGATCGTGAACCTTATCGTCTATCTGCACTGCACTTTTCCCTGTAGCTGTTACACTTTATTAACATTTTACCTTGTTCTGCCTCAATACACTGTGTAATGATTTGATCGGTATGAACAGTATACAGGACAAGCTTTTCACTATATCTTGGTACATGTGACAATAATAAAACAATTCCATTTCCAAATCTAAAAGGGGAATGTATTCAGTTCCTGAAGCAAGGAAATTACTAAATGAAATTACAGTTGTCCAGATTTCCAGCATCTGCAGTCTCTTGTGTCTCCAAATTGCAAAACTAGTACATGGCAAAAATCAATTTCTGAAATGATTGTTTAATTTACACTGTCCCAGGATAATCCTTCAGAACTCACACTGGTTCCAACACTGATTTTCTTTGGTGTAGTGTCGCCTGTGACTCCGTGTGAAGCACAATCACCTCCAGATGTGGGAAATTCGCTAGAGGTCAAATTTTCACTCCACTGTGTTAACCAAATACAAGTTGGTGCTCAGGTGTAGAACTGAGGATGTGCCGTATAGTCAAAAGGTATTGGCTTTTGGATTGTGTTGGCACGCGGCCTAGTGGATAAGGCATCGGTCTAGCGATCTGAAGGTCACTGGTTCGAGCCTCAGCTGAGGCAGTGTGTTGTGTTGAGGCATTGCTCTGTGACAACACTGATGCCAAGCTGCTTGGGTCCTAGTGCCCTTAGACAACATCGGTGGCATGGAGAGGGGAAGGCTTACATCTTGGGCAACTGCTGGTCTCCCCTACAACCCTGCCCAGGCCCGCGCCCTGGAAACTTTACAAGGCACAAATCCATGGTCTCATGAGACTAACGGATACCTAAAAAAAAAGCTTTATAGATTCACTGTATAGAAAGGATTCCGTGGCATCAACTTGAAGAAAAGAAAACAGGTGTTCAATCCTTTATCCAGGCAGGAATTAATGTTGGAATAAATTATTTGGGTGCTTTCATTGTGCATTGTGTTGAGTGCAAAATGTAGATGCTGTATTTGGTCTGTTCAGACAAAGTTTGGGTGCCATGGCAGCGTAACAGTTAGTGCGACACAATTACAGCTCAAGGTGTTGGAGTTCAATTCGTACTTCCTCCCTGTGGAATGTGTGGGGTTTCTCTGAGTCCTCTGGTTTGCTCCCCTGTCTAAAGACGTACTGGTTAGTAGGTTAATTGGTCTTTGTAAACTGTCCCACGATTAGGCTAGGGTTAAATCAGGAGTCGCTGGGCGGAGTGGCTCAAAGGGCCAGAAGGACTGTTCGATGCTGCATTTCTAAATAAAAATAATTAACTGCTCCTGTACCTGATATTGTGGGACCTAAAGTTCCTGTACCTCCAAGGAAGAGTTAATGCTGGAACAGATTATCTGTTTGATTTCACGTTGTGTGCAAAATGTATTTCCTGTATTTGTTCCATTTGAACAGTCTCTACAAGACAAGGAAGCAAAATTGGGTAATTCAGCCCACTGAGACTGCTCTGCTTTATCTCAACCCTATTCCCCTGGCTTCTCCCCATTACCTTTGATGTCTTTACTAATAAGGAACTTACCATCCTCCACTTTAAATATACCCAATGACTTGGCCTCCACAGTCACCTGTGACGATGAATTCCACAGATTCATCACCCCCCAGCTAAAGTAATAGCTTCTCAGCTCTGTTCTAAGCGGATGTCCCTCTATTCTGAGGCTGTGCCCTCTGGTCCTGGACTCCCCCAATACAGGAATTATCCTCTAAACATCCACTCTACCTTGGCCTTTCAGTATTTGACAGGAGTCAATAAGATTCTCCCCCCCACCCCCACCCAGCAAGTACAGACCCAGAGCTCCTCATGTTTTAACCGTTACAATCCTGGAATCATTCTTGTGAAACCCCGCTGCTGACCAGTCTCCAATGCCAGCACATCTTTTTTTTCAGATAAGCGGCCTGAAACTGCTCACACAGAAGGATTTTATTAAGTTGTAATGAGGGCTGGGACATCCTGAGCTGGGAGACTCTTTAAAAGGCTTCACCTTTTCTTTTATTAATGGTACAAAGCATGAACATGCACTTCCAACATGTTCTCCCAAGAAGAGAGCATCTGTTCAGGATACAATGGTATGACATTGCCTCAAAGGAGCATACTCAAACGTCTTAGTAATTTTTCATCTTGAAAGTTTTCCGCTATACCTGCAGGATGCCCATTCCTCTCCAGAAATAAAAGGATGCCCTCCTCCGCTACTCTTCCTTTAGTGTGGCAACTAAAGCATTGATCAATGTGCAAGCATTTCTAGGTGATGTACCTTAGGGAGGATATATTAGCTCTGTTGGAAGCACAGTATACATTTACCAAAATGATATCTTGACTCCGAGGGTTAATTTATGAGGAGGAATTCCACAAACCAGAGCTGCAGCAATCGGAATTTAAAATTAATGGTTGATTAGATTGATATGTTCAAGATACAACCAGGCTCAAGAACAGCTTCTATCATAGACTCTTGAATGGACTTCTTATAGGCAAAGGATGGACGCTTGATCTCACAGTCTACCTTGTTTGACCGAATTCTCTATAATTGCAAAACTATAATCGTCATGCTCTATTTTGTACCACCTCGAAGTGCTCATCTATTGAATGATGTGTGTGTATGAATGTTTTCCACTGTACATGTGACAATAACAAAAACCAATCACCAAGGCAAAAATAGCTAATACAAGGGGGCAGAATTTTAAAGTGATAGGAGGAAAGTATTGGGGGGGGCGGCTGTCAGAGATTTTTCTTTTTCTTTATGTATACACAGAGAGTGGTGAAAGCGTGGAATGCCTTGCCAGGGTTGATAGTAGAGGCAGAAGCATTAGGATGTTAAAGAAACTCTTAAATAGACATGTGGATGACAGAAAAATGAAGGTCTATGTGGGAGGGAAGGTTTAGATTGACCCTAGAGGAAGATAAAAGGTTGACACTGCACCATGGGCTGAAGGGCAGGTACTATGCTGTACTCTTATATTCTATATACAGTGTTTCCTTTGTACAAAGAACTGATTATGTAAGTATAATATATATGAGTGACTAAGACACCCTACTATACAATACTGTAGTGATTTTATGCATTGCACTGTACTGCTGCCACAGACACAGATAATTGTGAGTGATGATAAACCTGATTCTGATACGGGTCTCTATTGTGGACAGAGTGGGAGGGGCGCAGGGAGAAGGGAATCATTATTGGAAAAACCGAGGAAGGGAGTTGTGAAGGAGTGGGAAGCACAAGGGAGGCATTTTGGAATCAAATGGATCTTGCCTGACATCTCGAGGCTGGATGTGTTTGCACCTACGCCATTGATGCACCATCAATAACTCACGCCGAGACTTAGGAAGTGAGATTATCGGCTTTTATTGACTGAAGGACAACACTACATCCTGGGGAAAATGAGGGAGAGCAGCAGGCCACAGTCGCCTTTATACAGGGGTCTGTGGGAGGAGCCACAGGGGTAGTCAGCAGGGTCTTGGGAGGAGCCACAGGAGCAGTCAGACAGGTATATCTAGTTCACCACATTCACCCCCCCTTTGTTTAAAAAAATTCCCAAGCATATTTACAGGTTAAGTCGATCAGGTGGTCGAATCGTTCGCTGCGATCTACGTAGCTCCGGCTGCAATTGCACAGGAGCCGGAGGTGATGACGGCACAGGTGCCGGAGGTGGTGTGTGCTCCGAAGGCGGAGAGTGGGTTAATTCTGTCCCAACAGGAGGTGTCAGGGACCCCTCGCGTGTGAGCGAGGGCCCTGGAACAGACGCATACGGAGTCTGTGTGGGGCACGGGGCGTGCGGAGTCACCTCGGGTACAGGGTGCATAGTTACCGTGGAGTGCTCGGGGTAGTGGTCTGCTGCTCCGGCGGGCGCCAGGTCGCGGACAGAGACCGTGTCCTCCCGCCCATCAGGCAAGACCACGTAGGCATACTGGGGATTAGCATGCAGGAGGTGAACCTTCTCGACCAGTGGTGAGTACTTATTACTCCTCGCATGTTTACGCAGCAGCACTGGCCCCGGGGACGTCAGCCAAATTGGCAGGGTGGTCCCAGTGACAGACTTCCTGGGAAAAGAGAATAAGCGTTCGTGAGGGGTGGCATTAGTGGACGTACACAACAGGGAGCGGATAGAGTGGAGTGCCTCAGGGAGGACCTCCTGCCATCGGGAGACCGGCAACCCTTGTGACTTAAGGGCTAAAAGTATGGCCTTCCACACTGTGGCATTCTCCCACAGACCCCTGTATAAAGGCGACTGTGGCCTGCTGCTCTCCCTCATTTTCCCCAGGATGTAGTGTTGTCCTTCAGTCAATAAAAGCCGATAATCTCACTTCCTAAGTCTCGGCGTGAGTTATTCCTGCTGCTCTCCCTCATTTTCCCCAGGATGTAGTGTTGTCCTTCAGTCAATAAAAGCCGATAATCTCACTTCCTAAGTCTCGGCGTGAGTTATTGATGGTGCATCAATTTTATTGACTGAAGGACAACACTACATCCTGGGGAAAATGAGGGAGAGCAGCAGGCCACAGTCGCCTTTATACAGGGGTCTGTGGGAGGAGCCACAGGGGTAGTCAGCAGGGTCTTGGGAGGAGCCACAGGAGCAGTCAGACAGGTATATCTAGTTCACCACAGCCATCTCCTGCTCCTGGCACTCCTTCTCTGCCACCTGTTCCACACCCTCCCACGGCGCTCCATCCTCACCGTTCCCAACATCTTTTGCTCCTGGCAGATTTACAAACTCACTTTCCGCTCCACGTTGACAAATACAGTTCTGTGCAAAAGTCTTAGGCGCCCTTGCTACATTGAATTGAATTGAATTGACTTTATTTCCTACATCTTTCTCATACGCTGACTTGAGTGTACTCTATAGAACAGTCAATGTAACATAGAATCAAATCAGTGTGAGTTAATCAGTCTGATGGCCTGGTGGAAGAAGCTGTCCCAGAGTCTGTTGGTCCTGGCTTTTATGCTGTGGTACTGCTTCCCGGATGATAGCAGCTGGAATAGATTGTGGTTGGGGTAACTCAGGTCCCCAATGATCCTTCAGACCCTTTTTTCACACCTGTCTTTGTAAATGTCCTGAATCATGTGAAGTTCACAATTACAGATGCGCTGGGCCGTCTGCACCACTCTCTGCAGAATTTTGCGATTAAGGAAGGTACAGTTCCCATTCCAGGCAGTGATGCAGCCAGTCAGGATGCTCTCAATTCTGCCCCTGTAGAAAGTTCGTAGGATTTGGGGGCCAATACCAAACTTCCTCAACCGTCTGAGGTGAAAGAGGCGCTATTGTGCCTTTTTTACCACACAGCTGGTGTATACAGATCATTTGAGGTTCTCGGTGATGTGGATGCCGAGGAACTTAATGCTGTTTACCCTCTCAACCCCAGATCCATTGAGGTCAATAGGGGTTAGCCCATCTCCATTCCTCCTGTAATCCACAACCAGCTTTGTTTTTGCGACATTGAAGGAGAGGTTGTTTTCTTGACACCACTGTGCCAGGGAGATGACTTCTTCCCTTAGGCCACCTCGTTATTGTTTGAGTTTAGGCCAGTCAATATAGTGTCATTGGCAAATTTAATTAGCAGATTAGAGCTGTGGGTGGCGACACAGTCATGAGTATACAGGGAGTAAAGGAGGGGACTTAGTACACAGCTCTGAGGGGCACCTGTGTTGAGAGTCAGAGGGGTGAAGGTGAGGGAGCCCACTCTTATCACCTGCCGGTGATCTGACAGGAAGTCCAGGATCCAGCTGCAGAAGGCAGGGTCAAGGCCGAGGTCTCTGAGCTTCCTGTCGAGCCCGGATGGAACTATGGTGTTGAATGCTGAACTGTAATCCAACAATAGCATTCTCACATCTGTTTGAAAGATGCAGCAGTTCTTTCCCATTGGTTGAATTTTGTGCCACAACACTGGCTTCTGTTTCTGGGCACTTCAGAGGTACAAGAATAGCACGTGCAGAAGGTTCTGTCTCATTGTTAGGGCTCATCTTCACACTAAGACTTCAAAGAGTGCTGAAGAACCGATGAGAAAGTGTACTACGGATATACAGTGCCTATAAAGAGTATTCAACCCCCCTCCCCGGAAGTTTTCATGCTTTATTATTTTAAAACATTAAATCACAATGCATTTAATTTGGCTTTGGTTTTTTTTACACACTGATCAACAAAAAAGACTCTTTCGTGTTGAAGTGAAAACAAATTTCTACAAATTGGTTTAAATTTATTACAATTATTAAACACGAATAATTGTTTGCATAATTACTTAGCCCATTCAAGTCAGTATTTAGTAGAAGCACCTTTGGCAGCAATCACAGCCTTGAGTCTGTGTGGATAGGTCTCTATCAGCTTTGCACATCCAGACATTGCAACTTTTCCCCGGTCTTCTTTACAAAACTGCTCAAGCTGTGCATGGGATTGTGAGTGAACAGCCCTTGTCAAGTCCAGCCACAAATTCTCAATTGGATTGAAGTCTGGACTCTGACTTGGCCATTCCAGAACATTAACTTTGTGGTTTTTAAGTTATTCCTGTGTAGCTTTGGCTTTATGCTTGAGGTCATTGGCTTGCTGGAAAACAAATCTTCTCCCTACTGTTTAGTCTGATGGCCAAAAAGCTTAATTTTGGTTTTATCAGACCATAGAACCTTTTTCCAGCTGATTTCAGAGTCTCCCACTCTTGCTTTCTGGTAAACTCTAGCCGAGGTTTCATGTGAGTTTTTTTCCCCCAACAGTGGCTTTCTCTTTGCCACTCCCCCCTAAAGCTACGACTAGTGAATCACCCGGGCAACAGTTGTTGTATGCGCAGTCTCTCCCACCTCAGCCACTGAAGTTTGTAACTCTTCCAGAATTGTCATAGATCTCCTGTTGGCCTCCCTCACTAGTCCTCTTCTTGCACGGTCACTCAGTTTTTGAGGATGGCCTGCTCCAGGCAGATTTACAGCTGTGCCATATACTTTCCATCTCTTGATGATTGACTTAACTGTACTCTAAGGGATATTCAGTAACTTGGAAATTTTCTTGTATCCATCTCCTGACTTGTGCTTTTTAATAACCTTTTGCAGAGTTGCTGGAAGCATTCTTTTGCCTTCATGATGTAATTTTTGCCAGGACTGACTCACCAGCAGTTGGACCTTCCAGATACGGGTACATCTTGACTGCACACAGGTGATCTCCATTTAACTAATTATGTGACTACTGAAACCAATTGGCTGCACAAGTGATGTTTGGTGTGTCTTATCAAAGGAGGTGAATAATTCTGCAATCAATTATTTTGCGTTTTATATTTGTAATTAATTTGGATCACTTTTGTAGAGATCTGTTTTCGCTTTGACGCAGAAGTGTCTTTTTCTGTCAATCACTGGCAAAAAAGTGAAATTAAATCCACTGTGATTCAATGTTGTAAAACAATGAAACATGAAAACTTCCAAGGGATGGGTGGGCAGTTGGTGAATACTTTTTATAGGCACTGTAGAAGAGCCCATGCACACACTTAGCTAAGTACCTGTTTATTTAATGTTTAGTTTTGTACAGACTTGATGAAGTAGCTGTTGAGCTTAAAGTATTACTGAATGTCTAGTGTCATAGTTTTTGTAACTTAGGGTGGTTTAGATGAGTACAGTCATAGAAAAGTACAGTAAAGATGCAGGCCCTTCGGCCCATCTAGTCCATGTCAAACCATTTGAACAGCCTATTTCCATTATGTATCTATCCAAACTTCTTTAAACGTTGAAATCGAGCTCGCATGCATCACCTACACTGGCAGCTTGTTCCACACTCTCATAAGCCTCTGAATGAAGAAATTTCCCCTTAAGCATTTCACCTTTCATCCTTAATCCATGTTTGGTCAAATGTTTTACTGTTTATCTGTAAATAAATGGTTAATGTGCTTACTCATAATGTGTCTTCTGTCCGACTTACCACGCCCTCGAATCTGTTCCCCCACAACAGGGGACTGATGTTCAATAGCAACAACCTCCTTTGTGAAAAGTACACTCACCCTTTGGGTTCAAAGGAGGTACTCAATAAAGTGGCCACAGAGTGTATGTTCATAGTCTTCTGCAGCTGAAGCTCATCCACTACAAGGTTCAACACCTTAGGCCTTAGAGAAGATTTTCTGCTCACCACTTTTGTAACGTGTGGTTAGTTGAGTTACTGTCACCTTCCTGTCAGCTGTGAAGCAGCCGGGCCGATCTCTTCTGACCTCTCTCATTAACCCGGCTTTTCACCCATACAGCTGCCACTCAATGGATGTCATTTTTTTGTTTGTTTTTTTGTTTGTCTTTTGCACCATTCCCTGTAAACTTTAGAGACTGTTGTGGGTGAAAATCCCAGGAGATCAGCAGTTTCTGAAATACGGAAATCACCCCTACCTGGCACCAACAATCATTCCATTGTCAAAGTCACTTAGGTCAAATTTCTTCCCCATTCTGATCCCATGGTCTGAACTGCTTGAACATGCCCGAGTCCTTTTATGCGTTGAGTTGCAGCCACATTATTGGTTGATGGAGATTTGCATTAACGAGCAGTTGTACAGGGGTACCCAATAAAGGGCCCACTGTGAGTGTCTCTAACAACCAGACTGTTTCTTTGTCCTTAATAGTTTGAGCCTTATAAAAAAAACTCATTGGAGTCTAGAAGGAATGATGTGGTTGTTCTCTCCCACCTATATTTCACCATGTCACCACCTCCACCTATATCACTGGGCGGTGACTCACCCAGGCATTGTGATTGAAGAGTCTGACATACTGTCTGCAAAGTATAATTGTGTGGGTACAACAATTCCAGGTCATTGTTTGACTAGTCATCAATGTCCAATCTGAGACGGACTGATTGTACACAGGCATGTATGAAGTTTGGTCACAGGTTAGTCACCGTTTTGCTGCAGAATATACTCAAGAGATTGGATAACCTTCTCCTGTCCCTATCTCCTTATTCAGCTGCCACCATCCTTTCAGACAGAGCCTTCCAACTCACAATCGCATGTGTTCCTGTGACCTTCAGCTGGCTTTGATGGAGAGAAAACCTTGTGCTGAACAGTAGGTGAAACTGAAATAAGCATAAGCCACCACAAAGCATCAAACAGGTACAGCTCACAGCAAACTTCATCCTTTCATTATCCGAACCTTGCATCTAAATCTCTCCCCTCCTCTTTCCTGATTAACAAACATCTGTCTGAGGATTAATTTGTGTTCTGAGTTCTGCTCCTGGCAAATTAAAAGTAAAGGTGTTACCAAGTTTCTCTAGTTATTAACAGCTGCAATAAAATTATCCACCCTATTATTAATTCCAATCGCACAAAGATACCTACAGAACCTGCAGCCTTGAGAGAAGATGAATGGGTATTTTGTTGTGTATTTTTCTCTAGCTGCGTCTCGCCTTGAAGAATATCCCACAGCATAAGTTCAGAGGACAATAAACTCAAACTTGCAAAACTTTCTTTTTAGGTCACTACATCACCTTTCTCTTTTTTCCCGTCAACGTGGAGAGGAGCAGAATGAAAATGGGGAAGAGAGATGGATGAAGGAACATTTGGAGAACAAATACTACCACTTCTTGAGCATTCACTGGATGCCGGAACTGTAATTCTGACTTGGAAAATCATCAGAGGCCTTCCTAGACTCCATGTAAATACATCATCAACAGTTACTTACTGCCCATTACACAGCTGGCACTTAGGGCATCAGTGAAGGTCCTCCATCTCTGGTAGAGTTCAGGACTTCTTTCAGGAATGCCATCGTTCTCAGATGCAGAAGGAATCTTCATTGCTGTTTCTATAAGTTTAGTTTTACCACTCAGGTTTGTAAACACTGAGCTGAACCCCTGAATTCTTAGTCTGGCCTCTATCCTTTGACCTGTTTGGGCATGCGTGACCCTCCCAAGAGCAAAACGGATAAAGCCCTGACTCGAACCAACAAAGCTCTCCAGGTCATTGAGGCATGTGAGCCTTCAAAACCAACGACAAGGTCGTGGTCCTTTTCAAGAACATCATCAACGCAGCTGTCAACAATACATGTTTTTACCACTTTGAAAAATTCAAACAAATTGATCATATAGAATAACACACACAAAATGCTGGAGGAACTCAGCAGTTCAACATCATCTATGGAAAGGAATAAACAGTGGATGTTTCTGGCTGAAACCCTTCATCAGGACTTGCACTCATCATCAATAAGATGAAGTAATTAATTTGGACTTCAGAAAGGGTAAGTCAAGGGAACACATACTAGTCCTCCTCGAGGGATCAGTTGTGGAAAGGGTGAGCAGTTTCAAGTTCCTGTATGTCAACATCTCTGAAGATCTATCCTCAGCCCGACATATTCATGAATTACAAACAAGGCATGACAGTGGTTACCTTTCACTAGGAGTTTGAGAAGATTTGGTATGTAACCAAAGACTAGCAAATTTCTACATATGTACCACAGAGAGCAATCTAACTGGTGGTTCATCACCAGCTGGTATGGAGGGGCCACTGTACAGGATTGGAAAAAGCTGCAGCATAGTGTGCAATGCCCTGGTTAAGATTTCTACTGCTAATGCTGTGGGGTATTTCATTTGTAAAAGCAGTGTGCCCTGCTGGTAGAATGATTCGGTTTCAGCTAAAGATAAGGGACTATGATGTTCCACTTAGGACTATTGTGTCAGCCAATCAGGGTGGTGGAATTGGGAGAAGGTCCTGGAGAGAGCTGGATGGAGAGAGATTTGTGAGGGACACTGGTGAGGGTCATGGTCTTTTGGCAGGAGACACGGAGAAGAGAAGATTGAGTGAGATGGCTGTGGGATTCGATGTGATGGGAAGATGCAATTGCAAGGAGTGCTTCACAAGATGAAAGAGTCCAAGATGCGAAGCTCTACTGGTGATTGGAGTAGGGGAGATTCAAACAAGAGGACATGAGTTGAGAGTTAAGGGGCAAAAGTTTAGGGGTAACACGAGGGGGAACTTCTTTACTCAGAGAGTGGTAGCTGTGTGGAACGAGCTTCCAGTAGAAGTGGTAGAGGCAGGTTTGGTATTGTCATTTAAAGTAAAATTGGATAGGTATATGGACAGGAAAGGAATGGAGGGTTATGGGCTGAGTGCAGGTAGGTGGGACTAGGTGAGAGTAAGCATTTGGCATGGATTAGGAGGGCCGAGATGGCCTGTTTCTGTGCTGTCATTGTTGTATGGTTATATGATGAGAGTTCAGCACCATGAATAATGGTTATATACAGCTTTTGGAAGATACAAGCTCCAACAAATGTGTAATGGGCCCTATTATTGTTTTCTTCTTCCTTTTCTTTTCTCTTTTCACTTAATAACTGTTTGATAAAGTTGAAATTAGTAGATATACTTTCATTATAATCTTATGCGATGTACAATCTGTTATTTCTTGCCGACCAACAATTGTATATGGAGAGTATTTACTAAACACAGCATTCACTCAAATCCTGTTTGGTTGAACCCCAAATCATACTGACCCCAGATGTATATTGCTTATGAAGTGGCCTTCTCAGCTCTGAGTCACAAGGCTGTTAGCAAAGCTGGCTGATCAGCCAAGTTTGTTGCCAACCCAGTGAGAGGATTACATTTGTAACAACTTCCTCTGAAGATTTCTGATGCTGTTTGACTGCTGTTCCAGGATTGCTTAAGCGATTTGTGTGTTTAAGCCTGTGTTTAAACTAGTGTCACAGAAACATAGAAAACCTACAGCCCTGTGCCGAACATGTCCTTCCTTTAGAAATTACCTAGGGTTACCCATAGTCCTCTATTTTTCTGAACTCCATGTACCTGTCCAAGAGTCTTTTAAAAGACCCTATTGTATCCACCTCCACCACTGTCGCCCATTCCACGCACTCACCACTCTCTGTGTGAAAAACTTACCATTGACATCCCCTCTGTACCTACTTCCAAGCACCTTAAAACTGTGCCCTCTCTTGTTAGCCATTTTAGCCCTGGGAAAAAGCCTCTGACTATCCACACGATCAATGCCTCTCATCATCTTATACAGCTCTATCAGCTCATCTCTCATTCTCCATCACTCCAAGGAGAAAAGGCCAAGTTCACTCAACCTATTCTCATAGGGCATTCTCCCCAGTCCAGGCGACATCTTTGTAAATCTCCTCTGCACCCTTTCAATAGTTTTGGGGAAAGTGATTAAGATACTTCATTATGGATGCTGCAGGGATTAAAGTTTGGTTAAATTCAAAGAGATAGCAAATAATGCTTGTGTTCTGAGTGGGGTGGATATTTGACGTCCTGATGAACTGCTACTTAGAGTGCTGAGTTCTGCAAATGTATTGGGAAAAGTTAAACTGATTGAACAGTGGGTTGATCAATTGGTGGGTAAGCATGTCGTATTAGTCCAGACTAGGAGTGGCATTACTGAAGTTATACTGCTTTATAGGATAGGTACACCTGAAAATATGGGGATATGGGCAGTAAGTATATTTTTAGAGAAAGGGGGGCATATAGCTGAGGGTGAAGACTTTAAAGACAAGTTGTTCTCATTTTTGCAAAGTGAGGGGAAGGAGACGTCTGATGTGAAAGGTCTAATAGGACCTTCAGCAAGTGATGGAAATTCTGAGCTGGTTTTGGCTATTAGATCACTGGTTGCTAAATGCCAACGTGTACCAGCAGAGAGTCAAAGTTATCACAGACTGAGAGTGTTCTTTGGGGTCAAGCCCACCCCTGATGGGAGGAAGAATATGAAACTTGTGTGGAGCAGACATCTCAGTTACTGGATGAGTGGGAGTGACCATACGATCATAAAACCATCAGGTATAGGAGCAGAATTAGGCCATTTGGCCCATTGAGTTTGTTCTCCCATTTCATCGTGGCTGATCCATTTCCCTCTCAGTTCCAATCTCCTGCCTTCTCCCCATATCACTTCATGCCTGACCAGTCAAGAATCTATTAACCTCTGCTTTAAATATACATAAAGACTTGGCTTCCATAGCAGCCTGTGGCAAAGAATTCCACAGATTAACCACTCTCTGGCTAAAGAAATTCCTCCTCATCTCCATTCTGAAAGGATGCCCTTCTATTCTGAGGCTGTATTCGCTACTCTTAGACGCTCCACTATAGGAAACATCCTCTCCACATCCACTCTATTAAGGCCTTTCAACATTCAATAGGTTTCAATTTGGTCATCCTTCATTCTTCCGAATTCTGGTGAATCTCGGCCCAGAGCCATCAAACACTATTCATATGGCGAACTATTCCATCCTGGAATCATTCTTGTGAACCTCCTTTGAACCCTCTCCAGTTTCAGCACATCCTTTCTAAGATGAGGACCAAAACTGCTCACAATACTCCAAGTGAGGCCTCACCAGTGCTTTATAAAGCATCAACATTACATCCTTATTTAATATTCTAGTCTCTTGAATATTCTTTAATACTATTGAAATGACTGTTAACATTGCATTTACCTTTCTCACCACAGACTCAAACCGAAAACTAGCCTTTAGGGTATCCTATACAAAGACTCCCAAGTCCCTTTGCATGTCAGTTTTTTTGTATTTTCTCTCTTTTTAGAAAATAGTCAACCCTTTCATTTCTTCTACCAAAGTGCATGACTGTATCCACCTCCACTGCCGTTGCCGGCAGCCCATTCCACACACTTACCACTCTCTGAGTAAAAAACTTACCCCTGATATCTCCTCTGCACCTATTCCTTAGCACCTTAAACCTGTGTCCTCTTGTGACAACGACTTCAGCCCTGGGAAAAAGTCTCTGACCATCCAGACGTTCATCTACCTTATTCCGCATAATGCGTACAGTCCTGTATTCACCCTTCTCAATTTTGTCCACCTTTTACATTGCAACTCATCCTGTTGACTGCAGTTTTGCCCTGTCAACAGCCTCTCTTCGCTGCACATTGCCTCTGTTTGTAAACCTGCTACCTCATCGCCTGCACTACTAACCACCTTTCCTATGATACTTCTTGCATTGAAATATATGCAGCTCAGGACACCAGCCACACAATGCTCAATCTTTTGATTCTTAACATTGTCTGAAGTCTTACCAACATCTGTCTCCACAACCTCTGGCACTTTGGTTCCCAAACCCCTGCAACTCTAGTATAAACCCCACCACGCAGCAAGAACAAACGTTCCCACTGGGATATTAGTTCCTCTCCAGTTCAGGTGTATGCCATCCCTTCTGTAGAGGTCCCACCTTCCCTGGAAGAGAGCCCAATGATTCAAAAAATTTACACTCTCCCTCCTATACTAACTCCTTAGCCACGTATTAAAATGTATAATCTGCCTTGATTTGGCCTCACTAGCACTTGGCATTGATAGCAATCCTGAGATCACAACCCTGGAGGTCTTGCCCTTCAACTTAGCGCCTAACTCCCTGAACTGCCTATGCAGAACCTCATCAGTCATCCTTCCCATGTCATTGGTACCTACATGGATAACGACTTCTGGCTGTTCACCCTCCCACATAACAATACCAAAGATATCCCGGACCCTGGCACCCAGGAGGCAACATACCATCTGGGAATCCTGTTCTCACCCACAGAGCCTCTTGTCCATTCCCCTAGCTAACAAATCACCTAACACCATAGTATGCCTCTTATTCACCCCCCCCCACCCTTCCCCTCTGAGTCACAGAGGCAGATTCAGTGCCAGAGACTCACCAGCTGTGACTTCCTCTATTAGGTAATCCTCCCAACAGTATCCAAAGTGATACACCTGCTGTTGAGGGAGATGGCTACAGGGGTACTCTGCACTAGCTCTTTAACCCCTTTCCTCTTCCTGACTGCTCAGATAATATGAAAAGACACCAACTGGTCTAGAAGGTCCGGCTGCTGAAGTGGGGTGAGGGCTCTAAAGGCAGAAAGTCCATTGGCCACGCCCGTGGGCTACGTGCAAACATTAGGAAATGTTTTTGGCATGAAGCATGGCCCAGCTGAGCTTATGATGAGGTTCAGGCACACATCCCAGGAGAAAGGGGAGAAACTTTCTGCCTACATTTTCAGGCTCGAGACACAGCTGCATTGCTTGTGCCGTAATGGGGTTACTCAACTGGCTGAGATAAATCGATTAAAGATGGAGCGAGTTGTGAAGGGCAAGCTGTCGCACAACGTGATTGCTCTAAGCATTTGAATGACTCATAAGATGAGACCCCCTCCCTCGTCTCTTGAGCTGATCACAGAAGTAAGAGAGGAGGAGAACACAATGGAGGAGCAGGAGGCCTCTATCAGCAGGGCAAAGTCCTCAGTAGCAGCCTCTCTTGTTGAAACAACCCCTGATACCACACTAGTGGGGGTATTGTAGGAGGTAGTGAAAAAGCTGCAAGCTGAGGTACGTCCATTGATGCCAGGCAGCGCTGCCACCAAGCGTGACCGGTCCAATAGGAAACCAGACCCACCGGTAAGACGTACTAAGCAGAGGGGTGCTACTGACAAATGGTCTCTTGACAAGGAAAGTGACTGGTACATTCTGTTCCCACTGTGGTGAGGATGGACATTTGAAGCAGGAGTGTGAAGGACAGGAAAACCTTGGGAAAGTGACCCAACAGTTACTTAAACAGAAAAGGAAGTCGGGAAACTTCAGAGAGACCAGTAGGGGAATGGCCTGGTGTCTCGGAGAGAACATGTTCCATTCAATGTATCAAGGAAAACGCTAAATTATGAAGGCTTAGTGGGACCAAGCTCGGGTGTATCCATATGGATTGAGGGTAATGATGCAGGAACCATACTTGGCACGGGTTCTCGGGTTACTCTATTCCACAGATCCAGTATTTGACGCATTTACCATTGATGCCACTCAGTGCCCTATAAATTTGTGACCTTAGTACTGATAATTATCTGTACAAAGGTTACTTGTTGAAGCTGGAGTTTTTGGAAGCAGATGTTGGAGCAGCTGAGAACCTTGATACATTAGTGTTGGTCTGTCCGGATCTGGTTGAAAAAGGTGAAGCTTCCATTACTGTGGGAACAAGTACTCCCTTTGTGAGAAGGCTCATGGGAGCCTGCATGGGGAGAAATGGAGAGGATTTTCTGAAAATCTTGTCCATTCACCCAGAGCTGTTTCTGTGAAGGTGCAAGTTCCTCCTAAGCAGGATGATGAGCATAAACGAGGAACTGTGTGCTACATCCAGTCCAAACCCATCGTGTTATGTCCTGGGAGTCACTAGAGTGACAGGAGACCCCAAATTCCCCAGAATGCCTGAAGCTGAAGCCCTCCTGGTGAATGCTCTGGAGGATCACGAAGAAGATTTACACTTAGCAAACAAGAAAAAATCTGCAGGTTCTTACCTGCTGGGATGCTGCTGAGAGCTGAGCTGCAGGAATCTTCAGTTGTACATGTAAACAGGATGACAGTGGTTGTTAGGAACACCTCAGAGAGAGAGCTCTCCCACAGATGTGAGATTCCGATCTTTTTTCCAGTGACCATAATGTCTAGCTTTCCTGTGAGAGAACTGGGAGTGAGACAGTCTCCTGGATTGGGAGAGTTTACAGCAAAGTCATTCCTCAGTGACTCCTTGGTACCCGAGGGAAGGAAAAGAAGACTAACGGAGAAGATTTTGAAGCTCAAAGATGTCTTTTCTACTGATGAGTTTGATGTGGGTTGCTCCAAGGGCACTTGCCACACTATCTGATTGACAGTGGACATGCCTTTCAGAGAAAGGTCTCAACAGTTCACACCAGCAGAGGTGGAAGCTGTTTGGCAGCATTTGCTGAAACTGAAAGAAGATGGAATTATCACTGAGTCACCCATGGTAGTAGAGAGGAAGAAGAATGGGAAGGTACAGATGTGTGCTGTCTATCGGACTCTGAACCGATGCACAGTCCCTTACCAATATAATGTTCCATGGTTCTGGCTTGCCTGAGCGGAGCAAAATGGTTCAGTGTATTGGATCTAAGGAGGGGGTATTATCAGATACTCATGAGTGAAGCTGACAAAGCGAAGATGGCATTTATACGTCCACTCGGATTCTTCCAGTTTGAAAGAATGCCCCAGGGCATATCAAGAGCATGGGCTAATTTCATGGAGCAAACTGTTGGGGACATAAACTTGCTTGAGGTACTGGTGTACTTGGATGAGCTCATAGTGTTTGAGTCTACACTGGAGGAGCATGAGATGAGGCTACTCAAGGTGCTAGACAGCCTGAAAGCTGAAGGGTTAAAACTGTCAGTGGAGCGGTGCCAGTCCTGTAAGATATCAGTCAACTATGTTGGGCACATAGTCTCACAAGGGTGGAGTAACTGAAGATCTGTCTAAGATAGAGGTGGTGACCACATGGCCAAGTCCTAAGAATATGAGTGCCCTATGCTCATTCCCTGGACTCTCTGAGTACTACCAGAGATTTGTGAAGGACTACTTCAAAGTAAGCCTCTCTTTGAACCAGCTTCTGTGTGGTTACCCTCCCTTGGGGAAGAAAGGGAGGAGAATGAAAGGAAAAGAAAGTAAAGTTTATCTTAGCACTTCGAAGACTTTCAGGGAAAGATGAGATGTAAAATGTGAAGAAGCCCTACTGAAAGAGCTGTTGACTGAAGCTCCAGTGTTGGCCCCCACAAATCCCTAGCTGCCGTACGTACTGCATACGGATGCCAGCTGTGAGGGCTTAGGGAGTGCTCTATATCAGGACCAGGGCAAAGTGTTGAGACCTGTTGCTTTCATCAGCCAGAATCTGTCACCCTCCAAGTAAAACTATCCTACACACAAATTGGAACTTCAGGCATCGGAATGGGCTGTGGTGGATTAGTTAGATGATTATTTATATGGTGCCAAGTTCGAGATGAGGACTGACAACAATCCATTGACTTATAGCTTGACCTTGGTGAAGCTGGATGCCGCAGGTCATCGCTGGTTGGCGGTGTTGTTTGCTTATGATTTCAGCCTGATATATTGGCCTGGTAGCCGGAACGTTGAAACGGAAGTGTTGCCATGATGTTTGCATGGGGTGCTGGAAATGGACAGAGAGTGGGAGGGTGCTCCTGCCTCTGGTGTTAAAGCGATGTGCCAATTTTCCACAGTGGGGATATCAGAGGCAAGGCCTTGGCATGCTAGAGCTGTGGATCATTTGGTTGTGCCATTCCACAAGCATATTGCAACCTGACCACTCTGGATACAAAGCAGTTCCCTGCGGGACTGGCAGCAGCCCAGTAAGACGACCCTTGGTCATCTGTTACCAAAGGGAATATGGCCCAGGCTGAGAAGACAAAACACCCTATCATACCCCTACTGATGACAGAATGGGGCAAACTGGAGTTGAGGAACCAGGTTTCATACGGGGTCATGTCTCCTCCAGGCAGGCCTCGGCATTCCCAGTTGGGTTTGCCTGAGAAGCATCAGAGGATTCTGTTGAAGTCACTTCATGATGATTCAGGATATTTGGGGTTTTGCAAGACCAACGATAATTTCTATTGGCCCTGAATGAAGCCTGAGGCTGAAGACTACTGTAAGTCGTGCATTCGATGTATTCAGAGGAAGATGCTGCCTATGAGAGCTGCTCCATTACCTTATTTACAGAGTGCAGGTCCACTTGATTTACAGTTTATGGATTTCTTTTCCACAGAGCCTGATTCCAGCAATGCTGCAAATGTTTTCGTCATCACTGATCACTACAGCAGATATGATCAAGCCCTCCCCACAAAGGGTCAGAGGGCATCCACAGTTGCCCAAGTGTTATGGGAGAAGGCATTTTGTTCATTATGGCCTCCCAACAAGAACACACAGTGATCAGGGACGGGACTTTGAGAGTCGGCTCATACATGAGTTACTGAGTATGCTTGGAGTTGAGAAGTCAAGGACCTCACCTTATCGTCCTCAGGGTGATCCCCAGCCTGAAAGATTCAACTGGACATCGTTAGACATGCTTGGAGCCCTGAAAATCAACAAAAATAACAAATGGAGTCAGCATTTTGGGCATTTGGTACACTGCTACAACTGTACAAAGAATGAAACTATCAGATACTCTCCATACTATTTGATGGCTGGGTGTGAAGTGAGATTGTCTGTAGATCTCTGTTTTGGAGCCGGCGGTGATGATTCGCCACAGAAGACATATCTCAGTATGTGTCTGACATGAGGAAAGAATTGCAAAAGGCTTATGAGCTACAGCAGTCTCTGCCACGAAGCAAAATCAAGGAAACAAGAGGAGATATGATCAAAAGATTAGGTTCTTTCAGCTGATGCCTGGAGACAGAGTTTTAATAAGAAATTTATGGCTACCAGGGAAGCATAAGTTGGCTGACCACTGGTTGTCTTCGCCTTACGTAGTGGAGAGCTGGATGCCGTATGTGCCAGCTTTCCAGGTGAAGCCAGAAGATGGTAATAGCCCTGACAAAATTGCCATCAGAATTACCTTTTACCCCTAGGGCAGGAGGTACGTGTTGACCCAGAACCTGATTTGGAACCTACACCCAATAGAACTCTGTGCAGAAGGAGTGGAACAGAAAAGCCATCAGCAGAAAGATCTGAAAAGGAGCAAAGCACTGAATACTGAACAGACTCAGAGAATGAGGATATGAGGATACGTTCCCTCATGCAAACTCTCCAAGAACTGATGAAGCGATTCCTGAAATCGCCCACCTCTGATTCAGATGTAGAAGGGGGTGGGGCTAGCAGTGCTAGACAGTGAAGGGCAGTTGGGCTCCAATGTAATTGGGGATGAAACTCAGTCAGGTGACAAGGGGACCTGAGTTGTAAGAAGGCATGAGTAATGGATGGGGGAGGCATCCCCAGGTCGACAGGAAAGGTCCCCAGGAGTGCATGAGGCTGAAGATGAGATAAGAAGGTCTCAGAGAGTCAGGAAATGCTCAGATAGTTTGGCATATGACGCACCAGGGAAACAGTGTTGCGTTAATCCCAATAGTGAGATGTGTTACTGCCATTTACAAATGGATGGAGGGTCGGGTCCTCAAACCACCAACTTTATTTGACTACTGTGTTATTAAAAAT
Organism: Hemitrygon akajei; assembly: GCF_048418815.1. NCBI lineage: Eukaryota > Metazoa > Chordata > Chondrichthyes > Myliobatiformes > Dasyatidae > Hemitrygon > Hemitrygon akajei. The sequence continues at coordinate 20,404,708 of NC_133127.1, forward strand.
GGTTTAATAAGTTGCAAAGTCATGAG